>NC_060125.1:9170000-9770000 GCF_021461395.2 Schistocerca americana | reverse complement strand
AGGGATACAGTAAACCTGAAGTGAAGCATCGGAATCTATAACTAGTGTCACAGCAATGGTTCAAAGCATAAACAGTAAGAAGAGTCAGTCCCCTTGTACTTAGGTCGGCATTGTGCCTTTTGTATTTATTTCCGATGTAATTCCTGTGTTTCATCGTCAATAAGAAGGTCAGACGGATACAGTAACCCTGAAGTGAAGCATCGGAATCTATAACTAGTGTCACAGAAATGGTTCAAAGCATAGTCAGTATGAAGAGTCAGTCTTCTTGTACTTAAGTCGGCATTGTGCCTTTTCTATTTAATTCCGATGCAATTTCTGTGTCTCATCTTCAATAAGTAGGTCAGAGCGATACAGTAAACCTGAAGTGAAGCATCAGAATCTATAACAAGTGTCACAGGAATGGTTCTAAACATAGTCAGAAAGAAGAGTCAGACTTCTTGTCCTTAAGTCTTCATTGTGCCTTTTGTATTTAATTCCGATGCAATTTCTGTGTTTCATCGTCAATAAGAAGGTCCAAAGGATACTGTAAACCTAGAGTGTAGCATCGGAATCAATAACTAGTGTCACAGGAATGGTTCAAAACATAGTCAGGAAGAAGAGTGAGTCTTCTTGTACTTAAGTCGGCATTGTGCCTTTTCTATTTTATTCCGATGCAATTTCAGTGTTTCATCGTAAATAAGAAGGTCCAAGGGATACAGTAAACCTGGAGTGACGCATCGGAATCTATAACTAGTGTCAATGGAATGGTTCAAAACATAGACAGTAAGAAGAGTCAGTCTTCTTGTACTTAAGTCGGCATTGTGGTTTTTGCATTTAATTCCGGTGCAATTTCTGTGTTCATCGTCAATAAGAAGTTCAGAGGGATACAATAAACCTGAAGTGAAGCATCGGAATCTATAACTAGTGTCACAGGAGTGGTTCAAAACATAGACAGTAAGAAGATACAGTCTTCTTGTACTTATGTCGGCACTGTGACGTTTGTATTTAATTCCAAAGCAATTTCTGCATTTCATCGCCAATAAGAAGGTCCAAGGGATACAGTAAACCTGAAGTGAAGCATCGGAATCTATAAATAGTGTCACAGGAATGGTTCAAAACATAGTCAGTAAGAAGAGTCGGTCTTCATGTACTTAAGTCGGCATTGGCCATTTGTATTTAATTCCGGTGCAATTTCTGTGTTTCATCGTCAATAAGGTCAGAGGGATACAGTAAACCTGAAGTGAGGCATCCGAATCTATAACTAGTTTCACAGGAATGCTTCAAAACATAGTCAGTAAGAGGAGTCAGTTTTCTTGTCCTTAAGTCGGCTTTGTCCTTTTTGTATTTAATTCCGATGCAATTTCTGTGTTTCATCGTCAATAAGAAGTTCCAAGGGATACAGTAAACCTGGAATGAAGCATCGGAATCTATAACTAGTGTCACAGGAATGGTTCAAAACATAGACAGTAAGAAGATAAAGTCTTCTTGTACTTAAGTCGGCATTGTGATTTTTGTATTTAATTCCGATGCAATTTCTGTGTCTCATCGTCAATAAGTAGGTCAGAGCGATACAGTAAACCTGAAGTGAAGCATCAGAATCCATAACAAGTGTCACAGGAATGGTTCTAAACATAGTCAGAAAGAAGAGTCAGTCTTCTTGTCCTTAAGTCTTCATTGTGCCTTTTGTATTTAATTCCGATGCAATTTCTGTGTTTCATCGTCAATAAGAAGGTCCAAAGGATACTGTAAACCTAGAGTGTAGCATCGGAATCTATAACTAGTGTCACAGGAATGGTTCAAAACATAGTCAGTAAGAAGAGTGAGTCTTCTTGTACTTAAGTCGGCATTGTGCCTTTTCTATTTTATTCCGATGCAATTTCAGTGTTTCATCGTAAATAAGAAGGTCCAAGGGATACAGTAAACCTGGAGTGACGCATCGGAATCTATAACTAGTGTCACTGGAATTGTTCAAAACATAGACAGTAAGAAGAGTCAGTCTTCTTGTACTTAAGTCGGCAATGTGGTTTTTGTATTTAATTCCGGTGCAATTTCTGTGTTCATCGTCAATAAGAAGATCAGAGGGATACAATAAACCTGAAGTGAAGCATCGGAATCTATAACTAGTGTCACAGGAATGGTTCAAATTATAGTCAGTAAGAAGAATCAGTCTTCTTGTCCTTAAGGCGGCCATGTGCCTTTTGTATTTAATCCCGATGCAATATCTGTGTTTCATCGTCAATAAGAAGGTCCAAGGGATGCAGTAAACCTGAAGTGAAGCATCGGAATCTATAACTAGTGTCACAGGAATGGTACTAAACATAGTCAGTAAGACGAGTCAGTCTTCTTGTACTTCAGTCGGCATTGTGATTTTTCTATTTAATTCCGATGCAATTTCTGTGTTTCGTCGTCAATAAGAAGGTCCTAGGGATACAGTAAACCTGAAGTGAAGCATCGGAATCTATAACTAGTGTCACAGGAATGGTTCAAAACATAGACAGTAGGAAGAGTCAGTCTCCTTGTACTTAAGTCGGCCCTGTGCTATTTGTATTTAATTACGATGCAATTTCTGTGTTCATCGTCAATAAGAAGATCAGAGGGATACAATAAACCTGAAGTGAAGCATCGGAGTCTATAACTAGTGTCACAGGAGTGGTTCAAAACATAGACAGTAAGAAGATACAGTCTTCTTGTACTTATGTCGGCACTGTGGCGTTTGTATTTAATTCCAAAGCAATTTCTGCGTTTCATCGCCAATAAGAAGGTCCAAGGGATACAGTAAACCTGAAGTGAAGCATCGGAATCTATAACTAGTGTCACAGGAATGGTTCAAAACATAGTCAGTAAGACGAGTCAGTCTTCTTGTACTTAAGACAGCATTGTGCCTTTCTATTTAATTCCGATGCAATTTCTGTGTTTCATCGTCAATAAAGTCAGAGGGATACAGTAAACCTGAAGTGAAGCATCGAAATCTATAACAAGTGACACAGGAATGGTTCAAAACATAGACAGTATGAAGAAACAGTCTTCTTGTACTTATATCGGCATTGTGCATTTTGTATTTAATTCCTATGCAATTTCTGTGTTTCATCGTCAATAAGAAGGTCAGAGGGATACAGTAAACCTGAAGTGAAGCATCGGAATCCAAAATTAGTGTCACAGGAATGGTTCAAAACATAGACAGTAGGAAGAGTCAGTCCTCTTGTACTTAAGTCGGCATTGTGCCTTTTGTATTTAATTCCGATGCAATTTCAGTGTTTCATCGTCAATAAGTAGGTCCAAGGGATACATTAAACCTAAAGTGAAGCATCGGAATCTATAACTAGTGTCACAGGAATGGTTCAAAACATAGTCAGTAAGACGAGTCAGTCTTCTTGTACTTAAGACAGCATTGTGCCTTTTCTATTTAATTTCGATGCAATTTCTGTGTTTCATTGTCAATAAGAAGGTCCAAGGGATACAGTAAACCTGAAGTGAAGCATCGGAATCTATAACTAGTGTCACAGGAATAGCTCAAAACATAGTCAGTGAGAAGAGTCAGTCTTCTTGTACTTAAGTCGGCATTGTGCCTTTTCTATTTTCTTCCGATGCAATTTCAGTGTCTCATCGTCAATAAGAAGGTCCAAGGGATACTGTACACGTGGAGTGAAGCATCGGAATCTATAACTAGAGTCAATGGAATGGTTCAAGACATAGACAGTGAGAAGAGTCAGTCTTCTTGTACTTAAGTCGGCATTGTGCCTTTAGTATTTAATTCCGATGCAATTTCTGTGTTTCATCGTCAATAAGAAGGTCCAAGGGGTACAGTAAATCTGAAGAGAAGCATCGGAATCTATAACTAGTGTCACAGGAATGGTTCAAAACATAGTCAGTAAGAAGAGTCGGTCTCCATGTACTTAAGTCGGCGTTGGCCTTTTGTATTTAATTCCGGTGCAATATCTGTGTTTCATCGTCAATATGAAGGTCCAAGGGATACAGTAGACCTGGAGTGAAGCATCGGAATCTATAACTACTGTCAAAGGAATGGTTCAAAACATAGACAGTTAGAAGATAAGGTCTTCTTGTACTTAATTCGGCATTGTGCCTTTTGTATTTAATTCCGATGCAATTACTGTTATTCATCGTCAATAAGTAGGCCCAAGGGATACAGTAATCCTGAAGTGATGCATCGGAATCCCTAACTAGAGTCACAGGAATTGTTCAAAACATAGTCAGTAAGAAGAGTCGGTCCTCATGTACTTAAGTCGGCGTTGGCCTTTTGTATTTAATTCCGGTGCAATTACTGTGTTTCATCGTCAATACGAAGGTCCAAGGGATACAGTAAACCTAAAGTGAAGCATCGGAATCTATAACTAGTGTCACAGGACTGGTTTAAGACATAGTCAGTAAGGAGAGTAAGTCTTCTTGTACTTAAGTCTACATTGTGCCTTTTGTATTTAATTCCGGTGCAATTTCTGTGTTTCATCGTCAATAAGAAGGTCAGAGGGATACAGTAAACATGAAGTGTAGCATCGGAATCTATAACATGTGTCACAGGAATGGATCAAAACATAGTCAGTAAGAAGAGTCAGTCTTCTTGTACTTAAGTCGGCATTGTGGCTTTTGTATTTATTTCCGATGCAATATCTGTGTTTCATCGTCAATAAGAAGGTCCAAGGGATACAGTAAACCTAAAGTGAAGCATCGGAATCTATAACTAGTGTCACAGGAATGGTTCAAAACATAGTCAGTAAGAAGAGTCGGTCTTAATGTTCTTAAGACGGCATTGGCCTTTTGTATTTAATTCCAGTGCAATTTCTGTGTTTCATCGTCAATAAGAAGGTCAGCTGGATACAGTAAACCTGAAGTGAAGCATCCGAATCTGTAACTAGTTTCACAGGAATGGTTCAAAACATAGTCAGTAAGAGGAGTCAGTTTTCTTGTCCTTAAGTCGGCATTGTGCTTTTTGAATTTAATTCCGATGCAATTTCTGTGTTTCATCGTCAATATGAAGTTCCAAGGGATACAGTAAACCTGGAATGAAGCATCGGATTCCATAACTAGTGTCACAGGAATGGTTCAAAACAAAGCCAGTAAGAAGATACAGTCTTCTTGTACTTAAGTCGGCATTGTGACTTTTGTATTTAATTCCGATGCAATTTCTGTGTTTCGTCGTCAATAAGAAGGTCCAAGGGAGACAGTAAATCTGAAGTGAAGCATCGGAATCTATAACTAGTGTCACAGGAATGGTTCAAAACATAAACAGTAAGAAGAGTCAGTCTTCATGTACTTAAGTCGGCATTGTGCCTTTTGTATTTAATTCCGATGCAATTTCTGTGTTTCATCGTCAATAAGAAGGTGAGAGGGATACAGTAACCCTGAAGTGAAGCATCGGAATCTATAACTAGTGTCACAGAGATGGTTCAAAACATAGTCAGTAAGAAGAGTCAGTCTTCTTGTACTTAAGTCGGCATTGTGCCTTTTGTATTTAATTCCGATGATATTTCTGTGTTTCATCGTCAATAAGAAGGTCAGAGGAATACAGTAAACCTGAAGTGAAGCATCGGAATCTATAACTAGTATCACAGGAATGGTTCAAAACATAGACAGTAAGAAGACTCAGTATTCTTGTACTGAAGTCGGCATTGTGCCTTTCCTATTTAATTCCGATGCAATTTCTGTGTTTCATCGTCAATAAGAATGTCAGAGCGATGCAGTAAACCTGAAGTGAAGCATCAGAATCTATAATAAGTGTCACAGGAATGGTTCAAAACATAGTCAGAAGGAAGAGTCAGTCTTCTTGTCCTTAAGTCCTCATTGTGCCTTTTGTATTTAATTCCGATGCAATTTCTGTGTTTCATCGTCAATAAGAAGGTCCAAAGGATACTATAAACCTAGAGTGTAGCATCGGAATCTATAACTAGTGTCACAGGAATGCTTCAAAACATAGTCAGTAAGAAGAGTGAGTCTTCTTGTACTTAAGTCGGCAATGTGCCTTTTCTATTTAATTCCGGTGCAATTTCTGTGTTTCATCGTCAATAAGAAGGTCCAAAGGATACAGTAAACCTGGAGTGACACATCGGAATCTATAACTAGTGTCAATGGAATGGTTCAAAACATAGACAGTAAGAAGAGTGAGGCTTCTTGTATTTAAGTCGGCATTGTGTTTTTTGTATTTAATTCCGGTGCAATTTCTGTGTTCATCGTCAATAAGAAGATCAGAGGGATACAATAAACCTGAAGTGAAGCATCGGAATCTATAACTAGTGTCACAGGAAGGGTTCAAAACATAGTCAGTAAGAAGAATCAGTCTTCTTGTCCTTAAGGCGGCCTCGTGCCTTTTGTATTTAATCCCGATGCTATTTCTGTGTTTCATCGTCAATAAGAAGGTCCAAGGGATGCAGTAAACCTGAAGTGAAGCATCGGAATCTATAACTAGTGTCACAGGAATGGTTCTAAACATAGTTAGTAAGACGAGTCAGTCTTCTTGTACTTAAGTCGGCATTGCGATTTTTCTATTTAATTCCGATGCAATTTCTGTGTTTCATCGTCAATAAGAAGGTCCAAGGGATACAGTAAACCTGAAGTGAAGCATCGGAATCTATAAGTAGTGTCACAGGAATGGTTCAAAACATTGTCAGTAGGAAGAGTCAGTCTCCTTGTACTTAAGTCGGCATTGTGCAATTTGTATTTAATTACGATGCAATTTCGGTGTTTCATCGTCAATATGTAGGTCCAAGGGATACAATTAACCTGAAGTGAAGCATCGGAATCTATAACTAGTGTCACAGAAATGGTTCTAAACATAGTCAGTAAGACGAGTCAGTCTTCTTGTACTTAAGTCGGCACTGTGCCTTTTCTATTTAATTCCGATGCAATTTCTGTGTTTCATCGTCCATACGAAGGTCCAAGGGATACAGTTAACCTGAAGTGAAGCATCGGAATCGATAACTAGTGTCACAGGAATGGTTCAAACATAGACAGTAAGAAGAGTCAGACTTCTTGTACTTATGTCGGTATTGTACCTTATGTATTTAATTCCGATGCAATTTCTGTGTTTCATCGTCAATAAAGTCAGAGGGATACAGTAAACCTGAAGTGAAGCATCGGAATCTATAACAAGTGTCACAGGAATGGTTCAAAACGTACATAGTAGGAAGAGTCAGTCTTCTTGTACTTATATCGGCATTGTGCCTTTTGTATTTAATTCCTATGCAATTTCTGTGTTTCATCGTCAACAAGAAGGTCAGAGGGATACAGTAAACCTGAAGTGAAGCATCGGAATCCAAAATTAGTGTCACAGGAATGGTTCAAAACATAGACAGTAGGAAGAGTCAGTCCTCTTGTACTTAAGTCGGCATTGTGCCTTTTGTATTTAATTCCGTTGCAATTTCTGTGTTTCATCGTCAATAAGAAGGTCAGAGGGATACAGTAAACCTGAAGTGAAGCATCGGAATCCAAAATTAGTGTCACAGGAATGGTTCAAAACATAGACAGTAGGAAGAGTCAGTCCTCTTGTACTTAAGTCGGCATTGTGCCTTTTGTATTTAATTCCGTTGCAATTTCAGTGTTTCATCGTCAATAAGTAGGTCCAAGGGATACATTAAACCTAAAGTGAAGCATCGGAATCTATAACTAGTGTCACAGGAATGGTTCAAAACATAGTCAGTAAGACGAGTCAGTCTTCTTGTACTTAAGACAGCATTGTGCCTTTCTATTTAATTCCGATGCAATTTCTGTGTTTCATTGTCAATAAGAAGGTCCAAGGGATACAGTAAACCTGAAGTGAAGCATCGGAATCTATAACTAGTGTCACAGGAATAGCTCAAAACATAGTCAGTAAGAAGAGTCAGTCTTCTTGTACTTAAGTCGGCATTGTGCCTTTTCTATTTTTTTCCGATGCAATTTCAGTGTTTCATCGTCAATAAGAAGGTCCAAGGGATACTGTACACGTGGAGTGAAGCATCGGAATCTATAACTAGAGTCAATGGAATGGTTCAAAACATAGACAGTGAGAAGAGTCAGTCTTCTTGTACTTAAGTCGGCATTGTGCCTTTTGTATTTAATTCCGATGCAATTTCTGTGTTTCATCGTCAATAAGAAGGTCCAAGGGATACAGTAAATCTGAAGAGAAGCATCGGAATCTATAACTAGTGTCACAGGAATGGTTCAAAACATAGTCAGCAAGAAGAGTCGGTCTCCATGTACTTAAGTCGGCGTTGGCCTTTTGTATTTAATTCCGGTGCAATATCTGTGTTTCATCGTCAATATGAAGGTCCAAGGGATACAGTAGACCTGGAGTGAAGCATCGGAATCTATAACTACTGTCACAGGAATGGTTCAAAACATAGACAGTTAGAAGATAAGGTCTTCTTGTACTTAATTCGGCATTGTGCCTTTTGTATTTAATTCCGATGCAATTTCTGTTATTCATCGTCAATAAGAAGGTCCAAGGGATACAGTAAACCTGAAGTGATGCATCGGAATCCCTAACAAGAGTCACAGGAATGGTTCAAGACATAGTCAGTAAGAAGAGTCGGTCTTCATGTACTTAAGTCGGCGTTGGCCTTTTGTATTTAATTCCGGTGCAATTACTGTGTTTCATCGTCAATAAGAAGGTCCAAGGGATACAGTAAACCTGAAGTGAAGCATCGGAATCTATAACTAGTGTCACAGGACTGGTTTAAAACATAGTCAGTAAGGAGAGTCAGTCTTCTTGTACTTAAGTCTACATTGTGCCTTTTGTATTTTATTCCGGTGCAATTTCTGTGTTTCATCGTCAATAAGAAGGTCAGAGGGATACAGTAAACATGAAGTGTAGCATCGGAATCTATAACTAGTGTCACAGGAATGGATCAAAACATAGTCAGTAAGAAGAGTCAGTCTTCTTGTACTTAAGTCGGCATTGTGGCTTTTGTATTTATTTCCGATGCAATATCTGTGTTTCATCGTCAATAAGAAGGTCCAAGGGATACAGTAAACCTAAAGTGAAGCATCGGAATCTATAACTAGTGTCACAGGAATGGTTCAAAATATAGTCAGTAAGAAGAGTCGGTCTTCATGTTCTTAAGTCGGCATTGGCCTTTTGTATTTAATTCCGGTGCAATTTCTGTGTTTCATCGTCAATAAGAAGGTCAGCTGGATACAGTAAACCTGAAGTGAAGCATCCGAATCTGTAACTAGTTTCACAGGAATGGTTCAAAACATAGTCAGTAAGAGGAGTCAGTTTTCTTGTCCTTAAGTCGGCATTGTGCTTTTTGAATTTAATTCCGATGCAATTTCTGTGTTTCATCGTCAATATGAAGTTCCAAGGGATACAGTAAACCTGGAATGAAGCATCGGAATCTATAACTAGTGTCACAGGAATGGTTCAAAACATAGACAGTAGGAAGGTACAGTCTTCTTGTACTTAAGTCGGCATTGTGACTTTTGTATTTAATTCCGATGCAATTTCTGTGTTTCGTCGTCAATAAGAAGGTCCAAGGGAGACAGTAAATCTGAAGTGAAGCATCGGAATCTATAACTAGTGTCACAGGAATGGTTCAAAACATAAACAGTAAGAAGAGTCAGTCTTCATGTACTTAAGTCGGCATTGTGCCTTTTGTATTTAATTCCGATGCAATTTCTGAGTTTCATCGTCAATAAGAAGGTCAGAGGGATACAGTAACCCTGAAGTGAAGCATCGGAATCTATAACTAGTGTCACAGAGATGGTTCAAAACATAGTCAGTAAGAAGAGTCAGTCTTCTTGTACTTAAGTCGGCATTGTGCCTTTTGTATTTAATTCCGATGATATTTCTGTGTTTCATCGTCAATAAGAAGGTCAGAGGAATACAGTAAACCTGAAGTGAAGCATCGGAATCTATAACTAGTATCACAGGAATGGTTCAAAACATAGACAGTAAGAAGACTCAGTATTCTTGTACTGAAGTCAGCATTGTGCCTTTCCTATTTAATTCCGATGCAATTTCTGTGTTTCATCGTCAATAAGAATGTCAGAGCGATGCAGTAAACCTGAAGTGAAGCATCAGAATCTATAATAAGTGTCACAGGAATGGTTCAAAATATAGTCAGAAAGAAGAGTCAGACTTCTTGTCCTTAAGTCTTCATTGTGATTTTGTATTTAATTCCGATGCAATTTCTGTGTTTCATCGTCAATAAGAAGGTCCAAAGGATACTACAAACCTAGAGTGTAGCATCGGAATCTATAACTAGTGTCACAGGAATGCTTCAAAACATAGTCAGTAAGAAGAGTGAGTCTTCTTGTACTTAAGTCGGCAATGTGCCTTTTCTATTTAATTCCGATGCAATTTCAGTGTTTCATCGTAAATAAGAAGGTCCAAGGGATACAGTAAACCTGGAGTGACACATCGGAATCTATATCTAGTGTCAATGGAATGGTTCAAAACATAGACAGTAACAAGAGTCAGTCTTCTTGTATTTAAGTCGGCATTGTGGTTTTTGTATTTAATTCCGGTGCAATTTCTGTGTTCATCGTCAATAAGAAGATCAGAGGGATACAATAAACCTGAAGTGAAGCATCGGAATCTATAACTAGTGTCACAGGAATGGTTCAAAGCATAGTCAGTAAGAAGAATCAGTCTTCTTGTCCTTAAGGCGGCCTCGTGCCTTTTGTATTTAATCCCGATGCTATTTCTGTGTTTCATCGTCAATAAGAAGGTCCAAGGGATGCAGTAAACCTGAAGTGAAACATCGGAATCTATAACTAGTGTCACAGGAATGGTTCGAAACATAGTTAGTAAGAGGAGTCAGTCTTCTTGTACTTAAGTCGGCATTGTGATTTTTCTATTTAATTCCGATGCAATTTCTGTGTTTCATCGTCAATAAGAAGGTCCAAGGGATACAGTAAACCTGAAGTGAAGCATCGGAATCTATAACTAGTGTCACAGGAATGGTTCAAAACACTGTCAGTAGGAAGAGTCAGTCTCCTTGTACTTAAGTCGGCATTGTGCTATTTGTATTTAATTACGATGCAATTTCGGTGTTTCATCGTCAATAAGTAGGTCCAAGGGATACATTAAACCTGAAGTGAAGCATCGGAATCTATAACTCGTGTCACAGGAATGGTTCTAAACATAGTCAGTAAGACGAGTCAGTCTTCTTGTACTTAAGTCGGCACTGTGCCTTTTCTATTTAATTCCGATGCAATTTCTGTGTTTCATCGTCAATACGAAGGTCCAAGGGATACAGTTAACCTGAAGTGAAGCATCGGAATCGATAACTAGTGTCACAGGAATGGTTCAAACATAGACAGTAAGAAGAGTCAGACTTCTTGTACTTATGTCGGTATTGTACCTTATGTATTTAATTCCGATGCAATTTCTGTGTTTCATCGTCAATAAAGTCAGAGGGATACAGTAAACCTGAAGTGAAGCATCGGAATCTATAACAAGTGTCACAGGAATGGTTCAAAACGTACATAGCAGGAAGAGTCAGTGTTCTTGTACTTATATCGGCATTGTGCCTTTTGTATCTAATTCCTATGCAATTTCTGTGTTTCATCGTCAATAAGAAGGTCAGAGGGATACAGTAAACCTGAAGTGAAGATTCGGAATCCAAAATTAGTGTCACAGGAATGGTTCAAAACATAGACAGTAGGAAGAGTCAGTCCTCTTGTACTTAAGTCGGCATTGTGCCTTTTGTATTTAATTCCGATGCAATTTCGGTGTTTCATCGTCAATAAGTAGGTCCAAGGGATACATTAAACCTAAAGTGAAGCATCGGAATCTATAACTAGTGTCACAGGAATAGCTCAAAACATAGTCAGTAGGAAGAGTCAGTCATCTTGTACATAAGTCGGCATTGTGCCTTTTCTATTTTTTTCTGATGCAATTTCTGTGTTTCATCGTCAATAAGAAGGTCCAAGGGATACTGTACACGTGGAGTGAAGCATCGGAATCTATAACGAGTGTCAATGGAATGGTTCAAAACATAGACAGTGAGAAGAGTAAGTCTTCTTGTACTTAAGTCGTCATTGTGCCTTTTGTATTTAATTCCGGCAAAATTTCCGTGTTTCATCGTCAATAAGAAGGTCAGAGGGATACAGTAAACCTGAAGTAAAGCATCGGAATCTATAACTAGTATCACAGGAATGGTTCTAAACATAGTCAGTCAGAAGAGTCAGTCTTCTTGTCCTTAAGACGGCATTGTGCCTTTTGTATTTAAATCCAATGCAATTTCTGTGTTTCATCGTCAATATGAAGGTCCAAGGGATACAGTAAACCTGGAGTGAAGCATTGGAATCTACAACTAGTGTCACAGGAATGGTTCAAAACATAGACAGTAAGAAGATACAGTCTTCTTGTACTTAAGTCGGCATTGTGCCTTTTGTATTTAATTCCGATGCAATTTCTGTGTTTCATCGTCAATAAGTAGGTCCAAGGGATACAGTAAATCTGAAGACAAGCATCGGAATCTATAACTAGTGTCACAGGAATGGTTCAAAACATAGTCAGTAAGAAGAGTCGGTCTCCATGTACTTAAGTCGGCGTTGGCCTTTTGTATTTAATTCCGGTGCAATATCTGTGTTTCATCCTCAATATGAAGGTCGAAGGGATACAGTAGACCTGGAGTGAAGTATCGGAATCTATAACTAGTGTCACAGAGATGGTTCAAAACATAGTCAGTAAGAGGAGTCAGTCTTCTTGTACTTAAGTCGGCATTGTGCCTTTTGTATTTAATTCCGATGATATTTCTGTGTTTCATCGTCAATAAGAAGGTCAGAGGAATACAGTAAACCTGAAGTGAAGCATCAGAATCTATAACTAGTATCACAGGAATGGTTCAAAACATAGACAGTAAGAAGACTCAGTATTCTTGTACTGAAGACGGCATTGTGCCTTTCCTATTTAATTCCGATGCAATTTCTGTGTTTCATCGTCAATAAGAATGTCAGAGCGATGCAGTAAACCTGAAGTGAAGCATCAGAATCTATAATAAGTGTCACAGGAATGGTTCAAAACATAGTCAGTAAGAAGAGTGAGTCTTCTTGTACTTAAGTCGGCAATGTGCCTTTTCTATTTAATTCCGATGCAATTTCAGTGTTTCATCGTAAATAAGAAGGTCCAAGGGATACAGTAAACCTGGAGTGACACATCGGAATCTATAACTAGTGTCAATGGAATGGTTCAAAACATAGCCAGTAAGAAGAGTGAGTCTTCTTGTATTTAAGTCGGCATTGTGGTTTTTGTATTTAATTCCGGTGCAATTTCTGTGTTCATCGTCAATAAGAAGATCAGAGGGATACAATAAACCTGAAGTGAAGCATCGGAATCTATAACTAGTGTCACAGGAATGGTTCAAAACATAGTCAGTAAGAAGAATCAGTCTTCTTGTCCTTAAGGCGGCCTCGTGCCTTTTGTATTTAATCCCGATGCTATTTCTGTGTTTCATCGTCAATAAGAAGGTCCAAGGGATGCAGTAAACCTGAAGTGAAGCATCGGAATCTATAACTAGTGTCACAGGAATGGTTCTAAACATAGTTAGAAAGACGAGTCAGTCTTCTTGTACTTAAGTCGGCATTGTGATTTTTCTATTTAATTCCGATGCAATTTCTGTGTTTCATCGTGAATAAGAAGGTCCAAGGGATACAGTAAACCTGAAGTGAAGCATCGGAATCTATAACGAGTGTCACAGGAATGGTTCAAAACATTGTCAGTAGGAAGAGTCAGTCTCCTTGTACTTAAGTCGGCATTGTGCTATTTGTATTTAATTACGATGCAATTTCGGTGTTTCATCGTCAATAAGTAGGTCCGAGGGATACATTAAACCTGAAGTGAAGCATCGGAATCTATAACTAGTGTCACAGGAATGGTTCTAAACATAGTCAGTAAGACGAGTCAGTCTTCTTGTACTTAAGTCGGCACTGTGCCTTTTCTATTTAATTCCGATGCAATATCTGTGTTTCATCGTCAATACGAAGGTCCAAGGGATACAGTTAACCTGAAGTGAAGCATCGGAATCGATAACTAGTGTCACAGGAATGGTTCAAACATAGACAGTAAGAAGAGTCAGACTTCTTGTACTTATGTCGGTATTGTACCTTATGTATTTAATTCCGATGCAATTCCTGTGTTTCATTGTCAATAAAGTCAGAGGGATACAGTAAACCTGAAGTGAAGCATCGGAATCTATAACAAGTGTCACAGGAATGGTTCAAAACATAGACAGTAAGAAGAAACAGTCTTCTTGTACTTAAGTCGGCATTGTGCCTTTTGTATTTAATTCCGATGCAATTTCTGTGTTTCATCGTCAATAAGAAGGTCAGAGGGATACAGTAAACCTGAAGTGAAGCATCGGAATCCAAAATTAGTGTCACAGGAATGGTTCAAAACATAGACAGTAGGAAGAGTCAGTCCTCTTGTACTTAAGTCGGCATTGTGCCTTTTGTATTTAAATCCGATGCAATTTCAGTGTTTCATCGTCAATAAGTAGGTCCAAGGGATACAGTAAATCTGAAGAGAAGCAATGGAATCTATAACTAGTGTCACAGGAATGGTTCAAAACATAGTCAGTAAGAAGAGTCGGTCTCCATGTACTTAAGTCGGCGTTGGCCTTTTGTATTTAATTCCGGTGCAATATCTGTGTTTCATCGTCAATATGAAGGTCCAAGGGATACAGTAGACCTGGAGTGAAGCATCGGAATCTATAACTACTGTCACAGGAATGGTTCAAAACATAGACAGTTAGAAGATAAGGTCTTCTTGTACTTAATTCGGCATTGTGCCTTTTGTATTTAATTCCGATGCAATTACTGTTATTCATCGTCAATAAGAAGGTCCAAGGGATACAGTAAACCTGAAGTGATGCATCGGAATCCCTAACTAGAGTCAGAGGAATGTTCAAAACATAGTCAGTAAGAAGAGTCGGTCTTCATGTACTTAAGTCGGCGTTGGCCTTTTGTATTTAATTCCGGTGCAATTACTGTGTTTCATCGTCAATAAGAAGGTCCAAGGGATACAGTAAACCTGAAGTGAAGCATCGGAATCTATAACTAGTGTCACAGGACTGGTTTAAAGCATAGTCAGTAAGGAGAGTCAGTCTTCTTGTACTTAAGTCTACATTGTGCCTTTTGTATTTAATTCCGGTGCAATTTCTGTGTTTCATCGTCAATAAGAAGGTCAGAGGGATACAGTAAACATGAAGTGTAGCATCGGAATCTATAACTAGTGTCACAGGAATGGATCAAAACATAGTCAGTAAGAAGAGTCAGTCTTCTTGTACTTAAGTCGGCATTGTGGCTTTTGTATTTATTTCCGATGCAATATCTGTGTTTAATCGTCAATAAGAAGGTCCAAGGGATACAGTAAACCTAAAGTGAAGCATAGGGATCTATAACTAGTGTCACAGGAATGGTTCAAAACATAGTCAGTAAGAAGAGTCGGTCTTCATGTTCCTAAGTCCGCATTGGCCTTTTGTATTTAATTCCGGTGCAATTTCTGTGTTTCATCGTCAATAAGAAGGTCAGCTGGATACAGTAAACCTGAAGTGAAGCATCCGAATCTGTAACTAGTTTCACAGGAATGGTTCAAAACATAGTCAGTAAGAGGAGTCAGTTTTCTTGTCCTTAAGTCGGCATTGTCCTTTTTGAATTTAATTCCGATGCAATTTCTGTGTTTCATCGTCAATATGAAGTTCCAAGGGATACAGTAAACCTGGAACGAAGCATCGGAATCTATAACTAGTGTCACAGGAATGGTTCAAAACATAGACAGTAAGAAGATACAGTCTTCTTGTACTTAAGTCGGCATTGTGACTTTTGTATTTAATTCCGATGCAATTTCTGTGTTTCGTCGTCAATAAGAAGGTCCAAGGGAGACAGTAAATCTGAAGTGAAGCATCGGAATCTATAACTAGTGTCACAGGAATGGTTCAAAACATAAACAGTAAGAAGTATCAGTCTTCATGTACTTAAGTCGGCATTGTGCCTTTTGTATTTAATTCCGATGCAATTTCTGTGTTTCTTCGTCAATAAGAAGGTCAGAGCGATACAGTAACCCTGAAGTGAAGCATCGGAATCTATAACTAGTGTCACAGAGATGGTTCAAAACATAGTCAGTAAGAAGAGTCAGTCTTCTTGTACTTAAGTCGGCATTGTGCCTTTTGTATTTAATTCCGATGATATTTCTGTGTTTCATCGTCAATAAGAAGGTCAGAGGAATACAGTAAACCTGAAGTGAAGCATCGGAATCTATAACTAGTATCACAGGAATGGTTCAAAACATAGACAGTAAGAAGACTCAGTATTCTTGTACTGAAGTCGGCATTGTGCCTTTCCTATTTAATACCGATGCAATTTCTGTGTTTCATCGTCAATAAGAATGTCAGAGCGATGCAGTAAACCTGAAGTGAAGCATCAGAATCTATAATAAGTGTCACAGGAATGGTTCAAAACATAGTCAGAAAGAAGAGTCAGACTTCTTGTCCTTAAGTCTTCATTGTGCCTTTTGTATTTAATTCCGATGCAATTTCTGTGTTTCATCGTCAATAAGAAGGTCCAAAGGATACTATAAACCTAGAGTGTAGCATCGGAATCTATAACTAGTGTCACAGGAATGCTTCAAAACATAGTCAGTAAGAAGAGTGAGTCTTCTTGTACTTAAGTCGGCAATGTACCTTTTCTATTTAATTCCGATGCAATTTCAGTGTTTCATCGTAAATAAGAAGGTCCAAGGGATACAGTAAACCTGGAGTGACACATCGGAATCTATAACTAGTGTCAATGGAATGGTTCAAAACATAGACAGTAAGAAGAGTCAGTCTTCTTGTATTTAAGTCGGCATTGTGGTTTTTGTATTTAATTCCGGTGCAATTTCTGTGTTCATCGTCAATAAGAAGATCAGAGGGATACAATAAACCTGAAGTGAAGCATCGGAATCTATAACTAGTGTCACAGGAATGGTTCAAAACATAGTCAGTAAGAAGAATCAGTCTTCTTGTCCTTTAGGCGGCCTCGTGATTTTTGTATTTAATCCCGATGCTATTTCTGTGTTTCATCGTCAATAAGAAGGTCCAAGGGATGCAGTAAACCTGAAGTGAAGCATCGGAATCTATAACTAGTGTCACAGGAATGGTTCTAAACATAGTTAGTAAGACGAGTCAGTCTTCTTGTACTTAAGTCGGCATTGTGATTTTTCTATTTAATTCCGATGCAATTTTTGTTTTTCATCGTCAATAAGAAGGTCCAAGGGATACAGTAAACCTGAAGTGAAGCATCGGAATCTATAACTAGTGTCACAGGAATGGTTCAAAACATTGTCAGTTGGAAGAGTCAGTCTCCTTGTACTTAAGTCGGCATTGTGCTATTTGTATTTAATTACGATGCAATTTCGGTGTTTCATCGTCAATAAGTAGGTCCAAGAGATACATTAAACCTGAAGTGAAGCATCGGAATCTATAACTAGTGTCACAGGAATGGTTCTAAACATAGTCAGTAAGACGAGTCAGTCTTCTTGTACTTAAGTCGGCACTGTGCCTTTTCTATTTAATTCCGATGCAATTTCTGTGTTTCATCGTCAATACGAAGGTCCAAGGGATACAGTTAACCTGAAGTGAAGCATCGGAATCGATAACTAGTGTCACAGGAATGGTTCAAACATAGACAGTAAGAAGAGTCAGACTTCTTGTACTTATGTCGGTATTGTTCCTTATGTATTTAATTCCGATGCAATTTCTGTGTTTCATCGTCAATAAAGTCAGAGGGATACAGTAAACCTGAAGTGAAGCATCGGAATCTATAACAAGCGTCACAGGAATGGTTCAAAACGTACATAGTAGGAAGAGTCAGTCTTCTTGTACTTATATCGGCATTGTGCCTTTTGTATTTAATTCCTATGCAATTTCTGTGTTTCATCGTCAATAAGAAGGTCAGAGGGATACAGTAAACCTGAAGTGAAGCATCGGAATCCAAAATTAGTGTCACAGGAATGGTTCAATACATAGACAGTAGGAAGAGTCAGTCCTCTTGTACTTAAGTCGGCATTGTGCCTTTTGTATTTAATTCCGATGAAATTTCGGTGTTTCATCGTCAATAAGTAGGTCCAAGGGATACATTAAACCTAAAGTGAAGCATCGGAATCTATAACTAGTGTCACAGGAATGGTTCAAAACATAGTCAGTAAGACGAGTCAGTCTTCTTGTACTTAAGACAGCATTGTGCCTTTTCTATTTAATTCCGATGCAATTTCTGTGTTTCATTGTCAATAAGAAGGTCCAAGGCATACAGTAAACCTGGAGTGAAGCATTGGAATCTACAACTAGTGTCACAGGAATGGTTCAAAACATAGACAGTAAGAAGATACAGTCTTCTTGTACTTAAGTCGGCATTGTGCCTTTTGTATTTAATTCCGATGCAATTTCTGTGTTTCATCGTCAATAAGTAGGTCCAAGGGATACAGTAAATCTGAAGACAAGCATCGGAATCTATAACTAGTGTCACAGGAATGGTTCAAAACATAGTCAGTAAGAAGAGTCGGTCTCCATGTACTTAAGTCGGCGTTGGCCTTTTGTATTTAATTTCGGTGCAATATCTGTGTTTCATCCTCAATATGAAGGTCGAAGGGATACAGTAGACCTGGAGTGAAGTATCGGAATCTATAACTAGTGTCACAGAGATGGTTCAAAACATAGTCAGTAAGAAGAGTCAGTCTTCTTGTACTTAAGTCGGCATTGTGCCTTTTGTATTTAATTCCGATGATATTTCTGTGTTTCATCGTCAATAAGAGGGTCAGAGGAATACAGTAAACCTAAAGTGAAGCATCGGAATCTATAACTAGTATCACACTAATGGTTCAAAACATAGACAGTAAGAAGAGTCAGTATTCTTGTACTGAAGTCGGCATTGTGCCTTTTCTATTTAATTCCGATGCAATTTCTGTGTTTCATCGTCAATAAGAATGTCAGAGCGATGCAGTAAACCTGAAGTGAAGCATCGGAATCTATAACTAGTGTCACAGGAATGGTTCAAAACATAGTCAGAAAGAAGAGTCAGTCTTCTTGTCCCTTTTGAATTAAATTCCGATGCAATTTCTGTGTTTCATCGTCACTAAGAAGGTCCAAGGGATGCAGTAAACCTGAAGTGAAGCATCGGAATCTATAACTAGTGTCACAGGAATGGTTCAAAACATAGTCAGTAAGGAGAGTCAGTCTTCTTGTACTTAAGTCGGCATTGTGCCTTTTGTATTTAATTCCGATGCAATTTCTGTGTTTCATCGTCAATAAGAAGGTCAGAGGGATACAGTAAACGTGAAGTGAAGCATCGGAATCTATAACTAGTGTCAATGGAATGGTTCAAAACATAGACAGTAAGATGAGTCAGTCTTCTTGTACTTAAGTCGGCATTGTGGCTTTTGTATTTAATTCCGGTGCAATTTCTGTGTACATCGTCAATAAGAAGATCAGAGGGATACAATAAACCTGAAGTGAAGCATCGGAATCTATAACTAGTGTCAACGGAATGGTTTAAAACATAGACAGTAAGAAGAGTCAGTCTTCTTGTACTTAAGTCGGCATTGTGCCTGTTGTATTTAATTCCGGTGCCATTTCTGTGTTTCATCGTCAATAAGAAGGTCAGAGGGATACAGTGAACCTGAAGTAAAGCATCGGAATCTATAACTAGTGCCACAGGAATGGTTAAAACATAGTCAGTAAGAAAAGTGAGTCTTCTTGTACTTAAGTCGGCATTGTCCTTTTTCTATTTAATTCCGATGCAATTTCTGTGTTTCATCGTAAATAAGAAGGTCGAAGGGATACAGTAAACCTGGAGTGAAGCATCGGAATCTATAACTAGTGTCAATGGAATGGTTCAAAACATAGACAGTAAGATGAGTCAGTCTTCTTGTACTTAAGTCGGCATTGTGGCTTTTGTATTTAATTCCGGTGCAATTTCTGTGTACATCGTCAATAAGAAGATCAGAGGGATACAATAAACCTGAAGTGAAGCATCGGAATCTATAACTAGTGTCACACGATTGGTTCAAAACATAGACAGTAAGAAGATACAGTCTTCTTGTACTTAAGTCGGCATTGTGGCTTTTGTATTTAATTCCTATGCACTTTCTGTGTTTCATCGTCAAGAAGAAGGTCCAAGGGATACAGTAAACCTGAAGTAAAGCATCGGAATCTATAACTAGTGTCACAGGAATGGTTCAAACATAGTCAGTAAGAAGTGTCGGTCTTCATGTACTTAAATCGGCATTGGCCTTTTGTATTTAATTCCGATGCAATTTCTGTGTTTCATCGTCAATAAGAAGGTCCAAGGGATGCAGTAAACCTGAAGTGAAGCATCGGAATCTATAACTAGTGTCACAGGAATGGTTCAAAACATAGTCAGTAAGGAGAGTCAGTCTTCTTGTACTTAAGTCGGCATTGTGCCTTTTGTATTTAATTCCGATGCAATTTCTGTGTTTCATCGTCAATAAGAAGGTCAGAGGGATACAGTAAACGTGAAGTGAAGCATCGGAATCTATAACTAGTGCCACAGGAATGGTTCAAAACATAGTCAGTAAGAAGAGTCAGTGTTCTTGTCCATAAGTCGGCATTGTGCTTCTTGTATTTAATTCCGATGCAGTTTCTGTGTTTCATCGTCAATAAGAAGGTCCAAGGGATACAGTAAACCTGGAGTGAGGCATCGGAATCTATAACTAGTGACACAGGAATGGTTCAAAACATAGACAGTAAGAAGATACAGTCTTCTTGTACTGAAGTCGGCATTTTTACTTTTGTATTTAATTCCGATGCAATCTCTGTGTTTCACCGTCAATAAGAAGGTCCAAGGGATACAGTAAATCTGAAGTGAAGCATCGGAATCTATAACTAGTGTCACAGGAATGGTTCAAAACATAAACAGTAAGAAGAGTCAGTCTTCTTGTACTTAAGTCGGCATTGTGCCTTTTCTCTTTAATTCCGATGCAATTTCTGTGTTTCATCGTCAATAACAAGGTTCAAGGGATACAGTAAACCTTAAGTGAAGCATCGGAATCAATAACTAGTGTCACAGGAATGGCTCAAAACATAGTCAGTAAGAAGAGTCAGTCTTCGTGTACTTAAGTCGGCATTGTGCCTTTTGTATTTAATTCCGATGCAATTTCTGTGTTTCATCGTCAATAAGAAGGTCCAAGGGACGCAGTAAACCTGAAGTGAAGCATCGGAAACTATAACTAGTGTCACAGGAATGGTTCAAAACATAGTCAGTAAGGAGAGTTAGTCTTCTTGTACTTATGTCGGCATTGTGCCTTTTGTATTTAATTTCGGTGCAATTTCTGTGTTTCATCGTCAATAAGAAGGTCCAAGGGATACAGTAAACCTGAAGTGAAGCATCGGAATCTATAACTAGTGTCACAGGAATGGTTCAAAACATAGTCAGTAAGAAGAGTCGGTCTTCGTGTACTTAAGTCGGCATTGTGCTCTTTGTATTTACTTCCGATGCAATTTCTGTGTTTCATCGTCAATAAGAAGGTCCAAGGGATACAGTAAACCTGGAGTGAAGCATCGGAATCTATAACTAGTGTCACAGGAATGGTTCAAAACATAGACAGTAATAAGATACAGTCTTCTTGTACTGAAGTCGGCATTTTTACTTTTGTATTTAGTTCCGATGCAATTTCTGTGTTTCACCGTCAATAAGAAGGTCCAAGGGATACAGTAAATCTGAAGTGAAGCATCGGAATCTATAACTAGTGTCAACGGAATGGTTTAAAACATAGACAGTAAGAAGAGTCAGTCTTCTTGTACTTAAGTCGGCATTGTGCCTGTTGTATTTAATTCCGGTGCCATTTCTGTGTTTCATCGTCAATAAGAAGGTCAGAGGGATACAGTGAACCTGAAGTAAAGCATCGGAATCTATAACTAGTGCCACAGGAATGGTTCAAAATATAGTCAGTGAGAAGAGTCAGTCTTCTTGTCCTTAAGTCGGCATTGTGCCTTTTGTATTCAATTCCGATGCAATTTCTGTGTTTCATCGTCAATATGAAGGTCCAAGGGGTACAGTAAACCTGGAGTGAAGCATCGGAATCTATAACTAGTGTCACAGGAATGGTTCAAAATATAGACAGTAAGAAGATACAGTCTTCTTGTACTTAAGTCGGCATTGTGCCTTTTGTATTTAATTCCGATGCAATTTCTGTGTTTCATCGTCAATAAGAAGGTCCAAGGGTTACAGTAAACCTGAAGTGAAGCATCGGAATCTATAACTAGTGTCACAGGAATGGTTCTAAACGTAGTCAGTAAGAAGAGTCGGTCCTCATGTACTGAAGTCAGCATTGGCCTTTTGTATTTAATTCTGGTGCAATTTCTGTGTTTCATCGTCAATACGAAGAACAGAGGGATACAGTAAACCAGAAGTGAAGCATCCGAATCTATAACTAGTGTCACAAGAATGGTTCAAAACATAGACAGTAAGAAGAGTCAGTCTTCTTGTACTTAAGTCGGCATTGTGCCTTTTGTATTTAATTCCGATGCAATTTCTGTGATCCATCGTCAATAAGTAGGTCCAAGGGATACAGTAAATCTGAAGACAAGCATCGGAATCTATAACTAGTGTCACAGGAATGGTTCAAAACATAGTCAGTAAGAAGAGTCGGTCTCCATGTACTTAAATTGGCGTTGGCCTTTTGTATTTAATTCCGGTGCAATATCTGTGTTTCATCGTCAATATGAAGGTCGAAGGGATACAGTTGACCTGGAGTGAAGTATCGGAATCTATAACTAGTGTCACAGAGATGGTTCAAAACATAGTCAGTAAGAAGAGTCAGTCTTCTTGTACTTAAGTCGGCATTGTGCCTTTTGTATTTAATTCCGATGCAATTTCTGTGTTTCATCGTCAATAAGAAGGTCCAAGGGTTACAGTAAACCTGAAGTGAAGCATCGGAATCTATAACTAGTATCACAGGAATGGTTCAAAACACAGACAGTAAGAAGAGTCAGTATTCTTGTACTGAAGTCGGCATTGTGCCTTTTCTATTTAATTCCGATGCAATTTCTGTGTTTCATCGTCAATAAGAATGTCAGAGCGATGCAGTAAACCTGAAGTGAAGCATCAGAATCTATAATAAGTGTCACAGGAATGGTTCAAAACATAGTCAGAAAGAAGAGTCAGTCTTCTTGTCCTTAAGTCTTCATTGTGCCTTTTGTATTTAATTCCGATGCAATTTCTGTGTTTCATCGTCACTAAGAAGGTCCAAGGGATACTATAAACCTGGAGTGTAGCATCGGAATCTATAACCAGTGTCACAGGAATGGTTAAAACATAGTCAGTAAGAAAAGTGAGTCTTCTTGTACTTAAGTCGGCATTGTGCTTTTTCTATTTAATTCCGATGCAATTTCAGTGTTTCATCGTAAATAAGAAGGTCGAAGGGATACAGTAAACCTGGAGTGAAGCATCGGAATCTATAACCAGTGTCAATGGAATGGTTCAAAACATAGACAGTAAGATGAGTCAGTCTTCTTGTACTTAAGTCGGCATTGTGGCTTTTGTATTTAATTCCGGTGCAATTTCTGTGTACATCGTCAATAAGAAGATCAGAGGGATACAATAAACCTGAAGTGAAGCATCGGAATCTATAACTAGTGTCACAGGAATGTGTCAAAACATAGTCAGTTAGAAGAGTCAGTCTTCTTGTCCTTAAGGCGGCCTTGTGCCTTTTGTATTTAATCCCGATGCAATTTCTGTGTTTCATCGTCAATAAGAAGGTCCAAGGGATGCAGTAAACCTGAAGTGAAGCATCGGAATCTATAACTAGTGCACAGGAAAGGTTCAAAACATAGTCAGTAAGAAGAGTCAGTCTTCTTGTCCTTAAGTCGGCATTGTGCCTTTTGTTTTTATTTCCGATGCAATTTTTGTGTTTCATCGTCAATATGCAGGTCCAAGGGATACAGTAAACCTGGAGTGAAGCATCCGAATCTATAACTAGTGTCACACGATTGGTTCAAAACATAGACAGTAAGAAGATACAGTCTTCTTGTACTTAAGTCGGCATTGTGGCTTTTGTATTTAATTCCTATGCACTTTCTGTGTTTCATCGTCAAGAAGAAGGTCCAAGGGATACAGTAAACCTGAAGTAAAGCATCGGAATCTATAACTAGTGTCACAGGAATGGTTCAAAACATAGTCAGTAAGAAGTGTCGGTCTTCATGTACTTAAGTCGGCATTGGCCTTTTGTATTTATTTCCGATGCAATTTCTGTGTTTCATCGTCAATAAGAAGGTCCAAGGGATGCAGTAAACCTGAAGTGAAGCATCGGAATCTGTAACTAGTGTCACAGGAATGGTTCAAAACATAGTCAGTAAGGAGAGTCAGTCTTCTTGTACTTAAATCGGAATTGTGCCTTTTGTATTTAATTCCGGTGCAATTTCTGTGTTTCATCGTCAATAAGAAGGTCAGAGGGATACAGTAAACCTGAAGTGAAGCATCGGAATCTATAACTAGTGTCACAGGAATGGTTCAAAACATAGTCAGTAAGAACAGTCAGTCTTCTTGTCCTTACGTCGGCATTGTGCCTTTTGTATTTTATTCCGATGCAATTTCTGTATTTCATCGTCAATAAGAAGGTCCGAGGGATACAGTAAACCTGGAGTGAAGCATCGGAATCAATAACTAGTGTCACAGGAATGGTTCAGAACATAGACAGTAAGAAGATACAGTCTTCTTGTACATAAGTCGGCATTGTGGCTTTTGTATTTAATTCCGGTGCAATTTCTGTGTTTCATCGTCAATAAGAAGGTCAGAGGGATACAGTAAACCTGAAGTGAAGCATCCAAATCTATAACTAGTGTCACAGGAATGGTTCAAAACATAAACAGTAAGGAGAGTCAGTCTTCTTGTACTTAAGTCGGCATTGTGCCTTTTGTATTTAATTCCGATGCAATTTCTGTGTTTCATCGTGAATAAGAAGGTCAGAGGGATACAGTAAACCTGAAGTGAAGCATCGGAATCTATAACTAGTGTCACAGGAATGGCTCAAAACATAGTCAGTAAGAAGAGTCAGTCTTCTTGTACTTAAGTCGGCATTGTGCCTTTTCTCTTTAATTCCGATGCAATTTCTGTGTTTCATCGTCAATAACAAGGTTCAAGGGATACAGTAAACCTTAAGTGAATCATCGGAATCTATAACTAGTGTCACAGGAATGGCTCAAAACATAGTCAGTAAGAAGAGTCAGTCTTCGTGTACTTAAGTCGGCGTTGTGCCTTTTGTATTTAATTCCGATGCAATTTCTGTGTTTCATCGTCAATACGAAGGTCCAAGGGATGCAGTAAACCTGAAGTGAAGCATCGGAATCTATAACTAGTGTCACAGGAATGGTTCAAAACATAGTCAGTAAGGAGAGTCAGTCTTCTTGCACTTATGTCGGCATTGTGCCTTTTGTATTTAATTTCGGTGCAATTTCTGTGTTTCATCGTCAATAAGAAGGTCCAAGGGATATAGTAAACCTGAAGTGAAGCATCGGAATCTATAACTAGTGTCACAGGAATGGTTCAAAACATAGTCAGTAAGAAGAGTCGGTCTTCGTGTACTTAAGTCGGCATTGTGCTCTTTGTATTTACTTCCGATGCAATTTCTGTGTTTCATCGTCAATAAGAAGGTCCAAGGGATACAGTAAACCTGGAGTGAAGCATCGGAATCTATAACTAGTGTCACAGGAATGGTTCAAAACATAGACAGTAAGAAGATACAGTCTTCTTGTACTGAAGTCGGCATTTTTACTCTTGTATTTAGTTCCGATGCAATTTCTGTGTTTCACCGTCAATAAGAAGGTCCAAGGGATACAGTAAATCTGAAGTGAAGCATCGGAATCTATAACTAGTGTCAACGGAATGGTTTAAAACATAGACAGTAAGAAGAGTCAGTCTTCTTGTACTTAAGTCGGCATTGTGCCTTATGTATTTAATTCCGGTGCCATTTCTGTGTTTCATCGTCAATAAGAAGGTCAGAGGGATACAGTGAACCTGAAGTAAAGCATCGGAATCTATAACTAGTGCCACAGGAATGGTTCAAAATATAGTCAGTGAGAAGAGTCAGTCTTCTTGTCCTTAAGTCGGCATTGTGCCTTTTGTATTCAATTCCGATGCAATTTCTGTGTTTCATCGTCAATATGAAGGTCCAAGGGGTACAGTAAACCTGGAGTGAAGCATCGGAATCTATAACTAGTGTCACAGGAATGGTTCAAAATATAGACAGTAAGAAGATACAGTCTTCTTGTACTTAAGTCGGCATTGTGCCTTTTGTATTTAATTCCGATGCAATTTCTGTGTTTCATCGTCAATAAGAACGTCCAAGGGTTACAGTAAACCTGAAGTGAAGCATCGGAATCTATAACTAGTGTCACAGGAATGGTTCAAAACATAGTCAGTAAGAAGAGTCGGTCATCATGTACTGAAGTCAGCATTGGCCTTTTGTATTTAATTCCGGTGCAATTTCTGTGTTTCATCGTCAATACGAAGAACAGAGGGATCCAGTAAACCAGAAGTGAAGCATCCGAATCTATAACTAGTGTCACAAGAATGGTTCAAAACATAGACAGTAAGAAGAGTCAGTCTTCTTGTACTTAAGTCGGCATTGTGCCTTTTGTATTTAATTCCGATGCAATTTCTGTGTTTCATCGTCAATAAGTAGGTCCAAGGGATACAGTAAATCTGAAGACAAGCATCGGAATCTATAACTAGTGTCACAGGAATGGTTCAAGACATAGTCAGTAAGAAGAGTCGGTCTCCATGTACTTAAGTCGGCGTTGGCCTTTTGTATTTAATTCCGGTGCAGTATCTGTGTTTCATCGTCAATATGAAGGTCGAAGGGATACAGTAGACCTGGAGTGAAGTATCGGAATCTATAACTAGTGTCACAGAGATGGTTCAAAACATAGTCAGTAAGAAGAGTCAGTCTTCTTGTACTTAAGTCGGCATTGTGCCTTTTGTATTTAATTCCGATGCAATTTCTGTGTTTCATCGTCAATAAGAAGGTCCAAGGGTTACAGTAAACCTGAAGTGAAGCATCGGAATCTATAACTAGTATCACAGGAATGGTTCAAAACATAGACAGTAAGAAGAGTCAGTATTCTTGTACTGAAGTCGGCATTGTGCCTTTTCTATTTAATTCCGATGCAATTTCTGTGTTTCATCGTCAATAAGAATGTCAGAGCGATGCAGTAAACCTGAAGTGAAGCATCAGAATCTATAATAAGTGTCACAGGAATGGTTCAAAACATAGTCTGAAAGAAGAGTCAGTCTTCTTGTCCTTAAGTCTTCATTGTGCCTTTTGTATTTAATTCCGATGCAATTTCTGTGTTTCATCGTCACTAAGAAGGTCCAAGGGATACTATAAACCTGGAGTGTAGCATCGGAATCTATAACCAGTGTCACAGGAATGGTTAAAACATAGTCAGTAAGAAAAGTGAGTCTTCTTGTACTTAAGTCGGCATTGTGCTTCTTCTATTTAATTCCGATGCAATTTCAGTGTTTCATCGTAAATAAGAAGGTCGAAGGGATACAGTAAACCTGTAGTGAAGCATCGGAATCTATAGCCAGTGTCAATGGAATGGTTCAAAACATAGACAGTAAGATGAGTCAGTCTTCTTGTACTTAAGTCGGCATTGTGGCTTTTGTATTTAATTCCGGTGCAATTTCTGTGTACATCGTCAATAAGAAGATCAGAGGGATACAATAAACCTGAAGTGAAGCATCGGAATCTATAACAAGTGTCACAGGAATGTGTCAAAACATAGTCAGTTAGAAGAGTCAGTCTTCTTGTCCTTAAGGCGGCCTTGTGCCTTTTGTATTTAATCCCGATGCAATTTCTGTGTTTCATCGTCAATAAGAAGGTCCAAGGGATGCAGTAAACCTGAAGTAAAGCATCGGAATCTATAACTAGTGTCACAGGAAAGGTTCAAAACATAGTCAGTAAGAAGATACAGTCTTCTTGTCCTTAAGTCGGCATTGTGCCTTTTGTTTTTATTTCCGATGCAATTTTTGTGTTTCATCGTCAATATGCAGGTCCAAGGGATACAGTAAACCTGGAGTGAAGCATCCGAATCTATAACTAGTGTCACACGATTGGTTCAAAACATAGACAGTAAGAAGATACAGTCTTCTTGTACTTAAGTCGGCATTGTGGCTTTTGTATTTAATTCCTATGCACTTTCTGTGTTTCATCGTGAAGAAGAAGGTCCAAGGGATACAGTAAACCTGAAGTAAAACATCGGAATCTATAACTAGTGTCACAGGAATGGTTCAGAACATAGTCAGTAAGAAGTGTCGGTCTTCATGTACTTAAGTCGGCATTGGCCTTTTGTATTTATTTCCGATGCAATTTCTGTGTTTCATCGTCAATAAGAAGGTCCAAGGGATGCAGTAAACCTGAAGTGAAGCATCGGAATCTATAACTAGTGTCACAGGAATGGTTCAAAACATAGTCAGTAAGGAGAGTCAGTCTTCGTGTACTTAAGTCGGCATTGTGCCTTTTGTATTTAATTCCGATGCAATTTCTGTATTTCATCGTCAATAAGAAGGTCCGAGGGATACAGTAAACCTGGAGTGAAGCATCGGAATCAATAACTAGTGTCACAGGAATGGTTCAAAACATAGACAGTAAGAAGATACAGTCTTCTTGTACATAAGTCGGCATTGTGGCTTTTGTATTTAATTCCGGTGCAATTTCTGTGTTTCATCGTCAATAAGAAGGTCAGAGGGATACAGTAAACCTGAAGTGAAGCATCCAAATCTATAACTAGTGTCACAGGAATGGTTCAAAACATAGTCAGTAAGAAGAGACAGTGTTCTTGTCCATAAGTCGGCATTGTGCTTCTTGTATTTAATTCCGATGCAGTTTCAGGGTTTCATCGTCAATAAGAAGGTCCAAGGGATACAGTAAACCTGGAGTGGAGCATCGGAATCTATAACTAGTGACACAGGAATGGTTCAAAACATAGACAGTAAGAAGATACAGTCTTCTTGTACTGAAGTCGGCATTTTTACTTTTGTATTTAATTCCGATGCAATCTCTGTGTTTCACCGTCAATAAGAAGGTCCAAGGGATACAGTAAATCTGAAGTGAAGCATCGGAATCTATAACTAGTGTCACAGGAATGGTTCAAAACATAAACAGTAAGGAGAGTCAGTCTTCTTGTACTTTAGTCGGCATTGTGCCTTTTGTATTTAATTCCGATGCAATTTCTGTGTTTCATCGTGAATAAGAAGGTCAGAGGGATACAGTAACCCTGAAGTGAAGCATCGGAATCTTTAACTAGTGTCACAGAAATGGTTCAAAAAATAGTCAGTAAGAAGAGTCAGTCTTCTTGTACTTAAGTCGGCATTGTGCCTTTTGTATTTAATTCCGATGCAATTTCTGTGTTTCATCGTCAATAACAAGGTCCAAGGGATACAGTAAACCCGAAGTGAAGCATCGGAATCTATAACTAGTGTTACAGGAATGGCTCAAAACATAGTCAGTAAGAAGAGTCAGTCTTCTTGTACTTAAGTCGGCATTGTGCCTTTTCAATTTAATTCCGATGCAATTTCTGTGTTTCATCGTCAATAACAAGGTTCAAGGGATACAGTAAACCTTAAGTGAAGCATCGGAATCTATAACTAGTGTCACAGGAATGGCTCAAAACATAGTCAGTAAGAAGAGTCAGTCTTCGTGTACTTAAGTCGGCATTGTGCCTTTTGTATTTAATTCCGATGCAATTTCTGTGTTTCATCGTCAATAAGAAGGTCCAAGGGATGCAGTAAACCTGAAGTGAAGCATCGGAATCTATAACTAGTGTCACAGGATTGGTTCAAAACATAGTCAGTAAGGAGAGTCAGTCTTCTTGTACTTATGTCGGCATTGTGCCTTTTGTATTTAGTTCCGATGCAATTTCTGTGTTTCACCGTCAATACGAAGGTCCAAGGGATACAGTAAATCTGAAGTGAAGCATCGGAATCTATAACTAGTGTCACAGTAATGGTTCAAAACGTAGACAGTAAGAAGATACTGTCTTCTTGTACTGAAGTCGGAATTGTGGCTTTTGTATTTAATTCCGATGCAATTTCTGTGTTTCATCGTCAATAAGAAGGTCCAAGGGATACAGTAAACCTGAAGTGAAGCATCGGAATCTATAACTAGTGTCACAGGAATGGTTCAAAACATAGTCAGTAAGAAGAGTCGGTCTTCGTGTACTTAAGTCGGCATTGTGCTCTTTGTATTTACTTCCGATGCAATTTCTGTGTTTCATCGTCAATAAGAAGGTCCAAGGGATACAGTAAACCTGAAGTGAAGCATCGGAATCTATAACTAGTGTCACAGGAATGGTTCAAAACATAGACAGTAAGAAGATACAGTCTTCTTGTACTGAAGTCGGCATTTTTACTTTTGTATTTAGTTCCGATGCAATTTCTGTGTTTCACCGTCAATAAGAAGGTCCAAGGGATACAGTAAATCTGAAGTGAAGCATCGGAATCTATAACTAGTGTCAACGGAATGGTTTAACACATAGACAGTAAGAAGAGTCAGTCTTCTTGTACTTAAGTCGGCATTGTGCCTTTTGTATTTAATTCCGGTGCAATTTCTGTGTTTCATCGTCAATAAGAAGGTCAGAGGGATACAGTAAACCTGAAGTAAAGCATCGGAATCTATAACTAGTGCCACAGGAATGGTTCAAAACATAGTCAGTGAGCAGAGTCAGTCTTCTTGTCCTTAAGTCGGCATTGTGCCTTTTGTATTCAATTCCGATGCAATTTCTGTGTTTCATCGTCAATATGAAGGTCCAAGGGGTACAGTAAACCTGGAGTGAAGCATCGGAATCTATAACTAGTGTCACAGGAATGGTTCAAAATATAGACAGTAAGAAGATACAGTCTTCTTGTACTTAAGTCGGCATTGTGCCTTTTGTATTTAATTCCGATGCAATTTCTGTATTTCATCGTCAATAAGAAGGTCCAAGGGTTACAGTAAACCTGAAGTGAAGCATCGGAATCTATAACTAGTGTCACAGGAATGGTTCAAAACATAGTCAGTAAGAAGAGTCGGTCTTCATGTACTTAAGTCGGCATTGGCCTTTTGTATTTAATTCCGGTGCAATTTCTGTGTTTCATCGTCAATCAGAAGAACAGAGGGATACAGTAAACCAGAAGTGAAGCATCCGAATCTATAACTAGTGTCACAAGAATTGTTCAAAACATAGACAGTAAGAAGAGTCAGTCTTCTTGTCCTTAAGTCGGCATTGTGCTTTTTGTATTTAATGGCGATGCAATTTCTGTGTTTCATCGTCAATAAGAAGGTCCAAGGGATACAGTAAACCTGGAGTGAAGCATCGGAGTCTATAACTAGTGTCACAGGAATGGTTCAAAACATAGACAGCAAGTAGATACAGTCTTCTTGTACTTAAGTCGGCATTTTTACTTTTGTATTTCATTCCAATGCAATTTCTGTGTTTCACCGTCAATAAGAAGGTCCAAGGGATACAGTAAATCTGCAGTGAGGCATCGGAATCTATAACTAGTGTCACAGGAATGTTTCAAAACATAAACAGTAAGAAGAGTCAGTCTTCTTGTACTTATGTCGGCATTGTGCCTTTTGTATTTAATTCCGGTGCAATTTCTGTGTTTCATCGTCAATAAGAAGGTCCTAGGGTTACAGTAAACCTGAAGTGAAGCATCGGAATCTATAACTAGTGTCACAGGAATGGTTCAAAACATAGTCAGTAAGAAGAGTCGGTCTTCATGTACTTAAGTCGGCATTGGGATTTTGTATTTAATTCCGGTGCAATTTCTGTGTTTCATCGTCAATCAGAAGAACAGAGGGATACAGTAAACCAGAAGTGAAGCATCCGAATCTATAACTAGTGTCACAAGAATTGTTCAAAACATAGACAGTAAGAAGAGTCAGTCTTCTTGTCCTTAAGTCGGCATTGTGCTTTTTGTATTTAATGGCGATGCAATTTCTGTGTTTCATCGTCAATAAGAAGGTCCAAGGGATACAGTAAACCTGGAGTGAAGCATCGGAGTCTATAACTAGTGTCACAGGAATGGTTCAAAACATAGACAGCAAGTAGATACAGTCTTCTTGTACTTAAGTCGGCATTTTTACTTTTGTATTTCATTCCAATGCAATTTCTGTGTTTCACCGTCAATAAGAAGGTCCAAGGGATACAGTAAATCTGCAGTGAGGCATCGGAATCTATAACTAGTGTCACAGGAATGTTTCAAAACATAAACAGTAAGAAGAGTCAGTCTTCTTGTACTTATGTCGGCATTGTGCCTTTTGTATTTAATTCCGGTGCAATTTCTGTGTTTCATCGTCAATAAGAAGGTCCTAGGGTTACAGTAAACCTGAAGTGAAGCTTCGGAATCTATAACTAGTGTCACAGGAATGGTTCAAAACATAGACAGTAAGAAGATACAGTCTTCTTGTACTGAAGTCGGCATTTTTACTTTTGTATTTAATTCCGATGCAATTTCTGTGTTTCATCGTCAATAAGAAGGTCCAAGGGTTACAGTAATCCTGAAGTGAAGCATCGGAATCTATAAATAGTGTCACAGGAATGGTTCAAAACATAGTCAGTAAGAAGGGTCGGTCTTCATGTACTTAAGTCGGCATTGGCCTTTTGTATTTAATTTCGGTGCAATTTCATTGTTTCATCGTCAATGAGAAGGTCCAAGGGATACAGTAAACCTGAAGTGAAGCATCAGAATCTATAACTCGTGTCACAGGAATAGTTCAAACATAGTCAGAAAGATGAGTCAGTCTTCTTGTCCTTAAGTCTTCATTATGCCTTTTGTATTTAATTCCGATGCAATTTCTGTGTTTCATCGTCAATAAGAAGGTCCAAGGGATACTATAAACCTGGTGTGTAGCATCAGAATCTGTAACTAGTGTCACAGGAATGGTTCAAAACATAGTCAGTAAGAAAAGTTAGTCTTCTTGTACTTAAGACGGCATTGTGCCTTTTCTATTTCATTCCGATGCAATTTCAGTGTTTCATCGTCTATAATAAGGTCCAAGGTATACAGTAAACCTGGAGTGAAGCATCGGAATCTATAACTAATGTCAATGGAATGGTTCAAAACAATGACAGTAAGAATAGTCAGTCTTCTTGTACTTAAGTCGGCATTGCGGCTTTTGTATTTAATTCAGGTGCAATTTCTGTGTTCATCGTCAATAAGAAGATCAGAGGGATACAATAAACCAGAAGTGAAGCATCGGAACCTATAACTAGTGTCACAGGAATGGTTCAAAACATAGTCAGTAAGAAGAGTCAGTCTTCTTGTCCTTAAGGCGGCCTTGTGCCTTTTGTATTTAATTCCGATGCAATTTCTTTGTTTCATCGTCAATAAGAAGGGCCAAGGGATACAGTAAACCTGGAGTGAAGCATCGTAATCTATAACTAGTGTCACAGGAATGGTTCAAAACATAGACAGCAAGTAGATACAGTCTTCTTGTACTTAAGTCGGCATTTTTACTTTTGTATTTCATTCCAATGCAATTTCTATGTTTCACCGTCAATAAGAAGGTCCCAGGGATACAGTAAATCTGAAGTGAGGCATCGGAATCTATAACTAGTGTCACAGGAATGTTTCAAAACATAAACAGTAAGAAGAGTCAGTCTTCTTGTACTTAAGTCGGCATTGCGGCTTTTGTATTTAATTCAGGTGCAATTTCTGTGTTCATCGTCAATAAGAAGATCAGAGGGATACAATAAACCAGAAGTGAAGCATCGGAACCTATAACTAGTGTCACAGGAATGGTTCAAAACATAGTCAGTAAGAAGAGTCAGTCTTCTTGTACTTAAGTCGGCATTATGCCTTTTCTATTTAATTCCGATGCAATTTCAGTGTTTCATCGTCAATAACAAGGTCCAAGGGATACAGTAAACCTGGAGTGAAGCATCGGAATCTATAACTAGTGTCAATGGAATGGTTCAAAACATAGACAGTAAGAAGAGTCAGTCTTCTTGTACTTATGTCGGCATTGTGCCTTTTGTATTTAATTCCGGTGCAATTTCTGTGTTTCATCGTCAATAAGAAGGTCCAAGGGTTACAGTAAACCTGAAGTGAAGCATCGGAATCTATAACTAGTGTCACAGGAATGGTTCAAAACATAGACAGTAAGAAGATACAGTCTTCTTGTACTGAAGTCGGCATTTTTACTTTTGTATTTAATTCCGATGCAATTTCTGTGTTTCATCGTCAATAAGAAGGTCCAAGGGTTACAGTAAACCTGTTTTGAGGCATCGGAATCTATAACTAGTGTCACAAGAATCGTTCAAAACATAGTCAGTAAGAAGAGTCGGTCTTCATGTACTTAAGTCGGCATTGGCATTTTGTATTTAATTTCGGTGCAATTTCTGTGTTTCATCGTCAATAAGAAGGTCCAAGGGATACAGTAAACCTGAAGTGAAGCATCGGAATCTATAACTCGCGTCGCAGGAATGGTTCAAACATAGTCAGAAAGAAGAGTCAGTCTTCTTGTCCTTAAGTCTTCATTATGCCTTTTGTATTTAATTCCGATGCAATTTCTGTGTTTCATCGTCAATAAGAAGGTCCAAGGGATACTATAAACCTGGAGTGTAGCATCGGAATCTGTAACTAGTGTCACAGGAATGGTTCAAAACATAGTCAGTAAGAAAAGTGAGTCTTCTTGTACTTAAGTCGGCATTGTGCCTTTTCTATTTAATTCCGATGCAATTTCAGTGTTTCATCGTCTATAATAAGGTCCAAGGTATACAGTAAACCTGGAGTGAAGCATCGGAATCTATAACTAGTGTCAATGGAATGGTTCAAAACATAGACAGTAAGAAGAGTCAGTCTTCTTGTACTTATGTCGGCATTGTGCCTTTTGTATTTAATTCCGGTGCAATTTCTGTGTTTCATCGTCAATAAGAAGGTCCAAGGGTTACAGTAAACCTGAAGTGAAGCATCGGAATCTATAACTAGTGTCACAGGAATGGTTCAAAACATAGACAGTAAGAAGATACAGTCTTCTTGAACCGAAGTCGGCATTTTTACTTTTGTATTTAATTCCGATGCAATATCTGTTTTCATCGTCAATAAGAAGGTCCAAGGGATGCAGTAAACCTGGCGTGAAGCATCGGAATCTATAACTAGTTGCAATGGAATGGTTTAAAACATAGACAGTAAGAAAAGTCAGTCTTCTTGTACTTTTGTCGGCATTGTGCCTTTTCTATTTAATTCCGATGCAATTTCAGTGTTTCATCGTCTATAATAAGGTCCAAGGTATACAGTAAACCTGGAGTGAAGCATCGGAATCTATAACTAGTTGCAATGGAATGGTTTAAAACATAGACAGTAAGAAAAGTCAGTCTTCTTGTACTTTTGTCGGCATTGTGCCTTTTGTATCTAATTCCGGTGCAATTTCTGTGTTTCATCGTCAATAAGAAGGTCAGAGGGATACAGTAAACCTGAAGTATAGCATCGGAATCTATAACTAGTGCCACAGGAATGGTTCAAAACATAGTCAGTGAGAAGAGTCAGTCTTCTTGTACTTAAGTCGGCATTGTGCCTTTTGTATTTAATTCCGATGCAATTTCTGTGTTTCATCGTCAATAAAAAGGGCCAAGGGATACAGTAAACATGAAGTGAAGCATCGGAACCTATAACTAGTGTCACAGGAATGGTTCAAAACATAGTCAGTAAGAAGAGTCAGTCTTCTTGTCCATAAGGCGGCCTTGTGCCTTTTGTATTTAATTCCGATGCAATATCTGTTTTCATCGTCAATAAGAAGGTCCAAGGGATGCAGTAAACCTGGCGTGAAGCATCGGAATCTATAACTAGTGTCAATGGAATGGTTCAAGACATAGACAGTAAGAAGAGTCAGTCTTCTTGACTTAAGTCGGAATTGTGCCTTTTGTATTTCATTCCGGTGCAATTTCTGTATTTCATCGTCAATAAGAAGGTCAGAGGTATACAGTAAACCTGAAGTGAAGCATCGGAATCTATAACTAGTGTCACAGGAATGGTTCAAAACATAGTCAGTAAGAAGTGTCTGTCTTCTTGTCCTTATGTCGGCATTGTGCCTTGTCTATTTAATTCCGATGCAATTTCTGTGTTTCATCGTCAATAACAAGGTCCAAGGGATACAGTAAACCTGAAGTGAAGCATCGGAATCTATAACTAGTGTCTCTGGAATGGCTCAAGACATAGTCCGTAAGAAGAGTCAGTCTTCTTGTACTTAAGTCGGCATTGTGCCTTTTCTACTTAATTCCGATGCAATTTCTGTGTTTCATCGTCAATACGAAGGTCAGAGCGATACAGTAAACCTGAAGTGAAGCATCGGAATCTATAACTAGTGTCACAGGAATGGTTCAAAATATAGACAGTAAGAAGATACAGTCATCTTGTACTTAAGTCGGCATTGTGCGTTTTGTATTTAATACCGATGCAATTTCTGTGTTTCATCGTCAATAAGAAGGTCCAAGGGATACAGTAAACCTGGAGTGAAGCATCGGAATCTACAAGTAGTGTCACAGGAATGGTTCAAAACATAGACAGTACTTAAGTCGGCATTGTGCCTTTTGTATTTCCGAAACAATTTCTGTGTTTCATCGTCAATAAGAAGGTCCAAGGGATACAGTAAACCTGAGGTGAAGCATCGGAATCTAAAACTAGTGTCACAGGAATGTTTCAAACATAGTCAGTAAGAAGAGTCGGTCTTCATGTACTTATGTCGCATTGTGCCTTTTGTATTTAATTCCGATGCAATATCGGTGTTTCATCGTCAATAAGAAGGTCCAAGGGATACAGTAAACATGAAGCGAAGCATCGGAACCTATAACTGGTGTCACAGGAATGGTTCAAAACATAGTCACTAAGAAGAGTCAGTCTTCTTGTACTTAAGTCGGCATTTTGCCTAATCTATTTAATTCCAATGCAATTTCAGTGTTTCATCGTCAATAAGAAGGTCCAAGGGATGCAGTAAACCTGGCGTGAAGCATCGGAATCTATAACTAGTGTCAATGGAATGGTTCAAAACATAGACAGTAAGAAGAGTCAGTCTTCTTGTACTTAAGTCGGAATTGTGCCTTTTGTATTTCATTCCGGTGCAATTTCTGTGTTTCATCGTCAATAAGAAGGTCAGAGGTATACAGTAAACCTGAAGTGAAGCATCGGAATCTATAACTAGTGTCACAGGAATGGTTCAAAACATAGACAGTAAGAAGAGTCTGTCCTCTTGTCCTTATGTCGGCATTGTGAGTTTTGTATTTAATTCCGATGCAATTTCTGTGTCTCATCAACAATAAGAAGGTCCAAGGGATACAGTAAACCTGGAGTGAATCATCGGAATCTATAACTAGTGTCACAGGAAAGGTTCAAAACATAGTCAGTAAGAAGAGTCAGTCTTCTTGTCCTTAAGTCGGCATTGTGCCTTTTGTTTTTAATTCTGATGCAATTTTTGTGTTTCATCGTCAATAAGAAGGTCCAAGGGAAACAGTAAACCTGGAGTGAAGCATCCGAATCTATAACTAGTGTCACACGATTGGTTCAAAACATAGACAGTAAGAAGATACAGTCTTCTTGTACTTAAGTCGGCATTGTGGCTTTTGTATTTAATTCCTATGCACTTTCTGTGTTTCATCGTCAAGAAGAAGGTCCAAGGGATACAGTAAACCTGAAGTAAAGCATCGGAATCTATAACTAGTGTCACAGGAATGGTTCAAAACATAGTCAGTAAGAAGAGTCAATGTTCTTTTCCATAAGTCGGCATTGTGCTTCTTGTATTTAATTCCGATGCAGTTTCTGTGTTTCATCGTCAATAAGAAGGTCCAAGGGATACAGTAAACCTGGAGTGAAGCATCGGAATCTATAACTAGTGTCACAGGAATGGTTCAAAATTTAGACAGTAAGAAGATACAGTCTTCTTGTACTTAAGTCGGCATTTTTACTTTTGTATTTACATCCGATTCAATTTCTGTGTTTCACCGTCAATAAGAAGGTCCAAGGGATACAGTAAATCTGAAGTGAAGCAACGGCATCTATAACTAGTGTCACAGGAATGGTTCAAAACATAAACAGTAAGAAGAGTCAGTCTTCTTGTACTTAAGTCGGCATTGTGCCTTTTCTATTTAATTCCGATGCAATTTCTGTGTTTCATCGTCAATAACAAGGTCCAAGGGATACAGTAAACCTTAAGTGAAGCATCCTAATCTATAACTAGTGTCACAGGAATGGTTCAAAACATAGTCAGTAAGGAGAGTCAGTCTTCTTGTACTTATGTCGGCATTGTGCCTTTTGTATTTAATTCCGGTGCAATTTCTGTGTTTCATCGTCAATAAGTAGGTCAGAGGGATACATTAAACCTGAAGTGAAGGATCGGAATCTATAACTAGTGTCACAGGAATGGTTCAAATCATAGTCAGTAAGAAGAGTCAGTCTTCTTGTCCTTAAGTCGGCATTGTGCCTTTTGTATTTTATTCCGATGCAATTTCTGTATTTCATCGTCAATAAGAAGGTCCGAGGGATACAGTAAACCTGGAGTGAAGCATCGGAATCTATAACTAGTGTCACAGTAATGGTTCAAAACGAAGACAGTAAGAAGATACAGTCTTCTTGTACTTAAGTCGGCATTAAGGCTTTTGTATTTAATTCCGATGCAATTTCTGTGTTTCATCGTCAATAAGAAGGTCCAAGGGATACAGTAAACCTGAAGTGAAGCATCGGAATCTATAACTAGTGTCACAGGAATGGTTCAAAACATAGTCAGTAAGAAGAGTCGGTCTTCGTGTACTTAAGTCGGCATTGTGCTCTTTGTATTTACTTCCGATGCAATTTCTGTGTTTCATCGTCAATAAGAAGGTCCAAGGGATACAGTAAACCTGGAGTGAAGCATCGGAATCTATAACTAGTGTCACAGGAATGGTTCAAAACATAGACAGTAAGAAGATACAGTCTTCTTGTACTTAAGTCGGCCTTTTTACTTTTGTATTTAGTTCCGATGCAATTTCTGTGTTTCACCGTCAATAAGAAGGTCCAAGGGATACAGTAAATCTGAAGTGAAGCATCGGAATCTATAACTAGTGTCAACGGAATGGTTTAAAACATAGACAGTAACAAGAGTCAGTCTTCTTGTACTTAAGTCGGCATTGTGCCTTTTGTATTTAATTCCGTTGCAATTTCTGTGTTTCATCGTCAATAAGGAGGTCAGAGGTATACAGTAAGCCTGAAGTATGGCATCGGAATCTATAACTAGTGCCACAGGAATGGTTCAAAACATAGTCAGTGAGAAGAGTCAGTCCTCTTGTCCTTAAGTCGGCATTGTGCCTTTTGTATTCAATTCCGATGCAATTTCTGTGTTTCATCGTCAATATGAAGGTCCAAGGGATACAGTAAAACCTGGAGTGAAGCATCGGAATCTATAACTAGTGTCACAGGAATGGTTCAAAATATAGACAGTAAGAAGATACAGTCTTCTTGTACTTAAGTCGGCATTGTGCCTTTTGCATTTAATTCCGATGCAATTTCTGTGTTTCATCGTCAATAAGAAGGTCCAAGGGTTACAGTAAACCTGAAGTGAAGCATCGGAATCTATAACTAGTGTCACAGGAATGGTTCAAAACACAGTCAGTAAGAAGAGTCGGTCTTCATGTACTTAAGCCGGCATTGGCCTTTTGTATTTAATTCCGGTGCAATTTCTGTGTTTCATCGTCAATAAGAAGAACAGAGGGATACAGTAAACCTGAAGTGAAGCATCCGAATCTATAACTAGTGTCACAAGAATGGTTCAAAGCATAGACAGTAAGAAGAGTCAGTCTTCTTGTCCTTAAGTCGGCATTGTGCTTTTTGTATTTAATTCCGATGCAATTTCTGTGTTTCATCGTCAATAAGAAGGTCCAAGGGATACAGTAAACCTGGAGTGAAGCATCGGAATCTATAACTAGTGTCACAGGAATGGTTCAAAACATAGACAGCAAGAAGATACAGTCTTCTTGTACTTAAGTCGGCATTTTTACTTTTGTATTTCATTCCAATGCAATTTCTGTGTTTCACCGTCAATAAGAAGGTCCAAGGGATACAGTAAATCTGAAGTGAAGCATCGGAATCTATAACTAGTGTCACAGGAATGTTTCAAAACATAAACAGTAAGAGGAGTCAGTCTTCTTGTACTTAAGTCGGCATTGTGCCTTTTGTATTTAATTCCGATGCAATTTCTGTGTTTCATCGTGAATAAGAAGGTCAGAGGGATACAGTAAACCTGAAGTGAAGCTTCGGAATCTATAACTAGTGTCACAGGAATGGCTCAAAACATAGTCCGTAAGAAGAGTCAGTCTTCTTGTACTTAAGTCGGCATTATGCCTTTTCTATTTAATTCCGACGCAATTTCAGTGTTTCATCGTCAATAACAAGGTCCAAGGGATACAGTAAACCTGGAGTGAAGCATCGGAATCTATAACTAGTGTCAATAGAATGGTTCAAAACATAGACAGTAAGAAGAGTCAGTCTTCTTGTACTTATGTCGGCATTGTGCCTTTTGTATTTAATTCCGGTGCAATTTCTGTGTTTCATCGTCAATAAGAAGGTCCAAGGGTTACAGTAAACATGAAGTGAAGCATCGGATTCTATAACTAGTGTCACAGGAATGGTTCAAAACATAGACAGTATGAAGATACAGTCTTCTTGTACTTAGGTCGGCATTGTGCCATTTGTATTTAATTCCGATGCAATTTCTGTGTTTCATCGTCAATAAGAAGGTCCAAGGGTTACAGTAAACCTGAAGTGAAGCATCGGAATCCATAACTAGTGTCACAGGAATGGTTCAAAACATAGTCAGTAAGAAGAGTCGGTCTTCATGTACTTAAGTCGGCATTGGCCTTTTGTATTTAATTTCGGTGCAATTTCTGTGTTTCATCGTCAATAAGAAGGTCCAAGGGATACAGTAAACCTGAAGTGAAGCATCGGAATCTATAACTCGTGTCACAGGAATGGTTCAAAACATAGTCAGAAAGTAGAGTCAGTCTTCTTGTCCTTAAGTCATCATTGTGTCTTTTGCTTTTAATTCCGATGCAATTTCTGTGTTACAACGTCAATAAGAAGGTCGAAGGGATACTATAAACCTGGAGTGTAGCATCGGAATCTTAACTAGTGTCACAGGAATGGTTCAAAACATAGTCAGTAAGAAAAGTGAGTCTTCTTGTACTTAAGTCGGCATTGTGCCTTTTCTATTTAATTCCGATTCAATTTCAGTGTTTCATCGTCTATAATAAGGTCCAAGGTATACAGTAAACCTGGAGTGAAGCATCGGAATCTATAACTAGTGTCAATGGAATGGTTCAAAACAATGACAGTAAGAAGAGTCAGTCTTCTTGTCCTTAAGGCGGCCTTGTGCCTTTTGTATTTATTTCCGATGCAAATTCTGTGTTTCATCGTCAATAAGAAGGTCCAAGGGATTCAGTAAACCTGGAGTGAAGCATCGGAATCTACAAGTAGTGTCACAAGAATGGTTCAAACATAGACAGTACTTAAGTCGGCATTGTGCCTTTTGTATTTAATTCCGAAAAAATTTCTGTGTTTTATCGTCAATAAGAAGGTCCAAGGGATACAGTAAACCTAAGGTGAAGCATCGGAACCTATAACTAGTGTCACAGGAATGGTTCAAACATAGTCAGTGAGAAGAGTTGGTCTCCATGTACTTATGTCGCATTGTGCCTTTTGTATCTAATTCCGATGCAATATCTGTGTTTCATCGTCAATAAGAAGGTCCAAGGGATACAGTAAACATGAAGTGAAGCATCGGGACCTATAACTAGTGTCACAGGAATGGTTCGAAACATAGTCAGTAAGAAGAGTCCGTCTTCTTGTCCTTAAGGCGGCCTTGTGCCTTTTGTATTTAATTCCGATGCAATATCTGTGTTTCATCGTAAATAAGAAGGTCCAAGGGATGCAGTAAACCTGGCGTGAAACATCGGAATCTATAACTAGTGTCAATGGAATGGTTCATGACATAGACAGTAAGAAGAGTCAGTCTTCTTGACTTAAGTCGGAATTGTGCCTTTTGTATTTCATTCCGGTGCAATTTCTGTGTTTTATCGTCAATAAGAAGGTCAGAGGTATACAGTAAACCTGAAGTGAAGCATCGGAATCTATAACTAGTGTCACAGGAATGGTTCAAAACATAGTCAGTAAGAAGAGTCTGTATTCATGTCCTTATGTCGGCATTGTGCCTTGTCTATTTAATTCCGATGCAATTTCTGTGTTTCATCGTCAATAACAAGGTCCAAGGGATACAGTAAACCTTGAGTGAAGCATCGGAATCTATAACTAGTGTCAATGGAATGGTTTAAAACATAGACAGTAAGAAGAGTCAGTCTTCTTGTCCTTTTGTCGGCATTGTGCCTTTTGTATTTAATTCCGGTGCAATTTCTGTGTTTCATCGTCAATAAGAAGGTCAGAGGGATACAGTAAACCTGAAGTAAAGCATCGGAATCTATAACTAGTGCCACAGGATTGGTTCAGAACATAGTCAGTGAGAAGAGTCAGTCTTCTTGTCCCTAAGTCGGCATTGTGCCTTTTGTATTTATTTCCGATGCAATTTCTGTGTTTCATCGTCAATATGAAGGTCCAAGGGTTACAGTAACCCTGAAGTGAAGCATCGGAATCTATAACTAGTGTCACAGGAATGGTTCAAAACTTTGTCAGTAAGAAGAGTCGGTCTTCATGTACTTAAGTCGGCATTGGCCTTTTGTATTTAATTCCGGTGCAATTTCTGTGTTTCATCGTCAATAAGAAGGTCAGAGGGATACAGTAAACCTGAAGTGAAGCATCGGAATCTATAACTAGTGTCACAGGAATGGTTCAAACATAGTCAGTAAGAAGAGTCGGTCTTCATGTACTTAAGTCGGCATTGGCCTTTTGTATTTAATTCCGGTGCAATTTCTGTGTTTCATCGTCAATAAGAAGAACAGAGGGATACAGTAAACCTGAAGTGAAGCATCCGAATCAATAACTAGTGTCACAAGAATGGTTCAAAGCATAGACAGTAAGAAGAGTCAGTCTTCTTGTCCTTAAGTCGGCATTGTGCTTATCGTATTTAATTCCGATGCAATTTCTGTGTTTCATCGTCAATAAGAAGGTCCAAGGGATACAGTAAACCTGGAGTGAAGCATCGGAATCTATAACTAGTGTCACAGGAATGGTTCAAAACATAGACAGCAAGAAGATACAGTCTTCTTGTACTTAAGTCGGCATTTTCACTTTTGTATTTCATTCCAATGCAATTTCTGTGTTTCACCGTCAATAAGAAGGTCCAAGGGATACAGTAAATCTGAAGTGAAGCATCGGAATCTATAACTAGTGTCACAGGAATGTTTCAAAACATAAACAGTAAGAAGAGTCAGTCTTCTTGTACTTAAGTCGGCATTGTGCCTTTTGTATTTAATTCCGATGCAATTTCTGTGTTTCATCGTGAATAAGAAGGTCAGAGGGATACAGTAAACCTGAAGTGAAGCTTCGGAATCTATAACTAGTGCCACAGGAATGGCTCAAAACATAGTCCGTAAGAAGAGTCAGTCTTCTTGTACTTAAGTCGGCATTATGCCTTTTCTATTTAATTCCGATGCAATTTCAGTGTTTCATCGTCAATAACAAGGTCCAAGGGATACAGTAAACCTGGAGTGAAGAATCGGAATCTATAACTAGTATCAATGGAATGGTTCAAAACATAGACAGTAAGAAGAGTCAGTCTTCTTGTACTTATGTCGGCATTGTGCCTTTTGTATTTAATTCCGGTGCAATTTCTGTGTTTCATCGTCAATAAGAGGGTCCAAGGGTTACAGTAAACCTGAAGTGAAGCATCGGATTCTATAACTAGTGTCACAGGAAAGGTTCAAAACATAGACAGTAAGAAGCTACAGTCTTCTTGTACTTAAGTCGGCATTGTGCCATCTGTATTTAATTCCGATGCAATTTCTGTGTTTCATCGTCAATAAGAAGGTCCAAGGGTTACAGTAAACCTGAAGTGAAGCATCGGAATCCATAACTAGTGTCACAGGAATGGTTCAAAACATAGTCAGTAAGAAGAGTCGGTCTTCATGTACTTAAGTCGGCATTGGCCTTTTGTATTTAATTCCGGTGCAATTTCTGTGTTTCATCGTCAATAAGAAGAACAGAGGGATACAGTAAACCTGAAGTGAAGCATCCGAATCTATAACTAGTGTCACAAGAATGGTTCAAAGCATAGACAGTAAGAAGAGTCAGTCTTCTTGTCCTTAAGTCGGCATTGTGCTTATTGTATTTAATTCCGATGCAATTTCTGTGTTTCATCGTCAATAAGAAGGTCCAAGGGATACAGTAAACCTGGAGTGAAGCATCGGAATCTATAACTAGTGTCACAGGAATGGTTCAAATATAGACAGCAAGAAGATACAGTCTTCTTGTACTTAAGTCGGCATTTTTACTTTTGTATTTCATTCCAATGCAATTTCTGTGTTTCACCGTCAATAAGAAGGTCCAAGGGATACAGTAAATCTGAAGTGAAGCATCGGAATCTATAACTAGTGTCACAGGAATGTTTCAAACATAAACAGTAAGAAGAGTCAGTCTTCTTGTACTTAAGTCGGCATTGTGGCTTTTGTATTTAATTCCGGTGCAATTTCTGTGTTCATCGTTAATAAGAAGATCAGAGGGATACAATAAACCTGAAGTGAAGCATCGGAACCTATAACTAGTGTCACAGGAATGGTTCAAATCATAGTCAGTAAGAAGAGTCAGTTTTCTTGTCCTTAAGGCGGCCTTGTGCCTTTTGTATTTAATTCCGATGCAATTTCTGTGTTTCATCGTCAATAAGAAGGTCCAAGGGATACAGTAAACCTGGAGTGAAGCATCGGAATCTACAAGTAGTGTCACAGGAATGGTTCAAACATAGACAGTACTTAAGTCGGCTTTGTGCCTTTTGTATTTAATTCCGAAACAATTTCTGTGTTTCATCGTCAATAAGAAGGTCCAAGGGATACAGTAAACCTGAGGTGAAGCATCGGAACCTATAACTAGTGTCACAGGAATGGTTCAAACATAGTCAGTGAGAAGAGTCGGTCTTCATGTACTTATGTCGCATTGTGCCTTTTGTATCTAATTCCGATGCAATATCAGTGTTTCATCGTCAATAAGAAGGTCCAAGGGATACAGTAAGCATGAAGTGAAGCATCGCGACCTATAACTAGTGTCACAGGAATGGTTCAAAACATAGTCAGTAAGAAGAGTCTGTCTTCTTGTCCTTATGTCGGCATTGTGCCTTGTCTATTTAATTCCGATGCAATTTCTGTGTTTCATCGTCAATAACAACGTCCAAGGGATACAGTAAACCTGAAGTAAAGCATCGGAATCTATAACTAGTGCCACAGGAATGGTTCAAAACATAGTCAGTGAGAAGAGTCAGTCTTCTTGTCCTAAAGTCGGCATTGCGCCTTTTGTATTTAATTCCGATGCAATTTCTGTGTTTCATCGTCAATATGAAGGTCCAAGGGTTGCAGTAACCCTGAAGTGAAGCATCGGAATCTATAACTAGTGTCACAGGAATGGTTCAAAACTTAGTAAGAAGAGTCGGTCTTCATGTACTTAAGTCGGCATTGGCCTTTTGTATTTAATTCCGGTGCAATTTCTGTGTTTCATCGACAATAAGAAGGTCAGAGGGATACAGTAAACCTGAAGTGAAGCATCGGAATCTATAACTAGTGTCACAGGAATGGTTAAAAGCATAGTCAGTAAGAAGAGTCGGTCTTCATGTACTTAAGTCGGCATTGGCTTTTTGTATTTAATTCCGGTGCAATTTCTGTGTTTCATCGTCATTAAGAAGGTCAGAGGGATACAGTACACCTGAAGTGAAGCATCCGAATCTATAACTAGTGTCACAAGAATGGTTCAAAACATAGTCAGTAAGAAGAGTCTGTCTTCTTGTCCTTAAGTCGGCATTGTGCTTTTTGTATTTAATCCCGATACATTTTCTGTGTTTCATCGTCAATAAGAAGGTCAGAGGGATACAGTAAACCTGAAGTAAAGCATCGGAATCTATAACAAGTGTCACAGGAATGGTTCAAAGTATAGACAGTAAGAAGATAAAGTCTTCTTGTACTTAAGTCGGCATTGTCCCTTTTGTATTTAATTCCGATGCAATTTCTGTGTTTCATCGTCAATAAGAAGGTCCAAGAGTTACAGTAAATCTGAAGTGAAGCATCGGAATCTATAACTAGTGTCACAGGTATGGTTCAAAACATAGTCAGTAAGAAGAGTCGGTCTTCATGTACTTAAGTCGGCATTGGCCTTTTGTATTTAATTCCGGTGCAATTTCTGTGTTTCATCGTCAATAAGAAGGTCCAAGGGATACAGTAAACCTGAAGTGAAGCATCGGAATCTATAACTAGTGTCACAGGAATGGTTCAAAACTTAGACAGGACGAAGAGTCAGTCTTCTTGTACTTGAGTCGGCATTGTGCCTTTTGTATTAAATTTCGATGCAATTTCTGTGTTTCATCGTGAATAAGAAGGTCAGAGGGATACAGTAAACCTGAAGTGAAGCTTCGGAATCTATAACTAGTGTCACAGGAATGGTTCAAAACGTAGGCAGTAAGAAGATACAGTTTTGTTGTACTTAAGTTGGCATTGTGCCTTTTGTATTTAATTCCGATGCAATTTCTGTGTTTCATCGTCAATAAGAAGGTCCAAGGGATACAGTAAACATGAAGTATAGCATCGGAATCTATAACTAGTGCCACAGGAATGGTTCAAAACATAGTCAGTGAGAAGAGTCAGTCTTCTTGTCCTTAAGTCGGCATTGTGCCTTTTGTACTCAATTCCGTTGCAATTTCTGTGTTTCATCGTCAATATGAAGGTCCAAGGGATACAGTAAACCTGGAGTGAAGCATCGGAATCTATAACTAGTGTCACAGGAATGGTTCAAAATATAGACAGTAAGAAGATACAGTCTTCTTGTACTTAAGTCGGCATTGTGCCTTTTGTATTTAATTCCGATGCAATTTCTGTGTTTCATCGTCAATAAGAAGGTCCAAGGGTTACAGTAAACCTGAAGTGAAGCATCGGAATCAATAACTAGTGTCACAGGAATGGTTCAAAACATAGTCAGTAAGAAGAGTCGGTCTTCATGTACTTAAGTCGGCATTGGCCTTTTGTATTTAATTCCGGTGCAATTTCTGTGTTTCATCGTCAATAAGAAGAACAGAGGGATACAGTAAACCTGAAGTGAAGCATCCGAATCAATAACTAGTGTCACAAGAATGGTTCAAAGCATAGACAGTAAGAAGAGTCAGTCTTCTTGTCCTTAAGTCGGCATTGTGCTTATCGTATTTAATTCCGATGCAATTTCTGTGTTTCATCGTCAATAAGAAGGTCCAAGGGATACAGTAAACCTGGAGTGAAGCATCGGAATCTATAACTAGTGTCACAGGAATGGTTCAAAACATAGACAGCAAGAAGATACAGTCTTCTTGTACTTAAGTCGGCATTTTCACTTTTGTATTTCATTCCAATGCAATTTCTGTGTTTCACCGTCAATAAGAAGGTCCAAGGGATACAGTAAATCTGAAGTGAAGCATCGGAATCTATAACTAGTGTCACAGGAATGTTTCAAAACATAAACAGTAAGAAGAGTCAGTCTTCTTGTACTTAAGTCGGCATTGTGCCTTTTGTATTTAATTCCGATGCAATTTCTGTGTTTCATCGTGAATAAGAAGGTCAGAGGGATACAGTAAACCTGAAGTGAAGCTTCGGAATCTATAACTAGTGCCACAGGAATGGCTCAAAACATAGTCCGTAAGAAGAGTCAGTCTTCTTGTACTTAAGTCGGCATTATGCCTTTTCTATTTAATTCCGATGCAATTTCAGTGTTTCATCGTCAATAACAAGGTCCAAGGGATACAGTAAACCTGGAGTGAAGAATCGGAATCTATAACTAGTATCAATGGAATGGTTCAAAACATAGACAGTAAGAAGAGTCAGTCTTCTTGTACTTATGTCGGCATTGTGCCTTTTGTATTTAATTCCGGTGCAATTTCTGTGTTTCATCGTCAATAAGAGGGTCCAAGGGTTACAGTAAACCTGAAGTGAAGCATCGGATTCTATAACTAGTGTCACAGGAAAGGTTCAAAACATAGACAGTAAGAAGCTACAGTCTTCTTGTACTTAAGTCGGCATTGTGCCATCTGTATTTAATTCCGATGCAATTTCTGTGTTTCATCGTCAATGAGAAGGTCCAAGGGTTACAGTAAACCTGAAGTGAAGCATCGGAATCCATAACTAGTGTCACAGGAATGGTTCAAAACATAGTCAGTAAGAAGAGTCGGTCTTCATGTACTTAAGTCGGCATTGGCCTTTTGTATTTAATTCCGGTGCAATTTCTGTGTTTCATCGTCAATAAGAAGAACAGAGGGATACAGTAAACCTGAAGTGAAGCATCCGAATCTATAACTAGTGTCACAAGAATGGTTCAAAGCATAGACAGTAAGAAGAGTCAGTCTTCTTGTCCTTAAGTCGGCATTGTGCTTATTGTATTTAATTCCGATGCAATTTCTGTGTTTCATCGTCAATAAGAAGGTCCAAGGGATACAGTAAACCTGGAGTGAAGCATCGGAATCTATAACTAGTGTCACAGGAATGGTTCAAATATAGACAGCAAGAAGATACAGTCTTCTTGTACTTAAGTCGGCATTTTTACTTTTGTATTTCATTCCAATGCAATTTCTGTGTTTCACCGTCAATAAGAAGGTCCAAGGGATACAGTAAATCTGAAGTGAAGCATCGGAATCTATAACTAGTGTCACAGGAATGTTTCAAACATAAACAGTAAGAAGAGTCAGTCTTCTTGTACTTAAGTCGGCATTGTGGCTTTTGTATTTAATTCCGGTGCAATTTCTGTGTTCATCGTTAATAAGAAGATCAGAGGGATACAATAAACCTGAAGTGAAGCATCGGAACCTATAACTAGTGTCACAGGAATGGTTCAAATCATAGTCAGTAAGAAGAGTCAGTTTTCTTGTCCTTAAGGCGGCCTTGTGCCTTTTGTATTTAATTCCGATGCAATTTCTGTGTTTCATCGTCAATAAGAAGGTCCAAGGGATACAGTAAACCTGGAGTGAAGCATCGGAATCTACAAGTAGTGTCACAGGAATGGTTCAAACATAGACAGTACTTAAGTCGGCATTGTGCCTTTTGTATTTAATTCCGAAACAATTTCTGTGTTTCATCGTCAATAAGAAGGTCCAAAGGATACAGTAAACCTGAGGTGAAGCATCGGAACCTATAACTAGTGTCACAGGAATGGTTCAAACATAGTCAGTGAGAAGAGTCGGTCTTCATGTACTTATGTCGCATTGTGCCTTTTGTATCTAATTCCGATGCAATATCAGTGTTTCATCGTCAATAAGAAGGTCCAAGGGATACAGTAAGCATGAAGTGAAGCATCGCGACCTATAACTAGTGTCACAGGAATGGTTCAAAACATAGTCAGTAAGAAGAGTCAGTCTTCTTGTCCTTAAGGCGGCCTTGTGCCTTTTGTATTTAATTCCGATGCAATATCTGTGTTTCATCGTCAATAAGAAGGTCCAAGGGATGCAGTAAACCTGGCGTTAAGCATCGGAATCTATAACTAGTGTCAATGGAATGGTTCAAGACATAGACAGTAAGAAGAGTCAGTCTTCTTGACTTAAGTCAAAATTGTGCCTTTTGTATTTCATTCCAGTGCAATTTCTGTGTTTTATCGTCAATAAGAAGGTCAGAGGTATGCAGTAAACCTGAAGTGAAGCATCGGAATATATAACTAGGGTCACAGGAATGGTTCAAAACATAGTCAGTAAGAAGAGTCTGTCTTCTTGTCCTTATGTCGGCATTGTGCCTTGTCTATTTAATTCCGATGCAATTTCTGTGTTTCATCGTCAATAACAACGTCCAAGGGATACAGTAAACCTGAAGTAAAGCATCGGAATCTATAACTAGTGCCACAGGAATGGTTCAAAACATAGTCAGTGAGAAGAGTCAGTCTTCTTGTCCTAAAGTCGGCATTGCGCCTTTTGTATTTAATTCCGATGCAATTTCTGTGTTTCATCGTCAATATGAAGGTCCAAGGGTTGCAGTAACCCTGAAGTGAAGCATCGGAATCTATAACTAGTGTCACAGGAATGGTTCAAAACTTAGTAAGAAGAGTCGGTCTTCATGTACTTAAGTCGGCATTGGCCTTTTGTATTTAATTCCGGTGCAATTTCTGTGTTTCATCGACAATAAGAAGGTCAGAGGGATACAGTAAACCTGAAGTGAAGCATCGGAATCTATAACTAGTGTCACAGGAATGGTTAAAAGCATAGTCAGTAAGAAGAGTCGGTCTTCATGTACTTAAGTCGGCATTGGCTTTTTGTATTTAATTCCGGTGCAATTTCTGTGTTTCATCGTCATTAAGAAGGTCAGAGGGATACAGTACACCTGAAGTGAAGCATCCGAATCTATAACTAGTGTCACAAGAATGGTTCAAAACATAGTCAGTAAGAAGAGTCTGTCTTCTTGTCCTTAAGTCGGCATTGTGCTTTTTGTATTTAATTCCGATACATTTTCTGTGTTTCATCGTCAATAAGAAGGTCAGAGGGATACAGTAAACCTGAAGTAAAGCATCGGAATCTATAACAAGTGTCACAGGAATGGTTCAAAGTATAGACAGTAAGAAGATACAGTCTTCTTGTACTTAAGTCGGCATTGTCCCTTTTGTATTTAATTCCGATGCAATTTCTGTGTTTCATCGTCAATAAGAAGGTCCAAGAGTTACAGTAAATCTGAAGTGAAGCATCGGAATCTATAACTAGTGTCACAGGAATGGTTCAAAACATAGTCAGTAAGAAGAGTCGGTCTTCATGTACTTAAGTCGGCATTGGCCTTTTGTATTTAATTCCGGTGCAATTTCTGTGTTTCATCGTCAATAAGAAGGTCCAAGGGATACAGTAAACCTGAAGTGAAGCATCGGAATCTATAACTAGTGTCACAGGAATGGTTCAAAACTTAGACAGGAAGAAGAGTCAGTCTTCTTGTACTTGAGTCGGCATTGTGCCTTTTGTATTAAATTTCGATGCAATTTCAGTGTTTCATCGTCAACAAGAAGGTCCTAGGGACACAGTAAACCTGACGTCAAGCATCGGAATTTATAACTAGTGTCACAGGAATGGTTCAAACATAGACAGTAAGAAGAGTCAGTCTTCTTGCACTTAAGTCAGCATTGTGCCTTTTCGATTTAATTCCGATGCAATATCTGGGTTTCATCGTCAATAAGAAGGTCAGAGCGATACAGTAAACCTGAAGTGAAGCATCGGAATCTATAACTAGTGTCACAGGAATGGTTCAAAACATAGTCAGAAAGAGGAGTCAGTCTTCTTGTCCTTAAGTCTTCATTGTGCCTTTTGTATTTATTTCCGATGCAATTTCTGTGTTTCATCGTCAATAAGAAGGTCCAAGGAATAATATAAACCTGGAGTGTAGCATCGGAATCTATAACTAGTGTCACAGGAATGGTTCATTAACATAGACAGTAAGAAGATACACTCTTCATGTACTTAAGTCGGCATTGTGCCTTTTGTATTTAATACCGATGCAATTTCTGTGTTTCATCGTCAATAAGAAGGTCCAAGGGATACAGTAAACCTGGAGTGAAGCATCGGAATCTACAAGTAGTGTCACAGGAATGGTTCAAAACATAGACAGTACTTAAGTCGGCATTGTGCCTTTTGTATTTCCGAAACAATTTCTGTGTTTCATCGTCAATAAGAAGGTCCAAGGGATACAGTAAACCTGAGGTGAAGCATCGGAACCTATAACTAGTGTCACAGGAATGGTTCAAACATAGTCAGTAAGAAGAGCCGGCCTTCATGTACTTATGTCGCATTGTGCCTTTTGTATTTAATTCCGATGCAATATCTGTGTTTCATCGTCAATAAGAAGGTCCAAGGGATACAGTGAACATGAAGCGAAGCATCGGAACCTATAACTGATGTCACAGGAATGGTTCAAAACATAGTCACTAAGAAGAGTCAGTCTTCTTGTACTTAAGTCGGCATTTTGCCTAATCTATTTAATTCCAGTGCAATTTCAGTGTTTCATCGTCAATAAGAAGGTCCAAGGGATGCAGTAAACCTGGCGTGAAGCATCGGAATCTATAACTAGTGTCAATGGAATGGTTCAAAACATAGACAGTAAGAAGAGTCAGTCTTCTTGTACTTAAGTCGGAATTGTGCCTTTTGTATTTCATTCCGGTGCAATTTCTGTGTTTCATCGTCAATAAGAAGGTCAGAGGTATACAGTAAACCTGAAGTGAAGCATCGGAATCTATAACTAGTGTCACAGGAATGGTTCAAAACATAGTCAGTAAGAAGAGTCTGTCTTCTTGTCGTTATGTCGGCATTGTGCCTTTTGTATTTATATCCGATGGAATTTCTGTGTCTCATCAACAATAAGAAGGTCCAAGGGATACAGTAAACCTGGAGTGAATCATCGGAATCTATAACTAGTGTCACGGAAATGGTTCAAAACATAGACAGTAAGAAGAGCCAGTCTGCTTGTACTTGAGTCGGCATTGTGCCTTTTTAATTTAATTCCGATGCAATATCTGTGTTTCATCGTCAATAAGAAGGTCCAAGGGATACAGTAAACCTGAAGTGAAGCATCGGAATCTATAACTAGTGTTACAGGAACGGTTCAAAACATAGTCAGTTTGAAGAGTCGGTCTTCATGTACTTAAGTCGGCATTGTGCCTTTTGTATTTAATTCCGGTGCAATTTCTGTGTTTCATCGTCAATAAGAAGGTCAGAGGGATACAATAAACCTGAAGTGAAGCATCGGAATCTATAACTAGTGTCACAGGAATGGTTCGGAACATAGTCAGTATTAAGAGTCAGTCTTCTTGTCCTTAAGGCGGCCTTGTGCCTTTTGTATTTAATTCCGATGCAATTTCAGTGTCTCATCGTCTATAATAAGGTACAAGGTATATAGTAAACCTGGAGTGAAGCATCGGAATCTATAACTAGTGTCAATGGAATGGTAAAAACATAGACAGTAAGAAGAGTCAATCTTCTTGTACTTAAGTCGGCATTGTGGCTTTTGTATTTAATTCCGGTGCAATTTCTGTGTTCATCGTCAATAAGAAGATCAGAGGGATACAATAAACCTGAAGTGAAGCATCGGAATCTATAACTAGTGTCACAGGAATGGTTCAACACATAGTCAGTACGAAGAGTCAGTCTTCTTGTCCTTAAGGCGGCCTTGTGCCTTTTGTATTTAATTCCGATGCAATTTCAGTGTTTCATCGTCAATAAGAAGCTCCAAGGGATACAGTAAACCTGGAGTGAAGCATCGGAATCTACAAGTAGTGTCACAGGAATGGTTCAAAGCATAGACAGTACTTAAGCCGGCATTGTGCCTTTTGTATTTCAGAAACAATTTCTGTGTTTCATCGTCAATAAGAAGGTCCAAGGGATACAGTAAACCTGAGGTGAAGCATCGGAATCTATAACTAGTGTCACAGGAATGGTTCAAACATAGTCAGTAAGAAGAGTCAGTCTTCATGTACTTATGTCGCATTGTGCCTTTTGTATTTAATTCCGATGCAATATCTGTGTTTCATCGTCAATTAGAAGGTCAGAGGGATACAGTAATCCTGATGTGAAGCATCGGAATCCATAACTAGTGTCACAGGAATGGTTCAAAACATAGTCAGAAAGAGGAGTCAGTCTTCTTGTCCTTAAGTCTTCATTGTGCCTTTTGTATTTATTTCCGATGCAATTTCTGTGTTTCATCGTCAATAAGAAGGTCCAAGGAATAATATAAACCTGGAGTGTAGCATCGGAATCTATAACTAGTGTCACAGGAATGGTTCATTAATATAGACAGTAAGAAGATACACTCTTCATGTACTTAAGTCGGCATTGTGCCTTTTGTATTTAATACCGATGCAATTTCTGTGTTTCATCGTCAATAAGAAGGTCCAAGGGATACAGTAAACCTGGAGTGAAGCATCGGAATCTACAAGTAGTGTCACAGGAATGGTTCAAAACATAGACAGTACTTAAGTCGGCATTGTGCCTTTTGTATTTCCGAAACAATTTCTGTGTTTCATCGTCAATAAGAAGGTCCAAGGGATACATTAAACCTGAGGTGAAGCATCGCAACCTATAACTAGTGTCACAGGAATGGTTCAAACATAGTCAGTAAGAAGAGCCGGTCTTCATGTACTTATGTCGCATTGTGCCTTTTGTATTTCATTCCGATGCAATATCTGTGTTTCATCGTCAATAAGAAGGTCCAAGGGATACAGTGAACATGAAGCGAAGCATCGGAACCTATAACTGATGTCACAGGAATGGTTCAAAACATAGACAGTAAGAAGAGTCAGTCTTCTTGTACTTAAGTCGGAATTGTGCCTTTTGTATTTCATTCCGGTGCAATTTCTGTGTTTCATCGTCAATAAGAAGGTCAGAGGTATACAGTAAACCTGAAGTGAAGCATCGGAATCTATAACTAGTGTCACAGGAATGGTTCAAAACATAGTCAGTAAGAAGAGTCTGTCTTCTTGTCGTTATGTCGGCATTGTGCCTTTTGTATTTATATCCGATGGAATTTCTGTGTCTCATCAACAATAAGAAGGTCCAAGGGATACAGTAAACCTGGAGTGAATCATCGGAATCTATAACTAGTGTCACGGAAATGGTTCAAAACATAGACAGTAAGAAGAGCCAGTCTGCTTGTACTTGAGTCGGCATTGTGCCTTTTTAATTTAATTCCGATGCAATATCTGTGTTTCATCGTCAATAAGAAGGTCCAAGGGATACAGTAAACCTGAAGTGAAGCATCGGAATCTATAACTAGTGTTACAGGAACGGTTCAAAACATAGTCAGTTTGAAGAGTCGGTCTTCATGTACTTAAGTCGGCATTGTGCCTTTTGTATTTAATTCCGGTGCAATTTCTGTGTTTCATCGTCAATAAGAAGGTCAGAGGGATACAATAAACCTGAAGTGAAGCATCGGAATCTATAACTAGTGTCACAGGAATGGTTCGAACATAGTCAGTATTAAGAGTCAGTCTTCTTGTCCTTAAGGCGGCCTTGTGCCTTTTGTATTTAATTCCGATGCAATTTCAGTGTCTCATCGTCTATAATAAGGTACAAGGTATATAGTAAACCTGGAGTGAAGCATCGGAATCTATAACTAGTGTCAATGGAATGGTAAAAACATAGACAGTAAGAAGAGTCAATCTTCTTGTACTTAAGTCGGCATTGTGGCTTTTGTATTTAATTCCGGTGCAATTTCTGTGTTCATCGTCAATAGGAAGATCAGAGGGATACAATAAACCTGAAGTGAAGCATCGGAATCTATAACTAGTGTCACAGGAATGGTTCAGAACATAGTCAGTACGAAGAGTCAGTCTTCTTGTCCTTAAGGCGGCCTTGTGCCTTTTGTATTTAATTCCGATGCAATTTCAGTGTTTCATCGTCACTAAGAAGGTCCAAGGGATACAGTAAACCTGGAGTGAAGCATCGGAATCTACAAGTAGTGTCACAGGAATGGTTCAAAACATAGACAGTACTTAAGTCGGCATTGTGCCTTTTGTATTTCAGAAACAATTTCTGTGTTTCATCGTCAATAAGAAGGTCCAAGGGATACAGTAAACCTGAGGTGAAGCATCGGAATCTATAACTAGTGTCACAGGAATGGTTCAAACATAGTCAGTAAGAAGAGTCAGTCTTCATGTACTTATGTCGCATTGTGCCTTTTGTATTTAATTCCGATGCAATATCTGTGTTTCATCGTCAATTAGAAGGTCAGAGGGATACAGTAATCCTGATGTGAAGCATCGGAATCCATAACTAGTGTCACAGGAATGGTTCAAATCATAGTCAGTAAGAAGAGTCAGTCTTCTTGTCCTTAAGTCGGCATTGTGCCTTTTGTATTTAATTCCGATGCAATTTCTGTGTTTCATCGTCAATAAGAAGGTCAGAGGTACACAGTAAAAATGAAGTGAAGCATCGGAATGTACAACTAGTGTCACAGGAATGGTTCAAAATATAGTCAGTAAGAAGAGTCTGTCTTCTTGTCCTTATGTCGGCGTTGTGCCTTTTGTATTTAATTCCGATGCAATTTCTGTGTCTCATCGACAGTAAGAAGGTCCAAGGGATACAGTAAACCTGGAGTGAATCATCGGAATCTATAACTAGTGTCACAGAAATGGTTCAAAACATAGACAGTAAGAAGAGCCAGTCTGCTTGTACTTGAGTCGGCATTGTGCCTTTTTTATTTAATTCCGATGCAATTTCTGTGTTTCATCGTCAATAAGAAGGTCCAAGGGATACAGTAAACCTGAAGTGAAGCATCGGAATCTATAACTAGTGTTACAGGAACGGTTCAAAACATAGTCAGTTTGAAGAGTCGGTTTTCATGTACTTAAGTCGGCATTGTGCCTTTTGTATTTAATACCGATGCAATTTCTGTGTTTCATCGTCAATAAGAAGGTCCAAGGGATACAGTAAACCTGGAGTGAAGCATTGGAATCTACAAGTAGTGTCACAGGAATGGTTCAAAACATAGACAGTACTTAAGTCGGCATTGTGCCTTTTGTATTTCCGAAACAATTTCTGTGTTTCATCGTCAATAAGAAGGTCCAAGGGATACAGTAAACCTGAGGTGAAGCATCGGAATCTATAACTAGTGTCACAGGAATGGTTCAAACATAGTCAGTAAGAAGAGCCGGTCTTCATGTACTTATGTCGCATTGTGCCTTTTGTATTTAATTCCGATGCAATATCTGTGTTTCATCGTCAATAAGAAGGTTCAAGGGATACAGTAAACATGAAGCGAAGCATCGGAACCTCTAACCGGTGTCACAGGAAAGGTTCAAAACATAGTCACTAAGAAGAGTCAGTCTTCTTGTACTAAGGTCGGCATTTTGCCTAATCTATTTAATTCCAATGCAATTTCAGTGTTTCATCGTCAATAAGAAGGTCCAAGGGATGCAGTAAACCTGGCGTGAAGCATCGGAATCTATAACTAGTGTCAATGGAATGGTTCAAAACATAGACAGTAAGAAGAGTCAGTCTTCTTGTACTTAAGTCGGAATTGTGCCTTTTGTATTTCATTCCGGTGCAATATCTGTGTTTCATCGTCAATAAGAAGGTCAGAGGTATACAGTAAACCTGAAGTGAAGCATCGGAATCTATAACTAGTGTCACAGGAATGGTTCAAAACATAGTCAGTAAGAAGAGTCTGTCTTCTTGTCCTTATGTCGGCATTGTGCATTTTGTATTTAATTCCGATGCAATTTCTGTGTCTCATCAACAATAAGAAGGTCCAGGGGATACAGTAAACCTGGAGTGAATCATCGGAATCTATAACTAGTGTCACAGAAATGGTTCAAAACATAGACAGTAAGAAGAGCCAGTCTGCTTTTACTTGAGTCGGCATTGTGCCTTTTTTATTTAATTCCGATGCAATTTCTGTGTTTCATCGTCAACAAGAAGGTCAGAGGGATACAGTAAACCTAATGTGAAGCATCGGAATCTATAACTAGTGTCACAGGAATGGTTCACAACATAGTCAGTAAGCAGAGTCGGTCTTCATCTACTTAAGTCGGCATTGTGCCTTTTGTATTTAATTCCGGTGCAATTTCTGTGTTTCATCGTCAATTAGAAGGTCAGAGTGATACAGTAATCCTGATGTGAAGCATCGGAATCCTTAACTAGTGTCATAGGAATGGTTCAAAACATAGTCAGTAAGAAGAGTCAGTCTTCTTGTCCTTAAGTCGGCATTGTGCCATTTGGATTTAATTCCGATGCAATTTCTGTGTTTAATCGTCAATACGAAGGTCCTAGGGATACAGTCAACCTGGAGTGAAGAATCGGAATCTATAACTAGTGTCACAGGAATGGTTCAAAACGTAGACAGTAAGAAGATACAGTTTTGTTGTACTTAAGTCGGCATTGTGCCTTTTGTATTTAATTCCGATGCAATTTCTGTGTTTCATCGTCAATAAGATGGTCCAAGGGATACAGTAAACCTGAAGTGTGGCATCGGAATCTATAACTAGTGTCACAGGAATGGTTCAAAAGATAGTCAGAAAGAAGAGTCAGTCTTCTTGTTCTTAAGTCGGCATTGTGCCTTTTGTATTTAATTCCGATGCAATTTCTGTGTTTCATCGTCAATAAGAAGGTCCATGGGATACAGTAAACCTGAAGTCAGGCATCGGAATCTATACCTAGTGTCACATTAATGGTTCAATACATGGTCAGTAAGAAGAGTCAGTATTCTTGTACCTAAGTCGGCATTGTGCCTTTTGTATTTAATTCCGATGCAATTTCTGTGCTTCATTGTCAATACGAAGGTCCAAGGGATACAGTAAACCTGAAGTAAAGGATCGGAATCTATAACTAGTGTCACAGGAATGGTTAAAATTTAGTCAGTAAGAAGTGTCGGTCTTCATGTACTTAAGTCGGCATTGGCCTTTTGTATTTAATTCCGATGCAATTTCAGTGTTTCATCGTCAATAAGAAGGTCCAAGGGACACAGTAAAGATGGAGTGATGCATCGGAATCTATATCTAGTGTCACAGGAATGGTTCAAAACATAGACAGTAAGAAGATACAGTCTTCTAATACTTAAGTCGGCATTGTGGCTTTTGTATTTAATTCCGATGCAATTTCTGTGTTTTATCGTCACTAAGAAGGTCCAAGGGATACAGTAAACCTGAAGTGAAGCATTGGAATCTATAACTAGTGTCACAGGAATGGTTCAAAACATAGTCAGTAAGAAGAGTCGGTCTTCATGTACTTAAGTGGGCATTGGCCTTTTGTATTTAATTCCGGTGCAATTTCTGGGTTTCATCGTCAATAAGAAGGTCAGAGGGATACAGTAAACCTGAAGTGAAGCATCCGAATCTGTAACTAGATTCACAGGAATGGTTCAAAACATAGTCAGTAAGAGGAGTCAGTTTTCTTGTCCTTAAGTCGGCATTGTGCTTCTTGTATTTAATTCCGATGCAATTTCTGTGTTTCATCGTCAATAAGAAGTTCCAAGGGATACAGTAAACCTGGAATTAAGCATCGGAATCTATAACTAGTGTCACAGGAATGGTTCAAAACATAGACAGTAAGAAGAGTCAGTCTTCTTGTACTTAAGTCGGCATTGTGGCTTTTGTATTTAATTCCGGTGCAATTTCTGTGTTCATCGTCAATAAGAAGATCAGAGGGATACAATAAACCTGAAGTGAAGCGTCGGAATCTATAACTAGTGTCACAGGAATGGTTCAAAACATAGTCAGTAAGAAGAGTCAGTCTTCTTGTCCTTAAGGTGGCCTTGTGCCTTTTGTATTTAATTCCGATGCAATTTCTGTGTTTCATCGTCAATAAGAAGGTCCAAGGGATACGGTAAACCTGGAGTGAAGCATCGGAATCTACAAGTAGTGTCACAGGAATGGTTCAAACATAGACAGTACTTAAGTCGGCATTGTGCCTTTTGTATTTAATTCCGAAACAATTTCTGTGTTTCATCGTCAATAAGAAGGTCCATGGGATACAGTAAACCTGAGGTGAAGCATCGGAATCTATAACTAGTGTCACAGGAATGGTTCAAACATAGTCAGTAAGAAGAGTCGGTCTTCTTGTCCTTAAGTCGGCATTATGCTTTTTGTAATTAATTCCGATGCATTTTCTGTGTTTCATCGTCAATACGAAGGTCCAAGGGATACAGTAAACCTGGAGTGAAGCATCGGAATCTATAACTAGTGTCAATGGAATGGTTCAAAACATAGACAGTAGGAAGAGTCAGTCTTCTTGTACTTAAGTCGGCATTGTGCCTTTTGTATTTAATTCCGGTGCAATTTCTGTGTTTCATCGTCAAAAAGAAGGTCCGAGGGATACAGTAAACCTGAAGTAAAGCATCGGAATCTATAACTAGTGCCTCAGGAATGGTTCAAAACATAGTCAGTCAGAAGAGTCAGTCTTCTTGTCCTTAAGTCGGCATTGTGCCTTTTGTATTTAATTCCGATGCAATTTCTGTGTTTCATCGTCAATATGAAGGTCCAACGGATACAGTAAACCTGGAGTGAAGCATCGGAATCTATAACTAGTGTCACAGGAATGGTTCAAAATATAGACAGTAAGAAGATACAGTCTTCTTGTACTTAAGTCGGCATTGTGCCTTTTGTATTTAATTCCCATGCAATTTCTGTGTTTCATCGTCAATAAGAAGGTCCAAGGGTTACAGTAAACCTGAAGTGAAGCATCAGAATCTATAACTAGTGTCACAGGAATGGTTCAAAACATAGTCAGTAAGAAGAGTCGGTCTTCATGTACTTAAGTCGGCATTGGCCTTTTGTATTTAATTCCGGTGCAATTTCTGTGTTTCATCGTCAATAAGAAGGTCCAAGGGATACAGTAAACCTGAAGTGAAGCATCGGAATCTATAACTAGTGTCACAGGAATGGTTCAAAAGCATAGACAGGAAGAAGAGTCAGTCTTCTTGTACTTGAGTCGGCATTGTGCCTTTTGTATTAAATTTCGATGCAATTTCAGTGTTTCATCGTCAACAAGAAGGTCCTAGGGACACAGTAAACCTGACGTCAAGCATCGGAATTTATAACTAGTGTCGCAGGAATGGTTCAAAACATAGACAGTAAGAAGAGTCAGTCTTCTTGTACTTAAATCGGCATTGTGCCTTTTCTATTTGATTCCGATGCAATATCTGTGTTTCATCGTCAATAAGAAGGGCAGAGCGATACAGTAAACCTGAAGTGAAGCATCGGAATCTATAACTAGTGTCACAGGAATGGTTCAAAACATAGTCAGAAAGAAGAGTCAGTCTTCTTGTCCTTAAGTCTTCATTGTGCCTTTTGTATTTAATTCCGATGCAATTTATGTGTTTCATCGTCAATAAGAAGGTCCAAGGGATGCTATAAACCTGGAGTGTAGCATCGGAATCTATAACTAGTGTCACAGGAATGGTTCAAAACATAGTCAGTAAGAAGAGTGAGTCTTCTTGTACTTAATTCGCCATTGTGCCTTTTCTACTTAATTCCGATGCAATTTCAGTGTTTCATCGTCTATAATAAGGTACAAGGTATACAGTAAACCTGGAGTGAAGCATCGGAATCTATAACTAGTGTCAATGGAATGGTAAAAACATAGACAGTAAGAAGAGTCAGTAATCTTGTACTTAAGTCGGCATTGTGGCTTTTGTAGTTAATTCCGGTGCAATTTCTGTGTTCATCGTCAATATGAAGGTCCAAGGGATACAGTAAACCTGGAGTGAAGCATCGGAATCTACAAGTAGTGTCACAGGAATGGTTCAAAACATAGACAGTACTTAAGTCGGCTTGTGCCTTTTGTATTTCAGAAACAATTTCTGTGTTTCATCGTCAATACGAAGGTCCAAGGGATACAGTAAACCTGAGGTGAAGCATCGGAATCTATAACTAGTGTCACAGGAATGGTTCAAACATAGTCAGTAAGAAGAGTCGGTCTTCATGTACTTATGTCGCATTGTGCCTTTTGTATTTAATTCCGATGCAATATCTGAGTGTCATCGTCAATAAGAAGGTCCAAGGGATACAGTAAACATGAAGCGAAGCATCGGAACCTATAACTAGTGTCACAGGAATGGTTCAAATCATAGTCAGTAAGAAGAGTCAGTCTTCTTGTACTTAAGTCGGCATTTTGCCTAATCTATTTAATTCCAATGCAATTTCAGTGTTTCATCGTCAATAAGGAGGTCCAGGGGATGCAGTAAACCTGGCGTGAATCATCGGAATCTATAACTAGTGTCAATGGAATGGTTCAAAACATAGACAGTAAGAAGAGTCAGTCTTCTTGTACTTAAGTCGGAATTGTGCCTTTTGCATTTCATTCCGGTGCAATTTCTGTGTTTCATCGTCAATAAGAAGGACAGAGGTATACAGTAAACCTGAAGTGAAGCATCGGAATCTATAACTAGTGTCACAGGAATGGTTCAAAACATAGTCAGTAAGAAGAGTCTGTCTTCTTGTCCTTATGTCGGCATTGTGCCTTTTGTATTTAATTCCGAAGCAATTTCTGTGTCTCATCGACAATAAGAAGGTCCAAGGGATACAGTAAACCTGGAGTGAATCATCGGAATCTATAACTAGTGTCACAGGAATGGTTCAAAACATAGACAGTAAGAAGAGCCAGTCTGCTTGTACTTGAGTCGGCATTGTGCCTTTTTTTATTTAATTCCGATGCAATTTCTGTGTTTCATCGTCAATAAGAAGGTCCAAGGGATACAGTACACCTGACGTGAAGCATCGGAATCTATAACTAGTGTTACAGGATCGGCTCAAAACATAGTCAGTTTGAAGAGTCGGTCTTCATGTACTTAAGTCGGCATTGTGCCTTTTGTATTTAATTCCGGTGCAATTTCTGTGTTTCATCGTCAATAAGAAGGTCAGAGGGTTACAGTAAACCTAATGTGAAGGATCGGAATCTATAACTAGTTTCACAGGAATGGTTCACAACACAGTCAGTAAGCAGAGTCGGTCTTCACGTACTTAAGTCGGCATTGTGCCTTTTGTATTTAATTCCGGTGCAATTTCTGTGTTTCATCGTCAATTAGAAGGTCAGAGGGATACAGTAATCCTGATGTGAAGCATCGGAATCCATAACTAGTGTCACAGGAGTGGTTCAAAACATAGTCAGTAAGAAGAGTCAGTCTTCTTGTCCTTAAGTCGGCATTGTGCATTTTGTAATTAATTCCGATGCAATTTCTGTGTTTAATCGTTAATAAGAAGGTCCTAGGGATACAGTCAACCTGGAGTGAAGAATCGGAATCTATAACTAGTGTCACAGGAATGGTTCAAAACGTAGACAGTAAGAAGATACAGTTTTGTTGTACTTAAGTCGGCATTGTGCCTTTTGTATTTCATTCCGATGCAATTTCTGTGTTTCATCGTCAATAAGAAGGTCCAAGGGATACAGTAAACCTGAAGTGAGGCATCGGAATCTACAACTAGTGTCACAGGAATGGTTCAAAACATAGTCAGAAAGAAGAGTCAGTCTTCTTGTTCTTAAGTCGGCATTGTGCCTTTTGTATTTAATTCCGATGCAATTTCTGTGTTTCATCGTCAATAAGAAGGTCTATGGGAAACAGTAAATCTGAAGTCAAGCATCGGAATCTGTAACTAGTGTCACATTAATGGTTCAATAGATGGTCAGTAAGAAGAGTCAGTCTTCTTGTACCTAAGTCGGCATTGTGCCTTTTATATTTAATTCCGATGCAATTTCTGTGCTTCGTCGTCAATAAGAAGGTCCAAGGGATACAGTAAACCTGAAGTAAAGCATCGGAATCTATAACTAGTGTCACGGGAATGGTTCAAAACATAGTCAGTAAGAAGTGTCGGTCTTCATGTACTTATGTCGGCATTGGCCTTTTGTATTTAATTCCGATGCAATTATAGTGTTTCATCGTCAATAAGAAGGTCCAAGGGATACAGTAAACCTGAAGTGAAGCATCGGAATCTATAACTAGTGTCACAGGAATGGTTCAAGAGCATAGACAGGAAGAAGAGTCAGTCTTCTTGTACTTGAGTCGGCATTCTGCCTTTTGTATTAAATTTCGATGCAATTACAGTGTTTCATCGCCAACAAGAAGGTCCTAGAGACACAGTAAACCTGACGTCAAGCATCGGAATTTATAACTAGTGTCACAGGAATGGTTCAAAACATAGTCTGTAAGAAGAGTCAGTCTTCTTGTACTTAAATCGGCATTGTGCCTTTTCTACTTAATTCCGATGCAATTTCAGTGTTTCATCGTCTATAATAAGGTACAAGGTATACAGTAAACCTGGAGCGAAGCATCGGAATCTATAACTAGCGTCAATGGAATGGTAAAAACATAGACAGTAAGAAGAGTCAGTCTTCTTGTACTTAAGTCGGCATTGTGGCTTTTGTATTTAATTCCGGTGCAATTTCTGTGTTCATCGTCAATAAGAAGGTCCAAGGGATACAGTAAACCTGGAGTGAAGCATCGGAATCTACAAGTAGTGTCACAGGAATGGTTCAAAACATAGACAGTACTTAAGTCGGCATTGTGCCTTTTGTATTTCAGAAACAATTTCTGTGTTTCATCGTCAATACGAAGGTCCCAGGGATACAGTAAACCTGAGGTGAAGCATCGGAATCTATAACTAGTGTCACAGGAATGGTTCAAACATAGTCAGTAAGAAGAGTCGGTCTTCATGTACTTATGTCGCAATGTGCCTTTTGTATTTAATTCCGATGCAATATCTGAGTGTCATCGTCAATAAGAAGGTCCAAGGGATACAGTAAACCTGAAGTAAAGCATCGGAATCTATAACTAGTGTCACGGGAATGGTTCAAAACATAGTCAGTAAGAAGTGTCGGTCTTCATGTACTTATGCCGGCATTGGCCTTTTGTATTTAATTCCGATGCAATTTCAGTGTTTCATCGTCAATAAGAAGGTCCAAGGGATACAGTAAATCTGGAGTGAAGCATCGGAATCTATAACTAGTGTCACAGGAATGGTTCAAAACATAGACAGTAAGAAGATACAGTCTTCTAGTACTTCAGTCGGCATTGTGGCTTTTGTATTTAATTCCGATGCAATTTCTATGTTCCATCATCAATATGAAGGTCCAAGGGATACAGTAAACCTGAAGTGAAGCATCGGAATCTATAACTAGGGTCACAGGAATGGTTCAAAACATAGTCAGTAAGAAGAGTTGGTCTTCGTGTACTTAAGTGGCCATTGGCCTTTTGTATTTAATTCCGGTGCAATTACTGTGTTTCATCGTCAATAAGAAGGTCAGAGGGATACAGTAAACCTGAAGTGAAGCATCCGAATCTGTAACTAGATTCACAGGAACGGTTCAAAACATAGTCAGAAAGAGGAGTCAGTTTTCTTGTCCTTAAGTCGGCATTGTGCTTTTTGTATTTAATTCCGATGCAATTTCTGTGTTTCATCGTCAATAAGAAGTTCCAAGGGATACAGTAAACCTGGAATGAAGCATCGGAATCTATAAATAGTGTCACAGGAATGGTTCAAAACATAGACAGTAAGAAGATACAGTCTTCTTGTACTTAAGTCGGCATTGTGACTTCTGTATTTAATTCCGATGCAATTTCTGTGTTTTATCGTCAATAAGAAGGTTCAAGGGATACAGTAAACCTGAAGTGAAGCATCGGAATCTATAACTAGTGTCACAGGAATGGTTCAAAACACAAACAGTAAGAAAAGTCAGTCTTCTTGTACTTAAGTCGGCATTGTGCCTTTTGTATTTAATTCTGATGCAATTTCTGTGTTTCATCGTCAATAAGAAGGTCAGAGGGATACAGTAACCCCGAAGTGAATCATCGGAATCAATAACTAGTGTCACAGAGATGGTTCAAAACATAGTCTGTAAGAAGAGTCTGTCTTCTTGTACTTAAGTCGGCATTGTGCCTTTTGTATTTAATTCCGATGATATTTCTGTGTTTCATCGTCAATAAGAAGGTCAGAGGAATACAGTAAACCGGAAGTGAAGCATCGGAATCTATAACTAGTGTCACAGGAATGGTTCAAAACATAGACAGTAAGAAGAGTCAGTCTTCTTGTACTGAAGTCGGCATTGTGCCTTTTCTATTTAATTCCGATGCAATTTCTGTGTTTCATCGTCAGTAAGAAGGTCAGAGCGTACAGTAAACCTGAAGTGAAGCATCGGAATCAATAACTAGTGTCAATGGAATGGTTCAAAACATAGACAGTAAGAAGAGTCATTCTTCTTGTACTTAAGTCGGCATTGTGGCTTTTGTATTTAATTCCGGTGCAATTTCCGTGTTCATCGTCAATAAGAATATCAGAGGGATACAATAAACCTGAAGTGAAGCATCGGAATCTATAACTAGTGTCACAGGAATGGTTCAAAACATAGTCAGTAAGAAGAGTCAGTCTTCTTGTCCTTAAGTCGGCATTGTGCCCTTTGTATTTTATTCCGATGCAATTACTGTGTTTCATCGTCAATAAGAAGGTCCAAGGGATACAGTAAAGCTGGAGTGAAGCATCGGAATCTATAACTAGTGTCACAGGAATGGTTCAAAACATAGACAGTAAGAAGATACAGTCTTCTAGTACTTAAGTCGGCATTGTGGCTTTTGTATTTAATTCCGATGCAATTTCTGTGTTTCATCGTCAATAAGAAGGTCCAAGGGATACAGTAAACCTGAAGTGAAGCATCGGAATCTATAACTAGTGTCACAGGAATGGTTCAAAACATAGTCAGTAAGAAGAGTCGGTCTTCATGTACTTAAGTCTGCATTGGCCTTTTGTATTTAATTCCGGTGCAATTTCTGTGTTTCATCGTCAATAAGATAATCAGAGGGATACAGTAAACCTGAAGTGAAGCATCCGAATCTGTAACAAGATTCACAGGAATGGTTCAAAACATAGTCAGTAAGAATAGTCAGTTTTCTTGCCCTTAAGTCGGCATTGTGCTTTTTGTATTTAATTCCGTTGCAATTTCTGTGTTTCATCGTCAATAAGAAGTTCCAAGGGATGCAGTAAACTGGTAATGAAGCATCGGAATCTATAACTAGTGTCACAGGAATGGTTCAAAACATAGACAGTAAGAAGATACAGTCTTCTTGTACTTAAGTCGGCATTGTGACTTTTGTATTTAATTCCGATGCAATTTCTGTGTTTTATCGTCAATAAGAAGGTCCAAGGGATGCAGTAAACCTGAAGTGAAGCATCGGAATCTATAACTAGTGTCACTGGAATGGTTCAAAACATAAACAGTAAGAAGAGTCAGTCTTCTTGTACTTAAGTCGGCATTGTGCCTTTTGTATTTAATTCCGATGAAATTTCTGTGTTTCATCGTCAATAAGAAGGTCAGAGGGATACAGTAACCCTGAAGTGAAGCATCGGAATCTATAACTAGTGTCACAGAGATGGTTCAAAACATAGTCAGTAAGAAGAGTCAGTCTTCTTGTACTTAAGTCAGCATTGTGCCTTTTGTATTTAATTCCGATGATATTTCTGTGTTTCATCGTCAATAAGAAGGTCAGAGGAATACAGTAAACCTGAAGTGAAGCATCGGAATCTATAACTAGAGTCACAGGAATGGTTCAAAACATAGACAGGAAGAAGAGTCAGTCTTCTTGTACTTGAGTCGGCAGTGTGCCATTTGTATTAAATTCAGATGCAATTTCTGCGTTTCATCGTCAACAAGAAGGTCCTAGGGACACAGTAAACCTGAAGTCAAGCATCGGAATTTATAACTAGTGTCACAGGAAAGGTTCAAAGCATAGTCAGTAATAAGAGTCAGGCTTCTTGTACTGAAGTCGGCATTGTGTTTTTTCTATTTAATTCCGATGCAATTTCTGTGTTTCATCTTCAATAAGAAGATCAGAGCGTACAGTAAACCTGAAGTGAACCATCGGAATCTATAACTAGTGTCAATGGAATGGTTCAAAACATAGACAGTAAGAAGAGTCAGTCTTCTTGTACTTAAGTCGGCATTGTGGCTTTTGTATTTAATTCCGGTGCAATTACTGTGTTTCATCGTCATTAAGAAGGTCAGAGGGATACAGTAAACCTGAAGTGAAGCATCCGAATCTGTAACTAGATTCACAGGAATGGTTCAAAACATAGTCAGTAAGAGGAGTCAGTTTTCTTGTCCTCAAGTCGGCATTGTGCTTTTTGTATTTAATTCCGATACAATTTCTGTGTTTCATCGTCAATAAGAAGTTCCAAGGGATACAGTAAACCTGGAATGAAGCATCGGAATCTATAACTAGTGTCACAGGAATGGTTCAAAACATAGACAGTAAGAAGATACAATCTTCTTGTACTTAAGTCGGCATTGTGACTTTTGTATTTAATTCCGATGCAATTTCTGTGTTTTATCGTCAATAAGAAGGCTCAAGGGATACAGTAAACCTGAAGTGAAGCATCGGAATCTATAACTAGTGTCACAGGAATGGATCAAAACACAAACAGTAAGAAGAGTCAGTCTTCTTGTACTTAAGTCGGCATTGTGCCTTTTGTATTTAATTCTGATGCAATTTCTGTGTTTCATCGTCAATAAGAAGGTCAGAGGGATACAGTAACCCTGAAGTGAATCATCGGAATCTATAACTAGTGTCACAGAGATGGTTCAAAACATAGTCTGTAAGAAGAGTCTGTCTTCTTGTACTTAAGTCGGCATTGTGCCTTTTGTATTTAATTCCGATGATATTTCTGTGTTTCATCGTCAATAAGAAGGTCAGAGGAATACAGTAAACCTGAAGTGAAGCATCGGAATCTATAACTAGTGTCACAGGAATGGTTCAAACATAGACAGTAAGAAGAGTCAGTCTTCTTGTACTGAAGTCGGCATTGTGCCTTTTCTATTTAATTCCGATGCAATTTCTGTGTATCATCGTCAGTAAGAAGGTCAGAGCGTACAGTAAACCTGAAGTGAAGCATCGGAATCAATAACTAGTGTCAATGGAATGGTTCAAAACATAGACAGTAAGAAGAGTCATTCTTCTTGTACTTAAGTCGGCATTGTGGCTTTTGTATTTAATTCCGGTGCAATTTCTGTGTTCATCGTCAATAAGAATATCAGAGGGATACAATAAACATGAAGTGAAGCATCGGAATCTATAACTAGTGTCACAGGAATGGTTCAAAACATAGTCAGTAAGAAGAGTCAGTCTTCTTGTCCTTAAGTCGGCATTGTGCCTTTTGTATTTTATTCCGATGCAATTACTGTGTTTCATCGTCAATAAGAAGGTCCAAGGGATACAGTAAAGCTGGAGTGAAGCATCGGAATCTATAACTAGTGTCACAGGAATGGTTCAAAGCATAGACAGTAAGAAGATACAGTCTTCTAGTACTTAAGTCGGCATTGTGGCTTTTGTATTTAATTCCGATGCAATTTCTGTGTTTCATCGTCAATAAGAAGGTCCAAGGGATACAGTAAACCTGAAGTGAAGCATCGGAATCTATAACTAGTGTCACAGGAATGGTTCAAAACATAGTCAGTAAGAAGAGTCGGTCTTCATGTACTTAAGTCTGCATTGGCCTTTTGTATTTAATTCCGGTGCAATTTCTGTGTTTCATCGTCAATAAGAAAATCAGAGGGATACAGTAAACCTGAAGTGAAGCACCCGAATCTGTAACTAGATTCACAGGAATGGTTCAAAACATAGACAGTAAGAATAGTCAGTTTTCTTGCCCTTAAGTCGGCATTGTGCTTTTTGTATTTAATTCCGTTGCAATTTCTGTGTTTCATCGTCAATAAGAAGTTCCAAGGGATACAGTAAACCGGTAATGAAGCATCGGAATCTATAACTAGTGTCACAGGAATGGTTCAAAACATAGACAGTAAGAAGATACAGTCTTCTTGTACTTAAGTCGGCATTGTGACTTTTGTATTTAATTCCGATGCAATTTCTGTGTTTTATCGTCAATAAGAAGGTCCAAGGGATACAGTAAACATGAAGTGAAGCATCGGAATCTATAACTAGTGTCACTGGAATGGTTCAAAACATAAACAGTAAGAAGAGTCAGTCTTCTTGTACTTAAGTCGGCATTGTGCCTTTTGTATTTAATTCCGATGAAATTTCTGTGTTTCATCGTCAATAAGAAGGTCAGAGGGATACAGTAACCCTGAAGTGAAGCATCGGAATCTATAACTAGTGTCACAGAGATGGTTCAAAACATAGTCAGTAAGAAGAGTCAGTCTTCTTGTACTTAAGTCAGCATTGTGCCTTTTGTATTTAATTCCGATGATATTTCTGTGTTTCATCGTCAATAAGAAGGTCAGAGGAATACAGTAAACCTGAAGTGAAGCATCGGAATCTATAACTAGTGTCACATGAATGGTTCAAAACATAGACAGGAAGAAGAGTCAGTCTTCTTGTACTTGAGTCGGCAGTGTGCCATTTGTATTAAATTCAGATGCAATTTCTGCGTTTCATCGTCAACAAGAAGGTCCTAGGGAAACAGTAAACCTGAAGTCAAGCATCGGAATTTATAACTAGTGTCACAGGAAAGGTTCAAAGCATAGTCAGTAATAAGAGTCCGGCTTCTTGTACTGAAGTCGGCATTGTGTTTTTTCTATTTAATTCCGATGCAATTTCTGTGTTTCATCTTCAATAAGAAGATCAGAGCGTACAGTAAACCTGAAGTGAAGCATCGGAATCTATAACTAGTGTCAATGGAATGGTTCAAAACATAGACAGTAAGAAGAGTCAGTCTTCTTGTACTTAAGTCGGCATTGTGGCTTTTGTATTTAATTCCGGTGCAATTTCTGTGTTCATCGTCAATAAGAAGATCAGAGGGATACAATAAACCTGAAGTGAAGCATCGGAATCTATAACTAGGGTCACAGGAATGGTTCAAAACATAGTCAGTTAGAAGAGTCAGTCTTCTTGTCCTTAAGGCGGCCTTGTGCCCTTTGTATTGAATCCCGATGCAATTTCTGTGTTTCATCGTCAATAAGAAGGTCCAAGGGATGCAGTAAACCTGAAGTGAAGCATCGGAATCTATAACTAGTGTCACAGGAAAGGTTCAAAGCATAGTCAGTAGGAAGAGTCAGACTTCTTGTCCTTAAGTCGGCATAATGCCTTTTGTATTTAATTCCGATGCAATTTTTGTGTTTCATCGTCAATAAGAAGGTCCAAGGGATACAGTAAAGCTGGAGTGAAGCATCGGAATCTATAACTAGTGTCACAGGAATGGTTCAAAACATAGACAGTAAGAAGATACAGTCTTCTAGTACTTAAGTCGGCATTGTGGCTTTTGTATTTAATTCCGATGCAATTTCTGTGTTTCATCGTCAATAAGAAGGTCCAAGGGATACAGTAAACCTGAAGTGAAGCATCGGAATCTATAACTAGTGTCACAGGAATGGTTCAAAACATAGTCAGTAAGAAGAGTCGGTCTTCATGTACTTAAGTCGGCATTGGCCTTTTGTATTTCATTCCGGTGCAATTTCTGTGTTTCATCGTCAATAAGAAAATAAGAGGGATACAGTAGACCTGAAGTGAAGCAACCGAATCTGTAACTAGGTACACAGGAATGGTTCAAAACATAGTCAGTAAGAGGAGTCAGTTTTCTTGTCCTTAAGTCGGCATTGTGCTTTTTGTATTTAATTCCGATGCAATTTCTGTGTTTCATCGTCAATAAGAAGTTCCAAGGGATACAGTAAAACTGGAATGAAGCATCGGAATCTATAACTAGTGTCACAGGAATGGTTCAAAACATAGACAGTAAGAAGAGTCAGTCTTCTTGTACTTAAGTCGGCATTGTGCTTTTGTATTTAATTCCGATGCAATTTCTGTGTTTCATCGTCAATAAGAAGGTCAGAGGGATACAGTAACCCTGAAGTAAAGCATCGGAATCTATAACTAGTGTCACAGAGATGGTTCAAAACATAGTCAGTAAGAAGAGTCAGTCTTCTTGTACTTAAGTCGGCATTGTGCCTTTTGTATTTAATTCCGATGAAATTTTTGTGTTTCATCGTCAACAAGAAGGTCCTAGGGACTCAGTAAACCTGAAGTCAAGCATCGGAATTTATAACTAGTGTCACAGGAAAGGTTCAAAGCATAGTCAGTAAGAAGAGTCAGACTTCTTGTACTGAAGTCGCCATTGTGTTTTTTCTATTTAATTCCGATGCAATTTCTGTGTTTCATCGTCAATAAGAAGATCAGAGCGTACAGTAAACCTGAAGTGAAGCATCGGAATCTATAACTAGTGTCAATGGAATGGTTCAAAACACAGACAGTAAGAAGAGTCAGTCTTCTTGTACTTAAGTCGGCATTGTGGCTTTTGTATTTAATTCCGGTGCAATTTCTGTGTTCATCGTCAATAAGAAGATCAGAGGGATACAATAAACCTGAAGTGAAGCATCGGAATCTATAACTAGTGTCAATGGAATGGTTCAAAACATAGACAGTGAGAAGAGTAAGTCTTCGTGTACTTAAGTCGGCATTGTGCCTTTTGTATTTAATTCCGGTGCAATTTCTGTGTTTCATCGTCAATAAGAAGGTCAGATGGATACAGTAATCCAGAAGTAAAGCATCGGAATCTATAACTAGTGCCACAGGAATGGTTCAAAACATAGTCAGTGAGAAGAGTCAGTCTTCTTGTCCTTAAGTCGGCATTGTGCCTTTTGTATTTAATTCCGATGCAATTTATGTGTTTCATCGTCAATATGAAGGTCCAAGGGATACAGTAAACATGGAGTGAAGCATCGGAATCTATAACCAGTGTCACAGGAATGGTTCAAAATATAGACAGTAAGAAGATACAGTCTTCTTGTACTTAAGTCGGCATTGTGCCTTTTGTACTTACATCCGATGCAATTTCTGTGTTTCATCATGAATAAGAAGGTCAGAGGGATACGGTAACCCTGAAGTGAAGCATCGGAATCTATAACTAGTGTCACATAAATGGATCGAAACATAGTCAGTAAGAAGAGTCAGTCTTCTTGTACTTAAGTCGGCATTGTGCCTTTTGTATTTAATTCCGATGATATTTCTGTGTTTCATCGTCAATAAGAAGGTCAGAGGAATACAGTAAACCTGAAGTGTAGCATCGGAATCTATAACTAGTGTCACAGGAATGGTTCAAAACGTAGATAGGAAGAAGAGTCAGTCTTCTTGTACTTGAGTCGTCATTGTGCTTTTTGTATTAAATATCGATGCAATTTCAGTGTTTCATCGTCAACAAGAAATTCCTAGGGACACAGTAAACCTGAAGTCAAGCATCGGAATTTATAACTAGTGTCACAGGAATGGTTCAAAACATAGACAGTAAGAAGAGTCAGTCTTCTTGTACTTAAGTCGGCATTGTGCCCTTTCTATTTAATTCCGATGCAATTTCTGTGTTTCATCGTCAATAAGAAGGTCAGAGCGATACAGTATACCTGAAGTGAAGCATCGGAATCTATAACTAGTGTCACAGGAAATGTTCAAAGCATAGTCAGTAAGAAGAGTCAGACTTCTTGACCTTAAGCCGGCATAGTGCCTTTTGTATTTAATTCCGATGCAATTTTTGTGTTTCATCGTCAATAAGAAGGTCCAAGGGAAACAGTAAACCTGAAGTGAAGCATCGGAATATATAACTAGTGTCACAGGAATGGTTCAAAGCATAGTCAGTAAGAAGAGTCAGACTTCTTGTCCTTAAGTCGGCATAGTGCCTTTTTTATTTAATTCCGATGCAAATTCCAAGTTTCATCGTCAATAAGAAGGTATAATGGATACAGTAAAACTGGAGTGAAGCATCGGAAACTATAACTAGTGTCACAGGAATGGTTCAAACAAAGACAGTAAGAAGATACAGTCTTCTGGTACTTAAGTCGGCATTTTTACTTTTGTATTTAATGCCGATGCAATTTCTGTGTTTCACCGTTAATAAGTAGGTCCAAGGGATACAGTAAATCTGAAGTGAAGCAGCCGAATCTATAACTGGTGACACAGAAATGGTTCAATACATAAACAGTAAGAAGAGTCAGTCTTCTTGTACTTAAGTCGGCATTGTGCCTTTTCTATTTAATTCCGACGCAATTTCAGTGTTTCATCTTCAATAAGAAGGTCCATGGGATACAGTAAACCTGGAGTGAAGCATCGGAATCTATAACTAGTGTCAATGGAATGGTTCAAAACATAGACAGTGAGAAGAGTCAGTCTTCGTGTACTTAAGTCGGCATTGTGCCTTTTGTATTTAATTCCGGTGCAATTTCTGTGTTTCATCGTCAATAAGAAGGTCAGATGGGTACAGTAATCCAGAAGTAAACCATCGGAATCTATAACTAGTGCCACAGGAATGGTTCAAAACATAGTCAGTGAGAAGAGTCAGTCTTCTTGTCCTTAAGTCGGCATTGTGCCTTTTGTATTTAATTCCGATGCAATTTATGTGTTTCATCGTCAATATGAAGGTCCAAGGGATACAGTAAACATGGAGTGAAGCATCGGAATCTATAACTAGTGTCACAGGAATGGTTCAAAATATAGACAGTAAGAAGATACAGTCTTCTTGTACTTAAGTCGGCATTGTGCCTTTTGTATTTAATTCCGATGCAATTTCTGTGTTTCATCATGAATAAGAAGGTCAGAGGGATACAGTAACCCTGAAGTGAAGCATCGGAATCTATAACTAGTGTCACAGAAATGGATCAAAACATAGTCAGTAAGAAGAGTCAGTCTTCTTGTACTTAAGTCGGCATTGTGCCTTTTGTATTTCATTCCGATGATATTTCTGTGTTTCATCGTCAATAAGAAGGTCAGAGGAATACAGTAAACATGAAGTGAAGCATCGGAATCTATAACTAGTGTCACAGGAATGGTTCAAAACGTAGATAGGAAGAAGAGTCAGTCTTCTTGTACTTGAGTCGTCATTGTGCTTTTTGTATTAAATATCGATGCAATTTCAGTGTTTCATCGTCAACAAGAAATTCCTAGGGACACAGTAAACCTGAAGTCAAGCATCGGAATTTATAACTAGTGTCACAGGAATGCTTCAAAACATAGACAGTAAGAATAGTCAGTCTTCTTGTACTTAAGTCGGCATTGTGCCCTTTCTATTTAATTCCGATGCAATTTCTGTGTTTCATCGTCAATAAGAAGGTCAGAGCGATACAGTATACCTGAAGTGAAGCATCGGAATCTATAACTAGTGTCAATGGAATGGTTCAAAACATAGACAGTAAGAAGAGTCAGTCTTCTTCTCCTTATGTCGGCATTGTGCCTTTTGTATTTAATTCCGATGCAATTTCTGTGTCTCATCGTCAATAAGAAGGTCCAAGGATACAGTAAACCTGGAGTGAATCATCGGAATCTATAACTAGTGTCACAGAAATGGTTCAAAACATAGACAGTAAGAAGAGCCAGTCTGCTTGTACTTGAGTCGGCATTGTGCCTTTTTTATTTAATTCCGATGCAATTTCTGTGTTTCATCGTCAATAAGAAGGTCCAAGAGATACAGTAAACCTGAAGTGAGGCATCGGAATCTATAACTAGTGTCACAGGAATGGTTCAAAACATAGTCAGAAAGAAGAGTCAGTCTTCTTGTTATTAAGTCGGCATTGTGCCTTTTCTATTTAATTCCGATGCAATTTCTGTGTTTCATCGTCAATACGAAGGTCCATGGGATACAGTAAACCTGAAGTGAATAATCGGAATCTTTAACTAGTGTCACATTAATGGTTCAATACATGGTCAGTAAGAAGAGTCAGTCTTCTTGTACCTAAGTCGGCATTGTGCCTTTTGTATTTAATTCCGATGCAATTTCTGTGCTTCATCGTCAATAAGAAGGTCCATGGGATACAGTAAACCTGAAGTGAATAATCGGAATCTATAACTAGTGTCACATTAATGGTTCAATACATGGTCAGTAAGAAGAGTCAGTCTTCTTGTACCTAAGTCGGCATTGTGCCTTTTGTATTTAATTCCGATGCAATTTCTGTGCTTCATCGTCAATAAGAAGGTCCATGGGATACAGTAAACCTGAAGTGAAGCATCGGAATCTATAACTAGTGTCACAGGAATGGTTAAAAACATAGTCAGTAAGAAGAGTCGGTCTTCATGTACTTAAGTCGGCATTGGCCTTTTGTATTTTATTCCAAGGCAATTTCTGTGTTTCATCGTCAATAAGAAGGTCAGAGGGATACAGTAATCCTGAAGTGAAGCATTTAAATCTATAACTAGTGTCACAGGAATGGTTCAAAACATAGTCAGTAAGAAGAGTCAGTCTCCCTGACCTTAAGTCGGCATTGTGTTATTGTACTTAATTCCGATGCAATATCTGTGTTTCATTGTCAATAAGAAGGTATAAAGGATACAGTAAACCTGGAGTGAAGCATCGGAAACTATAACTAGTGTCACAGGAATGGTTCAAAACATAGACAGTAAGAAGATACAGTCTTCTTGTACTTAAGTCGGCATTTTTATTTTGTATTTAATTCCGATGCAATTTCTGTGTTTCACCGTCAATAAGAAGGTCCAAGGGATACAGTAAATCTGAAGTGAAGCAGCCGAATCTATAACTAGTGTCACAGGAATGGTTCAAAGCATAGTCAGTAAGAAGAGTCAGTCTTCCTGTCCTTAAGTCGGCATTGTGCCTTTTGTATTTAATTCCGATGCAATTTCTGTGTTTCATCGTGAGTAAGAAGGTCAGAGGGATACAGTAACCCTGAAGTGAAGCATTGGAATCTTTAACTAGTGTCACAGAAATGGTTCAAAACATAGTCAGTAAGAAGAGTCAGTCTTCTTGTACTTAAGTCGGCATTGTGCCTTTTCTATTTAATTCCGATGCAATTTCTGTGTTCCATCGTCAATAAGAAGGTCCAAGGGATACAGTAAACCTGAAGTGAAGCATCGGAATCTATAACTAGTGTCAATGGAATGGTTCAAAACATAGACAGTAAGAAGAGTCAGTCTTCTTGTACTTAAGTCGGCATTGTGCCTTTTGTATTTATTTCCGGTGCAATTTCTGTGTTTCATCGTCAATAAGAAGGTCAGATGGATACAGTAAACCTAAAGTAAAGCATCGGAATCTATAACTAGTGCCACAGGAATGGTTCAAAACATAGTCAGTGAGAAGAGTCAGTCTTCTTGTCCTTAAGTCGGCATTGTGCCTTTTGTATTTAATTCCGATGCAATTTCTGTGTTTCATCGTCAATATGAAGGTCCAAGGGATACTGTAAACATGGAGTGAAGAATCGGAATCTATAACTAGCGTCACAGGAATGGTTCAAAATATAGACAGTAAGAAGATACAGTCTTCTTGTACTTAAGTCGGCATTGTGCCTTTTGTATTTAATTCCGATGCAATTTCTGTGTTTCATCGTCAATAAGAAGGTAAAAGGGTTACAGAAAACCTGAAGTGAAGCATCGGAATCTATAACTAGTGTCACAGGAATGTTTCAAAACATAGTCAGTAAGAAGAGTCAGTCTTCTTGTCCTTAAGTAGGCATTGTGCCTTTTGTATTCAATTCCGATAAAATTTCTGTGTTTCATCGTAAATATGATGGTCCAAGGGATACAGTAAACATGGAGTGAAGAATCGGAATTTAAAACTAGTGTCACAGGAATGGTTCAAAATATAGACAGTAAGAAGATAAAGTCTTCTTGTACTTAAGTCGGCATTGTGACTTTTGTAGTTAATTCCGATGCAATTTCTGTACTTCATCGTCAATAAGAAGGTCCAAGGGATACAGTAAACCTGAAGTGAAGCATCGGAATCTTTTACTAGTGTCACATTAATGGTTCAAAACATAAACAGTAAGAAGAGTCAGTCTTCTTGTACTTAAGTCGGCATTGTGTCTTTTGTATTTATATCCGATGCAATTTCAGTGTTTCATCGTGAATCAGAAGGTCAGAGGGATACAGTAACCCTGCAGTGAAGCATCGGAATCTATAACTAGTGTCACAGAAATGGATCAAAACATAGTCAGTAAGAAGAGTCAGTCTTTTTGTACTTAAGTCGGCATTATGCCTTTTGTATTTAATTCCGATGATATTTCTGTGTTTCATCGTTAATAAGAAGGTCAGAGGAATACTGTAAACCTGAAGTAAAGCATCGGAATCTATAACTAGTGTCACAGGAATGGTTCAAAACATAGACAGTAAGAAGATACAGTCTTCTTGTACTTAAGTCGGCATTTTTATTTTGTATTTAATTCCGATGCAATTTCTGTGTTTCATCGTCAATAAGAAGGTCCAAGGGATACAGTAAAGCTGGAGTGAAGCATCGGAATCTATAACTAGTGTCACAGGAATGGTTCAAAACATAGTCAGTAAGAAGAGTCGGTCTTCATGTACTTAAGTCTGCATTTGCCTTTTGTATTTAATTCCGGTGCAATTTCTGTGTTTCATCGTCAATAAGAAAATCAGAGGGATACAGTAAACCTGAAGTGAAGCACCCGAATCTGTAACTAGATTCACAGGAATGGTTCAAAACATAGTCAGTAAGAATAGTCAGTTTTCTTGCCCTTAAGTCGGCATTGTGCTTTTTGTATTTAATTCCGTTGCAATTTCTGTGTTTCATCGTCAATAAGAAGTTCCAAGGGATACAGTAAACCGGTAATGAAGCATCGGAATCTATAACTAGTGTCACAGGAATGGTTCAAAACATAGACAGTAAGAAGATACAGTCTTCTTGTACTTAAGTCGGCATTGTGACTTTTGTATTTAATTCCGATGCAATTTCTGTGTTTTATCGTCAATAAGAAGGTCCACGGGATACAGTAAACCTGAAGTGAAGCATCGGAATCTATAACTAGTGTCACTGGAATGGTTCAAAACATAAACAGTAAGAAGAGTCAGTCTTCTTGTACTTAAGTCGGCATTGTGCCTTTTGTATTTAATTCCGATGAAATTTCTGTGTTTCATCGTCAATAAGAAGGTCAGAGGGATACAGTAACCCTGAAGTGAAGCATCGGAATCTATAACTAGTGTCACAGAGATGGTTCAAAACATAGTCAGTAAGAAGAGTCAGTCTTCTTGTACTTAAGTCAGCATTGTGCCTTTTGTATTTAATTCCGATGATATTTCTGTGTTTCATCGTCAATAAGAAGGTCAGAGGAATACAGTAAACCTGTAGTGAAGCATCGGAATCTATAACTAGTGTCACAGGAATGGTTCAAAACATAGACAGGAAGAAGAGTCAGTCTTCTTGTACTTGAGTCGGCAGTGTGCCATTTGTATTAAATTCAGATGCAATTTCTGCGTTTCATCGTCAACAAGAAGGTCCTAGGGACACAGTAAACCTGAAGTCAAGCATCGGAATTTATAACTAGTGTCACAGGAAAGGTTCAAAGCATAGTCAGTAATAAGAGTCCGGCTTCTTGTACTGAAGTCGGCATTGTGTTTTTTCTATTTAATGCCGATGCAATTTCTGTGTTTCATCTTCAATAAGAAGATCAGAGCGTACAGTAAACCTGAAGTGAAGCATCGGAATCTATAACTAGTGTCAATGAAATGGTTCAAAACATAGACAGTAAGAAGAGTCAGTCTTCTTGTACTTAAGTCGGCATTGTGGCTTTTGTATTTAATTCCGGTGCAATTTCTGTGTTCATCGTCAATAAGAAGATCAGAGGGATACAATAAACCTGAAGTGAAGCATCGGAATCTATAACTAGGGTCACAGGAATGGTTCAAAACATAGTCAGTTAGAAGAGTCAGTCTTCTTGTCCTTAAGGCGGCCTTGTGCCCTTTGTATTGAATCCCGATGCAATTTCTGTGTTTCATCGTCAATAAGAAGGTCCAAGGGATGCAGTAAACCTGAAGTGAAGCATCGGAATCTATAACTAGTGTCACAGGAAAGGTTCAAAGCATAGTCAGTAGGAAGAGTCAGACTTCTTGTCCTTAAGTCGGCATAATGCCTTTTGTATTTAATTCCGATGCAATTTTTGTGTTTCATCGTCAATAAGAAGGTCCAAGGGATACAGTAAAGCTGGAGTGAAGCATCGGAATCTATAACTAGTGTCACAGGAATGGTTCAAAACATAGACAGTAAGAAGGTACAGTCTTCTAGTACTTAAGTCGGCATTGTGGCTTTTGTATTTAATTCCGATGCAATTTCTGTGTTTCATCGTCAATAAGAAGGTCCAAGGGATACAGTAAACCTGAAGTGAAGCATCGGAATCTATAACTAGTGTCACAGGAATGGTTCAAAACATAGTCAGTAAGAAGAGTCGGTCTTCATGTACTTAAGTCGGCATTGGCCTTTTGTATTTCATTCCGGTGCAATTTCTGTGTTTCATCGTCAATAAGAAAATAAGAGGGATACAGTAGACCTGAAGTGAAGCAACCGAATCTGTAACTAGGTACACAGGAATGGTTCAAAACATAGTCAGTAAGAGGAGTCAGTTTTCTTGTCCTTAAGTCGGCATTGTGCTTTTTGTATTTAATTCCGATGCAATTTCTGTGTTTCATCGTCAATAAGAAGTTCCAAGGGATACAGTAAACCTGGAATGAAGCATCGGAATCTATAACTAGTGTCACAGGAATGGTTCAAAACATAGACAGTAAGAAGAGTCAGTCTTCTTGTACTTAAGTCGGCATTGTGCTTTTGTATTTAATTCCGATGCAATTTCTGTGTTTCATCGTCAATAAGAAGGTCAGAGGGATACAGTAACCCTGAAGTAAAGCATCGGAATCTATAACTAGTGTCACAGAGATGGTTCAAAACATAGTCAGTAAGAAGAGTCAGTCTTCTTGTACTTAAGTCGGCATTGTGCCTTTTGTATTTAATTCCGATGAAATTTTTGTGTTTCATCGTCAACAAGAAGGTCCTAGGGACTCAGTAAACCTGAAGTCAAGCATCGGAATTTATAACTAGTGTCACAGGAAAGGTTCAAAGCATAGTCAGTAAGAAGAGTCAGACTTCTTGTACTGAAGTCGCCATTGTGTTTTTTCTATTTAATTCCGATGCAATTTCTGTGTTTCATCGTCAATAAGAAGATCAGAGCGTACAGTAAACCTGAAGTGAAGCATCGGAATCTATAACTAGTGTCAATGGAATGGTTCAAAACACAGACAGTAAGAAGAGTCAGTCTTCTTGTACTTAAGTCGGCATTGTGGCTTTTGTATTTAATTCCGGTGCAATTTCTGTGTTCATCGTCAATAAGAAGATCAGAGGGATACAATAAACCTGAAGTGAAGCATCGGAATCTATAACTAGTGTCAATGGAATGGTTCAAAACATAGACAGTGAGAAGAGTAAGTCTTCGTGTACTTAAGTCGGCATTGTGCCTTTTGTATTTAATTCCGGTGCAATTTCTGTGTTTCATCGTCAATAAGAAGGTCAGATGGATACAGTAATCCAGAAGTAAAGCATCGGAATCTATAACTAGTGCCACAGGAATGGTTCAAAACATAGTCAGTGAGAAGAGTCAGTCTTCTTGTCCTTAAGTCGGCATTGTGCCTTTTGTATTTAATTCCGATGCAATTTATGTGTTTCATCGTCAATATGAAGGTCCAAGGGATACAGTAAACATGGAGTGAAGCATCGGAATCTATAACCAGTGTCACAGGAATGGTTCAAAATATAGACAGTAAGAAGATACAGTCTTCTTGTACTTAAGTCGGCATTGTGCCTTTTGTACTTAATTCCGATGCAATTTCTGTGTTTCATCATGAATAAGAAGGTCAGAGGGATACGGTAACCCTGAAGTGAAGCATCGGAATCTATAACTAGTGTCACAGGAATGGTTCAAAACGTAGATAGGAAGAAGAGTCAGTCTTCTTGTACTTGAGTCGTCATTGTGCTTTTTGTATTAAATATCGATGCAATTTCAGTGTTTCATCGTCAACAAGAAATTCCTAGGGACACAGTAAACCTGAAGTCAAGCATCGGAATTTATAACTAGTGTCACAGGAATGGTTCAAAACATAGACAGTAAGAAGGGTCAGTCTTCTTGTACTTAAGTCGGCATTGTGCCCTTTCTATTTAATTCCGATGCAATTTCTGTGTTTCATCGTCAATAAGAAGGTCAGAGCGATACAGTATACCTGAAGTGAAGCATCGGAATCTATAACTAGTGTCACAGGAAATGTTCAAAGCATAGTCAGTAAGAAGAGTCAGACTTCTTGACCTTAAGCCGGCATAGTGCCTTTTGTATTTAATTCCGATGCAATTTTTGTGTTTCATCGTCAATAAGAAGGTCCAAGGGAAACAGTAAACCTGAAGTGAAGCATCGGAATATATAACTAGTGTCACAGGAATGATTCAAAGCATAGTCAGTAAGAAGAGTCAGACTTCTTGTCCTTAAGTCGGCATAGTGCCTTTTTTATTTAATTCCGATGCAAATTCCAAGTCTCATCGTCAATAAGAAGGTATAATGGATACAGTAAAACTGGAGTGAAGCATCGGAAACTATAACTAGTGTCACAGGAATGGTTCAAACAAAGACAGTAAGAAGATACAGTCTTCTGGTACTTAAGTCGGCATTTTTACTTTTGTATTTAATGCCGATGCAATTTCTGTGTTTCACCGTTAATAAGTAGGTCCAAGGGATACAGTAAATCTGAAGTGAAGCAGCCGAATCTATAACTGGTGACACAGAAATGGTTCAATACATAAACAGTAAGAAGAGTCAGTCTTCTTGTACTTAAGTCGGCATTGTGCCTTTTATATTTAATTCCGACGCAATTTCAGTGTTTCATCGTCAATAAGAAGGTCCATGGGATACAGTAAACCTGGAGTGAAGCATCGGAATCTATAACTAGTCTCAATGGAATGGTTCAAAACATAGACAGTGAGAAGAGTCAGTCTTCGTGTACTTAAGTCGGCATTGTGCCTTTTGTATTTAATTCCGGTGCAATTTCTGTGTTTCATCGTCAATAAGAAGGTCAGATGGGTACAGTAATCCAGAAGTAAACCATCGGAATCTATAACTAGTGCCACAGGAATGGTTCAAAACATAGTCAGTGAGAAGAGTCAGTCTTCTTGTCCTTAAGTCGGCATTGTGCCTTTTGTATTTAATTCCGATGCAATTTATGTGTTTCATCGTCAATATGAAGGTCCAAGGGATACAGTAAACATGGAGTGAAGCATCGGAATCTATAACTAGTGTCACAGGAATGGTTCAAAATATAGACAGTAAGAAGATACAGTCTTCTTGTACTTAAGTCGGCATTGTGCCTTTTGTATTTATCTCCGATGCAATTTCTGTGTTTCATCATGAATAAGAAGGTCAGAGGGATACAGTAACCCTGAAGTGAAGCATCGGAATCTATAACTAGTGTCACAGAAATGGATCAAAACATAGTCAGTAAGAAGAGTCAGTCTTCTTGTACTTAAGTCGGCATTGTGCCTTTTGTATTTCATTCCGATGATATTTCTGTGTTTCATCGTCAATAAGAAGGTCAGAGGAATACAGTAAACATGAAGTGAAGCATCGGAATCTATAACTAGTGTCACAGGAATGGTTCAAAACGTAGATAGGAAGAAGAGTCAGTCTTCTTGTACTTGAGTCGTCATTGTGCTTTTTGTATTAAATATCGATGCAATTTCAGTGTTTCATCGTCAACAAGAAATTCCTAGGGACACAGTAAACCTGAAGTCAAACATCGGAATTTATAACTAGTGTCACAGGAATGGTTCAAAACATAGACAGTAAGAATAGTCAGTCTTCTTGTACTTAAGTCGGCATTGTGCCCTTTCTATTTAATTCCGATGCAATTTCTGTGTTTCATCGTCAATAAGAAGGTCAGAGCGATACAGTATACCTGAAGTGAAGCATCGGAATCTATAACTAGTGTCAATGGAATGGTTCAAAACATAGACAGTAAGAAGAGTCAGTCTTCTTGTCCTTATGTCGGCATTGTGCCTTTTGTATTTAATTCCGATGCAATTTCTGTGTCTCATCGTCAATAAGAAGGTCCAAGGATACAGTAAACCTGGAGTGAATCATCGGAATCTATAACTAGTGTCACAGAAATGGTTCAAAACGTAGACAGTAAGAAGAGCCAGTCTGCTTGTACTTGAGTCGGCATTGTGCTTTTTTATTTTATTCCGATGCAATTTCTGTGTTTCATCGTCAATAAGAAGGTCCAAGAGATACAGTAAACCTGAAGTGAGGCATCGGAATCTATAACTAGTGTCACAGGAATGGTTCAAAACATAGTCAGAAAGAAGAGTCAGTCTTCTTGTTATTAAGTCGGTATTGTGCCTTTTCTATTTAATTCCGATGCAATTTCTGTGTTTCATCGTCAATACGAAGGTCCATGGGATACAGTAAACCTGAAGTGAATAATCGGAATCTTTAACTAGTGTCACATTAATGGTTCAATACATGGTCAGTAAGAGGAGTCAGTCTTCTTGTACCTAAGTCGGCATTGTGCCTTTTGTATTTAATTCCGATGCAATTTCTGTGCTTCATCGTCAATAAGAAGGTCCATGGGATACAGTAAACCTGAAGTGAATAATCGGAATCTATAACTAGTGTCACATTAATGGTTCAATACATGGTCAGTAAGAAGAGTCAGTCTTCTTGTACCTAAGTCGGCATTGTGCCTTTTGTATTTAATTCCGATGCAATTTCTGTGCTTCATCGTCAATAAGAAGGTCCATGGGATACAGTAAACCTGAAGTGAAGCATCGGAATCTATAACTAGTGTCACAGGAATGGTTAAAAACATAGTCAGTAAGAAGAGTCGGTCTTCATGTACTTAAGTCGGCATTGGCATTTTGTATTTTATTCCGGTGCAATTTCTGTGTTTCATCGTCAATAAGAAGGTCAGAGGGATACAGTAATCCTGAAGTGAAGCATTTAAATCTATAACTAGTGTCACAGGAATGGTTCAAAATATAGTCAGTAAGAAGAGTCAGTCTCCCTGACCTTAAGTCGGCATTGTGTTATTGTACTTCATTCCGATGCAATATCTGTGTTTCATTGTCAATAAGAAGGTATAAAGGATACAGTAAACCTGGAGTGAAGCATCGGAAACTATAACTAGTGTCACAGGAATGGTTCAAAACATAGACAGTAAGAAGATACAGTCTTCTTGTACTTAAGTCGGCATTTTTATTTTGTATTTAATTCCGATGCAATTTCTGTGTTTCATCGTCAATAAGAAGGTCCAAGGGATACAGTAAATCTGAAGTGAAGCAGCCGAATCTATAACTAGTGTCACAGGAATGGTTCAAAGCATAGTCAGTAAGAAGAGTCAGTCTTCCTGTCCTTAAGTCGGCATTGTGCCTTTTGTATTTAATTCCGATGCAATTTCTGTGTTTCATCGTGAGTAAGAAGGTCAGAGGGATACAGTAACCCTGAAGTGAAGCATTGGAATCTTTAACTAGTGTCACAGAAATGGTTCAAAACATAGTCAGTAAGAAGAGTCAGTCTTCTTGTACTTAAGTCGGCATTGTGCCTTTTCTATTTAATTCCGATGCAATTTCTGTGTTCCTTCGTCAATAAGAAGGTCCAAGGGATACAGTAAACCTGAAGTGAAGCATCGGAATCTATAACTAGTGTCAATGGAATGGTTCAAAACATAGACAGTAAGAAGAGTCAGTCTTCTTGTACTTAAGTCGGCATTGTGCCTTTTGTATTTATTTCCGGTGCAATTTCTGTGTTTCATCGTCAATAAGAAGGTCAGATGGATACAGTAAACCTAAAGTAAAGCATCGGAATCTATAACTAGTGCCACAGGAATGGTTCAAAACATAGTCAGTGAGAAGAGTCAGTCTTCTTGTCCTTAAGTCGGCATTGTGCCCTTTGTATTTAATTCCGATGCAATTTCTGTGTTTCATCGTCAATATGAAGGTCCAAGGGATACTGTAAACATGGAGTGAAGAATCGGAATCTATAACTAGCGTCACAGGAATGGTTCAAAATATAGACAGTAAGAAGATACAGTCTTCTTGTACTTAAGTCGGCATTGTGCCTTTTGTATTTAATTCCGATGCAATTTCTGTGTTTCATCGTCAATAAGAAGGTCCAAGGGTTACAGAAAACCTGAAGTGAAGCATCGGAATCAATAACTAGTGTCACAGGAATGTTTCAAAACATAGTCAGTAAGAAGAGTCAGTCTTCTTGTCCTTAAGTAGGCATTGTGCCTTTTGTATTCAATTCCGATAAAATTTCTGTGTTTCATCGTAAATATGATGGTCCAAGGGATACAGTAAACATGGAGTGAAGAATCGGAATTTAAAACTAGTGTCACAGGAATGGTTCAAAATATAGACAGTAAGAAGATAAAGTCTTCTTGTACTTAAGTCGGCATTGTGACTTTTGTAGTTAATTCCGATGCAATTTCTGTACTTCATCGTCAATAAGAAGGTCCAAGGGATACAGTAAACCTGAAGTGAAGCATCGGAATCTTTTACTAGTGTCACATTAATGGTTCAAAACATAAACAGTAAGAAGAGTCAGTCTTCTTGTACTTAAGTCGGCATTGTGTCTTTCGTATTTATATCCGATGCAATTTCAGTGTTTCATCGTGAATAAGAAGGTCAGAGGGATACAGTAACCCTGCAGTGAAGCATCGGAATCTATAACTAGTGTCACAGAAATGGATCAAAACATAGTCAGTAAGAAGAGTCAGTCTTTTTGTACTTAAGTCGGCATTATGCCTTTTGTATTTAATTCCGATGATATTTCTGTGTTTCATCGTCAATAAGAAGGTCAGAGGAATACTGTAAACCTGAAGTAAAGCATCGGAATCTATAACTAGTGTCACAGGAATGGTTCAAAACATAGATAGGAAGAAGAGTCAGTCTTCTTGTACTTAAGTCGGCATTTTGGCTTTTGTATTTATATCCGATGCAATTTCTGTGTTTCATCGTCAATACGAAGGTCCATGGGGTACAGTAAACCTGACGTGAATAATCGGAATCTATAACTAGTGTCACATTAATGGTCCAATACATGGTCAGTAAGAAGAGTCAGTCTTCTTGTACCTAAGTCGGCATTGTGCCTTTTGTATTTAATTCCGATGCAATTTCTGTGCTTCATCGTCAATAAGAAGGTCCATGGGATACAGTAAACCTGAAGTGAATAATCGGAATCTATAACTAGTGTCACATTAATGGTTCAATACATGGTCAGTAAGAAGAGTCAGTCTTCTTGTACCTAAGTCGGCATTGTGCCTTTTGTATTTAATTCCGATGCAATTTCTGTGCTTCATCGTCAATAAGAAGGTCCATGGGATACAGTAAACCTGAAGTGAAGCATCGGAATCTATAACTAGTGTCACAGGAATGGTTAAAATCATAGTCAGTAAGAAGAGTCGGTCTTCATGTACTTAAGTCGGCATTGGCCTTTTGTATTTAATTCCGGTGCAATTTCTGTGTTTCATCGTCAATAGGAAGGTCAGAGGGATACAGTAATCCTGAAGTGAAGCATTTAAATCTATAACTAGTGTCACAGGAATGGTTCAAAACATAGTCAGTAAGAAGAGTCAGTCTCCCTAACCTTAAGTCGGCATTGTGTTTTTGTACTTAATTCCGATGCAATATCTGTGTTTCATTGTCAATAAGAAGGTATAAAGGATACAGTAAACCTGGAGTGAAGCATCGGAAACTATAACTAGTGTCACAGGAATGGTTCAAAACATAGACAGTAAGAAGATACAGTCTTCTTGTACTTAAGTCGGCATTTTTATTTTGTATTTAATTCCGATGCAATTTCTGTGTTTCATCGTCAATAAGAAGGTCCAAGGGATACAGTAAATCTGAAGTGAAGCAGCCGAATCTATAACTAGTGTCACAGGAATGGTTCAAAACATAGTCAGTAAGAAGAGTCAGTCTTCCTGTCCTTAAGTCGGCATTGTGCCTTTTGTATTTAATTCCGATGCAATTTCTGTGTTTCATCGTGAGTAAGAAGGTCAGAGGGATACAGTAACCCTGAAGTGAAGCATTGGAATCTTTAACTAGTGTCACAGAAATGGTTCAAAACATAGTCAGTAAGAAGAGTCAGTCTTCTTGTACTTAAGTCGGCATTGTGCCTTTTCTATTTAATTCCGATGCAATTTCTGTGTTCCATCGTCAATAAGAAGGTCCAAGGGATACAGTAAACCTGAAGTGAAGCATCGGAATCTATAACTAGTGTCAATGGAATGGTTCAAAACATAGACAGTAAGAAGAGTCAGTCTTCTTGTACTTAAGTCGGCATTGTGCCTTTTGTATTTAATTCCGGTGCAATTTCTGTGTTTCATCGTCAATAAGAAGGTCAGATGGATACAGTAAACCTAAAGTAAAGCATCGGAATCTATAACTAGTGTCACAGGAATGGTTCAAAACATAGACAGTAAGAAGAGCCAGTCTTCTTGTAGTTGAGTCGGCATTGTGCCTTTTGTATTTAATTCCGATGAAATTTCTGTGCTTGATCGTCAATAAGAAGGTGAGAGGGATACAGTAATCCTGAAGTGAAGCATCGGAATCTATTACTAGTGTCACAGGAATGGTTCATAACATAGACAGTAAGAAGAGTCAGTCTTCTTGTACTTACGTCTGCATTGTGCCTTTAGTATTTAATTAAGATGCCATTTCTGTGTTTCATCGTCAATAAGAAGGTCAGAGGGATACAGTAAACCTGAAGTGAAGCATCGGAATCTAGAACTAGTGTCACAGGAATGGTTCAAACATCGACATTAAGAAGAGTCAGTTTTCTTGTACTTAAGTCGGCATTGGCCTTTTTGTATATAATTACGATGCAATTTATTTGTTTCATCGTCAATAAGAAGGTCAGAGGGATACAGTAAACCTGAAGTGAAGCATCGGAATCTATAACTAGTGTCACAGAAATGGTTCAAAACATAGACAGTAAGAAGAGCCAGTCTTCTTGTACTTGAGTCGGCATTGTGCCTTTTGTATTTAATTCCGATGCAATTTATGTGTTTGTTCGTCAATAAGAAGGTCAGAGGGATACAGTAAACCTGAAGTGAAGCATCTGAAACTATAACTAGTGTCACAGGAATGGTTCAACACATAGTCAGTAAGAAGAGTCAGTTTTCTTGTTCTTAAGTCGGCATTGTGCCTTTTGTATTTCATTCCGATGCAATATCTGTGGCTCATCGTCAATAAGAAGGTCAGAGGGATACAGTAAACCTGAAGTGAAGCATCGGAATCTATAACTAGTGTCACAGAAATGGTTCGAAACATAGACAGTAGGAAGAGCCAGCCTTCTTGTACTTAGGTCGGCATTATGCTTTTTGTATTTAATTCCGATGCAATTTCTGGGTTTCATCGTCAATAAGAAGGTCAGAGGAATACAGTAAACCTGATGTGAAGCATCGGAATCTATAACTAGTGTCACAGGTATGGTTCAAATCATAGACAGTAAGAAGAGTCAGTTTTCTTGTACTTAAGTCGGCATTGTGCCTTTTGTATGTAATTCCGATGCAATTTCTGTGTTTCATCGGCAATAAGAAGGTCAGAGGTATACAGTAAACGTGAAGTGAAGCATCGGAATTCATAACTAGTGTCACAGGAATGGTTCAAAACATAGACAGTAAGAAGAGTCAATTTTCTTGTACTTAAGTCGGCATAGTGCCTATTCTATTTAATTCCGATGCAATTTCTGTGTTACGGCGTCAATAAGTAGGTCCAAGGGATACAGTAAACCTGGAGTGAAGCATCGTATTCTATAACTAGTGTCTCAGAAATGGTTGAAATCATAGTCAGTACTTAGTCGGCATTGTGCCTTTTGTATTTAATTACGAAGAAATTTCTGTGTTTCATCGTCAATAAGAAGGTCCAAGGGATACAGTAAACCTGAAGTGAAGCATCGGAATCTAGAACTAGTGTCACAGGAATGGTTCAAACATCGACATTAAGAAGAGTCAGTTTTCTTGTACTTAAGTCGGCATTGGCCTTTTTGTATATAATTACGATGCAATTTATTTGTTTCATCGTCAATAAGAAGGTCAGAGGGATACAGTAAACCTGAAGTGAAGCATCGGAATATATAGCTAGTGTCACAAGAATGGTTCAAAACATAGTCAGTAAGAAGAGTCTGTCTTCTTGTCCTTATGTCGGCATTGTGCCTTTTGTATTTAATTCCGATGCAATTTCTGTGTCTGATCGTCAATAAGAAGGTCCAAGGGATACAGTAAACCTGGAGTGAATCATCGGAAACTATAACTAGTGTCACAGAAATGGTTCAAAACATAGACAGTAAGAAGAGCCAGTCTGCTTGTACTTGAGTCGGCATTGTGCCTTTTTTATTTAATTCCGATGCAATTTCTGTGTTTCAACGTCAATAAGAAGGGCCAAGGGATACAGTAAACCTGGAGTGAAGCATCGGAATCCATAACTAGTGTCACAGGAATGGTTCAAAACATAGTCAGTAAGAAGAGTCAGTCTTCTTGTCCTTAAGTCGGCATTGTGCCTTTTGTATTTAATTCCGATGCAATTTCTGTGTTTCAACGTCAATAAGAAGGGCCAAGGGATACAGTATACCTGGAGTGAAGCATCGGCATCCATAACTAGTGTCACAGGAATGGTTCAAAACATAGTCAGTAAGAAGAGTCAGTCTTCTTGTCCTTAAGTCGGCATTGTGCCTTTTGTATTTAATTCTGATTCAATTTCTGTGTTTCATCGTCAATAAGAGGGGCCAAGGGATACAGTAAACCTGGAGTGAAGCATCGGATTCTATAACTAGTGTCACAGGAATGGTTGAAATCATAGTCAGTACTTAAGTCGGCATTGTGCCTTTTGTATATAATTCCAAAGAAATTTCTGTGTTTCATCGTCAATAAGAAGGTCCAAGGGATACAGTAAACCTGAAGTGAAGCATCGGAACCTATAAATAGTGAAAAAGGAATGGTTCAAAACATAGACAGAAAGAGGGGTCAGTCTTCTTGTACTTAAGTGGGCATAGTGCATTTTGTTTTTAATTCCGTTGCAATATCTGTGTTTCCTCGTCAAAAAGAAGGTCAGAGGGATACAATAAATCTGAAGTGAAGCTTCGGTATCTATAACTATTGTCACAGAAATGGTTCAAAATAGACAGTAAGAAGAGCCAGTCTTCTTGCACTTGAGTCGGCATTGTGCCTTTTGTATTAAATATCGATGCAATTTCTGTATTTCGTCGTCAATAAGAAGGTCAGAGGGATACAGTAAACCTGAAGTGAAGCATCTGAATCTATAACTAGTGTCACAGGAATGGTTCAAACATAGACAGTAAGAAGTGCCAGTCTTCTTGTACTTGAGTCGGCATTGTGCCTTTTGTATTTAATTCCGATGAAATTTCTGTGTTTGATCGTCAATAAGAAGGTGGGAGGGATACAGTAATCCTGAAGTGAAGCATCGGAATCTATTACTAGTGTCACAGGAATGGTTCAAAACATAGACAGTAAGAAGAGTCAGTCTTCTTGTACTTACGTCTGCATTGTGCCTTTAGTATTTAATTAAGATGCCATTTCTGTGTTTCATCGTCAATAAGAAGGTCAGAGGGATACAGTAAACCTGAAGTGAAGCATCGGAATCTAGAACTAGTGTCACAGGAATGGTTCAAACATAGACAGTAAGAAGAGTCAGTTTTCTTGTACTTAAGTCGGCATTGGCCCTTTTGTATATAATTACGATGCAATTTATTTGTTTCATCGTCAAAAAGAAGGTCAGAGGGATACAGTAAACCTGAGGTGAAGCATCGGAATCTATAACTAGTGTCACAGAAATGGTTCAAAACAGACAGTAAGAAGAGCCAGTCTTCTTGTACTTGAGTCGGCATTGTGCCTTTTGTATTTAATTAAGATGCAATTTATGTGTTTGTTCGTCAATAAGAAGGTCAGAGGGATACAGTAAACTTGAAGTCAAGCATCGGAATCTATAACTAGTGTCACAGGAATGGTTCAAAACATAGAAAGTAAGAAGAGCCAGTGTTCTTGTACTTGGGTCGGCATTGTGCCTTTTGTATGTAATTCCGATGCAATTTCTGTGTTTCATCGGCAATAAGAAGGTCAGAGGTATACAGTAAACGTGAAGTGAAGCATCGGAATTTATAACTAGTGTCACAGGAATGGTTCAAACATAGACAGTATGAAGAAGCAGTTTTCTTGTACTTAAGTCGACATTGTGACTTTTGTAATTAATTAAGATGCAATTTCAGTGTTTCATCGTCAATAAGAAGGTGAAAGGGATACAGTAAACCTGAAGTGAAGCATCGGAATCTATAACTAGTGTCACAGGAATGGTTCAAAACATAGACAGTAAGAAGAGTCAATTTTCTTGTACTTAAGTCGGCATAGTGCCTTTTCTATTTAATTCCGATGCAGTTTCTGTGTTACGGCGTCAATAAGAAGGTCCAAGGGATACAGTAAACCTGGAGTGAAGCATCGTATTCTATAACTAGTGTCACAGAAATGGTTGAAATCATAGTCAGGACTTAATCGGCATTGTGCATTTTGTATTTAATTCCGAAGAAATTTCTGTGCTTCATCGTCAATAAGAAGGTCCAAGGGATACAGTAAACCTGAAGTGAAGCATCGGAATCTATAACTAGTGTCACAGGAATGGTTCAAAACATAGTCAGTAAGAAGAGTCGGTCTTCATGTACTTAAGTCGGCATGGTGCCTTTTGTATTTAATTCCGATGCAATTTCTGTATCTCATCGTCAATAAGAAGGTCCACGGGATACAGTAATCCTGAAGTGATGCATCGGAATCTATAACTAGTGTCACAGGAATGGTTCAAATCATAGTCAGTAAAAAGAGTCAGACTTCTTGTACTTTAGCCGGTATTGTGCCTTTTGTATTCATTTCCGATGCAATTTCTGTGTTTCATCGTCAATGAGAAGGTCCAAGGGATACAGTACACCTGAAGTGAAGCATCGGAATCTATAAGTAGGGTCACAGGAATTGTTCAAATCATAGACAGTAGGAAGAGTCAGTCTTCTTGTACTTTAGCCGGCATTGCGCCTTTTGTATTTCATTCCGATGCAATTTACGTGTTTCATCGTCAATAAGAAGGTCAGAGGGATACATTAAACCTGAAGTGAAGCATCGGAATCTATAACTAGTGTCAGAGGAATGGTTCAAACATAGACAGTAAGATGAGTCAGTCTTCTCGTACTTGAGTCGGCATTGTGCCTTTTGTATATAATTCCGATGCAATTTCTGTGTTTCATCGACAATAAGAAGGTCAGCTGGATACAGTAAACCTGAAGTGAAGCATCGGAATCTATAACTAGTGTCACCGGAATGGTAGAAAACATTGACAGTAAGAAGAGTCAGTCTTATTGTACTTAAGTCGGCATTGTGCCTTTTGTATTCTATTAAGATGCATATTCTGTGTTTCATCGTCAATAAGGAGGTCAGAGGGATACAGAAAACTTGAAGTGAAGCATCGGAATCCAAAACTAGTGTCACAGAAATGGTTCAAAACATAGACAGTAGTAAGAGTCAGTCTTCTTGTACTTAATTCGGCATTGTGCCTTTTGTATTTAATTCCGATGCAATTCCTGTGCTTCATCGTCAATAAGAAGGTCAGCTGGATACAGTAAACCTGAAGTGTAGCATTGGAATTTATAACTAGTGTCACTGGAATGGTTCAAAACATAGACAGTAAGAAGAGCCAGTCTTCTTGTAGTTGAGTCGGCATTGTGCCTTTTGTATTTAATTCCGATGACATTTCTGTGCTTGATCGTCAATAAGAAGGTGAGAGGGATACAGTAATCCTGAAGTGAAGCATCGGAATCTTTTACTAGTGTCACAGGAATGGTTCAAAACATAGACAGTAAGAAGAGTCAGTCTTCTTGTACTTACGTCTGCATTGTGCCTTTAGTATTTAATTAAGATGCCATTTCTGTGTTTCATCGTCAATAAGAAGGTCAGAGGGATACAGTAAACCTGAAGTGAAGCATCGGAATCTGGAACTAGTGTCACAGGAATGGTTCAAACATAGACATTAAGAAGAGTCAGTTTTCTTGTACTTAAGTCGGCATTGGCCCTTTTGTATATAATTCCGATGCAATTTATGTGTTTGTTCGTCAATAAGAAGGTCAGAGGGATACAGTAAACCTGAAGTGAAGCATCGGAATCTATAACTAGTGTCTCAGGAATGGTTCAAAACATAGACAGTAGGAAGAGTCAGTCTTCTTGTACTTAAGTCGGCATTGTGCCATTTGTATTTAATTCCTATGCAATTTCTGTGTTTCATCGTCAATAAGAAGGTCAGAGGGATACAGTAAACCTGAAATGAAGCTTCGGAATCTATAAGTAGTGTCATAGGAATGGTTCAAACATAGACAGTATGAAGAAGCAGTTTTCTTGTACTTAAGTCGGCATTGTGACATTTGTAATTAATTAAGATGCAATTTCAGTGTTTCATCGTCAATAAGAAGGTGAAAGGGATACAGTAAACCTGAAGTGAAGCATCGGAATCTATAACTAGTGTCACAGGAATGGTTCAAAACATATACAGTAAGAAGAGTCAGTTTTCTTGTACTTAAGTTGGAATTGTGCCTCTTGTATATAATTTCGGTGCAATTTCTGTGTTTCATCGTCATTAAGAAGCTCTGAGGGATACAGTAAACCTGAAGTGAAGCATCGGAACCTATAACTAGTGTCACAGAAATGGTTCGAAACATAGACAGTAGGAAGAGCCAGCCTTCTTGTACTTAGGTCGTCATTATGCCTTTTGTATTTAATTCCGATGCAATTTCTGGGTTTCATCGTCAATAAGAAGGTCAGAGGAATACAGTAAACCTGATGTGAAGCATCGGAATCTATAATTAGTGTCACAGGTATGGTTCAAATCATAGACAGTAAGAAGAGTCAGTTTTCTTGTACTTAAGTCGGCATTGTGCCTTTTGTATGTAATTCCGATGCAATTTCTGTGTTTCATCGGCAATAAGAAGGTCAGAGGTATACAGTAAACGTGAAGTGAAGCATCGGAATTTATAACTAGTGTCACAGGAATGGTTCAAAACATAGACAGTAAGAAGAGTCAATTTTCTTGTACTTAAGTCGGCATAGTGCCTTTTCTATTTAATTCCGATGCAATTTCTGTGTTACGGCGTCAATAAGAAGGTCCAAGGGATACAGTAAACCTGGAGTGAAGCATCGTATTCTATAACTAGTGTCACAGAAATGGTTGAAATCATAGTCAGTACTTAGTCGGCATTGTGCCTTTTGTATTTAATTCCGATGAAATTTCTGTGTTTCATCGTCAATAAGAAGGTCCAAGGGATACAGTAAACCTGAAGTGAAGCATCGGAATCTATAACTAGTGTCACAGGAATGGTTCAAAACATAGACAGTAAGAAGAGTCAGTTTTCTTGTACTTAAGTCGGAATTGTGCCTTTTGTATGTAATTCCGATGCAATTTCTGTGTTTCATCGGCAATAAGAAGGTCAGAGGTATACAGTAAACGTGAAGTAAAGCATCGGAATTTATAACTAGTGTCACAGGAATGGTTCAAAACATAGTCAGTAAGAAGAGTCGCTCTTCATGTACTTAAGTCGGCATGGTGCCTTTTGTATTTAATTCCGATGCAATTTCTGTGTCTCATCGTCAATAAGAAGGTCCACGGGATACAGTAATCCTGAAGTGAAGCATCGGAATCTATAACTAGTGTCACAGGAATGGTTCAAATCATAGTCAGTAAAAAGAGTCAGACTTCTTGTACTTAAGTCGGCATTATGCCTAATCTATTTAATTCCGATGCAATTTCAGTGTTTTTTCGTCAATAAGAAGGTCAGAGGGATACAGTAAACCTGAAGTGAAACATCGGAATCTATAAGTAGGGTCACAGGAATTGTTCAAATCATAGACAGTAGGAAGAGTCAGTCTTCTTGTACTTTAGCCGGCATTGTGCCTTTTGTATTGAATTCCGATGCAATTTACGTGTTTCATCGTCAATAAGAAGGTCAGAGGGATACATTAAACCTGAAGTGAAGCATCGGAATCTATAACTAGTGTCACAGGAATGGTTCAAACATAGACAGTAAGATGAGTCAGTCTTCTCGTACTTGAGTCGGCATTGTGCCTTTTGTATATAATTCCGATGCAATTTCTGTGTTTCATCGACAATAAGAAGGTCAGCTGGATACAGTAAACCTGAAGTGAAGCATCGGAATCTATAACTAGTGTCACCGGAATGGTAGAAAACATTGACAGTAAGAAGAGTCAGTCTTATTGTACTTAAGTCGGCATTGTGCCTTTTGTATTCTATTAAGATGCAAATTCTGTGTTTCATCGTCAATAAGGAGGTCAGAGGGATACAGAAAACCTGAAGTGAAGCATCGGAATCCAAAACTAGTGTCACAGAAATGGTTCAAAACATAGACAGTAGTAAGAGTCAGTCTTCTTGTACTTACGTCTGCATTGTGCCTTTAGTATTTAATTAAGATGCCATTTCTGTGTTTCATCGTCAATAAGAAGGTCAGAGGGATACAGTAAACCTGAAGTGAAGCATCGGAATCTAGAACTAGTGTCACAGGAATGGTTCAAACATAGACATTAAGAAGAGTCAGTTTTCTTGTACTTAAGTCGGCATTGGCCCTTTTGTATATAATTACGATGCAATTTATTTGTTTCATCGTCAATAAGAAGGTCAGAGGGATACAGTAAACCTGAAGTGAAGCATCGGAATCTGTAACTAGTGTCACAGAAATGGTTCAAAACATAGACAGTAAGAAGAGCCAGTCTTCTTGTACTTGAGTTGGCATTGTGCCTTTTGTATTTAATTCCGATGCAATTTATGTGTTTGTTCGTCAATAAGAAGGTCAGAGGGATACAGTAAACCTGAAGTGAAGCATCGGAATCTATAACTAGTGTCTCAGGAATGGTTCAAAACATAGACAGTAGGAAGAGTCAGTCTTCTTGTACTTAAGTCGGCATTGTGCCATTTGTATTTAATTCCTATGCAATTTCTGTGTTTCATCGTCAATAAGAAGGTCAGAGGGATACAGTAAACCTGAAATGAAGCTTCGGAATCTATAAGTAGTGTCATAGGAATGGTTCAAACATAGACAGTATGAAGAAGCAGTTTTCTTGTACTTAAGTCGGCATTGTGACTTTTGTAAATAATTAAGATGCAATTTCAGTGTTTCATCGTCAATAAGAAGGTGAAAGGGATACAGTAAACCTGAAGTGAAGCATCGGAATCTATAACTAGTGTCACAGGAATGGTTCAAAACATATACAGTAAGAAGAGTCAGTTTTCTTGTACTTAAGTTGGAATTGTGCCTCTTGTATATAATTTCGATGCAATTTCTGTGTTTCATCGTCATTAAGAAGCTCTGAGGGATACAGTAAACCTGAAGTGAAGCATTTGAAACTATAACTAGTGTCACAGGAATGGTTCAACACATAGTCAGTACGAAGAGTCAGTTTTCTTGTTCTTAAGTCGGCATTGTGCCTTTTGTATTTCATTCCGATGCAATATCTGTTTCTCATCGTCAATAAGAAGGTCAGAGGGATACAGTAAACCTGAAGTGAAGCATCGGAATCTATAACTAGTGTCACAGAAATGGTTCGAAACATAGACAGTAGGAAGAGCCAGCTTTCTTGTACTTAGGTCGGCATTATGCCTTTTGTATTTAATTCCGATGCAATTTCTGGGTTTCATCGTCAATAAGAAGGTCAGAGGAATACAGTAAACCTGATGTGAGGCATCGGAATCTATAACTAGTGTCACAGGTATGGTTCAAATCATAGACAGTAAGAAGAGTCAGTTTTCTTGTACTTAAGTCGGCATTGTGCCTTTTGTATGTAATTCCGATGCAATTTCTGTGTTTCATCGGCAATAAGAAGGTCAGAGGTATACAGTAAACGTGAAGTGAAGCATCGGAATTTATAACTAGTGTCACAGGAATGGTTCAAAACATAGACAGTAAGAAGAGTCAATTTTCTTGTAATTAAGTCGGCATAGTGCCTTTTCTATTTAATTCCGATGCAATTTCTGTGTTACGGCGTCAATAAGAAGGTCCAAGGGATACAGTAAACCTGGAGTGAAGCATCGTATTCTATAACTAGTGTCACAGAAATGGTTGAAATCATAGTCAGTACTTAGTCGGCATTGTGCCTTTTGTATTTAATTCCGAAGAAATTTCTGTGTTTCATCGTCAATAAGAAGGTCCAAGGGATACAGTAAACCTGAAGTGAAGCATCGGAATCTATAACTAGTGTCACAGGAATGGTTCAAATCATAGACAGTAAGAAGAGTCGGTCTTCATGTACTTAAGTCGGCATGGTGCATTTTGTATTTAATTCCGATGCAATTTCTGTGACTCATCGTCAATAAGAAGGTCCATGGGATACAGTAATCCTGAAGTGAAGCATCGGTATCTATAACTAGTGTCACAGGAATGGTTCAAAACATAGTCAGTAAGAAGAGTCAGTCTTCATGTACTTAAGACGGCATTGTGCCTTTTGTATTTCATTCCGGTGCAATTTCTGTGTTCCACCGTCAATAAGAAGGTCAGAGGTATACGGTAAACCTGAATTGAAGCATCGGAATCTATAGCTAGTGTCACAAGAATGGTTCAAAACATAGTCAGTAAGAAGAGTCTGTCTTCTTGTCCTTATGTCGGCATTGTGCATTTTGTATTTAATTCCGATGCAATTTCTGTGTTTCATCGTCAATAAGAAGGTCCAAGGGATACAGTAAACCTGAAGTGAAGCATCGGAACCTATAAATAGTGAAAAAGGAATGGTTCAAAACATAGACAGTAAGAAGAGTCAGTTTTCTTGTACTTAAGTCGTCATTGTTCCTTTAGTTTTTAATTCCGATGCAATTTCTGTGTTTCGTCGTCAATAAGAAGGGCACAGGGATACAGTAATCCTGAAGTGAAGCATCGGAATCTATAACTAGTGTCACAGGAATGGTTCAAAACATAGTCAGTAAGAAGAGTCAGTCTTCATGTACTTAAGTCGGCATTGTGACTTTTGTATTTAATTACGATGCAATTTCTGTGTTTCATCGTCAATAAGAAGGTCCAAGGCATACAGTAAATATGAAGTGAAGCATCGGAATCTATAACTAGTGAAAAAGGAATGGAGCAAATCATAGACAGTAAGAAGAGTCAGTTTTCTTGTACTTAAGTCGTCATTGTGCCATTTGTATTTAATTCGATGCAATTTCTGTGTTTCATCGTCAATAAGAAGGGCACAGGGATACAGTAAACCCGAAGTGAAGAATCGGAATCCATAACTAGTGTCACAGGAATGGTTCAAAACATAAACAGTAAGAAGAGTCAGTTTTCTTGTACTTAGGACGGCATTGTGCCTTTTGTATTTAATTCCGATGCAATTTCGGTGTTTCATCGTCAAGAAGAGGGTCAGAGGGATACGGTAAACCTGAAGTGAAGCATCGGAATCTATAACTAGTGTCACAGGAATTGTTCAAAACATAGACAGAAAGAGGGGTCAGTCTTCTTGTACTTAAGTGGGCATAGTGCATTTTGTTTTTAATTCCGATGCAATTTCTGTATTTCGTCGTCAATAAGAAGGTCAGAGGGATACAGTAAGCCTGAAGTGAAGCATCTGAATCTATAACTAGTGTCACAGGAATGGTTCAAAACATAGACAGTAAGAAGAGTCAGTCTCCTTGTACTTAAGTCGGCACTGTGCCTTTTGTATTGAATTCCGATGCAATTTACGTGTCTCATCGTCAATAAGAAGGTCAGAGGGATACATTAAACCTGAAGTGAAGCATCGGAATCTATAACTAGTGTCACAGGAATGGTTCAAACATAGACAGTAAGATGAGTCAGTCTTCTCGTACTTGAGTCGGCATTGTGCGTTTTGTATATAATTCCGATGCAATTTCTGTTTTTCATCGACAATAAGAAGGTCAGCTGGATACAGTAAACCTGAAGAGAAGCATCGGAATCTATAACTAGTGTCACCGGAATGGTAGAAAACATTGACAGTAGGAAGAGTCAGTCATATTGTACTTAAGTCGGCATTGTGCCTTTTGTATTCTATTAAGATGCAAATTCTGTGTTTCATCGTCAATAAGGAGGTCAGAGGGATACAGAAAACCTGAAGTGAAGCATCGGAATCCAAAACTAGTGTCACAGAAATGGTTCAAAACATAGACAGTAGTAAGAGTCAGTCTTCTTGTACTCAAGTCGGCATTGTGCCTTTTGTATTTAATTCCGATGCACTTTCTGTGCTTCATCGTCAATAAGAAGGTCAGCTGGATACAGTAAACCTGAAGTGTAGCATCGGAATTTATAACTAGTGTCACAGGAATGGTTCAAAACATAGACAGTAAGAAGTGCCAGTCTTCTTGTACTTGAGTCGGCATTGTGCCTTTTGTATTTAATTCCGATGAAATTTCTGTGTTTGATCGTCAATAAGAAGGTGAGAGGGATACAGTAATCCTGAAGTGAAGCATCGGAATGTATTACTAGTGTCACAGGAATGGTTCAAAACATAGACAGTAAGAAGAGTCAGTCTTCTTGTACTTACGTCTGCATTGTGCCTTTAGTATTTAATTAAGATGCCATTTCTGTGTTTCATCGTCAATAAGAAGGTCAGAGGGATACAGTAAACCTGAAGTGAAGCATCGGAATCTAGAACTAGTGTCACAGGAATGGTTCAAACATAGACAGTAAGAAGAGTCAGTTTTCTTGTACTTAAGTCGGCTTTGGCCCTTTTGTATATAATTACGATGCAATTTATTTGTTTCATCGTCAAAAAGAAGGTCAGAGGGATACAGTAAACCTGAGGTGAAGCATCGGAATCTATAACTAGTGTCACAGAAATGGTTCAAAACAGACAGTAAGAAGAGCCAGTCTTCTTGTACTTGAGTCGGCATTGTGCCTTTTGTATTTAATTCCGATGCAATTTATGTGCTTGTTCGTCAATAAGAAGGTCAGAGGGATGCAGTAAACTTGAAGTCAAGCATCGGAATCTATAACTAGTGTCACGGGAATGGTTCAAAACATAGAAAGTAAGAAGAGCCAGTGTTCTTGTACTTGGGTCGGCATTGTGCCTTTTGTATTTAATTCGGATGCAATTTCTGTGTTTCATCGTCAATAAGAAGGTCAGAGGGATACAGTAAACCTGAAGTGAAGCATCGGAATCTATAACTAGTGTCTCAGGAATGGTTCAAAACATAGACAGTAGGAAGAGTCAGTCTTCTTGTACTTAAGTGGGCATTGTGCCATTTGTATTTAATTCCTACGCAATTTCTGTGTTTCATCGTCAATAAGAAGGTCAGAGGGATACAGTAAACCTGAAATGAAGCATCGGAATCTATAAGTAGTGTCATAGGAATGGTTCAAACATAGACAGTATGAAAAAGCAGTTTTCTTGTACTTAAGTCGACATTGTGACTTTTGTAATTAATTAAGATGCAATTTCAGTGTTTCATCGTCAATAAGAAGGTGAAAGGGATACAGTAAACCTGAAGTGAAGCATCGGAATCTATAACTAGTTTCACAGGGATGGTTCAAAACATAGACAGTAAGAAGAGTCAGTTTTCTTGTGCTTAAGTCGGAATTGTGCCTTTTGTATGTAATTCCGATGCAATTTCTGTGTTTCATCGGCAATAAGAAGGTCAGAGGTAAACAGTGAACGTGAAGTGAAGCATCGGAATTTATAACTAGTGTCACAGGAATGGTTCAAAACATAGACAGTAAGAAGAGTCAATTTTCTTGTACTTAAGTCGGCATAGTGCCTTTTCTATTTAATTCCGATGCAGTTTCTGTGTTACGGCGTCAATAAGAAGTTCCAAGGGATACAGTAAACCTGGAGTGAAGCATCGTATTCTATAACTAGTGTCACAGAAATGGTTGAAATCATAGTCAGTACTTAGTCGGCATTGTGCATTTTGTATTTAATTCCGAAGACATTTCTGTGCTTCATCGTCAATAAGAAGGTCCAAGGGATACAGTAAACCTGAAGTGAAGCATCGGAATCTATAACTAGTGTCACAGGAATGGTTCAAAACATAGTCAGTAAGAAGAGTCGGTCTTTATGTACTTAAGTCGGCATGGTGCCTTTTGTATTTAATTCCGATGCAATTTCTGTGCCTCATCGTCAATAAGAAGGTCCACGGGATACAGTAATCCTGAAGTGAAGCATCGGAATCTATAACTAGTGTCACAGGAATGGTTCAAAACATAGTCAGTAAGAGGAGTCAGTCTTCATGTACTTAAGACGGCATTGTGCCTTTTGTATTTCATTCCGGTGCAATTTCTGTGTTCCACCGTCAATAAGAAGGTCAGAGGTATACGGTAAACGTGAAGTGAAGCATCGGAATCTATAGCTAGTGTCACAGGAATGGTTCAAAACATAGTCAGTAAGAAGAGTCTGTCTTCTTGTCCTTATGTCGGCATTGTGCCTTTTGTATTTAATTCCGATGCAATTTCTGTGTCTGATCGTCAATAAGAAGGTCCAAGGGATACAGTAAACCTGGAGTGAATCATCGGAAACTATAACTAGTGTCACAGAAATGGTTCAAAACATAGACAGTAAGAAGAGCCAGTCAGCTTGTACTTAAGTCGGCATTGTGCCTTTTTTATTTAATTCCGATGCAATTTCAGTGTTTCATCGTCAATAAGAAGGTCCAAGGGATTCAGTAAACCTGAAGTGAAGCATCGGAATCTATAACTAGTGTTACAGGAACGGTTGAAAACATAGTCAGTTTGAAGAGTCGGCCTGCATGTACTTATGTCGTCATTGTGCCTTTTGTATTTAATTCCGGTGCAATTTCTGTGTTTCATCGTCAATTAGAAGGTCAGAGGGATACAGTAATCCTGATGTGAAGCATAGGAATCCATAACTAGTGTCACAGGAATGGTTCAAAACATAGTCAGTAAGAAGAGTCAGTCTTCTTGTCCTTAAGTCGGCATTGTGCCTTTTGTATTTAATTCCGATGCAATTTTTGTGTTTCAACATCAATAAGAAGGGCCAAGGATACAGTGAACCTGGAGTGAAGCATCGGAATCCATAACTAGTGTCACAGGAATGGTTCAAAACATAGTCAGTAAGAAGAGTCAGTCTTCTTGTACGTAAGTCGCCATTGTGCCTTTGGTATTTAATTCCGATGCTATTTCTGTGTTTCATCGTCAATAAGAAGGGAACAGGGATACAGTAAACCCGAAGTGAAGAATCGGAATCCATAACTAGTGTCACAGGAATGGTTCAAAACATAAACAGTAAGAAGAGTCAGTTTTCTTGTACTTAGGACGGCATTGTGCCTTTTGTATTTAATTCCGATGCAATTTCTGTGTTTCATCGTCAATAAGAAGGTCAGAGGGATACAATAAACCTGAAGTGAAGCTTCGGAATCTATAACTATTGTCACAGAAATGGTTCAAAACATAGACAGAAAGAGGGGTCAGTCTTCTTGTACTTAAGTGGGCATAGTGCCTTTTGTATTTAATTCCGATTCAATATCTGTGTTTCCTCGTCAATAAGAAGGTCAGAGGGATACAATAAACCTGAAGTGAAGCTTCGGAATCTATAACTATTGTCACAGAAATGGTTCAAAATAGACAGTAAGAAGAGCCAGTCTTCTGGCACTTGAGTCGGCATTGTGCCTTTTGTATTAAATTCCGATGCAATTTCTGTGTTTCGTCGTCAATAAGAAGGTCAGAGGGATACAGTAAACCTGAAGTGAAGCATCTGAATCCATAACTAGTGTCACAGGAATGGTTCAAAACATAGTCAGTAAGAAGAGTCAGTTTTCTTGTACTTAAGTCGGAATTGTGCCTCTTGTATATAATTTCGATGAAATTTCTGTGTTTCATCGTCAATAAGAAGCTCTGAGGGATACAGTAAACCTGAAGTGAAGCATCTGAAACTATAACTTGTGTCACAGGAATGGTTCAACACATAGTCAGTAAGAAGAGTCAGTTTTCTTGTTCTTAAGTCGGCATTGTGCCTTTTGTATTTCATTCCGATGCAATATCTGTGGCTCATCGTCAATAAGAAGGTCAGAGGGATACAGTAAACCTGAAGTGAAGCATCGGAATCTATAACTAGTGTCACAGGAATGGTTCAAACATAGACAGTAAGATGAGTCAGTCTTCTCGTACTTGAGTCGGCATTGTGCCTTTTGTATATAATTCCGATGCAATTTCTGTGTTTCATCGACAATAAGAAGGTCAGCTGGATACAGTAAACCTGAAGTGAAGCACCGGAATCTATAACTAGTGTCACCGGAATGGTAGAAAACATTGACAGTAAGAAGAGTCAGTCTTATTGTACTTAAGTCGGCATTGTGCCTTTTGTATTCTATTAAGATGCAAATTCTGTGTTTCATCGTCAATAAGGAGGTCAGAGGGATACAGAAAACCTGAAGTGAAGCATCGGAATCCAAAACTAGTGTCACAGAAATGGTTCAAAACATAGACAGTAGTAAGAGTCAGTCTTCTTGTACTTAAGTCGGCATTGTGCCTTTTGTATTTAATTCCGATGCAATTTCTGTGCTTCATCGTCAATAAGAAGGTCAGCTGGATACAGTAAACCTGAAGTGTAGCATTGGAATTTATAACTAGTGTCACAGGAATGGTTCAAAACATAGACAGTAAGAAGAGCCAGTCTTCTTGTAGTTGAATCGGCATTGTGCCTTTTGTATTTAATTCCGATGACATTTCTGTGCTTGATCGTCAATAAGAAGGTGAGAGGGATACAGTAATCCTGAAGTGAAGCATCGGAATCTATTACTAGTGTCACAGGAATGGTTCAAAACATAGACAGTAAGAAGAGTCAGTCTTCTTGTACTTACGTCTGCATTGTGCCTTTAGTATTTAATTAAGATGCCATTTCTGTGTTTCATCGTCAATAAGAAGGTCAGAGGGATACAGTAAACCTGAAGTGAAGCATCGGAATCTAGAACTAGTGTCACAGGAATGGTTCAAACATAGACATTAAGAAGAGTCAGTTTTCTTGTACTTAAGTCGGCATTGGCCCTTTTGTATATAATTACGATGCAATTTATTTGTTTCATCGTCAATAAGAAGGTCAGAGGGATACAGTAAACCTGAAGTGAAGCATCGGAATCTATAACTAGTGTCACAGAAATGGTTCAAAACATAGACAGTAAGAAGAGCCAGTCTTCTTGTACTTGAGTCGGCATTGTGCCTTTTGTATTTAATTCCGATGCAATTTATGTGTTTGTTCGTCAATAAGAAGGTCAGAGGGATACAGTAAACCTGAAGTGAAGCATCGGAATCTATAACTAGTGTCTCAGGAATGGTTCAAAACATAGACAGTAGGAAGAGTCAGTCTTCTTGTACTTAAGTCGGCATTGTGCCATTTGTATTTAATTCCTATGCAATTTCTGTGTTTCATCGTCAATAAGAAGGTCAGAGGGATACAGTAAACCTGAAATGAAGCTTCGGAATCTATAAGTAGTGTCATAGGAATGGTTCAAACATAGACAGTATGAAGAAGCAGTTTTCTTGTACTTAAGTCGGCATTGTGACTTTTGTAATTAATTAAGATGCAATTTCAGTGTTTCATCGTCAATAAGAAGGTGAAAGGGATACAGTAAACCTGAAGTGAAGCATCGGAATCTATAACTAGTGTCACAGGAATGGTTCAAAACATATACAGTAAGAAGAGTCAGTTTTCTTGTACATAAGTCGGCGTTGTGCCTTTTGTATGTAATTCCGATGCAATTTCTGTGTTTCATCGGCAATACGAAGGTCAGAGGTATACAGTAAACGTGAAGTGAAGCATCGGAATTTATAACTAGTGTCACAGGAATGGTTCAAAACATAGACAGTAAGAAGAGTCAATTTTCTTGTACTTAAGTCGGCATAGTGCCTTTTCTATTTAATTCCGATGCAATTTCTGTGTTACGGCGTCAATAAGAAGGTCCAAGGGATACAGTAAACCTGGAGTGAAGCATCGTATTCTATAACTAGTGTCTCAGAAATGGTTGAAATCATAGTCAGTACTTAGTCGGCATTGTGCCTTTTGTATTTAATTCCGAAGAAATTTCTGTGTTTCATCGTCAATAAGAAGGTCCAAGGGATACAGTAAACCTGAAGTGAAGCATCGGAATCTATAACTAGTGTCACAGGAATGGTTCAAAACATAGACAGTAAGAAGAGTCAGTTTTCTTGTACTTAAGTCGGAATTGTGCCTTTTGTATGTAATTACGATGCAATTTCTGTGTTTCATCGGCAATAAGAAGGTCAGAGGTATACAGTAAACGTGAAGTGAAGCATCGGAATTTATAACTAGTGTCACAGGAATGGTTCAAAACATAGACAGTAAGAAGAGTCAATTTCCTTGTACTTAAGTCGGTAAGTGCCTTTTCTATTTAATTCCGATGCAGTTTCTGTGTTACGGCGTCAATAAGAAGGTCCAAGGGATACAGTAAAACAGGAGTGAAGCATCGTATTCTATAACTAGTGTCACAGAAATGGTTGAAATCGTGGTCAGTACTTAGTCGGCATTGTGCATTTTGTATTTAATTCCGAAGAAATTTCTGTGCTTCATCGTCAATAAGAAGGTCCAAGGGATACAGTAAACCTGAAGTGAAGCATCGGAATCGATAACTAGTGTCACAGGAATGGTTCAAAACATAGTCAGTAAGAAGAGTCGGTCTTCATGTACTTAAGTCGGCATGGTGCCTTTTGTATTTAATTCCGATGCAATTTCTGTGTCTCATCGTCAATAAGAAGGTCCACGGGATACAGTAATCCTGAAGTGAAGCATCGGAATCTATAACTAGTGTCACAGGAATGGTTCAAATCATAGTCAGTAAAAAGAGTCAGACTTCTTGTACTTAAGTCGGCATTATGCCTAATCTATTTAATTCCGATGCAATTTCAGTGTTTTTTCGTCAATAAGAAGGTCAGAGGGATACAGTAAACCTGAAGTGAAACATCGGAATCTATAAGTAGGGTCACAGGAATTGTTCAAATCATAGACAGTAGGAAGAGTCACTCTTCTTGTACTTTAGCCGGCATTGTGCCTTTTGTATTGAATTCCAATGCAATTTACGTGTTTCATCGTCAATAAGAAGGTCAGAGGGATACATTAAACCTGAAGTGAAGCATCGGAATCTATAACTAGTGTCACAGGAATGGTTCAAACATAGACAGTAAGATGAGTCAGTCTTCTCGTACTTGAGTCGGCATTGTGCCTTTTGTATATAATTCCGATGCAATTTCTGTGTTTCATCGACAATAAGAAGGTCAGCTGGATACAGTAAACCTGAAGTGAAGCATCGGAATCTATAACTAGTGTCACCGGAATGGTAGAAAACATTGACAGTAAGAAGAGTCAGTCTTATTGTACTTAAGTCGGCATTGTGCCTTTTGTATTCTATTAAGATGCAAATTCTGTGTTTCATCGTCAATAAGGAGGTCAGAGGGATACAGAAAGCCTGAAGTGAAGCATCGGAATCCAAGACTAGTGTCACAGAAATGGTTCAAAACATAGACAGTAGTAAGAGTCAGTCTTCTTGTACTTAAGTCGGCATTGTGCCTTTTGTATTTAATTCCGATGCAATTTCTGTGCTTCATCGTCAATAAGAAGGTCAGCTGGATACAGTAAACCTGAAGTGTAGCATTGGAATTTATAACTAGTGTCACAGGAATGGTTCAAAACATAGACAGTAAGAAGAGCCAGACTTCTTGTAGTTGAGTCGGCATTGTGCCTTTTGTATTTAATTCCGATGACATTTCTGTGCTTGATCGTCAATAAGAAGGTGAGAGGGATACAGTAATCCTGAAGTGAAGCATCGGAATCTATTACTAGTGACACAGGAATGGTTCAAAACATAGACAGTAAGAAGAGTCAGTCTTCTTGTACTTACGTCTGCATTGTGCCTTTAGTATTTAATTAAGATGCCATTTCTGTGTTTCATCGTCAATAAGAAGGTCAGAGGGATACAGTAAACCTGAAGTGAAGCATCGGAATCTAGAACTAGTGTCACAGGAATGGTTCAAACATAGACATTAAGAAGAGTCAGTTTTCTTGTACTAAAGTCGGCATTGGCCCTTTTGTATATAATTACGATGCAATTTATTTGTTTCATCGTCAATAAGAAGGTCAGAGGGATACAGTAAACCTGAAGTGCAGCATCGGAATCTATAACTAGTGTCACAGAAATGGTTCAAAACATGGACAGTAAGAAGAGCCAGTCTTCTTGTACTTAAGTCGGCATTGCGTCTTTTGTATTTAATTCCGATGCAATTTATGTGTTTGTTCGTCAATAACAAGGTCAGAGGGATACAGTAAACCTGAAGTGAAGCATCGGAATCTATAACTAGTGTCTCAGGAATGGTTCAAAACATAGACAGTAGGAAGAGTCAGTCTTCTTGTACTTAAGTCGGCATTGTGCCATTTGTATTTAATTCCTATGCAATTTCTGTGTTTCATCGTCAATAACAAGGTCAGAGGGATACAGTAAACCTGAAATGAAGCTTCGGAATCTATAAGTAGTGTCATAGGAATGGTTCAAACATAGACAGTACGAAGAAACAGTTTTCTTGTACTTAAGTCGGCATTGTGCCTTTTGTATGTAATTCCGATGCAATTTCTGTGTTTCATCGGCAATAAGAAGGTCAGAGGTATACAGTAAACGTGAAGTGAAGCATCGGAATTTATAACTAGTGTCACAGGAATGGTTCAACACATAGTCAGTAAGAAGAGTCAGTTTTCTTGTTCTTAAGTCGGCATTGTGCCTTTTGTATTTCATTCCGATGCAATATCTGTTTCTCATCGTCAATAAGAAGGTCAGAGGGATACAGTAAACCTGAAGTGAAGCATCGGAATCTATAACTAGTGTCACAGAAATGGTTCGAAACATAGACAGTAGGAAGAGCCAGCCTTCTTGTACTTAGGTCGGCATTATGCCTTTTGTATTTAATTCCGATGCAATTTCTGGGTTTCATCGTCAATAAGAAGGTCAGAGGAATACAGTAGACCTGATGTGAAGCATCGGAATCTATAACTAGTGTCACAGGTATGGTTCAAATCATAGACAGTAAGAAGAGTCAGTTTTCTTGTACTTAAGTCGGCATTGTGCCTTTTGTATGTAATTCCGATGCAATTTCTGTGTTTCATCGGCAATAAGAAGGTCAGAGGTATACAGTAAACGTGAAGTGAAGCATCGGAATTTATAACTAGTGTCACAGGAATGGTTCAAAACATAGACAGTAAGAAGAGTCAATTTTCTTGTACTTAAGTCGGCATAGTGCCTTTTCTATTTAATTCCGATGCAATTTCTGTGTTACGGCGTCAATAAGAAGGTCCAAGGGATACAGTAAACCTGGAGTGAGGCATCGTATTCTATAACTAGTGTCACAGAAATGGTTGAAATCATAGTCAGTACTTAGTCGGCATTGTGCCTTTTGTATTTAATTCCGAAGAAATTTCTGTGTTTCATCGTGAATAAGAAGGTCCAAGGGATACAGTAAACCTGAAGTGAAGCATCGGAATCTATAACTAGTGTCACAGGAATGGTTCAAATCATAGACAGTAAGAAGAGTCGGTCTTCATGTACTTAAGTCGGCATGGTGCATTTTGTATTTAATTCCGATGCAATTTCTGTGACTCATCGTCAATAAGAAGGTCCATGGGATACAGTAATCCTGAAGTGAAGCATCGGTATCTATAACTAGTGTCACAGGAATGGTTCAAAACATAGTCAGTAAGAAGAGTCAGTCTTCATGTACTTAAGACGGCATTGTGCCTTTTGTATTTCATTCCGGTGCAATTTCTGTGTTCCACCGTCAATAAGAAGGTCAGAGGTATACGGTAAACCTGAATTGAAGCATCGGAAACTATAGCTAGTGTCACAAGAATGGTTCAAAACATAGTCAGTAAGAAGAGTCTGTCTTCTTGTCCTTATGTCGGCATTGTGCATTTTGTATTTAATTCCGATGCAATTTCTGTGTCTGATCGACAATAAGAAGGTCCAAGGGATACAGTAAACCTGGAGTGAATCATCGGAAACTATAACTAGTGTCACAGAAATGGTTCAAAACATAGACAGTAAGAAGAGCCAGTCTGCTTGTACTTGAGTCGGCATTGTGCCTTTTTTATTTAATTCCGATGCAATTTCTGTGTTTCATCGTCAATTAGAAGGTCAGAGGGATACAGTAATCCTGATGTGAAGCATAGGAATCCATAACTAGTGTCACAGGAATGGTTCAAAACATAGTCAGTAAGAAGAGTCAGTCTTCTTGTCCTTAAGTCGGCATTGTGCCTTTTGTATTTAATTCCGATGCAATTTCTGTGTTTCAACGTCAATAAGAAGGGCCAAGGGATACAGTAAACCTGGAGTGAAGCATCGGAATCCATAACTAGTGTCACAGGAATGGTTCAAAACATAGTCAGTAAGAAGAGTCAGTCTTCTTGTCCTTAAGTCGGCATTGTGCCTTTCGTATTTAATTCTGATTCAATTTCTGTGTTTCATCGTCAATAAGAGGGGCCAAGGGATACAGTAAACCTGGAGTGAAGCATCGGATTCTATAACTAGTGTCAAAGGAATGGTTGAAATCATAGTCAGTACTTAAGTCGGCATTGTGCCTTTTGTATTTAATTCCGAAGAAATTTCTGTGTTTCATCGTCAATAAGAAGGTCCAAGGGATACAGTAAACCTGAAGTGAAGCATCGGAACCTATAAATAGTGAAAAAGGAATGGTTCAAAACATAGACAGTAAGAAGAGTCAGTTTTCTTGTACTTAAGTCGTCATTGTTCCTTTAGTTTTTAATTCCGATGCAATTTCTGTGTTTCGTCGTCAATAAGAAGGGCACAGGGATACAGTAATCCTGAAGTGAAGCATCGGAATCTATAACTAGTGTCACAGGAATGGTTCAAAACATAGTCAGTAAGAAGAGTCAGTCTTCATGTACTTAAGTCGGCATTGTGACTTTTGTATTCAATTACGATGCAATTTCTGTGTTTCATCGTCAATAAGAAGGTCCAAGGCATACAGTAAATATGAAGTGAAGCATCGGAATCTATAACTAGTGAAAAAGGAATGGTTCAAAACATAGACAGTAAGAAGAGTCAGTTTTCTTGTACTTAAGTCGTCATTGTGCCATTTGTATTTAATTCGATGCAATTTCTGTGTTTCATCGTCAATAAGAAGGGCACAGGGATACAGTAAACCCGAAGTGAAGAATCGGAATCCATAACTAGTGTCACAGGAATGGTTCAAAACATAAACAGTAAGAAGAGTCAGTTTTCTTGTACTTAGGACGGCATTGTGCCTTTTGTATTTAATTCCGATACAATTTCGGTGTTTCATCGTCAAGAAGAGGGTCAGAGGGATACGGTAAACCTGAAGTGAAGCATCGGAATCTATAACTAGTGTCACAGGAATGGTTCAAAACATAGACAGAAAGAGGGGTCAGTCTTCTTGTACTTAAGTGGGCATAGTGCATTTTGTTTTTAATTCCGATGCAATTTCTGTATTTCGTCGTCAATAAGAAGGTCAGAGGGATACAGTAAACCTGAAGTGAAGCATCTGAATCTATAACTAGTGTCACAGGAATGGTTCAAAACATAGACAGTAAGAAGAGTCAGTCTCCTTGTACTTAAGTCGGCACTGTGCCTTTTGTATTGAATTCCGATGCAATTTACGTGTCTCATCGTCAATAAGAAGGTCAGAGGGATACATTAAACCTGAAGTGAAGCATCGGAATCTATAACTAGTGTCACAGGAATGGTTCAAACATAGACAGTAAGATGAGTCAGTCTTCTCGTACTTGAGTCGGCATTGTGCCTTTTGTATATAATTCCGATGCAATTTCTGTTTTTCATCGACAATAAGAAGGTCAGCTGGATACAGTAAACCTGAAGAGAAGCATTGGAATCTATAACTAGTGTCACCGGAATGGTAGAAAACATTGACAGTAAGAAGAGTCAGTCATATTGTACTTAAGTCGGCATTGTGCCTTTTGTATTCTATTAAGATGCAAATTCTGTGTTTCATCGTCAATAAGGGGGTCAGAGGGATACAGAAAACCTGAAGTGAAGCATCGGAATCCAAAACTAGTGTCACAGAAATGGTTCAAAACATAGACAGTAGTAAGAGTCAGTCTCCTTGTACTCAAGTCGGCATTGTGCCTTTTGTATTTAATTCCGATGCACTTTCTGTGCTTCATCGTCAATAAGAAGGTCAGCTGGATACAGTAAACCTGAAGTGTAGCATCGGAATTTATAACTAGTGTCACAGGAATGGTTCAAAACATAGACAGTAAGAAGTGCCAGTCTTCTTGTACTTGAGTCGGCATTGTGCCTTTTGTATTTAATTCCGATGAAAGTTCTGTGTTTGATCGTCAATAAGAAGGTGAGAGGGATACAGTAATCCTGAAGTGAAGCATCGGAATGTATTACTAGTGTCACAGGAATGGTTCAAAACATAGACAGTAAGAAGAGTCAGTCTTCTTGTACTTACGTCTGCATTGTGCCTTTAGTATTTAATTAAGATGCCATTTCTGTGTTTCATCGTCAATAAGAAGGTCAGAGGGATACAGTAAACCTGAAGTGAAGCATCGGAATCTAGAACTAGTGTCACAGGAATGGTTCAAACATAGACAGTAAGAAGAGTCAGTTTTCTTGTACTTAAGTCGGCATTGGCCCTTTTGTATATAATTACGATGCAATTTATTTGTTTCATCGTCAAAAAGAAGGTCAGAGGGATACAGTAAACCTGAGGTGAAGCATCGGAATCTATAACTAGTGTCACAGAAATGGTTCAAAACAGACAGTAAGAAGAGCCAGTCTTCTTGTACTTGAGTCGGCATTGTGCCTTTTGTATTTAATTCCGATGCAATTTATGTGTTTGTTCGTCAATAACAAGGTCAGAGGGATGCAGTAAACTTGAAGTCAAGCATCGGAATCTATAACTAGTGTCACAGGAATGGTTCAAAACATAGAAAGTAAGAAGAGCCAGTGTTCTTGTACTTGGGTCGGCATTGTGCCTTTTGTATTTAATTCGGATGCAATTTCTGTGTTTCATCGTCAATAAGAAGGTCAGAGGGATACAGTAAACCTGAAGTGAAGCATCGGAATCTATAACTAGTGTCTCAGGAATGGTTCAAAACATAGACAGTAGGAAGAGCCAGTCTTCTTGTACTTAAGTCGGCATTGTGCCATTTGTATTTAATTCCTATGCAATTTCTGTGTTTCATCGTCAATAAGAAGGTCAGAGGGATACAGTAAACCTGAAATGAAGCATCGGAATCTATAAGTAGTGTCATAGGAATGGTTCAAACATAGACAGTATGAAGAAGCAGTTTTCTTGTACTTAAGTCGACATTGTGACTTTTGTAATTAATTAAGATGCAATTTCAGTGTTTCATCGTCAATAAGAAGGTGAAAGGGATACAGTAAACCTGAAGTGAAGCATCGGAATCTATAACTAGTGTCACAGGGATGGTTCAAAACATAGACAGTAAGAAGAGTCAGTTTTCTTGTACTTAAGTCGGAATTGTGCCTTTTGTATGTAATTCCGATGCAATTTCTGTGTTTCATCGGCAATAAGAAGGTCAGAGGTATACAGTAAACGTGATGTGAAGCATCGGAATTTATAACTAGTGTCACAGGAATGGTTCAAAACATAGACAGTAAGAAGAGTCAATTTTCTTGTTCTTAAGTCGGCATAGTGCCTTTTCTATTTAATTCCGATGCAGTTTCTGTGTTACGGCGTCAATAAGAAGGTCCAAGGGATACAGTAAACCTGGAGTGAAGCATCGTATTCTATAACTAGTGTCACAGAAATGGTTGAAATCATAGTCAGTACTTAGTCGGCTTTGTGCATTTTGTATTTAATTCCGAAGAAATTTCTGTGCTTCATCGTCAATAAGAAGGTCCAAGGGATACAGTAAACTTGAAGTGAAGCATCGGAATCTATAACTAGTGTCACAGGAATGGTTCAAAACATAGTCAGTAAGAAGAGTCGGTCTTTATGTACTTAAGTCGGCATGGTGCCTTTTGTATTTAATTCCGATGCAATTTCTGTGCCTCATCGTCAATAAGAAGGTCCACGGGATACAGTAATCCTGAAGTGAAGCATCGGAATCTATAACTAGTGTCACAGGAATGGTTCAAAACATAGTCAGTAAGAAGAGTCAGTCTTCATGTACTTAAGACGGCATTGTGCCTTTTGTATTTCATTCCGGTGTAATTTCTGTGTTCCACCGTCAATAAGAAGGTCAGAGGTATACGGTAAACCTGAAGTGAAGCATCGGAATCTATAGCTAGTGTCACAGGAATGGTTCAAAACATAGTCAGTAAGAAGAGTCTGTCTTCTTGTCCTTATGTCGGCATTGTGCCTTTTGTATTTAATTCCGATGCAATTTCTGTGTCTGATCGTCAATAAGAAGGTCCATGGGATACAGTAAACCTGGAGTGAATCATCGGAAACTATAACTAGTGTCACAGAAATGGTTCAAAACATAGACAGTAAGAAGAGCCAGTCTGCTTGTACTTGAGTCGGCATTGTGCCTTTTTTATTTAATTCCGATGCAATTTCTGTGTTTCATCGTCAATAAGAAGGTCCAAGGGATTCAGTAAACCTGAAGTGAAGCATCGGAATCTATAACTAGTGTTACAGGAACGGTTGAAAACATAGTCAGTTTGAAGAGTCGGCCTGCATGTACTTATGTCGGCATTGTGCCTTTTGTATTTAATTCCGGTGCAATTTCTGTGTTTCATCGTCAATTAGAAGGTCAGAGGGATACAGTAATCCTGATGTGAAGCATAGGAATCCATAACTAGTGTCACAGGAATGGTTCAAAACATAGTCAGTAAGAAGAGTCAGTCTTCTTGTCCTTAAGTCGGCATTGTGCCTTTTGTATTTAATTCCGATGCAATTTCTGTGTTTCAACGTCAATAAGAAGGGCCAAGGGATACAGTGAACCTGGAGTGAAGCATCGGAATCCATAACTAGTGTCACAGGAATGGTTCAAAACATAGTCAGTAAGAAGAGTCAGTCTTCTTGTCCTTAAGTCGGCATTGTGCCTTTTGTATTTAATTCTGATGCAATTTCTGTGTTTCATCGTCAATAAGAAGGGCCAAGGGATACAGTAAACCTGGAGTGAAGCATCGGATTCTATAACTAGTGTCACAGGAACGGTTCAAATCATAGTCAGTACTTAAGTCGGCATTGTGCCTTTTGTATTTAATTCCGAAGAAATTTCTGTGTTTCATCGTCAATAAGAAGGTCCAAGGGATACAGTAAACCTGAAGTGAAGCATCGGAATCTATAACTAGTGAAAAAGGAATGGTTCAAAACATAGACAGTAAGAAGAGTCAGTTTTCTTGTTCGTAAGTCGCCATTGTGCCTTTGGTATTTAATTCCGATGCAATTTCTGTGTTTCATCGTCAATAAGAAGGGAACAGGGATACAGTAAACCCGAAGTGAAGAATCGGAATCCATAACTAGTGTCACAGGAATGGTTCAAAACATAAACAGTAAGAAGAGTCAGTTTTCTTGTACTTAGGACGGCATTGTGCCTTTTGTATTTAATTCCGATGCAATTTCTGTGTTTCATCGTCAATAAGAAGGTCAGAGGGATACAATAAACCTGAAGTGAAGCTTCGGAATCTATAACTATTGTCACAGAAATGGTTCAAAACATAGACAGAAAGAGGGGTCAGTCTTCTTGTACTTAAGTGGGCATAGTGCCTTTTGTATTTAATTCCGATTCAATATCTGTGTTTCCTCGTCAATAAGAAGGTCAGAGGGATACAATAAACCTGAAGTGAAGCTTCGGAATCTATAACTATTGTCACAGAAATGGTTCAAAGTAGACAGTAAGAAGAGCCAGTCTTCTGGCACTTGAGTCGGCATTGTGCCTTTTGTATTAAATTCCGATGCAATTTCTGTGTTTCGTCGGCAATAAGAAGGTCAGAGGGATACAGTAAACCTGAAGTGAAGCATCTGAATCCATAAATAGTGTCACAGGAATGGTTCAAAACATAGTCAGTAAGATGAGTCAGTTTTCTTGTACTTAAGTCGGAATTGTGCCTCTTGTATTTAATTTCGATGTAATTTCTGTGTTTCATCGTCAATAAGAAGCTCTGAGGGATACAGTAAACCTGAAGTGAAGCATCTGAAACTATAACTAGTGTCACAGGAATGGTTCAACACATAGTCAGTAAGAAGAGTCAGTTTTCTTGTTCTTAAGTCGGCATTGTGCCTTTTGTATTTCATTCCGATGCAATATTTGTGGCTCATCGTCAATAAGAAGGTCAGAGGTATACAGTAAACGTGAAGTGAAGCATCGGAATTTATAACTAGTGTCACAGGAATGGTTCAAAACATAGACAGTAAGAAGAGTCAATTTTCTTGTACTTAAGTCGGCATAGTGCCTTTTCTATTTAATTCCGATGCAATTTCTGTGTTACGGCGTCAATAAGAAGGCCCAAGGGATACAGTAAACCTGGAGTGAAGCATCGGATTTAATAACTAGTGTCACAGGAATGGTTGAAATCATAGTCAGTATTTAAGTCGGCATTGTGCCTTTTGTATTTAATTCCGAAGAAATTTCTGTGTTTAATCGTCAATAAGAAGGTCCAAGGGATACAGTAAACCTGAAGTGAAACATCGGAATCTATAACTAGTGTCACAGGAATGGTTCAAAACATAGTCAGTAAGAAGAGTCGGTCTTCATGTACTTAAGCCAGCATGGTGCCTTTTGTATTTAATTCCGATGCAATTTCTGTGCCTCATCGTCAATAAGAATGTCCACGGGATACAGTAATCCTGAAGTGAAGCATCGGAATCTATAACTAGTGTCACAGGAATGGTTCAAACATAGTCAGTAAGAAGAGTCAGTCTTCATGTACTTCAGTCGGCATTGTGCCTTTTGTATTTCATTCCGGTGCAATTTCTGTGTTTCACCGTCAATGAGAAGGTCAGAGGTATACGGTAAACCTGAAGTGAAGCAACGGAAACTATAGCTAGTGTCACAGGAATGGTTCAAAATATTGTCAGTAAGAAGACTCTGTCTTCTTGTCCTTATGTCGGCATTGTGCTTTTTGTATTTAATTCCGATGCAATTTCTGTGTCTGATCGTCAATAAGAAGGTCCAAGGGATACAGTAAACCTGGAGTGAATCATCGGAAACTATAACTAGTGTCACAGAAATGGTTCAAAACATAGACAGTAAGAAGAGCCAGTCTGCTTGTACTTGAGTCGGCATTGTGCCTTTTTTATTTCATTCCGATGCAATTTCTGTGTTTCATCGTCAATAAGAACGTCCAAGGAATACAGTAAACCTGAAGTGAAGCATCGAAATCTGTAACTAGTGTTACAGGAACGGTTCAAAACATAGTCAGTTTGAAGAGTCGGCCTTTATGAACTTATGTCAGCATTGTGCCTTTTGTATTTATTTCCGGTGCAATTTCTGTGTTTCATCGTCAATTAGAAGGGCCAAGGGATACAGTAAACCTGGAGTGAAGCATCGGAATCCATAACTAGTGTCATAGGAATGGTTCAAACATAGTCAGTAAGAAGAGTCAGTCTTCTTGTCCTTAAGTCGGCATTGTGCCTTTTGTATTTAATTCTGATGCAATTTCTGTCTTTCATCGTCAATAAGAAGGGCCAAGGGATACAGTAAACCTGGAGTGAAGCATCGGATTCTATAACTAGTGTCACAGGAATGGTTGAAATCATAGTCAGTACTTAAGTCGGCATTGTGCCTTTTGTATTTAATTCCGAAGAAATTTCTGTGTTTCATCATCAATAAGAAGGTCCAAGGGATACAGTAAACATGAAGTGAAGCATCGGAATCTATAACTAGTGAAAAAGGAATGGTTCAAAACATAGTCAGTAATAAGAGTCAGTTTTCTTGTACTTAAGTCGTCATTGTGCCTTTTGTATTTAATTCCGATGCAATTTCTGTGTTTCATCGTCAATAAGACGGGCACAGGGATACAGTAAACCCGAAGTGAAGAATCGGAAACCATAACTAGTGTCACAGGAATGGTTCAAAACATAAACAGTAAGAAGAGTCAGTTATCTTGTACTTAGGACGGCATTGTGCCTTTTGTATTTAATTCCGATGCAATTTCTGTGTTTCATCGTCAATAAGAGGGTCAGAGGGTATACGGTAAACCTGAAGTGACGCATCGGAATCTATAACTAGTGTCACAGGAATGGTTCAAAACATAGACAGAAAGAGGGGTCAGTCTTCTTGTACTTAAGTGGGCATAGTGCATTTGTATTTAATTCCGGTGCAATATCTGTGTTTCCTCGTCAATAAGAAGGTCAGAGGGATACAATAAACCTGAAGTGAAGCTTCGGATTCTATAACTATTGTCACAGAAATGGTTCAAAATAGACAGTAAGAAGAGCCAGTCTTCTGGCACTTGAGTCGGCATTGTGCCTTTTGAATTAAATTCCGATGCAATTTCTGTGTTTAATCGTCAATAAGAAGGTCAGAGGGATACAGTAAACCTGAGGTGAAGCATCTGAATCTATAACTAGTGTCACAGGAATGGTTCAAAACATAGTCAGTAAGAAGAGTCAGTTTTCTTGTACTTAAGTCGGAATTGTGCCTCTTGTATATAATTTTGATGGAATTTCTCTGTTTCATCGTCAATAAGAAGCTCTGAGGGATACAGTAAACCTGAAGTGAAGCATCTGAAACTATAACTAGTGTCACAGGAATGGTTCAACACATAGTCAGTAAGAAGAGGCAGTTTTCTTGTTCTTAAGTCGGCATTGTGCCTTTTGTATTTCATTCCGATGCAATATCTGTGGCTCATCGTCAATAAGGAGGTCAGAGGGATACAGTAAACCTGAAGTGAAGCATCGGAATCTATAACTAGTGTCACAGAAATGGTTCGAAACATAGACAGTAGGAAGAGCCAGTCTTCTTGTACTTAGGTCGGCATTGTGCCTTTTGTATTTTATTCCGATACAATTTCTGGGTTTCATCGTCAATAAGAAGGTCAGAGGAATACAGTAAACCTGATGTGAAGCATCGGAATCTATAACTAGTGTCACAGGAATGGTTCAAATCATAGACAGTAAGAAGAGTCAGTTTTCTTGTACTTAAGTCGGCATTGTGCCTTTTGTATGTAATTCCGATGCAATTTCTGTGTTTCATCGGCAATAAGAAGGTCAGAGGTATACAGTAAACGTGAAGTGAAGCATCGGAATTTATAACTAGTGTCACAGGAATGGTTCAAAACATAGACAGTAAGAAGAGTCAATTTTCTTGTACTTAAGTCGGCATAGTGCCTTTTCTTTTTAATTCCGATGCAATTTCTGTGTTACGGCGTCAATAAGAAGGTCCACGGGATACAGTAAACCTGGAGTGAAGCATCGGGTTCTATGACTAGTGTCACAGGAATGGTTGAAATCATAGTCAGTACTTAAGTCGGCATTGTGCCTTTTGTATTTAATTCCGAAGAAATTTCTGTGTTTAATCGTCAATAAGAAGGTCCAAGGGATACAGTAAACCTGAAGTGAAGCATCGGAATCTATAACTAGTGTCACAGGAATGGTTGAAAACATAGTCAGTAAGAAGAGTCAGTCTTCTTGTCCTTAAGTCGGCATTGTGCCTTTTGTATTTAATTCCGATGCAATTTCTGTGTGTCAACGTTAATAAGAAGGGCCAAGGGATACAGTAAACCTTGAGTGAAGCATCGGAATCCATAACTAGTGTCACAGGAATGGTTCAAACATAGTCAGTAAGAAGAGTCAGTCTTCTTGTCCTTAAGTCGGCATTGTGCCTTTTGTATTTAATTCTGATGCAATTTCTGTCTTTCATCGTCAATAAGAAGGTCCAAGGGATACAGTAAACCTGGAGCGAAGCATCGGATTCTATAACTAGTGTCACAGGAATGGTTGAAATCATTGTCAGTACTTATGTCGGCATTGTGCCTTTTGTATTTAATTCCGAAGAAATTTCTGTGTTTCATCGTCAATAAGAAGGTCAGAGGAATACAGTAAACCTGATGTGAAGCATCGGAATCTATAACTAGTGTCACAGGTATGGTTCAAATCATAGACAGTAAGAAGAGTCAGTTTCCTTGTACTTAAGTCGGCATTGTGCCTTTTGTATGTAATTCCGATGCAATTTCTGTGTTTCATCGGCAATAAGAAGGTCAGAGGTATACAGTAAACGTGAAGTGAAGCATCGGAATTTATAACTAGTGTCACAGGAATGGTTCAAAACATAGACAGTAAGAAGAGTCAATTTTCTTGTACTTAAGTCGGCATAGTGCCTTTTCTATTTAATTCCGATGAAATTTCTGTGTTACGGCGTCAATAAGAAGGTCCAAGGGATACAGTAAACCTGGAGTGAAGCATCGTATTCTATAACTAGTGTCACAGAAATGGTTGAAATCATAGTCAGTACTTAGTCGGCATTGTGCCTTTTGTATTTAATTCCGAAGAAATTTCTGTGTTTCATCGTCAATAAGAAGGTCCAAGGGATACAGTAAACCTGAAGTGAAGCATCGGAATCTATAACTAGTGTCACAGGAATGGTTCAAAACATAGTCAGTAAGAAGAGTCGGTCTTCATGTACTTAAGTCGGCATGGTGCCTTTTGTATTTAATTCCGATGCAATTTCTGTGCCTCATCGTCAATAAGAAGGTCCACGCGATACAGTAATCCTGAAGTGAAGCATCGGAATCTGTAACTAGTGTCACAGGAATGGTTCAAAACATAGTCAGTTAGAAGAGTCAGTCTTCATGTACTTAAGACGGCATTGTGCCTTTTGTATTTCATTCCGGTGCAATTTCTGTGTTCCACCGTCAATAAGAAGGTCAGAGGTATACGGTAAACCTGAAGTGAAGCATCGGAATCTATAGCTAGTGTCACAGGAATGGTTCAAAACATAGTCAGTAAGAAGAGTCTGTCTTCTTGTCCTTATGTCGGCATTGTGCCTTTTGTATTTAATTCCGATGCAATTTCTGTGTCTGATCGTCCATAAGAAGGTCCAAGGGATACAGTAAACCTGGAGTGAATCATCGGAAACTATAACTAGTGTCACAGAAATGGTTCAAAACATAGACAGTAAGAAGAGCCAGTCTGCTTGTACTTGAGTCTGCATTGTGCCTTTTTTATTTAATTCCGATGCAATTTCTGTATTTCATCGTCAATAAGAAGGTCCAAGGGAAACAGTAAACCTGAAGTGAAGCATCGGAATCAATAACTAGTGTTACAGGAACGGTTCAAAACATAGTCAGTTTGAAGAGTCGGCCGTCATGAACTTTTGTCGGCATTGTGCCTTTTGTATTTAATTCCGGTGCAATTTCTGTGTTTCATCGTCAATAAGAAGGTCGGAGGGATACAGTAATCCTGATGTGAAGCATAGGAATCCATAACTAGTGTCACAGGAATGGTTCAAAACATAGTCAGTAAGAAGAGTCAGTCTTCTTGTCCTTAAGTCGGCATTGTGCCTTTTGTATTTAATTCCGATGCAATTTCTGTGTTTCAACGTCAATGAGAAGGGCCAAGGGATACAGTAAACCTGGAGTGAAGCATCGGAATCCATAACTAGTGTCACAGGAATGGTTCAAAACATAGTCAGTAAGAAGAGTCAGTCTTCTTGTCCTTAAGTCGGCATTGTGCCTTTTGTATTTAATTCTGATGCAATTTCTGTGTTTCATCGTCAATAAGAAGGGCCAAGGGATACAGTAAACCTGGAGTGAAGCATCGGATTCTATAACTAGTGTCACAGGAATGGTTGAATTCATAGTCAGTACTTAAGTCGGCATTGTGCATTTTGTATTTAATTCCGAAGAAATTTCTGTGTTTCATCGTCAATACGAAGGTCCAAGGGATACAGTAAACCTGAAGTGAAGCATCGGAATCTATAACTAGTGAAAAAGGAATGGTTCAAAACATAGACAGTAAGAAGAGTCAGTTTTCTTGTACTTAAGTCGTCATTGTGCCTTTTGTATTAATTTCCGATGCAATTTCTGTGTTTTATCGTCAATAAGAAGGGCACAGGGATACAGTAAACCCGAAGTGAAGAATCGGAATCCATAACTAGCGTCACAGGAATGTTTCAAAACTTAAACAGTAAGAAGAGTCAGTTTTCTTGTACTTAGGACGGCATTGTGCCTTTTGTATTTAATTCCGATGCAATTTCTGTGTTTCATCGTCAATAAGAGGGTCAGAGGGATACGGTAAACCTGAAGTGAAGCATCGGAATCTATAACTAGTGTCACAGGAATGGTTCAAAACATAGACAGAAAGAGGGGTCAGTCTTCTTGTACTTAAGTGGGCATAGTGCCTTTTGTATTTAATTCCGATGCAATATCTGTGTTTCCTCGTCAATAAGAAGGTCAGAGGGATACAATAAACCTGAAGTGAAGCTTCGGAATCTATAACTATTGTCACAGAAATGGTTCAAAATAGACAGTAAGAAGAGCCAGTCTTCTGGCACTTGAGTCGGCATTGTGCCTTTTGTATTAAATTCCGATGCAATTTCTGTGTTTCGTCGTCAATAAGAAGGTCAGAGGGATATAGTAAACCTGAAGTGAAGCATCTGAATCTATAAGTAGTGTCACAGGAATGGTTCAAAACATAGTCAGTAAGAAGAGTCAGTTTTCTTGTACTTAAGTCGGAATTGTGCCTCTTGTATATAATTTCGATGAAATTTCTGTGTTTCATCGTCAATAAGAAGCTCTGAGGGATACAGTAAACCTGAAGTGAAGCATCTGAAACTATAACTAGTGGCACAGAAATGGTTCAACACATAGTCAGTAAGAAGAGTCAGTTTTCTTGTTCTTAAGTCGGCATTGTGCCTTTTGTATTTCATTCCGATGCAATATCTGTGGCTCATCGTCAATAAGAAGGTCAGAGGTATACAGTAAACCTGTAGTGAAGCATCGGAATCTATAACTAGTGTCACAGAAATGGTTCGAAACAAAGACAGTAGGAAGAGCCAGTCTTCTTGAACTTAGGTCGGCATTGTGCCTTTTGTATTTAATTCCGATGCAATTTCTGGGTTTAATCGTCAATAAGAAGGTCCAAGGGATACAGTAAACCTGAAGTGAAGCATCGGAATCTATAACTAGTGTCACAGGAATGGTTCAAAACATAGTCAGTAAGAAGAGTCGGTCTTCATGTACTTAAGTCGGCATGGTGCCTTTTGTATTTAATTCCGATGCAATTTCTGTGCCTCATCGTCAATAAGAAGGTCCACGGGATACAGTAATCCTGAAGTGAAGCATCGGAATCTATAACTAGTGTCACAGGAATGGTTCAAACATAGTCAGTAAGAAGAGTCAGTCTTCATGTACTTCAGTCGGCATTGTGCCTTTTGTATTTCATTCCGGTGCAATTTCTGTGTTTCACCGTCAATGAGAAGGGCAGAGGTATACGGTAAACCTGAAGTGAAGCAACGGAAACTATAGCTAGTGTCACAGGAATGGTTCAAAACATTGTCAGTAAGAAGACTCTGTCTTCTTGTCCTTATGTCGGCATTGTGACTTTTGTATTTAATTCCGATGCAATTTCTGTGTCTGATCGTCAATAAGAAGGTCCAAGGGATACAGTAAACCTGGAGTGAATCATCGGAAACTATAACTAGTGTCACAGAAATGGTTCAAAACATAGACAGTAAGAAGAGCCAGTCTGCTTGTACTTGAGTCGGCATTGTGCCTTTTTTATTTCATTCCGATGCAATTTCTGTGTCTCATCGTCAATAAGAAGGTCCAAGGGATACAGTAAACCTGAAGTGAAGCATCGGAATCTGTAACTAGTGTTACAGGAACGGTTCAAAACATAGTCAGTTTGAAGAGTCGGCCTTCATGAACTTATGTCGGCATTGTGCCTTTTGTATTTAATTCCGGTGCAATTTCTGTGTTTCATCGTCAATCAGAAGGTCAGAGGGATACAGTAATCCTGATGTGAAGCATAGGAATCCATAACTAGTGTCACAGGAATGGTTCAAAACATAGTCAGTAAGAAGAGTCAGTCTTCTTGTCCTTAAGTCGGCATTGTGCCTTTTGTATCTAATTCCGATGCAATTTCTGTGTGTCAACGTCAATAAGAAGGGCCAAGGGATACAGTAAACCTGGAGTGAAGCATCGGAATCCATAACTAGTGTCACAGGAATGGTTCAAACATAGTCAGTAAGAAGAGTCAGTCTTCTTGTCCTTAAGTCGGCATTGTGCCTTTTGTATTTAATTCTGATGCAATTTCTGTCTTTCATCGTCAATAAGAAGGGCCAAGGGATACAGTAAACCTGGAGTGAAGCATCGGATTCTATAACTAGTGTCACAGGAATGGTTGAAATCATAGTCAGTACTTAAGTCGGCATTGTGCCTTTTGTATTTAATTGCGAAGAAATTTCTGTGTTTCATCGTCAATAAGAAGGTCCAAGGGATACAGTAAACCTGAAGTGAAGCATCGGAATCTATACCTAGATAAAAAGGAATGGTTCAAAACATAGACAGTAAGAAGAGTCAGTTTTCTTGTACTTAAGTCGTCATTGTGCCTTTTGTATTTAATTCCGATGCAATTTCTGTGTTTCATCGTCAATAAGAAGGGCACAGGGATACAGTAAACCCGAAGTGAAGAATCGGAATCCATAACCAGTGTCACAGGAATGGTTCAAAACATAAACAGTAAGAAGAGTCAGTTATCTTGTACTTAGGACGGCATTGTGCCTTTTGTATTTAATTCCGATGCAATTTCTGTGTTTCATCGTCAATAAGAGGGTCAGAGGGATACGGTAAACCTGAAGTGACGCATCGGAATCGATAACTAGTGTCACAGGAATGGTTCAAAACATAGACAGAAAGAGTGGTCAGTCTTCTTGTACTTATGTGGGCATAGTGCATTTGTATTTAATTCCGATGCAATATCTGTGTTTCCTCGTCAATAAGAAGGTCAGAGGGATACAATAAACCTGAAGTGAAGCTTCGAAATCTATAACTATTGTCACAGAAATGGTTCAAAATAGACAGTAAGAAGAGCCAGTCTTCTGGCACTTGAGTCGGCATTGTGCCTTTTGAATTAAATTCCGATGCAATTTCTGTGTTTAATCGTCAATAAGAAGGTCAGAGGGATACAGTAAACCTGAAGTGAAGCATCTGAATCTATAACTAGTGTCACAGGAATGGTTCAAAACATAGTCAGTAAGAAGAGTCAGTTTTCTTGTACTTAAGTCGGAATTGTGCCTCTTGTATATAATTTCGATGAAATTTCTGTGTTTCATCGTCAATAAGAAGCTCTGAGGGATACAGTAAACCTGAAGTGAAGCATCTGAAACTATAACTAGTGTCACAGGAATGGTTCAACACATAGTCAGTAAGAAGAGGCAGTTTTCTTGTTTTTAAGTCGGCATTGTGCCTTTTGTATTTCATTCCGATGCAATATCTGTGGCTCATCGTCAATAAGAAGGTCAGAGGGATACAGTAAACCTGAAGTGAAGCATCGGAATCTATAACTAGTGTCACAGAAATGGTTCGAAACATAGACAGTAGGAAGAGCCAGTCTTCTTGTACTTAGGTCAGCATTGTGCCTTTTGATTTTATTCCGATGCAATTTCTGGGCTTCATCGTCAATAAGAAGGTCAGAGGAATACAGTAAACCTGATGTGAAGCATCGGAATCTATAACTAGTGTCACAGGAATGGTTCAAATCATAGTCAGTAAGAAGAGTCAGTCTTCTTGTCCTTAAGTCGGCATTGTGCCTTTTGTATTTAATTCTGATGCAATTTCTGTCTTTCATCGTCAATAAGAAGGTCCAAGGTATACAGTAAACCTGGAGCGAAGCATCGGATTCTATAACTAGTGTCACAGGAATGGTTGAAATCATAGTCAGCGTAGTCAGCATAGTCGGCATTGTGCCTTTTGTATTTAATTCCGAAGAAATTTCTGTGTTTCATCGTCAATAAGAAGGTCAGAGGAATACAGTAAACCTGATGTGAAGCATCGGAATCTATAACTAGTGTCACAGGTATGGTTCAAATCATAGACAGTAAGAAGAGTCAGTTTTCTTGTACTTAAGTCGGCATTGTGCCTTTTGTATGTAATTCCGATGCAATTTCTGTGTTTCATCGGCAATAAGAAGGTCAGAGGTATACAGTAAACGTGAAGTGAAGCATCGGAATTTATAACTAGTGTCACAGGAATGGTTCAAAACATAGACAGTAAGAAGAGTCAATTTTCTTGTACTTAAGTCGGCATAGTGCCTTTTCTATTTAATTCCGATGCAATTTCTGTGTTACGGCGTCAATAAGAAGGTCCAAGGGATACAGTAAACCTGGAGTGAAGCATCGTATTCTATAACTAGTGTCACAGAAATGGTTGAAATCATAGTCAGTACTTAGTCGGCATTGTGCCTTTTGTATTTAATTCCGAAGAAATTTCTGTGTTTCATCGTCAATAAGAAGGTCCAAGGGATACAGTAAACCTGAAGTGAAGCATCGGAATCTATAACTAGTGTCACAGGAATGGTTCAAAACATAGTCAGTAAGAAGGGTCGGTCTTCATGTACTTAAGTCGGCATGGTGCCTTTTGTATTTAATTCCGATGCAATTTCTGTGCCTCATCGTCAATAAGAAGGTCCACGGGATACAGTAATCCTGAAGTGAAGCATCGGAATCTGTAACTAGTGTCACAGGAATGGTTCAAAACATACTCAGTAAGAAGAGTCAGTCTTCATGTACTTAAGACGGCATTGTGCCTTTTGTATTTCATTCCGGTGCAATTTCTGTGTTCCACCGTCAATAAGAAGGTCCACGGGATACAGTAATCCTGAAGTGAAGCATCGGAATCTGTAACTAGTGTCACAGGAATGGTTCAAAACATAGTCAGTAAGAAGAGTCAGTCTTCATGTACTTAAGACGGCATTGTGCCTTTTGTATTTAATTCCGATGCAATTTCTGTGTTTCATCGTCAATAAGAGGGTCAGAGGAATACGGTAAACCTGAAGTGAAGCATCGGAATCAATAACTAGTGTCACAGGAATGGTTCAAAACATAGACACAAAGAGGGGTCAGTCTTCTTGTACATAAGTGGGCATAGTGCCTTTTGTATTTAATTCCGATGCAATATCTGTGTTTCCTCGTCAATAAGAAGGTCAGAGGGATACAATAAACCTGAAGTGAAGCTTCGGAATCTATAACTACTGTCACAGAAATGGTTAAAAGTAGACAGTAAGAAGAGCCAGTCATCTGGCACTTGAGTCGGCATTGTGCCTTTAGTATTAAATTCCGATGCAATTTCTGTGTTTCGTCGTCAATAAGAAGGTCAGAGGGATACAGTAAACCTGAAGTGAAGCATCTGAATCTATAACTAGTGTCACAGGAATGGTTCAAAACATAGTCAGTAAGAAGAGTCAGTTTTCTTGTACTTAAGTCGGAATTGTGCCTCTTGTATATAATTTCGATGAAATTTCTGTGTTTCATCGTCAATAAGAAGCTCTGAGGGATACAGTAAACCTGAAGTGAAGCATCTGAAACTATAACTAGTGGCACAGAAATGGTTCAACACATAGTCAGTAAGAAGAGTCAGTTTTCTTGTTCTTAAGTCGGCATTGTGCCTTTTGTATTTCATTCCGATGCAATATCTGTGGCTCATCGTCAATAAGAAGGTCAGAGGGATACAGTAAACCTGAAGTGAAGCATCGGAATCTATAACTAGTGTCACAGAAATGGTTCGAAACATAGACAGTAGGAAGAGCCAGTCTTCTTGAACTTAGGTCGGCATTGTGCCTTTTGTATTTAATTCCGATGCAATTTCTGGGTTTCATCGTCAATAAGAAGGTCAGAGGAATACAGTAAACCTGATGTGAAGCATCGGAATCTATAACTAGTTTCACAGGAATGGTTCAAATCATAGACAGTAAGAAGAGTCAGTTTTCTTGTACTTAAATCGGCATTGTGCCTTTTGTATGTAATTCCGATGCAATTTCTGTGTTTCATCGGCAATAAGAAGGTCAGAGGTATACGGTAAACGTGAAGTGAAGCATCGGCATTTATAACTAGTGCCACAGGAATGGTTCAAAACATAGTCAGTTTGAAGAGTCGGCTGTCATGAACTTATGTCGGCATTGTGCATCTTGTATTTAATTCCGGTGCAATTTCTGTGTTTCATCGTCAATTAGAAGGTCGGAGGGATACAGTAATCCTGATGTGAAGCATAGGAATCCATAACTAGTGTCACAAGGAATGGTTCAAAACATAGTCAGTAAGAAGAGTCAGTCTTCATGTACTTAAGTCGGCATAGTGCCTTTTCTATTTAATTCCGATGCAATATCTGTGTTACGGCGTCAATAAGAAGGTCCAAGGGATACAGTAAACCTGGAGTGAAGCATCGGATTCTATAACTAGTGTCACAGGAATGGTTGAAATCATAGTCAGTACTTAAGTCGGCATTGTGCCTTTTGTATTTAATTCCGAAGAAATTTCTGTGTTTCATCGTCAATAAGAAGGTCCAAGGGATACAGTAAACCTGAAGTGAAGCATCGGAATCTATAACTAGTGTCACAGGAATGGTTCAAAACATAGTCAGTAAGAAGAGTCGGTCTTCATGTACTTAAGTCGGCATGGTGCTTTTTGTATTTAATTCCGATGCAATTTCTGTGCCTCATCGTCAATAAGAAGGTCCACGGGATACAGTAATCCTGAAGTGAAGCATCGGAATCTATAACTAGTGTCACAGGAATGGTTCAAACATAGTCAGTAAGAAGAGTCAGTCTTCATGTACTTAAGTCGGCATTGTGCCTTCTGTATTTAATTCTGATGCAATTTCTGTGTTTCATCGTCAATAAGAAGGGCCAAGGGATACAGTAAACCTGGAGTGAAGCATCGGATTCTATAACTAGTGTCACAGGAATGGTTGAAATCATAGTCAGTACTTAAGTCGGCATTGTGCATTTTGTATTTAATTCCGAAGAAATTTCTGTGTTTCATCGTCAATAAGAAGGTCCAAGGGATACAGTAAACCTGAAGTGAAGCATCGGAATCTATAACTAGTGAAAAAGGAATGATTCAAAACATAGACAGTAAGAAGAGTCAGTTTTCTTGTACTTAAGTCGTCACTGTGCCTTTTGTATTAATTTCCGATGCAATTTCTGTGTTTTATCGTCAATAAGAGGGTCAGAGGGATACGGTAAACCTGAAGTGAAGCATCGGAATCTATAACTAGTGTCACAGGAATGGTTCAAAACATAGACACAAAGAGGGGTCAGTCTTCTTGTACTTAAGTGGGCATAGTGCCTTTTGTATTTAATTCCGATGCAATATCTGTGTTTCCTCGTCAATAAGAAGGTCAGAGGGATACAATAAACCTGAAGTGAAGCTTCGGAATCTATAACTATTGTCACAGAAATGGTTCAAAACAGACAGTAAGAAGAGCCAGTCTTCTGGCACTTGAGTCGGCATTGTGCCTTTTGTATTAAATTCCGATGCAATTTCTGTGTTTCGTCGTCAATAAGAAGGTCAGAGGGATACAGTAAACCTGAAGTGAAGCATCTGAATCTATAACTAGTGTCACAGGAATGGTTCAAAACATAGTCAGTAAGAAGAGTCAGTTTTCTTGTACTTAAGTCGGAATTGTGCCTGTTGTATATAATTTCGATGAAATTTCTGTGTTTCATCGTCAATAAGAAGCTCTGAGGGATACAGTAAACCTGAAGTGAAGCATCTGAAACTATAACTAGTGGCACAGAAATGGTTCAACCCATAGTCAGTAAGAAGAGTCAGTTTCCTTGTTCTTAAGTCGGCATTGTGCCTTTTGTATTTCATTCCGATGCAATATCTGTGGCTCATCGTCAATAAGAAGGTCAGAGGGATACAGTAAACCTGAAGTGAAGCATCGGAATCTATAACTAGTGTCACAGAAATGGTTCGAAACATAGACAGTAGGAAGAGCCAGTCTTCTTGAACTTAGGTCGGCATTGTGCCTTTTGTATTTAATTCCGATGCAATTTCTGGGTTTCATCGTCAATAAGAAGGTCAGAGGAATACAGTAAACCTGATGTGAAGCATCGGAATCTATAACTAGTTTCACAGGAATGGTTCAAATCATAGACAGTAAGAAGAGTCAGTTTTCTTGTACTTAAGTCGGCATTGTGCCTTTTGTATGTAATTCCGATGCAATTTCTGTGTTTCATCGGCAATAAGAAGGTCAGAGGTATACGGTAAAAGTGAAGTGAAGCATCGGAATTTATAACTAGTGTCACAGGAATGGTTCAAAACATAGACAGTAAGAAGAGTCAATTTTCTTGTACTTAAGTCGGCATAGTACCTTTTCTATTTAATTCCGATGCAATATCTGTGTTACGGCGTCAATAAGAAGGTCCAAGGGATACAGTAAACCTGGAGTGAAGCATCGGATTCTATAACTAGTGTCACAGGAATGGTTGAAATCATAGTCAGTACTTAAGTCGGCATTGTGCCTTTTGTATTTAATTCCGAAGAAATTTCTGTGTTTCATCGTCAATAAGAAGGTCCAAGGGATACAGTAAACCTGAAGTGAAGCATCGGAATCTATAACTAGTGTCACAGGAATGGTTCAAAACATAGTCAGTAAGAAGAGTCGGTCTTCATGTACTTAAGTCGGCATTGTGCCTTTTGTATTTAATTCCGAAGAAATTTCTGTGTTTCATCGTCAATAAGAAGGTCCAAGGGATACAGTAAACCTGAAGTGAAGCATCGGAATCTATAACTAGTGTCACAGGAATGGTTCAAAACATAGTCAGTAAGAAGAGTCGGTCTTCATGTACTTAAGTCGGCATGGTGCCTTTTGTATTTAATTCCGATGCAATTTCTGTGCCTCATCGTCAATAAGAAGGTCCACGGGATACAGTAAACCTGGAGTGAAGCATCGGATTCAATAACTAGTGTCACAGGAATGGTTGAAATTATAGTCAGTACTTAAGTCGGCATTGTGCCTTTTGTATTTAATTTTGAAGTAATTTCTGTGTTTCATCGTCAATAAGAAGGTCCAAGGGATACAGTAAACCTGACGTGAAGCATCGGAATCTATAACTAGTGAAAAATGAATGGTTCAAAACATAGACAGTAAGAAGAGTCAGTTTTCTTGTATTTAGGACGGCATTGTGCCTTTTGTATTTAATTCCGATGCAATATCTGTGTTTCATCGTCAATAAGAGGGTCAGAGGGATACGGTAAACCTGAAGTGAAGCATCGGAATCTATAACTAGTGTCACAGGAATGGTTCAAAACATAGACAGAAAGAGGGGTCAGTCTTCATGTACTTAAGTGGGCATAGTGCCTTTTGTATTTAATTCCGATGCAATATCTGTGTTTCCTCGTCAATAAGAAGGTCAGAGGGATACAATAAACCTGAAGTGAAGCTTCGGAATCTATAACTATTGTCACAGAAATGGTTCAAAATAGACAGTTAGAAGAGCCAGTCTTCTGGCACTTGAGTCGGCATTGTGCCTTTTGTATTAAATTCCGATGCAATTTCTGTGTTTCGTCGTCAATAAGAAGGTCAGAGGGATACAGTAAAGCTGAAGTGAAGCATCTGAATCTATAACTAGTGTCACAGGAATGGTTCAAAACATAGACAGTAAGAAGAGTCAGTCTCCTTGTACTTAAGTCGGCACTGTGCCTTTTGTATTGAATTCCGATGCAATTTACGTATTTCATCGTCAATAAGAAGGTCAGAGGGATACAGTAAACCTGAAGTGAAGCATCGGAATCTATAAGTAGTGTCATAGGATTGGTTCAAACATAGACAGTATGAAGAAGCAGTCTTCTTGTACTTACGTCTGCATTGTGCCTTTAGTATTTAATTAAGATGCCATTTCTGTGTTTCATCGTCAATAAGAAGGTCAGAGGGATACAGTTAACCTGAAGTGAAGCATCGGAATCTATAACTAGTGTCACAGGAATGGTTCAAACATAGACAGTAAGAAGAGTCAGTTTTCTTGTACTTAAGTCGGCATTGGCCCTTTTGTATATAATTACGATGCAATTTCTGTGTTTCATCGTCAATAAGAAGCTCTGAGGGATACAGTAAACCTGAAGTGAAGCATCTGAAACTATAACTAGTTTCACAGGAATGGTTCAACACATAGCCAGTAAGAAGAGTCAGTTTTCTTGTTCTTAAGTCGGCATTGTGCCTTTTGTATTTCATTCCGATGCAATATCTGTGGCTCATCGTCAATAAGAAGGTCAGAGGGATACAGTAAACCTGAAGTGAAGCATCGGAATCTATAACTAGTGTCACAGAATTGGTTCGAAACATAGACAGTAGGAAGAGCCAGTCTTCTTGTACTTAGGTCGGCATTGTGCCTTTTGTATTTAATTCCGATGCAATTACTGGGTTTCATCGTCATTAAGAAGGTCAGAGGAATACAGTAAACCTGATGTGAAGCATCGGAATTTATAACTAGTGTCACAGGAATGGTTCAAAACATAGACAGTAAGAAGAGTCAATTTTCTTGTACTTAAGTCGGCTTAGTGCCTTTTCTATTTAATTCCGATGCAATTTCTGTGTTACGGCGTCAATAAGAAGGTCCAAGGGATACAGTAAACCTGAAGTGAAGCATCGGAATCTAAAACCGGTCTCAGAGGAAAGGTTCACATCATAGACAGTAAGAAGAGCCAGTCTTCTTGTACTTTCGTCGGCATTGTGCCTTTTGTATTTAATTCCGATGAATTTTCTGTGTTTGATCGTCAATAAGAAGGTCAGAGGGATACAGCAAACCTGAAGTGAAGCATCGGAAACTATAGCTAGTGTCACAGGAATGGTTCAAATCATAGTCAGTAAGAAGAGTCAGTTTTCTTGTACTTAAGTCGGCATTGTGCCTTTTGTATGTAATTCCGATGCAATTTCTGTGTTTCATCGGCACTAAGAAGGTCAGAGGTATACAGTAAACTTGAAGTGAAGCATCGGAATTTATAACTAGTGTCACAGGAATGGTTCAAAACATAGACAGTAAGAAGAGTCAATTTTCTTGTACTTAAGTCGGCTTAGTGCCTTTTCTATTTAATTCCGATGCAATTTCTGTGTTACGGCGTCAATAAGAAGGTCCAAGGGATACAGTAAACCTGAAGTGAAGCATCGGAATCTAAAACCGGTCTCAGAGGAAAGGTTCACATCATAGACAGTAAGAAGAGCCAGTCTTCTTGTACTTTCGTCGGCATTGTGCCTTTTGTATTTAATTCCGATGAATTTTCTGTGTTTGATCGTCAATAAGAAGGTCAGAGGGATACAGCAAACCTGAAGTGAAGCATCGGAAACTATAGCTAGTGTCACAGGAATGGTTCAAACCATAGACAGTAGGAAGAGTCAGTTTTCTTGTACTGAAGTCGGCATTGTGACATTTGTATTTAATTAAGATGCAATTTATGTGTTTCATCGACAATAATAAGGTCAGAGGGATACAATAAACCTGAAGTGAGCATCGGAATCTATCAGTAGTGTCGCAGGAATGGTTCAAAACATAGACAGTGAGAAGAAGCAGTCTTCTTGTACATAAGTCGGCATTGTGCCTTTTGTATTTAATTCCGATGCAATTTATGTGTTTGTTCGTCAATAAGAAGGTCAGAGGGATACAGGAAACTTGAAGTCAAGCATCGGAATCTATAACTAGTGTCACAGGAATGGTTCAAAACATAGACAGTAAGAAGAGCCAGTGTTCTTGTACTTGGGTCGGCATCGTGCCTTTTGTATTTAATTCGGATGCAATTTCTGTGTTTCATCGTCAATATGAAGGTCAGAGGGATACAGTAAACCTGAAGTGAAGCATCGGAATCTATAACTAGTGTCTCAGGAATGGTTCAAAACATAGACAGTACTAAGAGTCAGTCTTCTTGTACTTAAGTCGGCATTGTGCCATTTGTATTAAATTCCTATGCAATTTCTGTGTTTCATCGTCAATAAGAAGGTCAGAGGGATACAGTAAACCTGAAGTGAAGCATCGGAATCTATAAGTAGTGTCATAGGATTGGTTCAAACATAGACGGTATGAAGAAGCAGTCTTCTTGTACTTACGTCTGCATTGTGCCTTTAGTATTTAATTAAGATGCCATTTCTGTGTTTCATCGTCAATAAGAAGGTCAGAGGGATACAGTTAACCTGAAGTGAAGCATCGGAATCAATAACTAGTGTCACAGGAATGGTTCAAACATAGACAGTAAGAAGAGTCAGTTTTCTTGTACTTAAGTCGGCATTGGCCCTTTTGTATATAATTACGATGCAATTTCTGTGTTTCATCGTCAATAAGAAGCTCTGAGGGATACAGTAAACCTGAAGTGAAGCATCTGAAACTATAACTAGTGTCACAGGAATGGATCAACACATAGCCAGTATTAAGAGTCAGTTTTCTTGTTCTTAAGTCGGCATTGTGCCTTTTGTATTTCATTCCGATGCAATATCTGTGGCTTATCGTCAATAAGAAGGTCAGAGGGATACAGTAAACCTGAAGTGAAGCATCGGAATCTATAACTAGTGTCACAGAAATGGTTCGAAACATAGACAGTAGGAAGAGCCAGTCTTCTTGTACTTAGGTCGGCATTGTGCCTTTTGTATTTAATTCCGATGCAATTACTGGGTTTCATCTTCAATAAGAAGGTCAGAGGAATCCAGTAAACCTGATGTGAAGCATCGGAATCTATAACTAGTGTCACAGGAATGGTTCAAATCATAGACAGTAAGAAGAGTCAGTTTTCTTGTACTTAAGTCGGCATTGTGCCTTTTGTATGTAATTCCGATGCAATTTCTGTGTTTCATCGGCAATAAGAAGGTCAGAGGTATACAGTAAACTTGAAGTGAAGCATCGGAATTTATAACTAGTGTCACAGGAATGGTTCAAAACATAGACAGAAAGAAGAGTCAATTTTCTTGTACTTAAGTCGGCTTAGTGCCTTTTCTATTTAATTCCGATGCAATTTCTGTGTTACGGCGTCAATAAGAAGGTCCAAGGGATACAGTAAACCTGAAGTGAAGCATCGGAATCTAAAACCGGTCTCAGAGGAAAGGTTCACATCATAGACAGTAAGAAGAGCCAGTCTTCTTGTACTTTCGTCGGCATTGTGCCTTTTGTATTTAATTCCGATGAATTTTCTGTGTTTGATCGTCAATAAGAAGGTCAGAGGGATACAGCAAACCTGAAGTGAAGCATCGGAAACTATAGCTAGTGTCACAGGAATGGTTCAAACCATAGACAGTAAGAAGAGTCAGTTTTCTTGTACTGAAGTCGGCATTGTGCCATTTGTATTTAATTAAGATGCAATTTCTGTGTTTCATCGACAATAATAAGGTCAGAGGGATACAATAAACCTGAAGTGAAGCATCGGAATCTATCAGTAGGGTCGCAGGAATGGTTCAAATCATAGAGAGTGAGAAGAAGCAGTCTTCTTGTACTTAAGTCGGCATTGTGCCTTTTGTATTTAATTAAGATGCAATTTCTGTGTTTCATCGTCAATAAGAAGGTGAAAGGGATACAGTAAACCTGAAGTGGAACATCGGAATCTATAACTAGTGTCACAGGAATGGTTCAAATCATAGACAGTAAGAAGAGTCAGTCTTCTTGTACTTAAGTCGGCATTGTGCCTTTTGTATTTCATTCCGATGCAATATCTGTGGCTCATCGTCAATAAGAAGGTCAGAGGGATACAGTAAACCTGAAGTGAAGCATCGGAATCTATAACTAGTGTCACAGAATTGGTTCGAAACATAGACAGTAGGAAGAGCCAGTCTTCTTGTACTTAGGTCGGCATTGTGCCTTTTGTATTTAATTCCGATGCAATTACTGGGTTTCATCGTCATTAAGAAGGTCAGAGGAATACAGTAAACCTGATGTGAAGCATCGGAATCTATAACTAGTGTCACAGGAATGGTTCAAATCATAGTCAGTAAGAAGAGTCAGTTTTCTTGTACTTAAGTCGGCATTGTGCCTTTTGTATGTAATTCCGATGCAATTTCTGTGTTTCATCGGCACTAAGAAGGTCAGAGGTATACAGTAAACTTGAAGTGAAGCATCGGAATTTATAACTAGTGTCACAGGAATGGTTCAAAACATAGACAGTAAGAAGAGTCAATTTTCTTGTACTTAAGTCGGCTTAGTGCCTTTTCTATTTAATTCCGATGCAATTTCTGTGTTACGGCGTCAATAAGAAGGTCCAAGGGATACAGTAAACCTGAAGTGAAGCATCGGAATCTAAAACCGGTCTCAGAGGAAAGGTTCACATCATAGACAGTAAGAAGAGCCAGTCTTCTTGTACTTTCGTCGGCATTGTGCCTTTTGTATTTAATTCCGATGAATTTTCTGTGTTTGATCGTCAATAAGAAGGTCAGAGGGATACAGCAAACCTGAAGTGAAGCATCGGAAACTATAGCTAGTGTCACAGGAATGGTTCAAACCATAGACAGTAAGAAGAGTCAGTTTTCTTGTACTGAAGTCGGCATTGTGACATTTGTATTTAATTAAGATGCAATTTATGTGTTTCATCGACAATAATAAGGTCAGAGGGATACAATAAACCTGAAGTGAGCATCGGAATCTATCAGTAGTGTCGCAGGAATGGTTCAAAACATAGACAGTGAGAAGAAGCAGTCTTCTTGTACATAAGTCGGCATTGTGCCTTTTGTATTTAATTCCGATGCAATTTATGTGTTTGTTCGTCAATAAGAAGGTCAGAGGGATACAGGAAACTTGAAGTCAAGCATCGGAATCTATAACTAGTGTCACAGGAATGGTTCAAAACATAGACAGTAAGAAGAGCCAGTGTTCTTGTACTTGGGTCGGCATCGTGCCTTTTGTATTTAATTCGGATGCAATTTCTGTGTTTCATCGTCAATATGAAGGTCAGAGGGATACAGTAAACCTGAAGTGAAGCATCGGAATCTATAACTAGTGTCTCAGGAATGGTTCAAAACATAGACAGTACTAAGAGTCAGTCTTCTTGTACTTAAGTCGGCATTGTGCCATTTGTATTAAATTCCTATGCAATTTCTGTGTTTCATCGTCAATAAGAAGGTCAGAGGGATACAGTAAACCTGAAGTGAAGCATCGGAATCTATAAGTAGTGTCATAGGATTGGTTCAAACATAGACGGTATGAAGAAGCAGTCTTCTTGTACTTACGTCTGCATTGTGCCTTTAGTATTTAATTAAGATGCCATTTCTGTGTTTCATCGTCAATAAGAAGGTCAGAGGGATACAGTTAACCTGAAGTGAAGCATCGGAATCAATAACTAGTGTCACAGGAATGGTTCAAACATAGACAGTAAGAAGAGTCAGTTTTCTTGTACTTAAGTCGGCATTGGCCCTTTTGTATATAATTACGATGCAATTTCTGTGTTTCATCGTCAATAAGAAGCTCTGAGGGATACAGTAAACCTGAAGTGAAGCATCTGAAACTATAACTAGTGTCACAGGAATGGATCAACACATAGCCAGTATTAAGAGTCAGTTTTCTTGTTCTTAAGTCGGCATTGTGCCTTTTGTATTTCATTCCGATGCAATATCTGTGGCTTATCGTCAATAAGAAGGTCAGAGGGATACAGTAAACCTGAAGTGAAGCATCGGAATCTATAACTAGTGTCACAGAAATGGTTCGAAACATAGACAGTAGGAAGAGCCAGTCTTCTTGTACTTAGGTCGGCATTGTGCCTTTTGTATTTAATTCCGATGCAATTACTGGGTTTCATCTTCAATAAGAAGGTCAGAGGAATCCAGTAAACCTGATGTGAAGCATCGGAATCTATAACTAGTGTCACAGGAATGGTTCAAATCATAGACAGTAAGAAGAGTCAGTTTTCTTGTACTTAAGTCGGCATTGTGCCTTTTGTATGTAATTCCGATGCAATTTCTGTGTTTCATCGGCAATAAGAAGGTCAGAGGTATACAGTAAACTTGAAGTGAAGCATCGGAATTTATAACTAGTGTCACAGGAATGGTTCAAAACATAGACAGAAAGAAGAGTCAATTTTCTTGTACTTAAGTCGGCTTAGTGCCTTTTCTATTTAATTCCGATGCAATTTCTGTGTTACGGCGTCAATAAGAAGGTCCAAGGGATACAGTAAACCTGAAGTGAAGCATCGGAATCTAAAACCGGTCTCAGAGGAAAGGTTCACATCATAGACAGTAAGAAGAGCCAGTCTTCTTGTACTTTCGTCGGCATTGTGCCTTTTGTATTTAATTCCGATGAATTTTCTGTGTTTGATCGTCAATAAGAAGGTCAGAGGGATACAGCAAACCTGAAGTGAAGCATCGGAAACTATAGCTAGTGTCACAGGAATGGTTCAAACCATAGACAGTAAGAAGAGTCAGTTTTCTTGTACTGAAGTCGGCATTGTGCCATTTGTATTTAATTAAGATGCAATTTCTGTGTTTCATCGACAATAATAAGGTCAGAGGGATACAATAAACCTGAAGTGAAGCATCGGAATCTATCAGTAGGGTCGCAGGAATGGTTCAAATCATAGAGAGTGAGAAGAAGCAGTCTTCTTGTACTTAAGTCGGCATTGTGCCTTTTGTATTTAATTAAGATGCAATTTCTGTGTTTCATCGTCAATAAGAAGGTGAAAGGGATACAGTAAACCTGAAGTGGAACATCGGAATCTATAACTAGTGTCACAGGAATGGTTCAAATCATAGACAGTAAGAAGAGTCAGTCTTCTTGTACTTAAGTCGGCATTGTGCCTTTTGTATATAATTCCGATGCAATTTCTGTGTTTCATCGTCAATAAGAAGCTCAGAGGGATACAGTAACCCTGAAGTGAAGCATCGGAATCTATAACTAGTGTCCCAGGTATGGTTCAAAACATAGACAGTAAGAAGAGTCAGCTTTCTTGTACTTAAGTCGGAATTGTTCCTTTTGTATTTAATTCCGATGCAATTTCTGTGTTTCATCGTCAATATGAAGGTCAGAGGGGTACAGTAAACCTGAAGTGAAGCATCGGAATCTATAACTAGTGCACAGGAATGGTTCAAAACATAGACAGTAAGAAGAGTCAGTTTTCTTGTACTTAAGTCGGCATTGTGCATTTTGTATTTAATTCCGATGCAACTTCTGTGTTTCATCGTCAATAAGAAGGTCACAGGAATAGAGTAAACCTGAAGTGAAGCATCGGAATCCATAACTAGTGTCACACGAATGGTTCAAAACATAAACAGTAAGAAGAGTCAGTTTTCTTGTACGCAGGTCGGCATTGTGCCTTTTGTATTTAATTCCGATGCAATTTCTGTGTTTCATCGTCAATAAGAAGGTCAGAGGGATACAGTAAAACTGAAGTGAAGCATCGGAATCAATAACTAGTGTCACAGGAATGGTTCAAAACATGGACAGTAAGAAGAGTCAGTTTTCTTGTACTTAAGTCGTCATTGCGCCTTTTGTATGTAATTACGAAGCAATTTCGGTGTTTCATCGTCAATAAGAAGGTCAGAGGGAAGCAGTATACCTGAAGTGAAGCATCGGAATTTATAACTAGTGTCACAGGAATGGTTCAAAACATAGACAGTAAGAAGAGTCAATTTTCTTGTACTTAAGTGGGCATTGTGCCTTTTCTATTTAATTCCGATGCAATTTCTGTGTTTCGGCGTCACTAAGAAGGTCCAAGATATACAGTAAACCTAAAGTGAAGCATCAGAATCTAAAACCGGTCTCAGAGGAAAGGTTCAAAACATAGACAGTAAGAAGAGCCAGTCTTCTTGTACATGTGTCGGCATTGTGCCTTTTGTATTTAATTCCGATGCAATTTCTGTGTTTCATTGTCAATAAGAAGGTCAGCTGGATACAGTAAACCTGACGTGAAGCATCGGAATTTATAACTAGTGTCACAGGAATGGTTAAAAACATAGACAGGAAGTATAGCCGGTCTACATGTACTTGAGTCGGCATTGTGCCTTTTGTTTTTAATTCTGATGCAATTTCTGTGTTTCATATTCAATACGACGGTCAGAGTGGATACAGTAAACATGAAGTGAAGCATCGGAATCTATAACAAGGGGCACAGGAATGGTTCAAAACATAGACAGTAAGAAGAGTCAGTGTCCTAGTACTTAAGTCGGACTTGTGCCTTTTGTATTTAATTCCGATGCATTTTCGGTGTTTCATCGTGAATAAGAGGGTCAGAGGGATACAGTAAACCTGAAGTGATGCATAGGAATCTATAACTAGTGTCACAGGAATGGTTCAAAACATAGACAGTAAGAAGAATCAGTCTTCTTGTACTTAAATCTGCATTGTGCCTTTTGTATATAATTCCGATGCAATTTCTGTGTTTCATCGTCAATATGAAGGTTAGAGGGATACAGTAAACCTGAAGTGAATCATCTGAATGCATAACTAGTGTCACAGGAATGGTTCAAAACATAGACTGTAAGAAGAGTCAGTCTTCCAGTACTTAAGTCGGCACTGTGCCTTTTGTATTGAATTCCAATGCAATTTACGTGTTTCATCGTCAATAAGAAGGTCAGAGGGATACATTAAACCTGAAGTGAAGCATCGGAATCTATAACTAGTGTCACAGGAATGGTTCAAAACATAGACAGTAAGATGAGTCAGTCCTCTTGTACTTAAGTCGGCGTTGTGCCTTTTGTATATAATTCCGATGCAATTTCTGTGTTTCATCGACAATAAGAAGTTCAGCTGGATACAGTAAGCCTGAAGTGAAGCATCGAAATCTATAACTAGTGTCACCGGAATGGTAGAAAACATTGACAGCAAGAAGAGTCAGTCTTATTGTACATAAGTCGGCATTGTGCCTTTTGTATTTTATTAAGATGCAATTTCTGTGTTTCATCGTCAATAAGGAGGTCAGAGGGATACGGAAAAACTGAAGTGAAGCATCGGAATCCAAATCTAGTGTCACAGAAATGGTTCAAAACTTAGACAGTAGGATGAGTCAGTCTTCTTGTACTAAAAAAGGCATTGTGCCTTTTGTATTTAATTCCGATGCAATTTCTGTGCTTCATCGTCAATAAAAAGGTCAGCTGGATACAGTAAACCTGAAGTGTAGCATCGGAATCTGTAACTAGTGTCACAGGAATGGTTCAAAACATAGACAGTAAGAAGAGCCAGTCTTCTTGTCCTTGAGTCTGCGTTGTGCCTTTTGTATTTAATTAAGATGAAATTTCTGTGTTTGATCGTCAATAGGAAGGTGAGAGGGATTCAGTAATCCTGAAGTGAAGCATCGGAATCTATTACTAGTGTCACAGGAATGATTCAAAACATAGACAGTAAGAAGAGTCAGTCTTCTTGTACGTACGTCTGCATTGTGCCTTTAGTATTTAATTAAGATGCCATTTCTGTGTTTCATCGTCAGTAAGAAGGTCAGAGGGATACAGTAAACCTGAAGTGAAGCATCGGAATCTATAACTAGTGTCACAGGAATGGTTCAAACATAGACAGTAAGAAGAGTCAGTTTTCTTGTACTTAAGTCGGCATTGGGCTTTTGTATATAATCACGATGCAATTTCTGTGTTTCATCGTCAATAAGAAGGTCAGAGGGATACAGTAAACCTGAAGTGAAGCATCGGAATCTATAACTAGTGTCACAGGAATGGTTCAAAACTTAGACAGTAAGAAGAGCCAGTCTTCTTGTACTTGAGTCGGCATTGTGCCTTTTGTATTTAATTCCAATGGAATTCATGTGTTTCTTCGTCAATAAGAAGGTCAGAGGGATACAGTAAACCTGAAGTGAAGCATCGGAATCTATAACTAGTGTCACAGGAATGGTTCAAAACATAGACAGTAAGAAGAGGAAGTCTTCTTGCACTTGAGTCGGCATTGTGCCTTTTGTATTTAATTCCGATGCAATTTCTGTGTTTCATCGTCAATAAGAAGGTTAGAGGGATACAGTAAACCTGAAGTGATTCATCTGAATGCATAACTAGTGTCACAGGAATGGTTCAAAACATAGACAGTAAGAAGAGTCAGTATTCCAGCCCTTAAGTCGGCACTGTGCATTTTGTATCGAATTCCAATGCAATTTACGTGTTTCATCGTCAATAAGAAGGTCAGAGAGATACATTAAACCTGAAGTGAAGCATCGGAATCTATAACTAGTGTCACAGGAATGGTTCAAAACATAGACAGTAAAATGAAACAGTCTTCTTGTACTTAAGTCAGCATTGTGCCTTTTGTATTTAATTCCGATGCAATTTCTGTGTTTCATCGTCAATACGAAGGTCAGAGGGATACAGTAAACCTGAAGTGAAGCATCGGAATCTATAACTAGTGTCACAGGAATGGTTCAAAACATAGACAGTAAGAAGAGTCAGTCTTCTTGTACTTACGTCTGCATTGTGCCTTTAGTATTTAATTAAGATGCCATTTCTGTGTTTCATCGTCAATAAGAAGGTCAGAGGGATACAGTAAACCTGAAGTGAAGCATCGGAATTTATAACTAGTGTCACAGGAATGGTTCAAAACATAGACAGTAAGAAGAGTCAATTTTCTTGTACTTAAGTCGGCATAGTGCCCTTTCTATTTAATTTAGATGCAATTTCTGTGTTACGGCGACAATAAGAAGGTCCAAGGGATACAGTAAACCTGAAGTGAAGCATCGGAATCTAAAACCGGTCTCAGAGGAAAGGTTCACATCATAGACAGTAAGAAGAGCCAGTCTTCTTGTACATGAGTCGGCATTGTGCCTTTTGTATTTAATTCCGATGCGATTTCTGTGTTTCATCGTCAATAAGAAGGTCAGCTTGTTACAGTAAACCTGAAGTGAAGCATCGGAATCTATAACTAGTGTCACAGGAATGTTTCAAAACATAAACAGCAAGTAGAACCAGTCTTCTTGTACTTTCGTCGGCATTGTGCCTTTTGCATTTCATTCCGATTCAATTTATGTGCTTCATCGTCAATAAGAAGGTGAAAGGGATACAGTAAACTTGAAGTGAAACATCGGAATCTATAACTAGTGTCACAGGAATGGTTCAAATCATAGACAGTAAGAAGAGTCAGTCTTCTTGTACTTAAGTCGGCATTGTGCATTTTGTATATAATTCCGATGCAATTTCTGTGTTTCAACGTCAATAAGAAGCTTAGAGGGATACAGTAAACCTGAAGTGAAGCATCGGAATCTATAACTAGTGTCACAGGTATGGTTCAAAACATAGACAGTAAGAAGAGTCAGCTTTCGTGTACTTAAGTCGGAATTGTTCCGTTTGTATTTAATTCCGATGCAATTTCTGTGTTTCATCGTCAATAAGAAGGTCAGAGGGGTACAGTAAACCTGAAGTAAAGCATCGGAATCTATAACTAGTTTCACAGGAATGGTACAAAACATAAACAGTAAGAAGAGTCAGTCTTTTTTTACATAAGTCATCATTGTGCCTTTTGTATTTAATTCCGATGGAATTTCTGTGTTTCATCGTCAATACGAAGGTCAGAGGATTACAGTAAACATGAAGTGAAGCATCGGAATCTATAACTAGTGTCACAGGAATGGTTCAAATCATAGACAGTAAGAAGAGTCAGTCTTCTTGTACTTAAGTCGGCATTGTGCCTTTTGTATATAATTCCGATGCAATTTCTGTGTTTCAACGTCAATAAGAAGCTTAGAGGGATACAGTAAACCTGAAGTGAAGCATCGGAATCTATAACTAGTGTCACAGGTATGGTTCAAAACATAGACAGTAAGAAGAGTCAGCTTTCGTGTACTTAAGTCGGAATTGTTCCGTTTGTATTTAATTCCGATGCAATTTCTGTGTTTCATCGTCAATAAGAAGGTCAGAGGGGTACAGTAAACCTGAAGTAAAGCATCGGAATCTATAACTAGTTTCACAGGAATGGTACAAAACATAAACAGTAAGAAGAGTCAGTCTTTTTTTACATAAGTCATCATTGTGCCTTTTGTATTTAATTCCGATGGAATTTCTGTGTTTCATCGTCAATACGAAGGTCAGAGGATTACAGTAAACATGAAGTGAAGCATCGGAAACTATAACTAGTGACACTGGAATGGTTCAAAACATAGACACCAAGAAGGGTCAGTCTTCTTGTACTTAAGTCGGCATTGTGCCTTTTGTACTTAATTCCGATGCAATAGCTGTGTTTCTTCGTCAATAAGATGGTCAGAGGGTTACTGTAAACCTCAAGTGAAGCATCGGAATCTATAACTAGTGTCACAGAAATGGTTCAAAACATAGACAGTAAGAAGAGCCAGTCTTCTTGTACTTGAGTCGGCATTGTGCCTTCTGTATTTAATTCCGATGCAATTTCTGTTTTTCATCGTCAATAAGAAGGTCAGAGGATTACAGTAAACATGAAGTGAAGCATCGGAATCTATAACTAGTGTCACAGGAATGGTTCAAAACATAGACAGTAAAATGAAACAGTCTTCTTGTACTTAAGTCAGCATTGTGCCTTTTGTATTTAATTCCGATGCAATTTCTGTGTTTCATCGTCAATACGAAGGTCAGAGTGATACAATAAACCAGAAGTGAAGCATCGTAATCTATAACTAGTGTCACAGGAATGGTTCAAAACATAGACAGTAAGAAGAGTCAGTCTTCTTGTACCTACGTCTGCATTGTGCCTTTAGTATTTAATTAAGATGCCATTTCTGTGTTTCATCGTCAATAAGAAGGTCAGAGGGATACAGTAAACCTGAAGTGAAGCATCGGAATTTATAACTAGTGTCACAGGAATGGTTCAAAACATAGACAGTAAGAAGAGTCAATTTTCTTGTACTTAAGTCGGCATAGTGCCCTTTCTATCTAATTTAGATGCAATTTCTGTGTTACGGCGTCAATAAGAAGGTCCAAGGGATACAGTAAACCTGAAGTGAAGCGTCGGAATCTAAAACCGGTCTCAGAGGAAAGGTTCACATCATAGACAGTAAGAAGAGCCAGTCTTCTTGTACATGAGTCGGCATTGTGCCTTTTGTATTTAATTCCGATGCGATTTCTGTGTTTCATCGTCAATAAGAAGGTCAGCTGGTTACAGTAAACCTGAAGTGAAGCATCGGAATCTATAACTAGTGTCACAGGAATGTTTCAAAACATAAACAGTAAGTAGAACCAGTCTTCTTGTACTTTCGTCGGCATTGTGCCTTTTGCATTTCATTCCGATTCAATTTATGTGCTTCATCGTCAATAAGAAGGTGAAAGGGATACAGTAAACTTGAAGTGAAACATCGGAATCTATAACTAGTGTCACAGGAATGGTTCAAATCATAGACAGTAAGAAGAGTCAGTCTTCTTGTACTTAAGTCGGCATTGTGCCTTTTGTATATAATTCCGATGCAATTTCTGTGTTTCAACGTCAATAAGAAGCTTAGAGGGATACAGTAAACCTGAAGTGAAGCATCGGAATCTATAACTAGTGTCACAGGTATGGTTCAAAACATAGACAGTAAGAAGAGTCAGCTTTCGTGTACTTAAGTCGGAATTGTTCCGTTTGTATTTAATTCCGATGCAATTTCTGTGTTTCATCGTCAATAAGAAGGTCAGAGGGGTACAGTAAACCTGAAGTAAAGCATCGGAATCTATAACTAGTTTCACAGGAATGGTACAAAACATAAACAGTAAGAAGAGTCAGTCTTTTTTTACATAAGTCATCATTGTGCCTTTTGTATTTAATTCCGATGGAATTTCTGTGTTTCATCGTCAATACGAAGGTCAGAGGATTACAGTAAACATGAAGTGAAGCATCGGAAACTATAACTAGTGACACTGGAATGGTTCAAAACATAGACACCAAGAAGGGTCAGTCTTCTTGTACTTAAGTCGGCATTGTGCCTTTTGTACTTAATTCCGATGCAATAGCTGTGTTTCTTCGTCAATAAGATGGTCAGAGGGTTACTGTAAACCTCAAGTGAAGCATCGGAATCTATAACTAGTGTCACAGAAATGGTTCAAAACATAGACAGTAAGAAGAGCCAGTCTTCTTGTACTTGAGTCGGCATTGTGCCTTCTGTATTTATTTCCGATGCAATTTCTGTTTTTCATCGTCAATAAGAAGGTCAGACGGATACAGTAAACCTGAAGTGAAGCATCGGAATTTATAACTAGTGTCACATGAATGGTTCAAAGCATAGACAGTAAGAAGAGTCAGTCTTATTGTACTGAAGTCGGCATTGTGCCTATTGCATTTAATTCCGATGCAATTTCTGTGTTTCATCGTCAATACGAAGGTCAGAGTGATACAATAAACCAGAAGTGAAGCATCGTAATCTAAAAAAGGTCTCAGAGGAAAGGTTCAAAACATAGACAGTAAGAAGAGCCAGTCCTCTTGTACATAAGTCGGCATTGTGCCTTTTGTATTTAAATCTGATGTATTTTTTGTGTTTTATCGTCAATAATAGGGTCAGAGGGATACAGTAAACCTGGAGTGAAGCATCGGAATCTATAACTAGTGTCACAGGAATGGTTCAAACATAAACAATAAGAGGAGTCAGTCTTCTTGTACTTAAGTCGGCATTGTGCCTTTACTATTTAATTCCGATGCAATATATGTGTTTCATCCTCAATAAGAAGGTCCAAGGGATACAGTAAACCTGAAGTGAAGCATCGGAATCTATAACTAGTGTCACACAATGGTTCAAAATATAGTCAGTAAGAAGCGTCAGTCTTCTTGTACTTAAGTCGGCATTGTGCCTTTTCTATTTAATTTTGATGCAATATCTGTGTTTCATCGTCAATTAGAAGGTCCAAGGGATAGTGTAAACCTGGAGTGAAGCACCGGAATCTATAACTAGTGTCACAAGAACGGTTCAAAACATAGACTGTAATAAGATTCAGTCTTCTTGTACTTTAGTCAGCATTTCGCCTTTTGTATATAACTCCGATGCATTTTCTGTGTTTCATCGTCAATAAGAGCGTCCAAGGGATACAGTAGACCTGGAGTGAAGCATCGGAATCTTTAACTAGTGTCACAGGAATGGTTCAAAACATATACAGTAAGAAGAGTCAGTCTTCTTGTACTTATCTCTGCATTGTGCCTTTTGTAATTAATTCCGATGCAATTTCTGTGTTTCATCATCAATACGACGGTCAGAGGGATACAGTAAACCTGGAGTGAAGCATCGGAATCTATAACTAGTGTCACAGGGACGGTTCAAACATAGACAGTAAGATGAGTCGGTATTCTTGTACTTAAGTCGGCATTGTGCATTTCTACTTAATTCCGATGCAATTTCTGTGTTTCATCGTCAATAAGAAGGTCAGAGGGATACAGTAAACCTGGAGTGAAGCATCGGAGTCCATAACTAGTGGCACAGGAATGGGTCAAATCATAGGCAGTAAGAAGAGTCAGCCTTCTTGTACTTAAATCGGCATTGTGCCTTTTGTATTTAATTCCGATGCAATTTCTGTGTTTCACCGTCGATACGAAGGTCCAAGGGATACAGTAAACCTGAAGTGAAGCATCGGAATCTATAACTAGTGTCACAGGAATGGTTCAAAACATAGACAGTAGCAAGAGTCAGTCTACTTGCACATAAGTCGGCATTGTGCCTATTGTATTTAATTCCGGTGCAATTTCTGTGTTTCATCGTCAATAAGAAGGTCCAAGGGACACAGTAAACCTGGAGTGAAGCAACGGAATCTATAACTAGTGTCACAGGAATGGTTCAAACATAGACAGTAGGAAGGGTCAGTCTTCCTGTACTTAAGTCGGCATGTGCCTTTTGTATTTAATTCCGATGCAATTTCTGTGTTTCATCGTCACTAAGATGGTCAGAGGGATACAGTAATCCTGAAGTTAAGCATCGGAATCTATAAGTAGTGTCACTGGAATAGTTCAAATCATAGACAGTTGGAAGAGACAGTCTTCTTGTACTTAAGTCGGCATTGTGCTTTTTGTATTTAATTCCTATGCAATTTCTGTGTTTCATCGTCAATAAGAAGGTCCAAGGGATACAGTAAACCTGGAATGAACCATCGGAATCTATAACTAGTGACACAGGAATGGTTGAAAGCATAGACAATAGGAAAAGTCAGTCTACATGTACTTAAGTCGGCATTGTGCCTTTTGTATATAATTCCGATGCAATTTCTGTGTTTCATCGTCAATAAGAAGCTCAGAGGCATACAGTAATCCCAAAGTTAAGCATCAGAATCTATAACTAGAGTCACAGGAATGGGTCAAATCATAGGCAGTAATAAGAGTCAGCCTTCTTGTACTGAAATCGGCATTGTGCCCTTTGTATTTAATTCCGATGCAATTTCTGTGTTTCACCGTGAATACGAAGGTCCAAGGGATACAGTAAACCTGAAGTGAAGCATCGGAATCTCTAACTAGTGTCACAGGAATGGTTCAAAACATAGACAGTAGCAAGAGTCAGTCTACGTGTACTTAAGTCGGCATTGTGCCTTTTGTATTTAATTCCGATGCAATTTCTGTGTTTCATCGTCAATAAGAAGGTCAGAGGGATACAGTAAACCTGGAGTGAAGCATCGGAGTCTATAACTAGTGGCACAGGAATGGGTCAAATCATAGGCAGTAAGAAGAGTCAGCCTTCTTGTACTTAAATCGGCATTGTGCCTTTTGTATTTAATTCCGATGCAATTTCTGTCTTTCACCGTGAATAAGAAGGTTCAAGGGATACAGTAAACCTGAAGTGAAGCATCGGAAACTATAACTAGTGTCACAGGAATGGTTCAAAACATAGACAGTAGCAAGAATCAGTCTGCTTGTACTTAAGTCAGCATTGTGCCCATTGTATTTAATTCCGGTGCAATTTCTGTGTTTCATCGTCAATAAACAGGTCCAAGGGACACAGTAAACCTGGAGTGAAGCAACCCAATCTATAACTAGTGTCACAGGAATGGTTCAAAACATAGACAGTAGGAAGGGTCAGTCTTCTTGTACTTAAGTCGGCATGTGCCTTTTGTATTTAATTCCGGTGCAATTTCTGTGTTTCATCGTCACTAAGATGGTCAGAGGGATACAGTAATCCTGAAGTTAAGCATCGAAATCTATAAGTAGTGTCATTGGAATGGTTCAAAACATAGACAGTTGGAAGAGTCAGTCTACATGTACTTAAGTCGGCATTGTGCCTTTTGTATAGTATTCCGATGCAATTTCTGTCTTTCATCGTCAATAAGAAGGTCAAAGGGATACAGTAATCCCGAAGTTAAGCATCAGAATTTATAACTAGAGTCACAGGAATGGTTCAAAGCATAGTCAGTAAGAAGAGTCAGTCTTCTTGAAGTTAATTCGGCATGGTGCCGTTTGTATTTAATTCCGATGCAATTTCTGTGTTTCATTGTCATTAAGAAGGTTCAAGGGATACAGTAAACCTGATGTGAAGCAACGGATTCTATAACTAGTGTCACAGGAATGGTACAAAACATAGACAGTTGGAAGAGACAGTCTTCTTGTACTTAAGTCGGCATTGTGCGTTTTGAATTTAATTCAGATGCAATTTCTGTGTTTCATCGTCAATAAGAAGGCCCAACGGATACTGTAAACCTGAAAATAACCATCGGAATCTATAACTAGTGTCACAGGAGTGGTTCAAAACATATATAGTAAGAAAAGTCAGTCTACATGTACTTAAGTCGGCATTGTGCTTCTGTACTTAATTCCGATGCAATTTCTGTGTTTCATCGTCAATAAGAAGGTCCAAGGGATACAGTAGACCTGAATTGAATCATAGGAATCTATAACTAGTGTCACAGGATTGGTTCAAATCATAGACAGTAGGAAGAGTCAGTCTTCTTGTACTTAAGTCGGCATTGTGAATTTTGTATTTAATTTCGATGCAATTTCTGTGTTTCATCGTCAATAAGAAGGTCAGAGGGATACAGTAAACCTGAGGTGAAGCTTCGGAATCTATAACTAGAGTCACAGGAATGGTCCAAAACATAGACAGTAAGAAGAGTCAGTCCTCTTGTACTTAAGTCGGCATTGTGCCTTTTGTATTTAATTCCAAAACAATTTCTGTGCTTCATCGTCAACAAGAAGGTTGAAGGGTTACAGTAAACCTGAAGTGAAGCATCGGAATCAATAACTAGTGTCACAAGAACGGTTCAAAACATAGTCAGTAAGTAGAGTCAGTCTTCTTGTACTTTAGTCAGCATTGTGCCTTTTGTATATAATTCCGATGCATTTTCTGTGTTTCATCGTCAATAAGAACGTCCAAGGGATACAGTAGACCTGGAGTGAAGCATCGGAATCTTTAACTAGTGTCACAGGAATGGTTCAAAACATATACAGTAAGAAGAGTCAGTCATCTTGTACTTATCTCTGCATTGTGCCTTTTGTATTTAATTCCGATGCAATTTCTGTGTTTCATCGTCAATACGACGGTCAGAGGGATACAGTAAACCTGAAGTGAAGTATCGGAATCTATAACTAGTGTCACAGGAATGGTTCAAAACATAGTTAGTAAGATGAGTCTGTCTTCTTGTACTTAAGTCGGCATTGCGCCTTTTGTATTTAATTCCGATGCAATTTCTGTGTTTCATCGTCAATAAGAAGGTCCAAGAAATACAGTAAACCTGGAGTGAAGCATCGGAATCTATAACTAGTGTCACAGGGACGGTTCAAACATAGACAGTAAGATGAGTCGGTATTCTTGTACTTAAGTCGGCATTGTGCCTTTTCTACTTAATTTCGATGCAATTTCTGTGTCTCATCGTCAATAACAAGGTCCAGTAAACCTGAAGTGAAGCATCGGAATCTATAACTAGTGTCACAGGAATGGTTCAAAGCATAGACAGTAAGAAAAGTCAGACTTCTTTTACTTAAGTCGGCATTGTGACTTTTGTATTTAATTCCGATGCAGTTTCTGTGTTTCATCGTCAATAAGAAGGTCAGAGGGATACAGTATACTTGGAGTGAATCATCGGAGTCTATAACTAGTGTCACAGGAGTGGTTGAAAACATAGGCAGTAAGAAGAGTCAGCCTTCTTGTACTTAAGTCGGCATTGTGCCTTTTGTATTTAATTCCGATGCAATTTCTGTGTTTCATCGTCAATAAGAAGGTCCAAGGGATACAGTAAACCTGGAGTGAAGCATCGGAATCTATAACTAGTTTCACAGGGACGGTTCAAACATAGACAGTAAGATGAGTCGGTATTCTTGTACTTAAGTCGGCATTGTGCATTTCTACTTAATTCCGATGCAATTTCTGTGTTTCATCGTCAATAAGAAGGTCCAAGGGATACAGTAAACCTGGAATGAACCATCGGAATCTATAACTAGTGACACAGGAATGGTTGAAAGCATAGACAATAGGAAAAATCAGTCTACATGTACTTAAGTCGGCATTGTGCCTTTTGTATTTAATTCCGATGCAATTTCTGTGTTTCATCGTCAATAAGAAGCTCAGAGGCATACAGTAATCCCAAAGTTAAGCATCAGAATCTATAACTAGAGTCGCAGGAATGGGTCAAATCATAGGCAGTAAGAAGAGTCAGCCTTCTTGTACTGAAATCGACATTGTGCCCTTTGTATTTAATTCCGATGCAATTTCTGTGTTTCACCGTGAATACGAAGGTCCAAGGGATACAGTAAACCTGAAGTGAAGCATCGGAATCTATAACTAGTGTCACAGGAATGGTTCAAAACATAGACAGTAGCAAGAGTCAGTCTACTTGTACTTAAGTCGGCATTGTGCCTTTTGTATTTAATTCCGATGCAATTTCTGTGTTTCATCGTCAATAAGAAGGTCAGAGGGATACAGTAAACCTGGAGTGAAGCATCGGAGTCTATAACTAGTGTCACAGGAATGGGTCAAATCATAGGCAGTAAGAAGAGTCAGCCTTCTTGTACTTAAATCGGCATTGTGCCTTTTGTATTTAATTCCGTTGCATTTTCTGTCTTTCACCGTGAATAAGAAGGTTCAAGGGATACAGTAAACCTGAAGTGAGGCATCGGAATCTATAACTAGTGTCACAGGAATGGTTCAAAACATAGACAGTAGCAAGAGTCAGTCTGCTTGTACTTAAGTCAGCATTGTGCCCATTGTATTTAATTCCGGTGCAATTTCTGTGTTTCATCGTCAATAAGAAGGTCCAAGGGACACAGTAAACCTGGAGTGAAGCAACGGAATCTATAACTAGTGTCACAGGAATGGTTCAAAACATAGACAGTAGGAAGGGTCAGTCTTCTTGTACTTAAGTCGGCATGTGCCTTTTGTATTTAATTCCGATGCAATTTTTGTGTTTCATCGTCACTAAGATGGTCAGAGAGATACAGTAATCCTGAAGTTAAGCATCGAAATCTATAAGTAGTGTCACTGGAATGGTTCAAAACATAGACAGTTGGAAGAGTCAGTCTACATGTACTTAAGTCGGCATTGTGCCTTTTGTATAGTATTCCGATGCAATTTCTGTCTTTCATCGTCAATAAGAAGGTCAAAGGGATACAGTAATCCCGAAGTTAAGCATCAGAATTTATAACTAAAGTCACAGGAATGGTTCAAAGCATAGTCAGTAAGAAGAGTCAGTCTTCTTGAAGTTAATTCGACATTGTGCCGTTTGTATTTAATTCCGATGCAATTTCTGTGTTTCATCGTCAATAAGAAGGTCAGAGGGATACAGTAAACCTGAGGTGAAGCTTCGGAATCTATAACTAGTGTCACAGGAATGGTTCAAAACATAGACAGTTGGAAGAGTCAGTCTTCTTGTACTTATGTCGGCATTGTGCGTTTTGAATTTAATTCCGATGCAATTTTTGTGTTTCATCGTCAATAAGAAGGCCCACGGGATACAGTAAACCTGAAAATAACCATCGGAATCTATAACTAGTGTCACAGGAGTGGTTCAAAACATATACAGTAAGAAAAGTCAGTCTACATGTACTTAAGTCGGCATTGTGCTTTTGTACTTAATTCCGATGCAATTTCTGTGTTTCATCGTCAATAAGAAGGTCCAAGGGATGCAGTAGACCTGAATTGAATCATAGGAATCTATAACTAGTGTCACAGGAATGGTTCAAATCATAGACAGTAGGAAGAGTCAGTCTTCTTGTACTTAAGTCGGCATTGTGATTTTTTGTATTTAATTTCGATGCAATTTCTGTGTTTCATCGGCAATAAGAAGGTCAGAGGGATACAGTAAACCTGAGGTGAAGCTTCGGAATCTATAACTAGAGTCACAGGAATGGTTCAAAACATAGACAGTAAGAAGAGTCAGCCCTCTTGTACTTAAGTCGGCATTGTGCCTTTTGTATTTAATTCCAAAACAAATTCTGTGCTTCATCGTCAACAAGAAGGCTGAAGGGTTACAGTAAACCTGAAGTGAAGCATCGGAATCAATAGCTAGTGTCACAAGAATGGTGCAAAACATAGTCAGTAAGTAGAGTCAGTCTTCATGTACTTAAATCGGCAATGTGCCTTTTGTATTTAATTCCGTTGCAATTTCTGTGTTGCATCGTCAATAAGAAGATCCAAGGGATACAGTAATCCTGAGGTTAAGCATCGGAATCTATGACTAGTGTCACAGGAATGGTTCAAAACATAGTCAGTAAGAAGATTCAGTCTTCTTGTACTTAAGTCGATTGTGTGCCTTTTGTATTTCATTCCGATGCAATTTCTGTGTTTCAGCGTCAATAAGTAGGTCCAAGGGATACAGTAAACCTGAAGTCAAGCATCGGAATATATAACTAGAGTCACGGGAATGGGCAAAAGATAGACAGTAGCAAGAGTCAGTCCTCTTGAACTTAAGTTGGCATTGTGCCTATAGTATTTAATTCCGTTGCAATTTCTGTGTTTCATCGTTAATAAGATGGTCCAAGGGACACAGTAAACCTGGAGTGAAGCATCGGAATCTATAACTAGTGTCACAGGAATGGTTCAAAACATAGTCAGTAAGAAGCGTCAGTCTTGTTGTACTTATGTCGGCATTGTGCCTTTTCTATTTAATTCAGATGCAATATCTGTGTTTCATCGTCAATAAGAAGGTCCAAGGGATACTGTAAACTTGGAGTGAAGCACCGGAATATATAACTAGTGTCACAGGAATTGTTCAAAACATAGACAGTAGGTAAAGTCAGTCTACATGTACTTAAGTCGGCATTGTGCTTTTGTACTTAATTCCGATGCAATTTCTGTGTTTCATCGTCAATAAGAAGGTCAGAGGGATACAGTAAACCTGACGTGAAGCATCGGAATCTATAACTAGAGTCACAGGAATGGTTCAAAACATAGACAGTAAGAAGACTCAGTCCTCTTCTACCTAAGTCGGCATTGGGCCTTTTGTATTTAATTCCAAAGCAATTTCTGTGTTTCATCGTCAATAAGAAGGTTTAAGGGATACAGTAAACCTGAAGTGAAGCATCGGAATCTATAACTAGTGTCACAGGAATGGATCAAAACATAGACAGTAGGAAGAGTCAGTCTTCTTGTACTTAAGTCGGCATTGAGTCTTTTGTATTTAATTCCGATGGAATATCTGTGTTTCATCCTCAATAAGAAGGTCCAAGGGATACAGTAAACCTGAAGTGAAGCATCGTAATCTGTAACTAGTGTCACAGGAATGGTTCAAAACATAGTCAGTATGAAGCGTCAGACTTGTTGTACTTAAGTCGGCATTGTGCCTTTTCTATTTAATTCTGATGCAATATCTGTGTTTTATAGTCAATAAGAACGTCCAAGGGTTACTGTAAACTTGGAGTGAAGCAGCGGAATCTACAACTAGTGTCACAAGAACGGTTCAAAACATAGACTGTAATAAGAGTAAGTCTTCTTGTACTTTAGTCGGCATTGTGCCTCTTGTATTTAATTCCGATGCAATTTCTGTGTTTCATCGTCAATAAGAGGGTCCAAGGGATACAGTAAACCTGGAGTGAAGCATCGGAATCTATAACTAGTGTCACAGGATTGGTTCAAAACATAGACAGTAAGAAGAGTCAGTCTTCTTGTACTTAATTCTGCATTGTGCCTTTTGTATTTAATTCCGATGCAATTTCTTTGTTTCATCGTCATTAGGAAGGTCCAAGAGATACAGTAAACCTGAAGTGAAGCATCGGTATTTATAACTAGTGTCACAGGAATGGTTCAAAACATAGTCAGTAAGAAGAGTCAGTCTTCTTGTACTTAAGTCGGCATTGTGCCTTTTCTATTTAATTCCGATGCAATTTCTGTGTATCATCGTCAATAAGAAGGACCAAGGGATACAGTAATCCTGAAGTTAAGCATCGGAATCTATGACTAGTGTCACAGGAATGGTTCTAAACATAGTCAGTAAGACGAGTCAGCCTTCTTGTACTTCAGTCGGTTTTGTGCCTTTTGTATTTAATTCCGATGCAATTTCTGTGTTTCATCGTCAATAAGAAGGTCCAAGGGATACAGTAAACCTGAAGTGAAGCATCGGAGTATATAACTAGTGTCACTGGAATGGGCAAAACATAGACAGTAGCAAGAGTCAGTCCTCTTGTACTTCAGTTGGCATTCTGCCGATTGTATTTAATTCCTTTGCAATTTCTGTGTTTCATCGTTAATAAGATGGTCCAAGGGACACAGTAAACCTGGAGTGAAGCATCGGAATCTATAACTAGTGTCACAGGAATGGTTCAAAACATAAACAGTAGGAAGAGTCAGTCTTCTTGTACTTAAGTCGGCATTGTGCCTTTTGTATTTAATTCCGATGCAATATCTGTGTTTCATCCTCAATAAGTAGGTCCTAGGGATACAGTAAACCAGAAGTGAAGCATCGTAATCTATGACTAGTGTCACAGGAATGGTTCAAAACATAGTCAGTAAGAAGCGTCAGTCTTGTTGTACTTATGTCGGCATTGTGCCTTTTCTATTTAATTCAGATGCAATATCTGTGTTTCATCGTCAATAAGAAGGACCAAGGGATACTGTAAACTTGGAGTGAAGTGCCGGAATATATAACTAGTGTCACAGGAATTGTTCAAAACATAGACAGTAGGAAAAGTCAGTCTACATGTACTTAAGTCGGCATTGTGCTTTTGTACTTAATTCCGATGCAATTTCTGTGTTTCATCGTCAATAAGAAGGTCAGAGGGATACAGTAAACCTGAGGTGAAGCTTCGGAATCTATAACTAGAGTCACAGGAATGGTTCAAAACATAGACAGTTAGAAGAGTCAGTCCTCTTGTACTTAAGTCGGCATTGTGCCTTTTGTATTTAATTCCAAAACAATTTCTGTGCTTCATCGTCAACAAGAAGGTTGAAGGGTTACAGTAAACCTAAAGTGAAGCATCGGAATCAATAGCTAGTGTCACAAGAATGGTGCAAAACATAGTCAGTAAGTAGAGTCAGTCTTCATGTACTTAAATCGGCAATGTGCCTTTTGTATTTAATTCCGTTGCAATTTCTGTGTTGGATCGTCAATAAGAAGATCCAAGGGATACAGTAATCCTGAGGTTAAGCATCGGAATCTATGACTAGTGTCACAGGAATGGTTCAAAACATAGTCAGTAAGAAGATTCAGTCTTCTTGTACTTAAGTCGGTTGTGTGCCTTTTGTATTTCATTCCGATGCAATTTCTGTGTTTCATCGTTAATAAGAAGGGCCAAGGGACACAGTAAACCTGGAGTGAAGCATCGGAATCTATAACTAGTGTCACAGGAATGGATCAAAACATAGACAGTAGGAAGAGTCAGTCTACTTGTACTTAAGTCGGCATTGAGTCTTTTGTATTTAATTCCGATGGAATATCTGTGTTTCATCCTCAATAAGAAGGTCCAAGGGATACAGTAAACCTGAAGTGAAGCATCGTAATCTGTAACTAGTGTCACAGGAATGGTTCAAAACATAGTCAGTATGAAGCGTCAGACTTGTTGTACTTAAGTCGGCATTGTGCCTTTTCTATTTAATTCTGATGCAATATCTGTGTTTTATCGTCAATAAGAACGTCGAAAGGTTACTGTAAACTTGGAGTGAAGCAGCGGAATCTACAACTAGTGTCACAAGAACGGTTCAAAACATAGACTGTGATAAGAGTAAGTCTTCTTGTACTTTAGTCGGCATTGTGCCTCTTGTATTTAATTCCGATGCAATTTCTGTGTTTCATCGTCAATAAGAGGGTCCAAGGGATACAGTAAACCTGGAGTGAAGCATCGGAATCTATAACTAGTGTCACAGGATTGGTTCAAAGCATAGACTTTAAGAAGAGTCAGTCTTCTTGTACTTAATTCTGCATTGTGCCTTTTGTATTTAATTCCGATGCAATTTCTTTGTTTCATCGCCATTAGGAAGGTCCAAGAGATACAGTAAACCTGAAGTGAAGCATCGGTATTTATAACTAGTGTCACAGGATTGGTTCAAAACATAGTCAGTAAGAAGAGTCAGTCTTCTTGTACTTAAGTCGGCATTGAGCCTTTTCTATTTAATTCCGATGCAATATCTGTGTTTCATCCTCAATAAGAAGGTCCTAGGGATACAGTAAACCTGAAGTGAAGCATCGTAATCTATAACTAGTGTCACAGGAATGGTTCAAAACATAGTCAGTAAGAAGCGTCAGTCTTGTTGTACTTATGTCGGCATTGTGCCTTTTCTATTTAATTCAGATGCAATATCTGTGTTTCATCGTCAATAAGAAGGTCCAAGGGATACTGTAAACTTGGAGTGAAGCACCGGAATATATAACTAGTGTCACAGGAATGGTTCAAAACATAGACAGTAGGAAAAGTCAGTCTACATGTACTTAAGTCGGCATTGTGCTTTTGTACTTAATTCCGATGCAATTTCTGTGTTTCATCGTCAATACGAAGGTCAGAGGGATACAGTAAACCTGACGTGAAGCATCGGAATCTGTAACTAGAGTCACAGGAATGGTTCAAATCATAGACAGTAAGAAGACTCAGTCCTCTTCTACCTAAGTCGGCATTGTGCCTTTTGTATTTAATTCCAAAGCAATTTCTGTGTTTCATTGTCAATAAGAAGGTTTAAGGGTTACAGTAAACCTGAAGTGAAGCATCGGAATCAATAGCTAGTGTCACAAGAATGGTTCAGAACATAGTCAGTAAGTAGAGTCAGTCTTCATGTACTTAAGTCGGCATTGTGCCTTTTGTATTTAATTCAGTTGCAATTTCTGTGTTTCATCGTCAATAAGAAGATCCACGAGATACAGTAATCCTGACGTTAAGCATCGGAATCTATGACTAGTGTCACAGGAATGGTTCAAAACATAGTCAGTAAGAAGTGTCAGTCTTCTTGTACTTGAGTCGGTTTTGTGCCTTTGTATTTAATTCCGATGCAATTTCTGTGTTTCATCGTCAATAAGGAGGTCCAAGTGATACAGTAAACCTGAAGTGAAGCATCGGAATATATAACTAGTGTCACAGGAATGGGCAAAACGTAGACAGTAGCAAGAGTCAGTCCTCTTGTACTTAAGTTGGCATTGTGCCTATTGTATTTACTTCCGTTGCAATTTCTGTGTTTCATCGTTAATAAGAAGTGCCAAGGGACACAGTAAACCTGGAGTGAAGCATCGGAATCTATAACTAGTGTCACAGGAATGGTTCAAAACATAGTCAGTAAAAAGCGTCAGTCTTCTTGTACTTAAGTCGGCATTGTGCCTTTTCTATTTAATTCTCATGCAATATCTGTGTTTCATCGTCAATAAGAAGGTCCAAGGGATACTGTAAACATGGAGTGAAGCACCGGAATCTATAATTAGTGTCACAAGAACGGTTCAAAACATAGACTGTAATAAGAGTCAGTCTTCTTGTACTTTAGTCGGCATTGTGCCTTTTGTATTTAATTCCGATGCAATTTCTGTGTTTCATCGCCAATAAGAAGGTCCAAGGGATATAGTAAACCTAAAGTGTAGCATCGTAATCTATAACTAGTGTCACAGGAATTGTTCAAAACATAGTCACTCTGAAGAGTCAGTCTTCTTGTACTTAAGTCGGCATTGTGCCTTTTCTATTTAATTACGACGCAATTTCTGTGTTTCATCGTCAATAAGAAGGTCCAAGGGATACAGTAAACCTGAAATGAACCATCGGAATCTATAACTAGTGTCACAGGAATGGTTCAAAACATAGACAGTAGGAAAAGTCAGCCTACATGTACTTAAGTCGGCATTGTGCCTGTTGTATTTAATTCCAATGCAATTTCTGTGTTTCATCGTCAATAAGAAGGTCCAAGGGATACAGTAAACCTGGAATGAAGCATCGGAATCTATAACTAGTGTCACAGGATTGGTTCAAAACATAGACAGTAAGAAGAGGTAGTTCTCTTGTACCTAATTCTGCATTGTGCCTTTTGTATTTAATTCCGATGCAATTTCTGTGTTTCATCGTCAATAGGAAGGTCCAAGAGATACAGTAAACCTGAAGTGAAGCATCGGTATTTATAACTAGAGTCACAGGAATGGTTCAAAACATAGTCAGTAAGAAGAGTCATTCTTATTGGACTTAAATCTGCATTGTGCCTTTTGTATTTAATTCCGATGCAATTTCTGTGTTTCATCGTCAATAAGAAGGACCAAGGGATACAGTAAACCTGGAGTGAAGCATCGGAATCCATAACTAGTGTCACAGGGATGGTTCAAATCATAGACAGTAAGAAATGTCAGTCTTCTTGTATTTAAGTCGGCATTGTGCCTTTTGTATTTAGTTCCGATGCAATTTCTGTGTTTCATCGTCAAGAAGAAGGTCCAAGGGATCGAATAAACCTGGAGTGAAGCATCGGAGTCTATAACTAGTGTCACAGGGATGGTTCAAATCATAGACAGTAAGAAATGTCAGTCTTCTTGTATTTAAGTCGGCATTGTGCCTTTTCTATTTAATTCTCATGCAATATCTGTGTTTCATCGTCAATAAGAAGGTCCAAGGGATACTGTAAACATGGAGTGAAGCACCGGAATCTATAATTAGTGTCACAAGAACGGTTCAAAACATAGACTGTAATAAGAGTCAGTCTTCTTGTACTTTAGTCGGCATTGTGCCTTTTGTATTTAATTCCGATGCAATTTCTTCGTTTCATCGTCAATAAGACGGTCAGAGGGATACAGTAAACCTGAAGTGAAGTATCGGAATCTGTAACTAGTGTCACAGAAATGGTTCAAAACATAGTCAGTAAGAAGAGTCTGTCTTCTTGTACTTAAGTCGGCATTGTGCCTTTTGTATTTAATTCCGATGCAATATCTGTGTTGCATCGGCAATAAGAAGGTCCAAGGGATACAGTAAACCTGGAGTGAAGCATCGGAATCTATAACTAGTGTCACAGGGACGGTTCAAAACATAGACAGTAAGATGAGTCGGTATTTTTGGTACTTAAGTCGGCATTGTGCCTTTTCTACTTAATTCCGATGCAATTTCTGTGTCTCATCGTCAATAAGAGGGTCCAAGGGATACAGTAAACCTGAAGTGAAGCATCGGAATCTGTGACTAGTGTCACAGGAATGGTTCAAAGCATAAACAGTAAGAAAAGTCAGACTTCTTTTACTTAAGTCGGCATTGTGACATTTGTATTTAATTCCGATACAGTTTCTGTGTTTCATCGGCAATAAGAAGGTCCAAGGGATACAGTAAACCTGGAATGAAGCTTCGGAGTCTATAACTAGAGTCACAGGAATGGTTCAAAACATAGACAGTAAGAAGAGTCAGTCTTCTTGTAATTAATTCGGCGTGGGCCTTTTGTATATAATTACTATTCAATTTCTGTGTTTCATCGTCAATAAGAAGGTCAGAGGGATGCAGTAAACCTGAAGTGAAGCATCAGAAACTATAACTAGTGTCACAGGAATTGATCAAAGCATAGTCAGTAAGAAGAGTCAGTCTTCTAGAGCTTAAGTCGGCATTGTGCCTTTTGTATTTAATTCCGATGCAATTTCTGTGTTTCATCGTCAATAAGAAGGTCCATATGATACAGTAAACCTGAAGTAAAGCATCGGAATCTATAACTAGTGTCACGGGAATGGTTCAAAACATAGACAGTAGCAAGAGTCAGTCTACTCGTATTTAAGTCGGCATCGTGCCTATTGTATTTAATTCCGATGCAATTTGTGTGTTTCATCGTCAATAAGAAGGTCACAGGGATACAGTAAACCTGATGTGAAGCATCGGAATCTGTAACTAGTGTCACAGGAATGGTACAAAACATAGTCAGTAAGAAGAGTCGGTCTTCTTGTACTTAAGTCCTCATTGTGCCTTTTCTATTTAATTCCGATGCAATTTCTGTGCTTCATCGTCAATATGAATGTCAGAGGGATACAGTAAACCTGGAGTGAAGCATCGGAATCTATAACTACTGTCACAGGGACGGTTCAAAACATAGACAGTAAGAAGAGTCAGTCTTCTTGTACTTAATTCGGCATTGTGCCTTTTGTATTTTATTCCGATGCAATTTCTGTGCTTCATCGTCACTAAGAAGGTCAGAGGGATACAGTAATTCTGAAGTTAAGCATCGGAATCTATAACTAGTGTCACAGGAAAGGTTCAAAGCATAGTCAGTAAGAAGAGTCAGTCTTCTTGTGGTTAAGTCGGCATTGTGCCTTTTGTATTTAATTCCGATGCAATTTCTGTGTTTCATCGTCAATACGAAGGTACAAGGGATACAGTAAACCTGAAGCGAAGCATCGGAATCTATAACTAGTGTCACAGGAATGGTTCAAAACATAGACTGTCAGAAGAGTCAGTCTTCTTGTACTTTAGTCGGCATTGTGCATTTTGTATTTAATTCCGATGCAATTTCTGTGTTTCATCGTCAATAAGAGGGTCCAAGGGATACAGTAAACCTGAAATGAACCATCGGAATCTATGACTAGTGTCACAGGAATGGTTCAAACATAGTCAGTAAGAAGAGTCAGTCTTCCTGTACTGATGTCGGTATTGTGCCTTTTGTATTTAATTCCGATGCAATTTCTGTGTTTCATCGTCAATAAGAAGGTCCAAGGGATACAGTAAACCTGGAGTGAAGCATCGGAATCTATAACTAGTGTCACAGGAATGGTTCAAAGCATAGACAGGACGAAGAGTCAGTCTTCCTGTAGTTAATTCGGCATTGTGCCGTTTGTATTTTATTCCGATGCAATTTCTGTGTTTCATCGTCAATAAGAAGGTCCAAGGGATACAGCAAACCTGAAGTGAAGCATCGGAATTTATAACTAGTGTCAGAGGAATAGTTCAAAACATACACAGTAGGAAGAGTCAGTCTACTAGTACTTATGTCGGCATTGTGCATTTTCTATTTAATTCCGATGCAATTTCTGTGTTTCATCGTCAATAAGACGGTCAGAGGGATACAGTAAACCTGAAGTGAAGCATCGGAATCTATAATTAGTGTCACAGGAATGGTTCAAAACTTAGACAGTTGGAAGAGTCAGTGTTCTTGTACTTAAGTCGGCATTGTGCCTTTTGTATTTAATTCCGATGCAATTTCTGTGTTTCATCGTCAATAAGAGGGTCCAAGGGATACAGTAAACCTGAAATGAACCATCGGAATCTATGACTAGTGTCACAGGAATGGTTCAAACATAGTCAGTAAGAAGAGTCAGTCTTCCTGTACTGATGTCGGTATTGTGCCTTTTGTATTGAATTCCGATGCAATTTCTGTGTTTCATCGTCAATAAGAAGGTCCAAGAGATACAGTGAACCTGGAGTGAAGCATCGTAGTCTACAACTAATGTCACAGGAATGGTTCGAGACATAGACTGTAAAAAGAGTCAGTCTTCTTGTACTTTCTTCTGCATTGTGCCTTTTGTATTTAATTCTGATGAAATTTCTGTGTTTCATCGTCAATAAGAAGGTCAGAGGGATACAGTAAACCTGAAGTGAAGCATCGGAATCTATAATTAGTGTCACAGGAATGGTTCAAAACATAGTAAGAAGAGTCAGTCTTCTTGTACTTAAGTTGACATTGTGTCTTTTGTATTTAATTCCGATGAAATTTCTGTGTTTCATCGTCAATAAGATGGTCCAAGGGATACATTAAACCCAGAGTGAAGCATCGGAATCTATAACTAGTGTCACAGGAATGGTTCAAATCATAGAGAGTAGGAAGAGTCAGTCTTCTTGTACTTAAGTCGGCATTGTGAATTTTGTATTTAATTCCAGTGAAATTTCTGTGTTTCATCGTCAATAAGAAGGTCCAATGGATACAGTAAACCTAAAGTGAAGCATCGGAATCTATAACTAGTGTCACAGGAATGGTTCAGATCATAGACTGTCAGAAGAGTCAGTCTTCTTGTACTATAGTCGGCATTGTGTCTTTTGTATTTTATTCCAATGCAATTTCAGTGTTTCATCGTCAATACGAAGTTCCAATGGATACAGTAAACCTGGAGTGAAGCATCTGAATCTATTACTAGTGTCACAGGAATGGTTCAAATTATATTCAGTAAGAAGAGTCAGTCTCCTTGTACTTAAGTCGACATTGTGCCTTTTGTATTTAATTCCGATGCAATTTCTGTATTTCATCGTCACTATGAAGGTCAGAGGGATACAGTAATCCTGAAGTTAAGCATCGGAATCTATAACTAGTGTCACAGGAATGGCTCAAATCATAGACAGTAAGAGGAGTCAGAATTCTTGTACTTTATTCGGCATTGTGCCTTTTGTATTTAATTCCGATGCAATTTCTGTGTTTCATCGGCAATAAGAAGGTCCAAGGGATACAGTAAACCTGGAGTGAAGCATTGTAATCTATAACTAGTGTCACAGGGACGGTTCAAAACATAGACAGTAAGAGGAGTCAGTATTCTTGTACTTAAGTCGGCATTGTGCCTTTTCTATTTAATTCCGATGCAATTTCTGTGTTTCATCGTCAATACGAAGGTCCAAGTTATACAGTAAACCTGAAGTGAAGCATCGGAATCTATAACTAGTGTCACAGGAACGGTTCAAAACATAGTCAGTAAGAAGAGTCAGTCTTCTTGTACTTAAGTCATCATTGTGCATTTTCTATTTAATTCTGATCCAATTTCTGTGTTTCATCGTCAATAAGAAGGTAAAAAGGATACCGAAAACCTGGAGTGAAGCATCGGAATCTATAACTAGTGTCACAGGAATGATTCAAAACATAGCCAGTAAGAAGAGTCAGTCTTCTTGTACTCAAGTCATCATTGTGCATTTTCTATTTAATTCTGATTTAATTTCTGTGTTTCATCGTCAATAGGAAGGTCCAAGGGATACAGTAAACCTAGAGTGAAGCAGCGGAATCTATAACTAGTATCACAGGAATGGTTCAAAACATAGTCAGTAAGAAGAGTCAGTCTTCTTGTACTTAAGTCGGCATTGTGCCTTTTGTATTTAATTCCGATGAAATTTCTGTGTTTCATCGTCAATAAGAAGGTCCAAGGGATACATTAAACCTGGAGTGAAGCATCGGAATCTATAACTAGTGTCACAGGAATGGTTCAAATCATAGACAGTAGGAAGAGTCAGTCTTCTTGTACTTACGTCGGCATTGTGAATTTTGTATTTAATTCCGATGCAATTTCTGTGTTTCATCGTCAATAACAAGGTCAGAGGGATACATTAAACCTGAAGAGAAGCATCGGAATCTATAACTAGAGTCACAGGAATGGTTCAAATCATAGTCAGTAAGAAGAGTCAGTTTTCTTGTACTTATGTCGGTATTGTGCCTTTTGTATTTAATTCCGATTCAATTTCTGCGTTTCATCGTCAATAAGAAGGTCCAAGGGATACAGTAAACCTGAAGTGAAGCATCGGAATCTATAACTAGTGTCAAAGGAAAGGTTCAAAGCATAGACAGTAGCAAGAGTCAGTCATCTTGTACTTAAGTCGGCATTGTGCCTATTGTATTTAATTCCGATGCTATTTCTGTGCTTCATCGTCAATAAGAAGGTCCAAGGGACACAGTAAACCTGGAGTGAAGCATCGGAATCTATAACTAGTGTCACAGGAATGGTTCAAAACATAGTCAGTAAGAAGAGTCAGTCTTCATGTACTTAAGTCGGTATTGTGCCTTTTGTATTTAATTCCGATGCAATTTCTGTGTTTCATCGTCAATAAGAAGGTCCGAAGGATACAGTAAACCTGGAGTGAAGCATCGGAGTCTATAACTAGTGTCAGAGGAATGGCTCAAATCATAGACAGTAAGAGGAGTCAGAATTCTTGTCCTTAATTCGGCATTGTGCCTTTTGTATTTAATTCTGATGCAATTTCTGTGTTTTATCGACAATAAGAAGGTCCAAGGGATACAGTAAACCTGAAGTGAAGCATCGGAATTTATAACTAGTGTCACAGGGATGGTTCAAAACATACACAGTAGGAAGAGTCAGTCTTCTAGTACTTAAGTCGGCATTGTGCATTTTCTATTTAATTCCGATGCAATTTCTGTGTTTCATCGTCAATAAGACAGTCGGAGGGATACAGTAAACCTGAAGTGAAGCATCGGAATCTGTAACTAGTGTCACAGGAATGGTTCAAAACATAGACAGTTGGAAGAGTCAGTCTTCTTGTACTTAAGACGGCATTGTGCCTTTTGTATTTAATTCCGATGCAATTTCTGTGTTGCATCGTCAATAAGAAGGTCCAAGGGATACAGTAAACCTGAAGTGAACTATCGGAATCTATAAATGGTGTCACAGGAATGGTTCTAAACATAGACAGTTTCAAGAGTCTGTCTTCTTGTACTTAAGTCGGCATTGTGAATTTTGTATTTAATTCCGATGCAATTTCTGTGTGTCATCGTCAATAAGAAGGTCAGAGGGATACAGTAATCCCGAAGTTAAGCATCAGAAACTGAAACTAGTGTCACAGGAATGGTTGAAAACATAGTCAGTAGAAAGAGTCAGTCTTCTTGTAGTTAATTCGGCATTGTGCCGTTTGTATTTCATTCCGATCCAATTTCTGTGTTTCATCGTCAATAAGAAGGTCCAAGGGATACAGTAAACCTGAAGTGAAGCATCGTAATTTATAACTAGTGTCTCAGGAATGGTTCAAAACATACACAGTAGGAAGAGTCAGTCTTCTAGTACTTAAGTCGGCATTGTGCATTTTCTATTTAATTCCGATGCAATTTCTGTGTTTCATCGTCAACAAGAAGGTCCAAGGGATACAGTAAACCTGAAGTGAAGCATCGGAGTCTATAACTGGTGTCACAGGAATGGTTCAAAACATAGACAGTAGCAAGAGTCAGTCTTCTTGTACTTAAGTCGGCATTGTGCCTATTGTATTTATTTCCGATGCAATTTCTGTGTTTCATCGTCAATACGAAGGTCCAAGGGACGCAGTAAACCTGGAGTGAAGCATCGGAATCTATAACTAGTGTCACAGGAATGGTTCAAAACATAGTCAGTAAGAAGAGTCAGTCTTCTTGTACTTAAGTCATCATTGTGCATTTTCTATTTAATTCTGATTCAATTTCTGTGTTTCATCGTCAATAAGAAGGTCCAAAGGATACCGAAAACCTCCAGTGAAGCATCGGAATCTATAACTAGTGCCACAGGAATGATTCAAAACATAGCCAGTAAGAAGAGTCAGTCTTCTTGTACTCAAGTCATTATTGTGCATTTTCTATTTAATTCTAATTTAATTTCTGTGTTTCATCGTCAATAAGAAGGTCCAAGGGATACAGTAAACCTGGAGTGAAGCATCGGAATCTATAACTAGTGTCACAGGAATGGTTCAAATCATAGACAGTAAGAAGAGTCAGACTTCTTTTACTTAAGTCGGCATTGTGCCATTTGTATTTAATTCCGATGCAATTTCTGTGTTTCATCGTCTATAGGAAGGTCCAAGGGATACAGTAAACCTAGAGTGAAGCAGCGGAGTCTACAACTAGTGTCACAGGAATGGTTCAAGACATAGACAGTAAGAAGAGTCAGCCTTCTTGCACATAATTCGGCATTGTGCCTTTTGTATTTAATTCCGATCCAATTACTGTGTTTCATCGTCAATGAGAAGGACAGAGGGATACAGTAAACCTGAAGTGAAGCATCAGAATCTATAACTAGTATCACAGGAATGTTCAAAACATAGTCAGTAAGAAGAGTCAGTCTTCTTGTACTTAAGTCGGCATTGTGCCTTTTGTATTTAATTCCGATGAAATTTCTGTGTTTCATCGTCAATAAGAAGGTCCAAGGGATACATTAAACCTGGAGTGAAGCATCGGAATCTATAACTAGTGTCACAGGAATGGTTCAAATCATAGACAGTAGGAAGAGTCAGTCTTCTTAAACTTACGTCGGCATTGTGAATTTTGTATTTAATTCCGATGCAATTTCTGTGTTTCATCGTCAATAACAAGGTCAGAGGGATACATTAAAACTGAAGTGAAGCATCGGAATCTATAACTAGAGTCACAGGAATGGTTCAAATCATAGTCAGTAAGAAGAGTCAGTTTTCTTGTACTTATGTCGGTATTGTGCCTTTTGCATTTAATTCCAATTCAATTTCTGCGTTTCATCGTCAATAAGAAGGTCCAAGGGATACAGTAAACCTGAAGTGAAGCATCGGAATCTATAACTAGTGTCAAAGGAAAGGTTCAAAGCATAGACAGTAGCAAGAGTCAGTCATCTTGTACTTAAGTCGGCATTGTGCCTATTGTATTTAATTCCGATGCTATTTCTGTGCTTCATCATCAATAAGAAGGTCCAAGCGACACAGTAAACCTGGAGTGAAGCATCCGAATCTATAACTAGTGTCACAGGAATGGTTCAAAACATAGTCAGTAAGAAGAGTCAGTCTTCTTGTACTTAAGTCGGTATTGTGCGTTTTGTATTTAATTCCGATGCAATTTCTGTGTTTCATCGTCAATAAGAAGGTCCGAGGGATACAGTAAACCTGAAGTGAAGCATCGGAATCTATAACTAGTGTCAAAGGAAAGGTTCAAAACATATACAGTAGCAAGAGTCAGTCTTCCTGTACTTAAGTCGGCATTGTGCCTATTGTATTTAATTCCGATGCTATTTCTGTGCTTCATCGTCAATAAGAAGGTCAAAGGGACACAGTAAACCTGGAGTGAAGCCTCTTAATCTGTAACTAGTAGCACAGGAATGGTTCAAAACATAGACAGTAGGAAGAGTCAGTCTTCTTGTACTTAAGTCGGCATTGTGCATTTTGTATTTAATTCCGATGCAATTTCTGTGCTTCATCGTCAATAAAATAGTCAGAGGGATACAGTAAACCTGGAGTGAAGCATCGGAGTCTATAACTAGTGTCAGAGGAATGGCTCAAATCATAGACAGTAAGAGGAGTCAGAATTCTTGTCCTTAATTCGGCATTGTGCCTTTTGTATTTAATTCCGATGCAATTTCTGTGTTTCATCGACAATAAAAAGGTCCAAGGGATACAGTAAACCTGAAGTGAAGCATCGGAATTTATAACTAGTGTCACAGGAATGGTTCAAAACATACACAGTAGGAAGAGTCAGTCTTCTAGTACTTAAGTCGGCATTGTGCATTTTCTATTTAATTCCGATGCAATTTCTGTGTTTCATCGTCAATAAGACGGTCGGAGGGATACAGTAAACCTATAGTGAAGCATCGGAATCTGTAACTAGTGTCACAGGAATGGTTCAAAACATAGACAATTGGAAGAGTCAGTCTTCTTGTACTTAAGACTGCAATGTGCCTTTTGTATTTAATTACGATGCAATTTCTGTGTTGCATCGTCAATAAGAAGGTCCAAGGGATACAGTAAACCTGAAGTGAAGCATCGGAATCTATAAATAGTGTCACAGGAATCGTTCTAAACATAGACAGTTTCAAGAGTCTGTCTTCTTGTACTTAAGTCGGCATTGTGAATTTTGTATTTAATTCCGATGCAATTTCTGTGTTTCATCGTCAATAAGAAGGTCAGAGGGATACAGTAATCCCGAAGTTAAGCATCAGAAACTATAACTAGTGTCACAGGAATGGTTCAAAACATAGTCAGTAAAAAGAGTCAGTCTTTTTGTAGTTAATTCGGCATTGTGCCGTTTGTATTTAATTCCGATGCAATTTCTGTGTTTCATCGTCAATAAGAAGGTCCAAGGGATACAGGAAACCTGAAGTGAAGCATTGGAATTTATAACTAGCGTCTCAGGAATGGTTCAAAACATACACAGTAGGAAGAGTCAGTCTTCTAGTACTTAAGTCGGCATTGTGCATTTTCTATTTAATTCCGATGCAATTTCTGTGTTTCATCGTTTATAAGAAGGTCCAAGGGATACAGTAAACCTGAAGTGAAGCATCGGAGTCTATAACTGGTGTCACAGGAATGGTTCAATACATAGACAGTAGCAAGAGTCAGTCTTCTTGTACTTAAGTCGGCATTGTGCCTATTGTATTTATTTCCGATGCAATTTCTGTGTTTCATCGTCAATACGAAGGTCCAAGGGACACAGTAAACCTGGAGTGAAGCATCGGAATCTATAACTAGTGTCACAGGAATGGTTCGAAACGTAGACATTAGGAAAAGTCAGTCTTCTTGTACTTAAGTCGGCATTGTGCCTTTTGTATTTAATTCCGATGCAATTTCTGTGCTTCATCGTCAATAAGAAGGTCAGAGGGATACAGTATACCTGGAGTGAAGCATCGGAGTCTATAACTAGTGTCACAGGAATGGTTCAAAACATAGACAGTAAGAAGAGACAGTCATCTTGTACCTAATTCGGCATTATGCCTTTAGTATTTAACTCCGATGCGATTTCTGTGTTTTATCGTCAATAGGAAGGTCAGAGGGATTCAGTAAGCCTGAAGTGAAGCATCGGATCTATAACTAGTGTCACAGGAATGGTTCAAAACATAGTCAGTAAGAAGAGTCAGTCTTCTTGTACTTATGTCGGCATTGTTCGTTTTGTATTTAATTCCTATGCAATTTCTGTGTTTCATCGTCAATAAGAAGGTCCAAGGGATACAGTAAACCTGGAGTGAAGCATCGGAATCTATAACTAGTGTCACAGGGACCGTTCAAAACATAGACAGTAGGATGAGTCAGTATTCTTGAACTTAAGTAGGCATTGTGCCTTTTCTATTTAATCTCGATGCAATTTCTGTGTTTCATCGTCAATAAGAAGGTCCAAGGGATACAGTAAACCTGAAGTGAAGCATCGGAATCTATAACTAGTGTCACAGGAATGGTTCAAATCATAGACAGTAAGAAGAGTCAGACTTCTTTTACTTAAGTCGGCATTGTGCCTCTTGTATTTAATTCCGATGCAATTTCTGTGTTTCATCGTCAATAAGAAGGTCCAAGGGATACATTAAACCTGGAGTGAAGCATCGGAATCTATAACTAGTGTCACAGGAATGGTTCAAATCATAGACAGTAGGATGAGTCAGTCTTCTTGTACTTACGTCGGCATTGTGAATTTTTTATTTAATTCCGATGCAATTTCTGTGTTTCATCGTCAATAAGAAGGTCAGAGGGATACATCAAACCTGAAGTGAAGCATCGGAATTTATAACTAGAGTCACAGGAATGGTTCAAAACATAGAAAGTAAGAAGAGTCAGTCTTCTTGTACTTAAGTCGGCATTGTGCCTTTTGTATTTAATTCCGAAGCAATTTCTGTGTTTCATCGTCAATAAGAAGGTTTAAGGGATACAGTAAACCTGAAGTGAAGCATCGGAATCTATAGCTAGTGTCACAAGAATGGTTCAAAACATAGTCAGTAAGAAGAGTCAGTCTTCTTGTACTTAAGTCGGCATTGTGCCTTTTGTATTTAATTGCGATGCAATTTCTGTGTTTCATCGTCAATAAGAAGGTCCAAGGGATACATTAAACCTGGAGTGAAGCATCGGAATCTATAACTAGTGTCACAATAATGGTTCAAATCATAGACAGTAGGATGAGTCAGTCTTCTTGTACATACGTCGGCATTGTGAGTTTTTTATTTAATTCCGATGCAATTTCTGTGCTTCATCGTCAATAAAATGGTCAGAGGGATACAGTAAACCTGGAGTGAAGCATCGGAGTCTATAACTAGTGTCAGAGGAATGGCTCAAATCATAGACAGTAAGAGGAGTCAGAATTCTTGACTTAATTCGGCATTGTGCCTTTTGTATTTAATTCCGATGCAATTTCTGTGTTTCATCGACAATAAGAAGGTCCAAGGGATACAGTAAACCTGGAGTGAAGCATTGGAATCTATAACTAGTGTCACAGGGACGGTTCAAAACATAGACAGTAAGAGGAGTCAGTATTCTTGTACTTAAGTCGGCATTGTGCCTTTTCTATTTAATTCCGATGCAATTTCCGTGTTTCATCGTCAATACGAAGGTCCAAGTTATACAGTAAACCTGAAGTGAAGCATCGGAATCTATAACTAGTGTCACAGGAATGGTTCAAAACATAGTCAGTAAGAAGAGTCAGTCTTCTTGTACTTAAGTCATCATTGTGCATTTTCTATTTAATTCTGATCCAATTTCTGTGTTTCATCGTCAATAAGAAGGTCCAAAGGATACCGAAAACCTGGAGTGAAGCATCGGAATCTATAACTAGTGTCACAGGAATGATTCAAAACATAGCCGGTAAGAAGAGTCAGTCTTCTTGTACTCATGTCATCATTGTGCATTTTCTATTTAATTCTGATTTAATTTCTGTGTTTCATCGTCAATAAGAAGGCCCAAGGGCTACAGTAAACCTGGAGTGAAGCATCGGAATCTATAACTAGTGTCACAGGAATGGTTCAAACCATAGTCAGTAAGAAGAGTCAGTCTTCTTGTACTTAAGTGGGCATTGTGCCTTTTGTATTTAATTCCGATGTAATTTCTGTGTTTCATCGTCAATAAGAAGGTCCAAGGGATACATTAAACCTGGAGTGAAGCATCGGAATCTATAACTAGTGTCACAGGAATGGTTCAAATCATAGACAGTAGGAAGAGTCAGTCTTCTTGTACTTACGTCGGCATTGTGAATTTTGTATTTAATTCCGATGCAATTTCTGTGTTTCATCGTCAAAACAAGGTCAGATGGATACATTAAACCTGAAGTGAAGCATCGGAATCTATAACGAGAGTCACAGGAATGGTTCAAATCATAGTCAGTAAGAAGAGTCAGTTTTCTTGTACTTATGTCAGTATTGTGCCTTTTGTATTTAATTCCGATTCAATTTCTGCGTTTCATCGTCAATAACAAGGTCCAAGGGATACAGTAAACCTGAAGTGAAGCATCGGAATCTATAACTAGTGTCACAGGAATGGTTCAAAACATAGTCAGTAAGAAGAGTCAGTCTTCTTGTACTTAAGTCGGTATTGTGCCTTTTGTATTTAATTCCGATGCAATTTCTGTGTTTCATCGTCAATAAGAAGGTCCGAGAGATACAGTAAACCTGAAGTGAAGCATCGGAATCTGTAACTAGTGTCAAAGGAAAGGTTCAAAACATAGACAGTAGCAAGAGTCAGTCTTCCTGTACGTATGTTGGCATTGTGCCTATTGTATTTAATTCCGATGCTATTTCTGTGCTTCATCGTCAATAAGAAGGTCAAAGGGACACAGTAAACCTGGAGTGAAGCCTCTTAATCAATAACTAGTGTCACAGGAATGGTTCAAAACATAGACAGTAGGAAGAGTCAGTCTTCTTGTACTTAAGTCGGCATTGTGCATTTTGTATTTAATTCCGATGCAATTTCTGTGCTTCATTGTCAATAAAATGGTCAGAGGGATACAGTAAACCTGGAGTGAAGCATCGGAGTCTATAACTAGTGTCAGAGGAATGGCTCAAATCATAGACATGAGAGGAGTCAGAATTCTTGTCCTTAATTCGGCATTGTGCCTTTTGTATTTAATTCCGATGCAATTTCTGTGTTTCATCGACAATAAGAAGGTCCAAGGGATACAGTAAACCTGGAGTGAAGCATTGGAATCTATAACTAGTGTCACAGGGACGGTTCAAAACATAGACAGTAAGAGGAGTCAGTATTCTTGTACTTAAGTCGGCATTGTGCCTTTTCTATTTAATTCCGATGCAATTTCTGTGTTACATCGTCAATAGGAAGGTCCAAGTTATGCAGTAATCCTGAAGTGAAGCATCGGAATCTATAACTAGTGTCACAGGAATGGTTCAGTACATAGTCAGTAAGAAGAGTCAGTCTTCTTGTACTTAAGTCATCATTGTGCATTTTCTATTTAATTCTGATCCAATTTCTGTGTTTCATCGTCAATAAGAAGGTCCAATGGATACCGAAAACCTGGAGTGAAGCATCGGAATCTATAACTAGTGTCACAGGAATGATTCAAATCATAGCCAGTAAGAAGAGTCAGTCTTCTTGTACTCAAGTCATCATTGTGCATTTTGTATTTAATTCTGATTTAATTTCTGTGTTTCATCGTCAATAAGAAGGTCCAAGGGATACAGTAAACCTGGAGTGAAGCATCGGAATCTATAACTAGTGTCACAGGAATAATTCAAATCATAGACAGTAAGAAGAGTCAGACTTCTTTTACTTAAGTCGGCATTGTGCCATTTGTATTTAATTCCGATGCAATTTCTGTGTTTCATCGTTAATAGGAAGGTCCAAGGGATACAGTAAACCTAGAGTGAAGCAGCGGAGTCTACAACTAGTGTCACAGGAATCGTTCAAGACATAGACAGTAAGAAGAGTCAGCCTTCTTGTACATAATTCGGCATTGTGCCTTTTGTATTTAATTCCGATCCAATTTCTGTGTTTCATCGTCAATGAGAAGGTCAGAGGGATACAGTAAACCTGAAGTGAAGCATCGGAATCTATAACTAGTATCACAGGAATGGTTCAAAACATAGTCAGTAAGAAGAGTCAGTCTTCTTGTACTTAAGTCGGCATTGTGCCTTTTGTATTTAATTCCGATGAAATTTCTGTGTTTCATCGTCAATAAGAAGGTCCAAGGGATACATTAAACCTGGAGTGAAGCATCGGAATCTATAACTAGTGTCACAGGAATGGTTCAAATCATAGACAGTAGGAAGAGTCAGTCTTCTTGTACTTACGTCGGCATTGTGAATTTTGTATTTAATTTCGATGCAATTTCTGTGTTTCATCGTCAATAACAAGGTCAGAGGGATACATTAAACCTGAAGTGAAGCATCGGAATCTATAACTAGAGTCACAGGAATGGTTCAAATCATAGTCAGTAAGAAGAGTCAGTTTTCTTGTACTTATGTCGGTATTGTGCCTTTTGTATTTAATTCCGATTCAATTTCTGCGTTTCATCGTCAATAAGAAGGTCCAAGGGATACAGTAAACCTGAAGTGAAGCATCGGAATCTATAACTAGTGTCAAAGGAAAGGTTCAAAGCATAGACAGTAGCAAGAGTCAGTCATCTTGTACTTAAGTCGGCATTGTGCCTATTCTATTTAATTCCGATGCTATTTCTGTGCTTCATCGTCAATAAGAAGGTCCAAACGACACAGTAAACCGGGAGTGAAGCATCGGAATCTATAACTAGTGTCACAGGAATGGTTCAAAACATAGTCAGTAAGAAGAGTCAGTCTTCTTGTACTTAAGTCGGCATTGTGCCTTTTGTATTTAATTCCGATGCAATTTCCGTGTTTCATCGTCAATAAGAAGGTCCAAGGGATACATTAAACCTGGAGTGAAGCATCGGAATCTATAACTAGTGTCACAGGAATGGTTCAAATCATAGTCAGTAAGAAGAGTCAGTCTTCTTGTACTTAAGTCATAATTGTGCATTTTCTATTTAATTCTGATCCAATTTCTGTGTTTCATCGTCAATAAGAAGGTCCAAAAGATACAGAAAACCTGGAGTGAAGCATCGGAATCTATAACTAGTGTCACAGGGACGGTTCAAAACATAGACAGTAAGATAAGTCAGTATTCTTGTACTTTAGTCGGCATTGTGCCTTTTGTATTTAATTCCGATGCAATTTCGAAGCTTCATCGTCAGTAAGAAGGTCAGAGGGATACAGTAAACCTGGAGTGAAGCATCGGAATCTATAACTAGTGTCACAGGGATGGTTCAAAACATAGACTGTCAGAAGAGTCAGTCTTCTTGTACCTAGTTCGGCATTGTCCTTTTTGTATTTAATTCCGATGCGATTTCTGTGTTTCATCGTCAATAGGAAGGTCAGAGGGATACAGTAAGCCTGTAGTGAAGCATCGGATCTTTAACTAGTGTCACAGGAATGTTTCAAAACATAGTCAGTAAGGAGAGTCAGTCTTCTTGTACATAAGTCGGCACTGTGCCTTTTGTATTTCATTCCAATGCAATTTCTGTGTTTCATCGTCAATAAGAAGGTAAAAGGGATACAGTAAACCTGGAGTGAAGCATCGGAATCTATAACTAGTGTCACAGGGACGGTTCATAACATAGACAGTAAGATGAGTCAGTATTCTTGTACTTAAGTAGGCATTGTGCCCTTTCTATTTAATTCCGATGCAATTTCTGTGTTTCATCGTCAATAAGAAGGTCCAAGGGATACAGTAAACCTGAAGTGAAGCATCGGAATCTATAACTAGTGTCACAGGAATGATTCAAAACATAGCCAGTAAGAAGAGTCAGTCTTCTTGTACTCAATCATCATTGTGCATTTTCTATTTAATTCTGATCCAATTTCTGTGTTTCATCGTCAATAAGAAGGTCCAAGGGATACAGTAAACCTGGAGTGAAGCATCGGAATCTATAACTAGTGTCACAGGAATGGTTGAAATCATAGACAGTAGGAAGAGTCAGTCTTCTTGTACTTACGTCGGCATTGTGAATTTTGTATTTAATTCCGATGCAATTTCTGTGTTTCATCGTCATTAAGAAGGTCAGAGGGATACATTAAACCTGAAGTGAAGCATCGGAATCTATAACTAGAGTCACAGGAATGGTTCAAATCATAGTCAGTAAGAAGAGTCAGTTTTCTTGTACTTATGTCGGTATTGTGCATTTTGTATTTAATTCCGATGCAATTTCTGTGTTTCGTCGTCAATAAGAAGGTCCAGGGGATACAGTAAACCAGAAGTGAAGCATCGGAATCTATAACTAGTGTCAAAGGAAAGGTTCAAAGCATTGACAGTAGCAAGAGTTAGTCTTCTTGTACTTAAGTCGGCATTGTGCCTATTGTATTTAATTCCGATGCTATTTCTGTGCTTCATCGTCAATAAGAAGGTCCAAGGGACACAGTAAACCTGGAGTGAAGCATCGGAATCTATAACTAGTGTCACAGGAATGGTTCAAAACATAGACAGCAAGAAGAGTCAGTCTTCTTGTACTTAATTCGGCATTGTGCTGTTTGTATTTAATTCCGATGCAATTTCTGTGTTTCATTGTCAATAAGAAGGTCAGAGGGATACAGTAAACCTGAAGTGAAGCATCGGATCTATAACTAGTGTCACAGGAATGGTTCAAAACATAGTCAGTAGGAAGAGTCAGTCCTCTTGTACTTAAGTCGGCATTGTACCTTTTGTATTTAATTCCGATGCAATTTCTGTGTTTCATCGTCAATAAGAAGGTCCAATTGATACATTAAACCTGGAGTGAAGCATCGGAATCTATAACTAGTGTCACAGGGACGGTTCAAAACATAGACAGTAAGATAAGTCAGTATTCTTGTACTTTAGTCTGCATTGTGCCTTTTGTATTTAATTCCGATGCAATTTCTAAGCTTCATCGTCAGTAAGAAGGTCAGAGGGATACATTAAACCTGAAGTGAAGCATCGGAATCTATAACTAGTGTCACAGGAATGGTTCAAAACATAGTCAGTAAGAAGAGTGAGTCTTCTTGTTCTTAATTCGGCATTGTGCCATTTGTATTTAATTCCGATGCAATTTCTGTGTTTCATCGTCAATAAGAAGGTCCGGGGGAAAAAGTAAACCTGGAGTGATGCATCGGAATCTATAACTAGTGTCACAGGGATGGTTCAAAACATAGACTGTCAGAAGAGTCAGCCTTCTTGTACCTAGTTCGGCATTGTGCCTTTTGTATTTAATTCCGATGCGATTTCTGTGTTTCATCGTCAATAGGAAGGTCAGAGGGATACAGTAAGCCTGAAGTGAAGCATCGGATCTTTAACTAGTGTCACAGGAATGGTTCAAAACACAGTCAGTAAGGATAGTCAGTCTTCTTGTACATAAGTCGGCATTGTGGCTTTTGTATTTCATTCCAATGCAATTTCTGTGTTTCATCGTCAATATGAAGGTCCAAGGGATACAGTAAACCTGGAGTGAAGCATCGGAATCTATAACTAGTGTCACAGGGACGATTCATAACATAGACAGTAAGATGAGTCAGTATTCTTGTACTTAAGTAGGCATTGTGCCCTTTCTCTTTAATTCCGATGCAATTTCTGTGTTTCATCGTCAATATAAAGGTCCAAGGGATACAGTAAACCTGAAGTGATGCATCGGAATCTATAACTGGTGTCACAGGAATGATTCAAAACATAGCCGGTAAGAAGAGTCAGTCTTCATGTACTCAAGTCATCATTGTGCATTTTCTATTTAATTCTGATTTAATTGCTGTGTTTCATCGTCAATAAGAAGGACAAAGGGATACATTAAACCTGGAGTGAAGCATCGGAATCTATAACTAGTGTCACAGGAATGGTTCAAAACATAGTCAGTAAGAAGAGTCAGTCTTCTTGTACTTAAGTCATCATTGTGCATTTTCTATTTAATTCTGATCCAATTTCTGTGTTTCATGGTCAATATGAAGGTCCAAAAGATACAGAAAACCTGGAGTGAAGCATCGGAATCTATAACTAGTGTCACGGGTATGGTTTAAAACATAGTCAGTAAGAAGAGTCAGTCTTCTTGTACTTATGTCGGCATTGTGCCTTTTGTATTTAATTCCGATGCAATTTCTGTGTTTCATCGTCAATAAGAAAGTCCAATTGATACACTAAACCTGGAGTGAAGCATCGGAATCTATAACTAGTGTCACAGGGACGGTTTAAAACATAGACAGTAAGATAAGTCAGTATTCTTGTACTTTAGTCGGCATTGTGCCTTTTGTATTTAATTCCGATGCAATTTCTAAGCTTCATCGTTCGTAAGAAGGTCGGAGGGATACAGTAAACCTGGAGTGAAGCATCGGAATCTATAACTAGTGTCACAGGGATGGTTCAAAACATAGACTGTCAGAAGAGTCAGTCTTCTTGTACCTAGTTCGGCATTGTCCTTTTTGTATTTAATTCCGATGCAATTTCTGTGTTTCATCGTCAATAAGAAGGTCAGAGGGATACAGTAAACCTGAAGTGAAGCATCGGATCTATAACTAGTGTCACAGGAATGATTCAAAACATAGTCAGTAAGAAGAGTCAGTCTTCTTGTACTTTAGTCGGCATTGAGCCTTTTGTATTTAATTCCGAAGCAATTTCTGTGTTTCGTCGACAATAAGAATGTCAGAGGGATACAGTAATCCTGAAGTTAAGCATCGGAATCTATGACTAGTGTCACAGGAATGGTTCAAAACATAGTCAGTAAGAAGAGTCAGACTTCTTGTACTTAAGTCGGTATTGTGGCTTTTGTATTTAATTCCGATGGAATTCCTGTGTTTCATCGTCAATAAGAAGTTCCAAATGATACAGTAAACCTGAAGTGAAGCGTCAGAATCTATGCCTAGCTTCACAGGTATGGTGCAAAACGTAGAGAGTAGGAAGAGTCAGTCTTCTTGTACCTAAGTCGGCATTGTGCTTTTTGTATTTAATTCCAATGCAATTTCTGTGTCTCATCGTCAATAAGAAGGTCAAAGGGATACAGTAAACCTGAAGTGAAGCATCGGAATCTATAACTAGTGTCACAAGAATGGTTCAAAACATAGACTGTCAGAAGAGTCAGTCTTCTTGTACTTTAGTCGGCATTGTGCCTTTTGTATTTAATTCCGAAGCAATTTCTGTGTTTCATCGTCAATAAAAATGTCAGAGGGATGCAGTAATCCTGAAGTTAAGCATCGGAATCTATGACTAGTGTCACAGGAACGGTTCAAAACATAGTCAGTAAGAAGAGTCAGTCTTCTCCTACTTAATTCGGCATTGTGCCTTTTTTATTTAATTCCGATACAATTTCTGTGTTTCATCGTCAATAAGAAGGTCTGAGGGATAGAGTAAACCTGAAGTGAAGCATCGGAATCTATTACTAGTGTCACACGAATGGTTCAAATCATAGTCAGTTGGAAGTGTCACTCTTCTTGTACTTACGTCGGCATTGTGCGTTTTGTATTTAATTCCGATGCAATTTCTGTGTTTCATCGTCTATACGAAGGTCCAAGGGATACAGTAAACCTGAAATGAACCATCGGAATCTGTAACCAGTGTCACAGGAATGGTTCAAAACATAGACAGTAGGAAAAGTCAGTCTGCATGTACTTAAGTCGGCATTGTGCCTTTTGTATTTCATTCCGATGCAATTTCTAAGCTTCATCGTTCGTAAGAAGGTCAGAGGGATACAGTAAACCTGGAGTGAAGCATCGGAATCTATAACTAGTGTCACAGGGATGGTTCAAAACATAGACTGTCAGAAGAATCAGTCTTCTTGTACCTAGTTCGGCATTGTCCTTTTTGTATTTAATTCCGATGCAATTTCTGTGTTTCATCGTCAATAAGAAGGTCAGAGGGATACAGTAAACCTGAAGTGAAGCATCGGATCTATAACTAGTGTCACAGGAATGATTCAAAACATAGTCAGTAAGAAGAGTCAGTCTTCTTGTACTTTAGTCGGCATTGAGCCTTTTGTATTTAATTCCGAAGCAATTTCTGTGTTTCGTCGACAATAAGAATGTCAGAGGGATACAGTAATCCTGAAGTTAAGCATCGGAATCTATGACTAGTGTCACAGGAATGGTTCAAAACATAGTCAGTAAGAAGAGTCAGACTTCTTGTACTTAAGTCGGTATTGTGGCTTTTGTATTTAATTCCTATGGAATTCCTGTGTTTCATCGTCAATAAGAAGTTCCAAATGATACAGTAAACCTGAAGTGAAGCGTCAGAATCTATGCCTAGCTTCACAGGTATGGTGCAAAACGTAGAGAGTAGGAAGAGTCAGTCTTCTTGTACCTAAGTCGGCATTGTGCTTTTTGTATTTAATTCCAATGCAATTTCTGTGTCTCATCGTCAATAAGAAGGTCAAAGGGATACAGTAAACCTGAAGTGAAGCATCGGAATCTATAACTAGTGTCACAAGAATGGTTCAAAACATAGACTGTCAGAAGAGTCAGTCTTCTTGTACTTTAGTCGGCATTGTGCCTTTTGTATTTAATTCCGAAGCAATTTCTGTGTTTCATCGTCAATAATAATGTCACAGGGATGCAGTAATCCTGAAGTTAAGCATCGGAATCTATGACTAGTGTCACAGGAACGGTTCAAAACATAGTCAGTAAGAAGAGTCAGTCTTCTCCTACTTAATTCGGCATTGTGCCTTTTTTATTTAATTCCGATGCAATTTCTATGTTTCATCGTCAATAAGAAGGTCTGAGGGATAGAGTAAACCAGAAGTGAAGCATCGGAATCTATTACTAGTGTCACACGAATGGTTCAAATCATAGTCAGTTGGAAGTGTCACTCTTCTTGTACTTACGTCGGCATTGTGCGTTTTGTATTTAATTCCGATGCAATTTCTGTGTTTCATCGTCTATACGAAGGTCCAAGGGATACAGTAAACCTGAAATGAACCATCGGAATCTGTAACCAGTGTCACAGGAATGGTTCAAAACATAGACAGTAGGAAAAGTCAGTCTGCATGTACTTAAGTCGGCATTGTGCCTTTTGTATTTCATTCCGATGCAATTTCTGTGTTTCATCGTCACTAAGAAGATCAGAGATGCAGTAAAACTGAAGTGAAGCATCGGAATCTAAAACTAGTGTCACAGGAATGGTTCAAATCATAGTCAGTAAGAAGACTCAGTCTTCTTGTACTTCAGTCGGCATTGTGGCTCTTGTATTTAATTCCGATGCATTTGTGTGTTTCATCGTCAATAAGAAGGTCAGAGGGATACAGTAAACCTGAAGTGAAGCATCGGAATCTGTAACTAGGGTCACACGAACGGTTCAAAACATAGACAGTTGGAAGAGTCAGTCTTCTCGTACTTAAGTCGGCATATTGCCTTTTCAATTTAATTCCGATGCAACTTCTGTGTTTCATTGTCAATAAGAAGGTCAAAGGGATACAGTAAACCTGAAATGAACCATCGGAATCTGTAATTAGTGTCACAGGAATCGTTCAAATCATAGACAGTAGGAAAAGTCAGTCTACATGTACTTAAGTCGGCGTTGTGCTTTTTGTATTTAATTCCGATGCAATTTCTGTGTTTCATCGTCAATAAGAAGGTCAGAGGGATACAGTAAACCTGAGGTGAAGCATCGGAATCTATAACTAGAGTCACAGGGATGGTTCAAAAACATAGTCAGTAAGAAGAGTCAGTCTTCTTGTACTTAAGTCGGCATTGTGCTTTTTGTATTTCATTCCGATGCAATTTCTGTGTTTCATCGTCCATAAGTAGGACCGAGGGATACAGTAAACCTCAAGTGAAGCATCGGAATAAAAAACTAGAGTCACAGGAATGGTTTAATACGTAAAGAGTAGGAAGAGTCAATCTTCTTGTACATAAGTCGGCATTGTGCATATTCTATTTAATTCTGATGCAAATTCTGTGTTTCATCGTCAATAAGAAGGTCCAAGGGATACAGTAAACCTGGAGTGAAGCATCGGAGTCTATAACTAGTGTCACAGGAATGGTTCAAAACACAGACAGTAAGAAGAGTCAGACTTCTTTAACTGAAGTCGGCATTGTGCCTATCGTATTTAATTCCGATACAATTTCTGTGTTTCATCGTCAATAAGAAGGTCCAAGATATACAGTAAACCTTGAGTGAAGCATCGGAGTCTATACCTAGTGTCACAGGAATGGTTCAAAACATAGACAGTAAGAAGAGTCAGTCTTCCTGTACTTAATTCGACATTATGCCTTTTGTATTTATTCGGATGCAATTTCTGTGTTTCATCGGAAATAAGAAGGTCTGAGGGATACAGTAAACGTGATGTGAAGCACGGAATCTGTAACTAGTGGCACAGGAATGGTTCGAATCATTGTCAGTAAGAAGAGCCAGTCTTCTTGTACTTAGGTCTGTATTGTGCCTTTTGTATTTAATTCCGATTCAATTGCTGTGTTACATCGTCAATAAGAAGGTCCGAGGGATACAGTAAACCTGGAGTGAAGCATCGGAATCTATAACTAGTGTCACAGGGACGGTTCAAATCATAGTCAGTAAGATGAGTCAGTATTCTTGTACTTAAGTCGGCTTTGTGCTTTTTGTATTTAATTCCGATGCAATTTCTGTGTTTCATCGTCACTAAGAAAATCAGTGGAATACAGTAATCCTGAAGTTAAGCATCAGAATCTATAACTAGTGTCACAGGAAAGGTTCAAAACATAGTCACTAAGAAGAGTCAGTCTTCTTGTAGTTAAGTCGGCATTGTGCCTCTTGTATTTAATTCTGATGCAATTTGTGTGTTTCATCGTCAATAAGAAGGTCAGAGGGATACAGTAAACCTGAAGTGATGCATCGGAATCTATAACTAGTGTCACAGGAATGGTTCAAAACACAGACAGTAAGAAGAGTCAGACTGCTTTTACTTAAGTCGGCATTGTGCCTATCGTATTTAATTCCGATGCAATTTCTGTGTTTCATCGTCCATAAGTAGGACCGAGGGATACAGTAAACCTCAAGTGAAGCATCGGAATGAAAAACTAGTGTCACAGGAATGGTTCAAAACATAGAGAGTAGAAAGAGTCAATCTTCTTGTACATAAGTTGGCATTGTGCATATTCTATTTAATTCCGATGCAATTTTTGTGTTTCATCGTCAATAAGAAGGTCCAATTGATACACTAAACCTGGAGTGAAGCGTCGGAATCTATAACTAGTGTCACAGGGACGGTTCAAAACATAGACAGTAAGATAAGTCAGTATTTTTGTACTTTAGTCGGCATTGTCCCTTTTGTATTTAATTCCGATGCAATTTCTAAGCTTCATCGTTCGTAAGAAGGTCAGAGGGATACAGTAAACCTGGAGTGAAGCATCGGAATCTATAACTAGTGTCACAGGGATGGTTCAAAACATAGACAGTAAGAAGAGTCAGTCTTCTTGTACCTAGTTCGGCATTGTCCTTTTTGTATTTAATTCCGATGCAATTTCTGTGTTTCATCGTCAATAAGAAGGTCAGAGGGATACAGTAAACCTGAAGTGAAGCGTCGGATCTATAACTAGTGTCACAGGAATGATTCAAAACATAGTCAGTAAGAAGAGTCAGTCTTCTTGTACTTTAGTCGGCATTGAGCCTTTTGTATTTAATTCCGAAGCAATTTCTGTGTTTCGTCGACAATAAGAATGTCAGAGGGATACAGTAATCCTGAAGTTAAGCATCGGAATCTATGACTAGTGTCACAGGAATGGTTCAAAACAAGGTCAGTAAGAAGAGTCAGACTTCTTGTACTTAAGTCGGTATTGTGGCTTTTGTATTTAATTCCGATGGAATTCCTGTGTTTCATCGTCAATAAGAAGTTCCAAATGATACAGTAAACCTGAAGTGGAGCGTCAGAATCTATGCCTAGCTTCACAGGAATGGTGCAAAACGTAGAGAGTAGGAAGAGTCAGTCTTCTCCTACTTAATTCGGCATTGTGCCTTTTTTATTTAATTCCGATGCAATTTCTGTGTTTCATCGTTAATAAGAAGGTCTGAGGGATAGAGTAAACCTGAAGTGAGGCATCGGAATCTATAACTAGTGTCACACGAATGGCTCAAATCATAGTCAGTTGGAAGTGTCACTCTTCTTGTACTTATGTCGGCATTGTGGCTCTTGTATTTAATTCCGATGCATTTGTGTGTTTCATCGTCAATAAGAAGGTCAGAGGGATACAGTAAACCTGAAGTGTAGCATCGGAATCTATAACTAGTGTCACAGTAATGGTTCAAAACATAGACAGTTGGAAGACTCAGTCTTCTTGTACTTAAATCGGCATTGTGCCTCTTGTATTTATTTCCGATGCAATTTGTGAGTTTCATCGTCATTAAGAAGGTCAGAGGGATACAGTAAACCTCAAGTGAAGCATCGGAATAAAAAACTAGTGTCACAGGAATGGTTAAAATCATAGACAGTAGGAAGAGTCAGTCTTCTTGTACTTAAGTCGGTATTGTGCCTTTTCTATTTAATTCCGATGCAATTTCTGTGTTTCATCGTCAATAAGAAGGTCAGAGAATTACAGTAAACCTGGAGTGTAGCACCGGAATCTATAACTAGTGTCTCAGGAATGGTTCAAAAGATAGACAGTAAGAAGAGTCAGTCTTCTTGTACTTAAGTCTGCATTGTGCCTTTTGTACTTACGTCCGATGCAATTTCTGTGTTTCATCGTCAATAAGAGGGTCCGAGGGATACAGTAAACCTGAAGTGAAGCATCGGAATTTATAACTAGTGTCACAGGAATGGTTCAAAACATAGTCAATAAGAAGAGTCAGTCTTCTTGTACTTAAGTCGGCATTGTGACTTTTGAATTTAATTAAGATACACTTTCTGTGTTTCATCGTCAATAAGAAGGTCCAAGGGATACAGTAAACCTGGAGTGAAGCATCGGAATCTATAACTAGTGTCACAGGGATGGTTCAAAACATAGACAGTAAGAAGAGTCAGTCTTCTTGTACCTAAGTCGGCATCGTGCCTTTTGTATTTAATTCCGATGCAATTTCTGTGTTTCATTGTAAATAAGAATGTCAGAGGGATACAGTAATCCTGAAGTTAAGCATCGGAATCTATGACTAGTGTCACAGGAATGGTTCAAAACATAGTCAGTCTGAAGAGTCAGTCTTCTTGTACTTAATTCGGCATTGTGCCTTTTGTATTTAATTCTGATGCAATTTCTGTGTTTCATCGTCAATAAGAAGGTCAGAGGGATACAGTTAACCTAAAGAGAAGCATCGGAATCTATAACTAGTGTCACAGGAATGGTTCAAAACATAGTCAGTAAGAAGAGTCAGTCTTCTTGTACTTAAGTCGGCATTGTGCCTTTCGTATTTAATTCCGATGCAATTTCTGTGTTTCATCGTCAATAAGAAGGTCAGAGGGATACAGTAAACCTGAATAGAAGCATCGGAGTCTATAGCTAGTGTCACAGGAATGATTCAAATATAGACAGTAAGAAGAGTCAGTATTCTTGTACTTATGTCGGCATCCTGAAGTTAAGCATCGGTATCTATGACTAGTGTCACAGGAATGGTTCAAAACATAGTCAGTAAGAAGAGTCAGTCTTCTTGTACTTAAGTCCGCATTGTGCCTATTGTATTTAATTCCGATGCCGTTTCTGTGTTTCATCGTCAATAAGAAAGTCCAAGGGATACAGTAAACCTGGAGTGAAGCATCGGAAACTATAACTAGTGTCACAGGGATGTTTCAAAACATAGTCAGTAAGAAGAGTCAAACTTCTTGTACTTAAGTAGGCTTTGTGCCTGTTGTATTTATTCCGATGCAATTTCTGTGTTTCATCGTCAATAAGAAGGTCCAAGGGATACAGTAAACCTGGAGTGAAGCATCGGAATCTATGACTAGTGTCACAGGAATGGTGCAAAACATAGTCAGTAAGAGGAGTCAGTCTTCTTGTACTTAAGTCGGTCTTGTGCCTTTTGTATTTAATTCCGATGCAATTTCTGCGTTTCATCGTCAATAAGCATGTCCAAGGGATACAGTAAACCTGGAGTGAAGCTCCGGAATCTATAACTAGTGTCACAGGAATGGTTCAAAACATAGAGCGTCAGGAGAGTCAGTCTTCTTGTACTTTAGTCGCCATTGTGCCTTTTGTATTTAATTCCGAAGCAATTTCTGTGTTTCATCGTCAATAAGAATGTCAGAGGGATACAGTAATCCTGAAGTTAAGCATCGGAATCTATGACTAGTGTCACAGGAATGGTTCAAAACACAGTCAGTAAGAAGAGTCAGTCTTCTTGTACTTAATTCGGCATTGTGCCTTTTGTATTTAATTCTGATGCAATTTCTGTGTTTCATCGTAAATAAGAAGGTCCAAGGGATACAGTAAACCTGAAGTGAAGCATCGGAATTTATAACTAGTGTCACAGGAATGGTTCAAAACACTGACAGTAAGAAGAGTCAGTCTTCTTGTACTTAATTCGGGATTGTGCCTTTTGTATTTAAGTCGGATGCAGTTTCTGTGTTTCTTCGGAAATAAGGAGGTCAGAGGGATACAGTAAACCTAAAGAGAAGCATCGGAATCTATAACTAGTGTCACAGGAATGGTTCGAAACATAGTCAGTAAGAAGAGTCAGTCTTCTTCTACTTAAGTCGGCATTGTGCCTTTCGTATTTAATTCCGATGCAATTTCTGTATGTCATCGTCAATAAGAAGGTCAGAGGGATACAGTAAACCTGAATAGAAGCATCGGAATCTATAGCTAGTGTCACAGGAATGGTTCAAACATAGACAGTAAGAAGAGTCAGTATTCTTGTACTTAAGTCGGCATTGTGCCTTTTCAATTTAATTCCGATGCAATTTCTGTGTTTCATCGTCAATAAGAAGGTCCAAGGGATACAGTAAACCTGAAGTGAAGTATCGGAATTTATAACTAGTGTCACAGGAATGGTTCAAAACACTGACAGTAAGAAGAGTCAGTCTTCTTGTACTTAATTCGGCATTGTGCCTTTTGTATTTAAGTCGGATGCAGTTTCTGTGTTTCTTCGGAAATAAGGAGGTCAGAGGGATACAGTAAACCTGATGTGAGGCACGGAATCTATAACTAGTGGCACAGGAATGGTACAAAACATAGTCAGTAAGAAGAGTCAGTCTTCTTGTACTTAGGTCGGTATTGTGCCTTTTGTATTTAATTCCGATGCAATTTCTGTTATTCATCGTCAATAAGAAGGTCCAATAGATACAGTAAACCAGGAGTGAAGCATCGGAATCTATAACTAGTGTCACAGAGACGGTTCAAAGCATAGACAGTAAGATGAGTCAGTATTCTTGTACTCTAGTCGGCATTGTGGTTTTTGTATTTAATTCCGATGAAATTTCTGTGTTTCATCGTCACTAAGAATGTCAGTGGGATACAGTAATCCTGAAGGTAAGCATCAGTATCAATAACTAGTGTCACAGGAATAGTTCAAACATAGTCAGTAAGAAGAGTCAGTCTTCTTGTAGTTAAGTCGGCATTGTGCCTTTTCTATTTAATTCCGATGCAATTTCTGTGTTTCATCGTCAATAAGAAGGTCAGAGGGATACAGTAAACCTGAAGTAAAGCATCGCAATCTATAACTAGTGTCACACGAATGGTTCAAATCATAGAAAGTTGGAAGAGTCACTCTTCTTGTACATAAGTCGGCATTGTGCACATTCTATTTCATTCTGATGCAATTTCTGTGTTTCATCGTCAATAAGAAGGTCCAAGGGATACAGTAAACCTGGAGTGAAGCATCGGAATCTATAACTAGTGTCACAGGGATGGTTCAAAACATAGACAGTAAGAAGAGTCAGTCTTCTTGTACCTAAGTCGGCATCGTGCCTTTTGTATTTAATTCCGATGCAATTTCTGTGTTTCATTGTAAATAAGAATGTCAGAGGGATACAGTAATCCTGAAGTTAAGCATCGGAATCTATGACTAGTGTCACAGGAATGGTTCAAAACATAGTCAGTCTGAAGAGTCAGTCTTCTTGTACTTAATTCGGCATTGTGCCTTTTGTATTTAATTCTGATGCAATTTCTATGTTTCATCGTCAATAAGAAGGTCAGAGGGATACAGTTAACCTAAAGAGAAGCATCGGAATCTATAACTAGTGTCACAGGAATGGTTCAAAACATAGTCAGTAAGAAGAGTCAGTCTTCTTGTACTTAAGTCGGCATTGTGCCTTTCGTATTTAATTCCGATGCAATTTCTGTGTTTCATCGTCAATAAGAAGGTCAGAGGGATACAGTAAACCTGAATAGAAGCATCGGAGTCTATAGCTAGTGTCACAGGAATGATTCAAATATAGACAGTAAGAAGTGTCAGTATTCTTGTACTTATGTCGGCATCCTGAAGTTAAGCATCGGTATCTATGACTAGTGTCACAGGAATGGTTCAAAACATAGTCAGTAAGAAGAGTCAGTCTTCTTGTACTTAAGTCCGCATTGTGCCTATTGTATTTAATTCCGATGCCGTTTCTGTGTTTCATCGTCAATAAGAAAGTCCAAGAGATACAGTAAACCTGGAGTGAAGCATCGGAAACTATAACTAGTGTCACAGGGATGGTTCAAAACATAGTCAGTAAGAAGAGTCAATCTTCTTGTACTTAAGTAGGCATTGTGCCTGTTGTATTTATTCCGATGCAATTTCTGTGTTTCATCGTCAATAAGAAGGTCCAAGGGATACAGTAAACCTGGAGTGAAGCATCGGAATCTATGACTAGTGTCACAGGAATGGTGCAAAACATAGTCAGTAAGAGGAGTCAGTCTTCTTGTACTTAAGTCGGCATTGTGCCTTTTGTATTTAATTCCGATGCAATTTCTGCGTTTCATCGTCAATAAGCATGTCCAAGGGATACAGTAAACCTGGAGTGAAGCACCGGAATCTATAACTAGTGTCACAGGAATGGTTCAAAACATAGACCGTCAGGAGAGTCAGTCTTCTTGTACTTTAGTCGCCATTGTGCCTTTTGTATTTAATTCCGAAGCAATTTCTGTGTTTCATCGTCAATAAGAATGTCAGAGGGATACAGTAATCCTGAAGTTAAGCATCGGAATCTATGACTAGTGTCACAGGAATGGTTCAAAACAAAGTCAGTAAGAAGAGTCAGTCTTCTTGTACTTAATTCGGCATTGTGCCTTTCGTATTTAATTCCGATGCAATTTCTGTATTTCATCGTCAATAAGAAGGTCAGAGGGATACAGTAAACCTGAATAGAAGCATCGGAATCTATAGCTAGTGTCACAGGAATGGTTCAAACATAGACAGTAAGAAGAGTCAGTATCCTTGTACTTAATTCGGCATTGTGCCTTTTGTATTTAAGTCGGATGCAGTTTCTGTGTTTCTTCGGAAATAAGGAGGTCAGAGGGATACAGTAAACCTGATGTGAGGCACGGAATCTATAACTAGTGGCACAGGAATAGTACAAAACATAGTCAGTAAGAAGAGTCAGTCTTCTTGTACTTAGGTCGGTATTGTGCCTTTTGTATTTAATTCCGATGCAATTTCTGTTATTCATCGTCAATAAGAAGGTCCAATAGATACAGTAAACCAGGAGTGAAGCATCGGAATCTATAACTAGTGTCACAGAGACGGTTCAAAGCATAGACAGTAAGATGAGTCAGTATTCTTGTACTTTAGTCGGCATTGTGGTTTTTGTATTTAATTCCGATGAAATTTCTGTGTTTCATCGTCACTAAGAATGTCAGTGGGATACAGTAATCCTGAAGGTAAGCATCAGAATCAATAACTAGTGTCACAGGAATAGTTCAAACATAGTCAGTAAGAAGATTCAGTCTTCTTGTGGTTAAGTCGGCATTGTGCCTTTTCTATTTAATTCCGATGCAATTTCTGTGTTTCATCGTCAATAAGAAGGTCAGAGGGATACAGTAAACCTGATGTAAAGCATCGCAATCTATAACTAGTGTCACACGAATGGTTCAAATCATAGACAGTTGGAAGAGTCACTCTTCTTGTACATAAGTCGGCATTGTGCATATTCTATTTCATTCTGATGCAATTTCTGTGTTTCATCGTCAATAAGAAGGTCCAAGGGATACAGTGAACCTGAAATGAACCATCGGAATCTATAACTAGTGTCACAGGAATGGTTCAAAACATAGACAGTAGGGAAAGTCAGTCTACATGTACTTAAGTTGGCATTGTGCCTTTTGTATTTAATTCCGATACAATTTCTGTGTTTCATCGTCAATAAGAAGGTCAGAGGAATACAGTAAAACTGAAGTGAAGCATCGGAATCTATAACTAGTGTCACAGGAATGGTTCAAAACATAGTCAGTAAGAAGACTCAGTCTTCCTGTACTTAAGTCGGCATTGTGCCTCTTGTATTTAATTCCGATGCAATTTGTGTTTTTTATCGTCAATAAGAAGGTCAGAAGGATACAGTAAACCTGAAGTGGAGCATCGGAATCTATAACTAGTGTCACAGGAATGGTTCAAAACATAGAGAGTTGGAAGGCTCAGTCTTCTTGTACGTAAGTCGGCATTGTGCCTCTTGTATTTAATTCCGATGCAATTTGTGTATTACATCGTCAATAAGAAGGTCAGAGGTATACAGTAAAACTCAAGTGAAGCATCGGAATAAAAAACTAGTGTCACAGGAATGGTTCAAATCATAGACAGTAGGAAGAGTCAGTCTTCTTGTACTTAAGTCGGTATTGTGCCTTTTCTATTTAATTCCGTTGCAATTTCTGTGTTTCATCGTCAATAAGAAGGTCAGAGGGATACAGTAAACCTGGAGTGAAGCACCGGAATCTGTAACTAGTGTCACAGGCATGGTTCAAAAGATAGACAGTAAGAAGAGTCAGTCTTCTTGTACTTAAGTCTGCATTGTGCCTTTTGTATTTAATTCCGATGCAATTTCTTTGTTTCATCGTAAATAAGAGGGTCCGAGGGATACAGTAAACCTGAAGTGAAGCATCGGAATTTATAACTAGTGTCTCAGGAATGGTTCAAAACATAGTCAATAAGAACAGTCAGTCTTCTTGTACTTGAGTCGGCATTGTGACTTTGTATTTAATTCCGATACAATTTCTGTGTTTCATCGTCAATAAGTAGGTCCAAGGGATACAGTAAACCTGGAGTAAAGCATCCGAATCTATAACTAGTGTCACAGGGATGGTTCAAAGCATAGACAGTAAGAAGAGTCAGTCTTCTTGTACCTAAGTCGGCATCGTGCCTTTTGTATTTAATTCCGATGCAATTTCTGTGTTTCATCGTCAATAAGAAGGTCCAAGGGATACAGTAAACCTGGAGTGAAGCATCGGAGTCTATAACTAGTGTCACAGGAACGGTTCAAAACATAGAAAGTAAGAAGAGTCAGTCTTCTTGCACTTAATTCGGAATTGTGCCCTTTGTATTTAATTCTGATGCAATTTCTGTGTTTCATCGTCAATAAGAAGGTCAGAGGGATACAAGAAACCCGAATTGAAGCATTGGAATCTATAACTAGTGTCACAGGAATGGTTCAAATCATAGTCAGTAAGAAAAGTCAGTCTTCTTGTACTTAAGTCATCGTTGTAGATTTTCTATTTAATTCCGATGCAATTTCTGTGTTTCATCGTCAATAAGAAGGTCCAAGGGATTCAGTAAACCAGGAGTGAAGCATCGGAGTCTATAACTAGTGTCACAGGAATGGTTCAAAACATAGACAGTAAGAAGAGTCAGTCTTCTTGTACTTAATTCTGCATTGTGCCTTTTCTATTCAATTCCGATGCAATTTCTGTGTTTCATCGTCAATAAGAAGGTCAGAGGGATACAGTAAACCTGAAGTAAAGCATCGCAATCTATAACTAGTGTCACACGAATGGTTCAAATCATAGACAGTTGGAAGAGTCACTCTTCTTGTACATAACTCGGCATTGTGCATATTCTATTTCATTCTGATGCAATTTCTGTGTTTCATCGTCAATAAGAAGGTCCAAGGGATATAGTAAACCTGGAGTAAAGCATCGGAATCTATAACTAGTGTCACAGGAATGGTTCAAAATATAGACAGTAATAAGATACAGTCTTCTTGTAGTTAAGTCGGCATTGTGCCTTTTCTATTTAATTCCGATGCAATTTCTGTGTTTCATCGTCAATAAGAAGGTCAGAGGGATACAGTAAACCTGAAGTGAAGCATCGGAATCTGTAACTAGGGTCACACGAACGGTTCAAAACATAGACAGTTGGAAGAGTCAGTCTTCTCGTACTTAAGTCGGCATATTGCCTTTTGAATTTAATTCCGATGCAACTTCTGTGTTTCATTGTCAATACGAAGGTCAAAGGGATACAGTAAACCTGAAATGAACCATCGGAATCTGTAATTAGTGTCACAGGAATCGTTCAAATCATAGACAGTAGGAAAAGTCAGTCTACATGTACTTAAGTCGGCATTGTGCTTTTTGTATTTAATTCCGATGCTATTTCTGTGTTTCATCGTCAATAAGAAGGTCAGAGGGATACAGTAAACCTGAGGTGAAGCATCGGAATCTATAACTAGAGTCACAGGGATGGTTCAAAACATAGTCAGTAAGAAGAGTCAGTCTTCTTGTACTTAAGTCGGAATTGTGCTTTTTGTATTTCATTCCGATGCAATTTCTGTGTTTCATCGTCCATAAGTAGGACCGAGGGATACAGTAAACCTCAAGTGAAGCATCGGAATAAAAAACTAGTGTCACAGGAATGGTTTAATACGTAAAGAGTAGGAAGAGTCAATCTTCTTGTACATAAGTCGCATTGTGCATATTCTATTTAATTCTGATGCAAATTCTGTGTTTCATCGTCAATAAGAAGGTCCAAGGGATACAGTAAACCTGGAGTGAAGCATCGGAGTCTATAACTAGTGTCACAGGAATGGTTCAAAACACAGACAGTAAGAAGAGTCAGACTTCTTTTACTGAAGTCGGCATTGTGCCTATCGTATTTAATTCCGATACAATTTCTGTGTTTCATCGTCAATAAGAAGGTCCAAGATATACAGTAAACCTTGAGTGAAGCATCGGAGTCTATAACTAGTGTCACAGGAATGGTTCAAAACATAGACAGTAAGAAGAGTCAGTCTTCCTGTACTTAATTCGACATTATGCCTTTTGTATTTAATTCGGATGCAATTTCTGTGTTTCATCGGAAATAAGAAGGTCTGAGGGATACAGTAAACGTGATGTGAAGCACGGAATCTGTAACTAGTGGCACAGGAATGGTTCGAATCATTGTCAGTAAGAAGAGCCAGTCTTCTTGTACTTAGGTCTGTATTGTGCCTTTTGTATTTAATTCCGATTCAATTTCTGTGTTACATCGTCAATAAGAAGGTCCAAGGGATACAGTAAACCTGGAGTGAAGCATCAGAATCTATAACTAGTGTCACAGGGACGGTTCAAATCATAGTCAGTAAGATGAGTCAGTATTCTTGTACTTAAGTCGGCTTTGTGCTTTTTGTATTTAATTCCGATGCAATTTCTGTGTTTCATCGTCACTAAGAAAATCAGTGGAATACAGTAATCCTGAAGTTAAGCATCAGAATCTATAACTAGTGTCACAGGAACGGTTCAAAACATAGTCACTAAGAAGAGTCAGTCTTCTTGTAGTTAAGTCGGCATTGTTCCTCTTGTATTTAATTCTGATGCAATTTGTGTGTTTCATCGTCAATAAGAAGGTCAGAGGGATACAGTAAACCTGAAGTGATGCATCGGAATCTATAACTAGTGTCACAGGAATGGTTCAAAACACAGACAGTAAGAAGAGTCAGACTGCTTTTACTTAAGTCGGCATTGTGCCTATCGTATTTAATTCCGATGCAATTTCTGTGTTTCATCGTCCATAAGTAGGACCGAGGGATACAGTAAACCTCAAGTGAAGCATCGGAATAAAAAACTAGCGTCACAGGAATGGTTCAAAACATAGAGAGTAGAAAGAGTCAATCTTCTTGTACATAAGTCGGCATTGTGCATATTCTATTTAATTCTGATGCAATTTCTGTGTTTCATTGTCAGTAAGAAGGTCCAAGGGATACAGTAAACCTGGAGTGAAGCATCGGAATCTATAGCTAGTGTCACAGGAAAGGTTCAAAACATAGACAGTAAGAAGAGTCGGTCTTCTTGTACGTAAGTCGGCATTGTGCCTTTTGTATTTAATTACGATGCAATTTCTGTGTTCCATCGTCAATAAGAAGGTCCAAGGGATACAGTAAACCTGGTGTGAAGCATCGGAATCCAAAACTAGTGTCACAGGAATGGTTCAAAACATAGACAGTAAGAAGAGTCAGTCTTCTTGTACTTAAGTCGGCATTGTGCCTTTTGTATTTAATTACGATGCAATTTCTGTGTTCCATCGTCAATAAGAAGGTCCAAGGGATACAGTAAACCTGGTGTGAACCATCGGAATCCATAACTAGTGTCACAGGAATGGTTCAAAACATAGACAGTATGAAAAGACAGTCTACATGTACTTAAGTCGGCATTGTGCCTTTTGTATTTAATTCCGATGCAATTTCTGTGTTTCATCGTCAATAAGAAGGTCAGAGGGATACAGTAAAACTGAAGTGAAGCATCGGAATCTATAACTAGTGTCACAGGAATGGTTCAAAACATAGACAGTAAGAAGACTCAGTCCTCTTGTACTTAAATCGGCATTGTGCCTCTTGTATTTAATTCTGATGCAATTTGTATGTTTCTTCGTCAATAAGAAGGTCAGAGTTATACAGTAAACCTGAAGTGATGCATCGGAATCTATAACTAGTGTCACAGGAATGGTTCAAACTATAGAGATTTGGAAGACTCAGTCTTCTTGTACTTAAGTCTGCATTGTGCCTTTTGAATTTCATTCCGATGCAATTTCTGTGTTCCATCGTCCATACGAAGGTCCGAGGGATACAGTAAACCTGGAGTGAAGCATCGGAATCTATAACTAGTGTCACAGGGATGGTTCAAAGCATACTCAATAAGAAGAGTCAGTCTTCTTGTACTTAAGTCAGCATTGTGCCTATTGTATTTGATTCCGATGCAATTTCTGTGTTTCATCGTCAATAAGAAGGTCCAAGGGATACAGTAAACCTGGAGTGAAGCATCGGAATCTATAACTAGTGTCACAGGGATGGTTCAAAGCATAGTCAATAAGAAGAATCAGTCTTCTTGTACTTAATTCGGCATTGTGCCTATTGTATTTGATTCCGATGCAATTTCTGTGTTTCATCGTCAATAAGAAGGTCCAAGGGATACAGTAAACCTGGAGTGAAGCATTGGAATCTATAACTAGTGTCACAGGGATGGTTCAAAACATAGACAGTAAGAAGAGTCAGTCTTCTAGTACTTTAGTCGGCATTGTGCCTTTTGTATTTAATTCCGATGCAATTCATGTGTTTCATCGTCAATAACAAGGTCAGAGGGATACATTAATCCTGAAGTGAAGCATCGAAATCTATGACTAGTGTCACAGGAATGGTGCAAAACATAGTCAGTAAGAAGAGACAGTCTTCTTGTACTTAAGGCGGTATTGTGTCTTTTGTATTTAATTGCGATGCAATTTCTGTGTTTCATCGTCAATAACAAGGTCCAAGGGAAGCAGTAAACCAGGAGTGAAGCATCGGAGTCTATAACTAGTGTCACAGGAATGGTTCAAAACATAGACAGTAGGAAGAGTCAGTCTTCTTGTACTTAATTCGGCATTGTGCCCTTTGCATTTAAATTCTGATGCAATTTCTGTGTTTCATCGTCAATAAGAAGGTCTAGTGGATACAGTAAACCTGGAGTGAAGCATCCGAATAAATAACTAGTGTCACAGGAATGGTTCAAAGCACAGACAGTAAGAAGGGTAAGACTTCTTTTACCTAAGTCGGCATTGTGCCTTTTCTATTTAATTACGATGCAATTACTGTGTTTCATCGTCAATAAAAAGGTCCAAGGGATACAGTAAACCTGGAGTGAAGCGTCGGAATCTATAACTAGTGTCACAGGAATGGTTCAAAACACAGTCAGTAAGAAGAGACAGTCTTCTTGTACTTAAGGCGGTATTGTGTCTTTTGTATTTAATTGCGATGCAATTTCTGTGTTTCATCGTCAATAACAAGGTCCAAGGGAAGCAGTAAACCAGGAGTGAAGCATCGGAGTCTATAACTAGTGTCACAGGAATGGTTAAAGCAAAGTCAGTAAGAAGAGGCAGTCTTCTTGTACTTAATTCGGCATTGTGCCTTTTGTATTTAATTCTGATGCAATTTCTGTGTTTCATCGTCAATAAGAAGGTCAGAGGGATACAGAAAACCCGAATTGAAGCATCGAAATCTATAACTAGTGTCACAGGAATGGTTCAAAACATAGTCTGTAAGAATAGTCAGTCTTCTTGTACTTAAGTTATCATTGCAGATTTTCTATCTTATTCTGATGCAATTTCTGTGTTTCATCGTCAATTACAACGTCCTAGGGATACAGTAAACCTGGAGTGAAGCATCGGAGTCTATAACTAGTGTCACAGGAATGGTTAAAAACATAGTCAGTAAGAAGAGGCAGTCTTCTTGTACTTAATTCGGCATTGTGCCTTTTCAATTTAATTCCGATGCAATTTCTGTGTTTCATCGTCATTAAGAAGGTCAGAGGGATACAGTAAACCTCAAGTGAAGCATTGGAATAAAAAACTAGTGTCACAGGAATGGTTCAAAACATAGAGAGTAGGAAGAGTCAGTCTTCTTGTACATAAGTCGGCAATGTCCTTTTCTATTTAATTCCGATGCGACTTCTGTGTCTCATCGTAAATAGGAAGCTCCAACGGATACAGTAAACATGAAGTGAAGCATCGGAATCTATACTAGTGTCACAGGAATTGTTCAAAACATAGTCACTCTGAAGAGTCAGTCTTCTTGTACTTAAGTCGGCATTGTGCCTTTTCTATTTAATTACGACGCAATTTCTGTGTTTCATCGTCAATGAGAAAGTCCAAGGGATACAGTAAACCTGAAATGAACCATCGGAATCTATAACTAGAGTCACAGGAATGGTTCAAAACATAGACAGTAGGAAAAGTCATCCTACATGTACTTAAGTCAGCATTGTGCCTCTTGTATTTAATTCCGATGCAATTTGTGTGTTTCATCGTCAATAAGGTCAGAGGGATACAGTAAACCTGAAGTGAAGCATCGGAATCTATAACTAGTGTCACAGGAATGGTTCAAATCATAGAGAGTAGGAAGACTCAGTCTGCTTGTACTTAAGTCGGCATTGTGCCTTTTGAATTTCATTGCGATGCAATTTCTGTGTTTCATCGTCAATAAGAAGGTCCGAGGGATACAGTAAACCTCAAGTGAAGCATCTGAATAAAAAACTAGTGTCACAGGAATGGTTCAAATCATAGACAGTAGGAAGAGTCAGTCTTCTTGTACTGAAGTCGGTATTGTGAATTTTCTATTTAATTCCGATGTAATTTCTGTGTTTCATCGTCAATAAGAAGGTCAGAGGGATACAGTAAACCTGGAGTGAAGCACCGGAATCTATAACTAGTGTCACAGGAATGGTTCAAAACATAGACTGTCAGAAGAGTCAGTCTTCTTGTACTTTAGTCGGCATTGTGCCTTTTGTATTTAATTCTGATGCAATTTCTGCGTTTCATCGTCAATAAGAAGGTCCAAGGGATACGGTAAACATGGAGTGAAGCATCGGAATCTATAACTAGTGTCACAGGAATGGTTCAAATGATAGACAGTAAGAAGAGTCAGTCTTCTTGTACTTAAGTCTGCATTGTGCCTTTTGTATTTAATTCCGATGCAATTTCTGTGTTTCATCGTCAATAGGAGGGTCCGAGCGATACAGTAACCCTGAAGTGAAGCATCGGAATTTATAACTAGTGTCACAGGAATGGTTCAAAGCTTAGTCAATTAAAAGAGTCAGTCTTCTTGTACTTAAGTCGGCATTGTGACTTTTGTATTTCATTCCGATACAATTTCTGTGTTTCATCTTCAATAAGAAGGTCCAAGGGATACAGTAACCCTGGAGTGAAGCATCGGAATTAATACCTAGTGTCACAAGGATAGTTCAAAACATTGACTGTCAGAAGACCCAGTCTTCTTGAACCTAAATCGGCATCGTGCCTACTGTATTTAATTCCAATGCAATTTCTGTGTTTCATCGTCAATAAGAAGGTAAGTGGGATACAGTAATCCTGAAGTTAAGCATCGGTATCTATGACTAGTGTCACAGGAATGGTTCAAAACATAGTAAGTAAGAAGAGTCAGTCTTCTTGTACTTGAGTCGGCATTGTGCCTATTGAATTTAATTCCGATGCAATTTCTGTGTTTCATCGTCAATAAGAAGGTCCAAGGGATACAGTAAACCTGGAGTGAAGCACTGGAATCTATAACTAGTGTCACAGGGATGGTTCAAAACATAGTCAATAAGAAGAGTCAGTCTTTTTGTACTTATGTCGGCATTGTGCCTATTGTATTTGATTCCGATGCAATTTCTGTGTTTCATCGTCAATATGAAGGTCCAAGGGATACAGTAAACGTAGAGTGAAGCATCGGATTCTATAACTAGTGTCACAGGGATGGTTCAAAACATAGGCAGTAAGAAGAGTCCGTCTACTTGTACTTAAGTCGGTATTGTGCCTTTTGTATTTAATTCCGATGCAATTTCTTTGTTTCATCGTCAATAACAAGGTCCAAGGGATACAGTAAAGCTGGAGTGAAGCATCGGAATCTATAACTAGTGTCACAGGAATGGTTCAAAACATGGACAGTAAGAAGACTCAGACTTCTTTTACTTAAGTCGGCATTTTGCACTTGTATTCAATTCCGATGCAATTTCTGGGTATCAACGTCAATAAGAAGGTCCAAGTGATACAGTAAACTAGGAGTGAAGCATCGGAGTTTATAACTAGTGTCACAGGAATGGTTCAAAACGTAGACAGTAAGAGGAAGCAGTCTTCTTGTATTTAATTCGGCATTGTCCCCTTTGTATTTAATTCTGATGCAATTTCTTTGTTTCATCGTCAATAGGAAGGTCCAAGGGATACAGTAAACCAAGAGTGAAGCATCGGAGTCTATAACTAGTGTCAAGGGAATGGTTCAAAACACAGACTTTAAGATGAGTCAGTATTCTTGTTCTTTAGTCGGCATTGTGCTTGTTGTATTTAATTCCGATGCAATTTCTGTGTTTCATCGTCACTAAGAAGGTCAGTGGGATACAGTAATCCTGAAGTTAAGCATCGGAATCTATAACTAGTGTCACAGGAACGGTGCAAATCATAGACAGTAAGAAGACTCAGTCCTCTTGTACTTAAATCGGCATTGTGCCTCTTGTATTTAATTCTGATGCAATTTGTATGTTTCTTCGTCAATAAGAAGGTCAGAGGGATACAGTAAACCTGGAGTGAAGCATCGGAATCTATAACTAGTGTCACAGGAATGGTTCAAAAGTCAGTCTTCTTGTACTTAAGTCGGCATTGTGCCTATTGTATTTAATTCCGATGCAATTTCTGTGTTTCATCGTCAATAAGAAGGTCCAAGGGATACAGTAAACCTGGAGTGAAGCATCGGAATCTAGAACTAGTGTCAGAGGGATGGTTCAAAGCATAGTCAATAAGAAGAGTCAGTCTTCTTGTTCTTAAGTCGGCTTGTGCCTATTGTATTTGATTCCGATGCAATTTCTGTGTTTCTTCGTCAATAAGAAGGTATAAGGGATACAGTAAACCTGGAGTGAAGCATCGGAATCTATAACTAGTGTCACAGGGATGGATCAAAACATAGACAGTAAGAAGAGTCAGTCTTCTTGTACTTTAGTCGGAATTGTGCCTTTTGTATTTAATTCCGATGCAATTTCTGTGTTTCATCGTCAATAACAAGGTCAGAGGGATACAGTACTCCTGAAGTGAAGCATCGTAATCTATAACTAGTGTCACAGGAATGGTTCAAAACATAGACAGTAAGAAGAGTCAGACTTCATTTACTTAAGTCGGCATTGTGCACTTGTATTCAATTCCGATGCAATTTCTGGGTTTCATCGTCAATAAGAAGGTCCAAGGGATACAGTAAACCAGGAGTGAAGCATCGGAGTCTATAACTAGTGTCACAGAAATGGTTCAAAACATAGACAGCAAGAAGAGTAAGTCTTCTTGTACTTAATTCGGCATTGTGCCCTTTGTATGTAATTCTGATGCAATTTCTGTGTTTCATCGTCAATAAGAAGGTCTAAGGGATACAGTAAACCTGGAGTGAAGCATCGGAATCCATAACTAGTGTCACAGGAATGGTTCAAAACACAGACAGTAAGAAGGGTAAGACTTCTTTTACTTAAGTCGGCATTGTGCCTTTTATATTTAATTCCGATGCAATTACTGTGTTTCATCGTCAATAAGAAGGTCCAAGGGATACAGTAAACCTGGAGTGAAGCATCGGAATCTATAACTAGTGTCACAGGAATGGTTCAAATCATAGAGAGTAGGAAGACTCAGTCTGCTTGTACTTAAGTCGGCATTGTGCCTTTTGAATTTCATTGCGATGCAATTTCTGTGTTTCATCGTCAATAAGAAGGTCCGAGGGATACAGTAAACCTCAAGTGAAGCATCTGAATAAAAAACTAGTGTCACAGGAATGGTTCAAATCATAGACAGTAGGAAGAGTCAGTCTTCTTGTACTGAAGTCGGTATTGTGAATTTTCTATTTAATTCCCATGTAATTTCTGTGTTTCATCGTCAATAAGAAGGTCAGAGGGATACAGTAAACCTGGAGTGAAGCACCGGAATCTATAACTAGTGTCACAGGAATGGTTCAAAACATAGACTGTCAGAAGAGTCAGTCTTCTTGTACTTTAGTCGGCATTGTGCCTTTTGTATTTAATTCTGATGCAATTTCTGCGTTTCATCGTCAATAAGAAGGTCCAAGGGATACGGTAAACATGGAGTGAAGCATCGGAATCTATAACTAGTGTCACAGGAATGGTTCAAATGATAGACAGTAAGAAGAGTCAGTCTTCTTGTACTTAAGTCTGCATTGTGCCTTTTGTATTTAATTCCGATGCAATTTCTGTGTTTCATCGTCAATAGGAGGGTCCGAGCGATACAGTAACCCTGAAGTGAAGCATCGGAATTTATAACTAGTGTCACAGGAATGGTTCAAAGCTTAGTCAATTAAAAGAGTCAGTCTTCTTGTACTTAAGTCGGCATTGTGACTTTTGTATTTCATTCCGATACAATTTCTGTGTTTCATCTTCAATAAGAAGGTCCAAGGGATACAGTAACCCTGGAGTGAAGCATCGGAATTAATACCTAGTGTCACAAGGATAGTTCAAAACATTGACTGTCAGAAGACCCAGTCTTCTTGAACCTAAATCGGCATCGTGCCTACTGTATTTAATTCCAATGCAATTTCTGTGTTTCATCGTCAATAAGAAGGTAAGTGGGATACAGTAATCCTGAAGTTAAGCATCGGTATCTATGACTAGTGTCACAGGAATGGTTCAAAACATAGTAAGTAAGAAGAGTCAGTCTTCTTGTACTTGAGTCGGCATTGTGCCTATTGAATTTAATTCCGATGCAATTTCTGTGTTTCATCGTCAATAAGAAGGTCCAAGGGATACAGTAAACCTGGAGTGAAGCACTGGAATCTATAACTAGTGTCACAGGGATGGTTCAAAACATAGTCAATAAGAAGAGTCAGTCTTCTTGTACTTATGTCGGCATTGTGCCTATTGTATTTGATTCCGATGCAATTTCTGTGTTTCATCGTCAATATGAAGGTCCAAGGGATACAGTAAACGTAGAGTGAAGCATCGGATTCTATAACTAGTGTCACAGGGATGGTTCAAAACATAGGCAGTAAGAAGAGTCCGACTACTTGTACTTAAGTCGGTATTGTGCCTTTTGTATTTAATTCCGATGCAATTTCTTTGTTTCATCGTCAATAACAAGGTCCAAGGGATACAGTAAAGCTGGAGTGAAGCATCGGAATCTATAACTAGTGTCACAGGAATGGTTCAAAACATAGACAGTAAGAAGACTCAGACTTCTTTTACTTAAGTCGGCATTTTGCACTTGTATTCAATTCCGATGCAATTTCTGGGTATCAACGTCAATAAGAAGGTCCAAGTGATACAGTAAACTAGGAGTGAAGCATCGGAGTTTATAACTAGTGTCACAGGAATGGTTCAAAACGTAGACAGTAAGAGGAAGCAGTCTTCTTGTATTTAATTCGGCATTGTCCCCTTTGTATTTAATTCTGATGCAATTTCTTTGTTTCATCGTCAATAGGAAGGTCCAAGGGATACAGTAAACCAAGAGTGAAGCATCGGAGTCTATAACTAGTGTCAAGGGAATGGTTCAAAACACAGACTTTAAGATGAGTCAGTATTCTTGTTCTTTAGTCGGCATTGTGCTTGTTGTATTTAATTCCGATGCAATTTCTGTGTTTCATCGTCACTAAGAAGGTCAGTGGGATACAGTAATCCTGAAGTTAAGCATCGGAATCTATAACTAGTGTCACAGGAACGGTGCAAATCATAGACAGTAAGAAGACTCAGTCCTCTTGTACTTAAATCGGCATTGTGCCTCTTGTATTTAATTCTGATGCAATTTGTATGTTTCTTCGTCAATAAGAAGGTCAGAGGGATACAGTAAACCTGGAGTGAAGCATCGGAATCTATAACTAGTGTCACAGGAATGGTTCAAAAGTCAGTCTTCTTGTACTTAAGTCGGCATTGTGCCTATTGTATTTAATTCCGATGCAATTTCTGTGTTTCATCGTCAATAAGAAGGTCCAAGGGATACAGTAAACCTGGAGTGAAGCATCGGAATCTAGAACTAGTGTCAGAGGGATGGTTCAAAGCATAGTCAATAAGAAGAGTCAGTCTTCTTGTTCTTAAGTCGGCTTGTGCCTATTGTATTTGATTCCGATGCAATTTCTGTGTTTCTTCGTCAATAAGAAGGTATAAGGGATACAGTAAACCTGGAGTGAAGCATCGGAATCTATAACTAGTGTCACAGGGATGGATCAAAACATAGACAGTAAGAAGAGTCAGTCTTCTTGTACTTTAGTCGGCATTGTGCCTTTTGTATTTAATTCCGATGCAATTTCTGTGTTTCATCGTCAATAACAAGGTCAGAGGGATACAGTACTCCTGAAGTGAAGCATCGTAATCTATAACTAGTGTCACAGGAATGGTTCAAAACATAGACAGTAAGAAGAGTCAGACTTCATTTACTTAAGTCGGCATTGTGCACTTGTATTCAATTCCGATGCAATTTCTGGGTTTCATCGTCAATAAGAAGGTCCAAGGGATACAGTAAACCAGGAGTGAAGCATCGGAGTCTATAACTAGTGTCACAGGAATGGTTCAAAACATAGACAGCAAGAAGAGTAAGTCTTCTTGTACTTAATTCGGCATTGTGCCCTTTGTATGTAATTCTGATGCAATTTCTGTGTTTCATCGTCAATAAGAAGGTCTAAGGGATACAGTAAACCTGGAGTGAAGCATCGGAATCCATAACTAGTGTCACAGGAATGGTTCAAAACACAGACAGTAAGAAGGGTAAGACTTCTTTTACTTAAGTCGGCATTGTGCCTTTTATATTTAATTCCGATGCAATTACTGTGTTTCATCGTCAATAAGAAGGTCCAAGGGATACAGTAAACCTGGAGTGAAGCATCGGAATCTATAACTAGTGTCACATGAATGGTTCAAAACATAGTCAGTAAGAAGAGACAGTCTTCTTGTACTTAAGTCGGTATTGTGTCTTTTGTATTTCATTGCGATGCAATTTCTGTGTTTCATCGTCATTAAGAAGGTCAGAGGGATACAGTAAACCTGAAGTGAAGCATCGGAATCTATAACTAGTGTCACACGAACGGTTCAAAACATAGACAGTTGTAAGAATCAGTCTTCTTGTACTTAAGTCGGCATTGTACCTTTTGTATTTAATTCCGATGCAATTTCTGTGTTTCATTGTCAATAAGAAGGTCCAAGGGATACAGTAAACCTGAAATGAACCATCGGAATCTATAACTAGTGTCACAGGAATCGTTCAAAGCATAGACAGTAGGATAGGTCAGTCTACATGTACTTAGTCGGCATTGTGCCTTTTGTATTTAATTCCGATGCAATTTCTGTGTTTCATCGTCAATAAGAAGGTCAGAGGGATACAGTAAACCTGAAGTGAAGCATCGGAATCTATAACTAGTCTCACAGGAATGGTTCAAAGCATAGTCAGTAAGAAGAGTCAGTCTTCTTGTACTTATGTCGGCATTGTGCCTATTGTATTTCATTCCGATGCAATTTCTGTGTTTCATCGTCCATAAGAAGGTCCAAGGGATACAGTAAACCTGGAGTGAAGCACCGGAATCTATAACTAGTCTCACAGGAATGGTTCAAAACATTGTCAGTAAGAAGAGTCAGTCTTCTTGTACTTATGTCGCCATTGTGCCTATTGTATTTCATTCCGATGCAATTTCTGTGTTTCATCGTCCATAAGAAGGTCCGAGGGATACAGTAAACCTCAAGTGAAGCATCGGAATAAAGAACTAGTATCACAGGAGTGGTTCAAAACATAGAGAGTAGGAAGAGTCAGTCTTCTTGTACATAAGTCGGCATTGTCCTTTTCTATTTAATTCCGATGCGACTTCTGTGTCTCATCGTAAATAGGAAGCTCCAACGGATACAGTAAACATGAAGTGAAGCATCGGAATCTATAACTAGTTTCACAGGAATTGTTCAAAACATAGTCACTCTGAAGAGTCAGTCTTCTTGTACTTAAGTCGGCGTTGTGCCTTTTCTATTTAATTACGACGCAATTTCTGTGTTTCATCGTCAATTAGAAGGTCCAAGGGATACAGTAAAAATGAAATGAACCATCGGAATCTATAACTAGTGTCACAGGAATGGTTCAAAACATAGACAGTAGGAAAAGTCAGCCTACATGTACTTAAGTCGGCATTGTGCCTGTTGTCTTTAATTCCAACGCAATTTCTGTGTTTCATCGTCAATAAGAAGGTCAGAGGGGTACAGTAAAACTGAAGTGAAGCATCCGAATCTATAACTAGTGTCACAGGAATGGTTCAAAACATAGTCAGTAAGAAGACTCAGTCTTCTTGTACTTAAGTCGGCATTGTGCCTCTTGTATTTAATTCCGATGCAATTTGTGTGTTTCATCGTCAATAAGAAGGTCAGCGGGATACAGTAAAACTGAAGTGAAGCATCGGAATCTATAACTAGTGTCACAGGAATGGTTCAAAACATAGAGAGTTGGAAGACTCAGTCTTCTTGTACTTAAGTCGGCATTGTGCCTTTTGAATTTCATTGCGATGCAATTTCTGTGTTTCATCGTCCACAAGAAGGTCCGAGGGATACAGTAAACCTCACGTGAAGCATCGGAATAAAAAACTAGTGTCACAGGAATGGTTCAAATCATAGACAGTAGGAAGAGTCAGTCTTCTTGTACTTAAGTCGGTATTGTGAATTTTTTATTTAATTCCGATGTAATTTCTGTGTTTCATCGTCAATAAGAAGGTCAGAGGGATACAGTAAACCTGGAGTGAAGCACCGGAATCTATAACTAGTGTCACAGGAATGGCTCAAAACATAGACTGTCAGAAGAGTCGGTCTTCTTGTACTTTAGTCGGCATTGTGCCCTTTGTATTTAATTCTGATGCAATTTCTATGTTTCATCGTCAATAAGAAGGTCCAAGGGATACAGTAAACCTGGAGTGAAGCATCGGAATCTACAACTAGTGTCACAGGAATGGTTCAAATGATAGACAGTAAGAAGAGTCACTCTTCTTGTACTTAAGTCGGCATTGTGACTTTTGTATTTAATTCCGATACAAATTCTGTGTTTCATCGTCAATAAGAAGGTCCAAGGGATACAGTAACCCTGGAGTGAAGCATCGGAATTAATAACTAGTGTCACAGGGATGGTTCAAAACATAGACTATCAGAAGAGTCAGTCTTCTTGTACCTAAGTCGGCATCGTGCCTATTGTATTTAATTCCGATGCAATTTCTGTGTTTCATCGTCAATAAGAAGGTAAGTGGGATACAGTAATCCTGAAGTTAAGCATCCGTATCTATGACTAGTGTCACAGGAATGGTTTAAAACATAGTCAGTAAGAAGAGTCAGTCTTCTTGTACGTGAGTCGGCATTGTGCCTATTGTATTTACTTCCGATGCAATTTTTGTGTTTCATCGTCAATAAGAAGGTCCAAGGGATACAGTAAACCTGGAGTGAAGCATCGGAATCTATAACTAGTGTCACAGGGATGGTTCAAAACATAGTCAAAAAGAAGAGTCAGTCTTCTTGTACTTATGTCGGCATTGTGCCTATTGTATTTGATTCCGATGCAAAATCTTTGTTTCATCGTCAATAAGAAGGTCCAAGGGATACAGTAAACCTGGAGTGAAGCATCGGAATCTATAACTAGTGTCACGGGAATGGTTCAAAACATAGTCAGTAAGAAGAGACAGTCTTCTTGTACTTAAGTCGGTATTGTATCTTTTGTATTTAATTCCGATGCAATTTCTGTGTTTCATCGTCAATAAGAAGGTCCAAGGGATACAGTAAACCAAGAGTGAAGCATCGGAGTCTATAACTAGTGTCAAGGGAATGGTTCAAAACACAGACTTTAAGATGAGTCAGTATTCTTGTTCTTTAGTCGGCATTGTGCGTTTTGTATTTAATTCCGATGCAATTTCTGTGTTTCATCGTCACTAAGAAGGTCAGTGGGAAACAGTAATCCCGAAGTTAAGCATCGGAATCTATAACTAGTGTCACAGGAATGGTGCAAATCATAGTCAGTAAGAAGAGTCAGTCTTCTTGTAGTTAAGTCGGCATTGTGCCTTTTCCATTTAATTCCGATGCAATTTCTGTGTTTCATCGTCAATACGAAGGTCAGAGGGATACAGTAAACCTGAAGTGAAGCATCGCAATCTACAACTAGTGTCACAGAAATCGTTCAAAACATAGACAGTAGGAAAAGTCAGTCTACATGTACTTAAGTCGGCATTGTGCCCTTTGTATTTAATTCCGATGCAATTTCTGTGTTTCATCGTCAATAAGAAGGTCAGATTGCTACAGTAAACCTGAAGTGAAGCATCGGAATCTATAACTAGTGTCACAGGAATTGTTCAAAACAAAATCAGTCTGAAGAGTCAGTCTTCTTGTACTTAAGTTGGCATTGTGCCTTTTCTATTTTGTTACGACGTAATTTCTGTGTTTCATCGTCAGCAAGAAGGTCCAAAGGATACAGTAAACCAGGAGTGAAGCATCGGCATCAATAACTAGTGTCACAGGAATGGTTCAAGACATAGACAGTAAGAAGAGTCTGTCTTCTTGGACTTAAGTCGGCATTGTGCTTTTGTATTTAGTTCCGATGCAATTTCTGTGCTTCATCGTCAATAAGAAGGTCCAAGGGATACAGTAAACCTGAATAGAAGCATCGGAATCTATAGCTAGTGTCACAGGAATGGTTCAAACATAGACAGTAAGAAGAGTCAGTATTCTTGTACTTAAGTCGGCATTGTGCCACTTGTATTTAATTCTGATGCAATTTGTGTTTTTCATCGTCAATAAGAAGGTCAGAGGGATACAGTAAACGTGAAGTGAAGCATCGGAATAAAAAACTAGTGTCACAGGAATGGTTCAAAACATAGACTGTCAGAAGAGTCAGTGTCCTTGTACTTTAGTTGGCATTGTGCCTTTTGTATTCAATTCTGATGCTATTTCTGTGTTTCTTCGTCAGTAAGAAGGTCCAAGGGATACAGTAAACCTGGAGTGAAGCATCGGAATCTATAACTAGTGTCACAGTAATGGTTCAAAAGATAGACAGTAAGATGAGTCAGTCTTCTTGTACTTAAGTCTGCATTGTGCCTTTTGTATTTAATTCCGATGCAATTTCTGTGTTTCATCGTCAATAAGAAGGTCCGAGGGATACAGTAAGCCTGAAGTGAAGCATCGGAATTTGTAACTAGTGTCACAGGAATGGTTCAAAACATAGTCAATAAGACGAGTCAGTCTTCTTGTACTTAAGTCGGCATTGTGCCTTTTGTATTTAATTCCGATACAATCTCTGTGTTTCATCGACAATAAGAGGGCCAAGGGATACAGTAAACCTGGAGTGAAGCATCGGAATCAATAACTAGTGTCACAGGGATGGTTCTAAACATAGACAGTAAGAAGAGTCAGTCTTCTTGTACCTAAGTCGGCATCGTGCCTTTTGTATTTAGTTCCGACGCAATTTCTGTGTTTCATCGTCAATAACAAGGTCAGAGGGATACAGTAATCCTGAAGTGAAGCATCGGAATCTATGACTAGTGTCACAGGAATGGTGCAAAACATAGTCAGTAAGAAGAGTTAGTCTTCTTGTACTTAAGTCGGTATTGTGCCTTTTGTATTTAAATTCTGATGCAATTTCTGTGTTTCATCCTCAATAAGAAGGTCTAAGGGATACAGTAAACCTGGAGTGAAGCATCGGAATAAATAACTAGTGTCACAGGAATGGTTCAAAAAACAGACAGTAAGAAGGGTAAGACTTCTTTTACTTAAGTCGGCATTGTGCGATATGTATTTAATTACGATGCAATTACTGTGTTTCATCGTCAATTAGAAGGTCCAAGGGATACAGTAAACCTCGAGTGAAGCGTCGGAATCTATAACTAGTGTCACAGGAATGGTTCAAAACATAGTCAGTAAGAAGAGACAGTCTTCTTATACTTAAGTCGGTATTGTGTCTTTTGTATTTAATTGCGATGCAATTTCTGTGTTTCATCGTCAATAAGAAGGTCCAAGGGAAGCAGTAAACCAGGAGTGAAGCATCGGAGTCTATAACTAGTGTCACAGGAATGGTTCAAATCATAGTCAGTAAGAAGAGTCTGTCTTCTTGTACTTAAGTCATCATTGTAGATTTTCTATTTTATTCTGATGCAATTTCTGTGTTTCATCGTCAATAACAAGGTCCAAGGGATACAGTAAACCTGGAGTGAAGCATCGGAATCTATAACTAGTGTCACAGGAATGGTTCAAAACATAGACAGTAAGAAGAGTCAGACTTCTTTTACTTAAGTCGGCATTGTGCACTTGTATTCAATTCCGATGCAATTTCTGGGTTTCATCGTCAATAAGAAGGTCCAAGGGATACAGTAAACCAGGAGTGAAGCATCGGAGTCTATAACAAGTGTCACAGGAATGGTTCAAAACATAGACAGTAAGAAGAGCCAGTCTTCTTGTACTTAATTCGGCATTGTGCCCTTTGTATTTAAATTCTGATGCAATTTCTGTGTTCCATCGTCAATAAGAAGGTCTAAGGGATACAGTAAACCTGGAGTGAAGCATCGGAATAAATAACTAGTGTCACAGGAATGGTTCAAAACACAGACAGTAAGAAGGGTAACACTTCTTTTACTTAAGTCGGCATTGTGCCTTTTGTATTTAATTGCGATGCAATTTCTGTGCTTCATCGTCAATAAGAATGTACAAGTGAACCAGTAAACCAGGAGTGAAGCATCGGAGTCTATAACTAGTGTCACAGGAATGGTTCAAAACATGGACAGTAAGAAGAATCAGTCTTCTTGTACTTAATTCGGCATTGTGCCTTCTGTATTTAATTCTGATGCAATTTCTGTGTTTCATCGTCAATAAGAAAGTCAGAGGGATACGGAAAACCCGAATTGAAGCATCGGAATCTATAACTAGTGTCACAGGAATGGTTCAAAGCATAGTCAGTAAGAAGAGTCAGTCTTCTTGTACTTAAGTCATCATTGTAGATTTTCTATTTTATTCTGATGGAATTTCTGTGTTTCATCGTCAATAACAAGGTCCAAGGGATACAGTAAACCTGGAGTGAAGCATCGGAATCTATGACTAGTGTCACAGGAATGGTGCCAAACATAGTCAGTAAGAAGAGTTAGTCTTCTTGTACTTAAGTCGGTGTTGTGCCTTTTGTATTTAATTCCGATGCAATTTCTGTGTTTCATCGTCAATAAGAAGGTCCAAGGGATACAGAAAACCTGGAGTGAAGCATCGGAATCTGTAACTAGTGTCACAGGAATGGTTCAAAACATAGACAGTAAGAAGAGTCAGACTTCTTTTACTTAAGTCGGCATTGTGCACTTGTATTCAATTCCGATGCAAATTCTGGGTTTCATCGTCAATAAGAAGGTCCAAGGGATACAGTAAACCAGGAGTGAAGCATCGGAGTCTATAACTAGTGTCACAGGAATGGTTCAAAACATAGACAGTAAGAAGAGTCAGTCTTCTTGTACTTAATTCGGCATTGTGCCCTTTGTATTTAAATTCTGATGCAATTTCTGTGTTTCATCGTCAATAAGACGGTCTAAGGGATACAGTAAACCAGGAGTGAAGCATCGGAGTCTATAACTAGTGTCACAGGAATGGTTCAAAACATAGACAGTAAGAAGAGTCAGTCTTCTTGTACTTAATTCGGCATTGTGCCTTTTGTATTTAATTCTGATGCAATTTCTGTGTTTCATCGTCAATAAGAACGTCAGAGGGATACAGAAAACCCGAATTGAAGCATCGGAATCTATAACTTGTGTCACAGGAATGGTTCAAAGCATAGTCAGTAAAAAGAGTCAGTCTTCTTGTACTTAAGTCATCATTGTAGATTTTCTATTTTATTCTGATGGAATTTCTGTGTTTCATCGTCAATAACAAGGTCCAAGGGATACAGTAAACCTGGAGTGAAGCATCGGAATCTATAACTAGTGTCACAGCAATGGTTCAAATCATAGACAGTAAGAAGAGTAGGACATCTTTAACTTAAGTCGGCATTGTGCCTTTTGTATTCAATTCCGATGTAATTTCTGTGTTTCATCGTCAATAACAAGGTCCAAGGGATACAGTAAACCTGGAGTGAAGCATCGGAATCTATAACTAGTGTCACAGGGATGGTTCAAAGCATAGTCAATAAGAAGAGTCAGTCTTCTTGTACTTAAGTCGGCATTGTGCCTATTGTATTTGATTCCGATGCAATTTCTGTGTTTCTTCGTCAATAAGAAGGTCCAAGGGATACAGAAAACCTGGAGTGAAGCATCTGCATCTATAACTAGTGTCACAGGGATGGTTCAAAACATAGTCAATAAGAAGAGGCAGTCTTCTTATACTTAAGTCGGCATTGTGCCTATTGTATTTGATTCCGATGCAATTTCTGTGTTTCATCGTCAATAAGAAGGTCCAAGGGATACAGTAAACCTGGAGTGAAGCATCGGAATCTATAACTAGTGTCACAGGGATGGTTCAAAACATAGACAGTAAGAAGAGTCAGTCTTCTTGTACTTTAGTCGGCATTGTGCCTTTTGTATTTAATTCCGATGCAATTTCTGTGTTTCATCGTCAATAACAAGGTCAGAGGGATACAGTAATCCTGAAGTGAAGCATCGGAATCTATGACTAGTGTCACAGGAATGGTGCAAAACATAGTCAGTAAGAAGAGTTAGTCTTCTTGTACTTAAGTCGGTGTTGTGCCTTTTGTATTTAATTCCGATGCAATTTCTGTGTTTCATCGTCAATAAGAAGGTCCAAGGGATACAGTAAACTTGGAGTGAAGCATCGGAATCTATAACTAGTGTCACAGGAATTGTTCAAAACATAGTCAGTAAGAAGAGTCAGACTTCTTTTACTTAAGTCGGCATTGTGCACTTGTATTCAATTCCGATGCAATTTCTGGGTTTCATCGTCAATAAGAAGGTCCAAGGGATACAGTAAACCAGGAGTGAAGCATCGGAGTCTATAACTAGTGTCACAGGAATGGTTCAAAACATAGACAGTAAGAAGAGTCAGTGTTCTTGTACTTAATTCGGCATTGTGCCCTTTGTATTTAAATTCTGATGCAATTTCTGTGTTTCATCGTCAATAAGAAGGTCTAAGGGATACAGTAAACCTGGAGTGAAGCATCGGAATAAATAACTAGTGTCACAGGAATGGTTCAAAACACAGACAGTAAGAAGGGTAACACTTCTTTTACTTAAGTCGGCATTGTGCCTTTTGTATTTAATTACGATGCAATTACTGTGTTTCATCGTCAATAAGAAGGTCCAAGGGATACAGTAAACCCGGAGTGAAGCGTCGGAATCTAGAACTAGTGTCACAGGAATGGTTCGAAACATAGTCAGTAAGAAGAGACAGTCTTCTTGTACTTAAGTCGGTATTGTGTCTTTTGTATTTAATTGCGATGCAATTTCTAAGTTTCATCGTCAATAAGAAGGTCCAAGGGAAGCAGTAAACCAGGAGTGAAGCATCGGAGTCTATAACTAGTGTCACAGGAATGGTTCAAAACATAGACAGTAAGAAGAGTCAGTCTTCTTGTACTTAATTCGGCATTGTGCCTTTTGTATTTAATTCTGATGCAATTTCTGTGTTTCATCGACAATAAGAAGGTCAGAGGGATACAGTAAACCTGAAGTGAAGCATCGGAATCTATAACTAGTGTCACACGAACGGTTCAAAACATAGACAGTTGTAAGAGTCAGTCTCCTTGTACTTAAGTCGGCATTGTGCATTTTGTATTTAATTCCGATGCAATTTCTGTGTTTGATTGTCAATAAGAAGATCCAAGGGATACAGTAAACCTGAAATGAACCATCGGAATCTATAACTAGTGTCACAGGAATCGTTCAAAGCATAGTCAGTAGGAAAAGTCAGTCTACATGTACTTAAGTCGGCATTGTGCCTTTTGTATTTAATTACGATGCAATTTCTGTGTTTCATCGTCAATAAGAAGGTCTAAGGGATACAGTAAACCTGGAGTGAAGCATCGGAATAAATAACTAGTGTCACAGGAATGGTTCAAAACATAGTCAGTAAGAAGAGTCAGTCTTTTTGTACTTAAGTCATCATTGTAGATTTTCTATTTTATTCTGATGCAATTTCTGTGTTTCATCGTCAATAACAAGGTCCAAGGGATACAGTAAACCTGGAGTGAAGCATCGGAATCTATAACAAGTGTCACAGGAATTGTGCAAACATAGGCAGTAAGAAGAGTCAGTATTCTTGTACTTAAGTCGGCATTGTGCCTTTTCAATTTAATTCCGATGCAATTTCTGTGTTTCATCGTCATTAAAAGGTCAGAGGGATACAGTAAACCTGAAGTGAAGCATCGGAATCTATAACTAGTGTCACACGAACGGTTCAAAACATAGACAGTTGTAAGAGTCAGTCTCCTTGTACTTAAGTCGGCATTGTGCATTTTGTATTTAATTCCGATGCAATTTCTGTGTTTGATTGTCAATAAGAAGATCCAAGGGATACAGTAAACCTGAAATGAACCATCGGAATCTATAACTAGTGTCACAGGAATCGTTCAAAGCATAGTCAGTAGGAAAAGTCAGTCTACATGTACTTAGGTCGGCATTGTGCCTTTTGTATTTAATTACGATGCAATTTCTGTGTTTCATCGTCAATAAGAAGGTCAGAGGGATACAGTAAACCTGAAGTGAAGCATCGGAATCTGTAACTAGTCTCACAGGAATGGTTCAAAACATAGTCAGTAAGAAGAGTCAGTCTTCTTGTACTTACGTCGGCATTGTGCCTATTGTATTTCATTCCGATGCAATTTCTGTGTTTCATCGTCCATAAGAAGGTCCGAGGGATACAGTAAACCTCAAGTGAAGCATCGGAATAAAAAACTAGTGTCACAGGAATGGTTCAAAACATAGAGAGTAGGAAGAGTCAGTGTTATGGTACATAAGTCAGCATTGTCCTTTTCTATTTAATTCCGATGCGACTTCAGTGTCTCATCGTAAATAGGAAGCTCCAACGGATACAGTAAACATGAAGTGAAGCATCGGAATCTATAACTAGTGCCACAGGAATTGTTCAAAACATAGTCACTCTGAAGAGTCAGTCTTCTTGTACTTAAGTTGGCATTGTGCCATTTCTATTTAATTACGACGCAATTTCTGTGTCTCACCGTCAATAAGAAGGTCCAAGGGATACAGTAAACCTGAAATGAACCATCGGAATCTATAACTAGTGTCACAGGAATGGTTCAAAACATAGACAGTAGGAAAAGTCAGCCTACATGTACTTAAGTCGGCATTGTGCCTGTTGTATTTAATTCCAATGCAATTTCTGTGTTTCATCGTCAATAAGAAGGTCAGAGGGATACAGTAAAACTGAAGTGAAGCATCGGAATCTATAACTAGTGTCACAGGAATGGTTCAAAACATAGAGAGTTGGAAGACTCAGTCTTCTTGTACTTAAGCCGGCATTGTGAATTTAGAATTTCATTCTGATGCAATTTCTGTGTTTCATCGTCCATAAGAAGGTCCGAGGGATACAGTAAACCTCAAGTGAAGCATCTGAATAAAAAACTAGTGTCACAGGAATGGTTCAAATCATAGACAGTACGAAGAGTCAGTCTTCTTGTACTTAAGTCGGTATTGTGAATTTTCTATTTAATTGCGATGTAATATCTGTGTATCATCGTCAATAACAAGGTCAGAGGGATACAGTAAACCTGGAGTGAAGCACCGGAATCTATAACTAGTGTCACAGGAATGGTTCAAAACATAGACTGTCAGCAGAGTCAGGCTTCTTGTACTTTAGTCTGCATTGTCCCTTTTGTATTTAATTCCGATGCAATTTCTGTCTTTCATCGTCAATAAGAAGGTCCAAGGGATACAGTAACCCTGGAGTGAAGCATCGGAATTAATAACTAGTGTCACAGGGATGGTTCAAAACATTGACTGTCAGAAGAGTCAGTCTTCTTGTACCTAAATCGGCATCGTGCCTATTGTATTTAATTCCGATGCAATTTCTGTGTTTCATCGTCAATAAGAAGGTAAGTGGGATACAGAAATCCTGAAGTTAAGCAGCGGTATCTATGACTAGTGTCACAGGAATGGTTCAAAACATAGTAAGTAAGAAGAGTCAGTCTTCTTGTACGTGAGTCGGCATTGTGCCTATTGTATTTAATTCCGATGCAATTTCTGTGTTTTATCGTCAATAAGAAGGTCCAAGGGATACAGTAAACCTCGAGTGAAGCATCGGAATCTATAACTAGTGTCACAGGGATGGTTCAAAACATAGACAGTAAGAAGAGTCAGTCTTCTTGTACTTCAGCCGGCATTGTGAATTTTGTATTTAATTCCGATGCAATTTCTCTGTTTCATCGTCAATGACAAGGTCAGAGGGATACAGTAATCCTGAAGTGAAGCATCGGAATCTATGACTTGTGGCACAGCAATGGTGCAAAACATAGTCAGTAAGAAGAGTCAGTCTACTTGTACTTAAGTCGGTATTGTGCCTTTTGTATTTAATTCCGATGCAATTTCTGTGTTTCATCGTCAATAACAAGGTCCAAGGGATACAGTAAACCTGGAGTGAAGCATCGGAATCTATAACTAGTGTCACAGGAATGGTTCAAAACATAGACAGTAAGAAGACTCAGACTTCTTTTACTTAAGTCGGCATTGTGCACTTGTATTCAATTCCGATGCAATTTCTGGGTTTCAACGTCAATAAGAAGGTCCAAGTGATACTGTAAACTAGGAGTGAAGCATCGGAGTTTATAACTAGTGTCACAGGAATGGTTCAAAACGTAGACAGTAAGAAGAGTCAGTCTTCTTGTACTTAATTCGGCATTGTCCCCTTTGTATTTAATTCTGATGCAATTTCTGTGTTTCATCGTCAATAAGAAGGTCTAAGGGATACAGTAAACCTGGAGTGAAGCATCGGAATCCATAACTAGTGTCACAGGAATGGTTCGAAACATAGTCAGTAAGAAGAGTCGGTCTTCATGTACTTAAGTGGGCATTGGCCTTTTGTATTTAATTGCGATGCAATTTCTGTGTTTCATCGTCAATAGGAAGGTCCAAGTGAAGCAGTAAACCAGGAGTGAAGCATCGGAGTCTATAACTAGTGTCACAGGAATGGTTCAAAACATAGACAGTAAGAAGAGTCAGTCTTCTTGTACTTAATTCGGCATTGTGACTTTTGTATTTAATTCTGATGCAATTTCTGTGTTTCATCGTCAATAAGAACGTCAGAGGGATACAGAAAACCCGAATTGAAGCATCGGAATCTATAACTAGTGTCACAGGAATGGTTCAAAGCATAGTCAGTAAGAAGAGTCAGTCTTCTTGTACTTAAGTCATCATTGTAGATTTTCTATTTTATTCTGATGCAATTTCTGTGTTTCATCGTCAATAACAAGGTCCAAGGGATACAGTAAACCTGGAGTGAAGCATCGGAATCTATAACTAGTGTCACAGGGATGGTTCAAAGCATAGTCAATAAGAAGAGTCAGTAGTCTTGTACTTAAGTCGGCATTGTGCCTATTGTATTTGATTCCGATGCAATTTCTGTGTTTCATCGTCAATAAGAAGGTCCAAGGGATACAGTAAACCTGGAGTGAAGCATCGGAATCTATAACTAGTGTCACAGGGATGGTTCAAAACATAGACAGTAAGAAGAGTTAGTCTTCTTGTACTTTAGTCGGCATTGTGCCTTTTGTATTTAATTCCGATGCAATTTCTGTGTTTCATCGTCAATAACAAGGTCAGAGGGATACAGTAATCCTGAAGTGAAGCATCGGAATCTATGACTAGTGTCACAGGAATGGTGCAAAACATAGTCAGTAAGAAGAGTTAGTCTTCTTGTACTTAAGTCGGTATTGTGCCTTTTGTATTTAATTCCGATGCAATTTCTGTGTTTCATCGTCAATAAGAAGGTCCAAGGGATACAGTAAACCTGAAGTGAAGCATCGGAATCTATAACTAGTGTCACAGGAATGGTTCAAAACATAGACAGTAAGAAGAGTCAGACTTCTTTTACTTAAGTCGGCATTGTGCACTTGTATTCAATTCCGATGCAATTTCTGGGTTTCATCGTCAATAAGAAGGTCCAAGGGATACAGTAAACCAGGAGTGAAGCATGGGAGTCTATAACTAGTGTCACAGGAATGGTTCAAAGCATAGACAGTAAGAAGAGTCAGTCTTCTTGTACTATATTCGGCATTGTGCCTTTTGTATTTAATTCTGATGCAAATTCTGTGTTTCATCGTCAATAAGAAGTTCAGAGGGATACAGAAAACCCGAATTGAAGCATCGGAATCTATAACTAGTGTCACAGGAATGGTTCAAAACATAGTCAGTAAGAAGAGTCAATCTTCTTGTACTTAGGTCATCATTGTAGATTTTCTATTTTATTCTGATGCAATTTCTGTGTTTCATCGTCAATAACAAGGTCCAAGGGATACAGTAAACCTGGAGTGAAGCATCGGAATCTATAACTAGTGTCACAGGAATTGTTCAAACATAGGCAGTAAGAAGAGTCAGTATTCTTGTACTTAAGTCGGTATTGTGCCTTTTGTATTTAATTCCGATGCAATTTCTGTGTTTCATCGTAAATAAGAAGGTCCAAGGGATACAGTAAACCTGAAATGAACCATCGGAATCTATAACTAGTGTCACAGGAATGGTTCAAAACATAGACAGTAGGAAAAGTCAGCCTACATGTACTTAAGTCGGCATTGTGCCTGTTGTATTTAATTCCAATGCAATTTCTGTGTTTCATCGTCAATAAGAAGGTCAGAGGGATACAGTAAAACTGAAGTGAAGCATCGGAATCTATAACTAGTGTCACAGGAATGGTTCAAAACATAGTCAGTAAGAAGACTCAGTCTTATTGTACTTAAGTCGGCATTGTGCCTCTTGTATTTAATTCCGATGCAATTTGTGTGTTTCATCGTCAATAAGAAGGTCAGAGGGATACAGTAAACCTGAAGTGAAGCATCGGAATCTATAACTAGTGTCACAGGAATGGTTCAAAACATAGAGAGCTGGAAGACTCAGTCTTCTTGTACTTAAGACGGCATTGTGCCTTTTGAATTTCATTCCGATGCAATTTCTGTGTTTCATCGTCCATAAGAAGGTCCGAGGGATACAGTAAACCTCAAGTGAAGCATCTGAATAAAAAACTAGTGTCACAGGAATGGTTCAAACCATAGACAGTAGGAAGAGTCAGTCTTCTTGTACTTAAGTCGGTATTGTGAATTTTCTATTTAATTCCGATGTAATTTCTGTGTACCATCGTCAATAAGAAGGTCAGAGGGATACAGTAAACCTGGAGTGAAGCACCGGAATCTATAACTAGTGTCACAGGAATGGTTCAAAACATAGACCGTCAGAAGAGTCAGTCTTCTTGTACTTTAGTCTGCATTGTGCCTTTTGTATTTAATTCCGATGCAATTTCTGTGTTTCATCGTCAATAGGAGGGTCCGAGCGATACAGTAACCCTGAAGTGAAGCAATGGAATTTATAACTAGTGTCACAGGAATGGTTCAAAACATAGTCAATAAAAAGAGTCAGTCTTCTTGTACTTAAGTCGGCATTGTGACTTTTGTATTTAATTCCGATACAATTTCTGTGTTTCATCGTCAATAAGAAGGTCCAAGGGATACAGTAACCCTGGAGTGAAGCATCGGAATTAATAACTAGTGTCACAGGGATGGTTCAAAACATTGACTGTCAGAAGAGTCAGTCTTCTTGTACCTAAATCGGCATCGTGCCTATTGTATTTAATTCCGATGCAATTTCTGTGTTTCATCGTCAATAAGAAGGTAATTGGGATACAGAAATCCTGAAGTTAAGCAGCGGTATCTATGACTAGTGTCACAGGAATGGTTCAAAACATAGTAAGTAAGAAGAGTCAGTCTTCTTGTACTTGAGTCGGCATTGTGCCTATTGTATTTAATTCCGATGCAATTTCTGTCTTTTATCGTCAATAAGAAGGTCCAAGGGATACAGTAAACCTCGAGTGAAGCATCGGAATCTATAACTAGTGTCACAGGGATGGTTCAAAGCATAGTCAATGAGAAGAGTCAGTCTTCTTGTACTTAAGTCGGCATTGTGCCTATTGTATTTGATTCCGATGCAATTTCTGTGTTTCATCGTCACTAAGAAGGTCGAAGGGATACAGTAATCTTAGAGTGAAGCATCGGATTCTATAACTAGTGTCACAGGGATGGTTCAAAACATAGACAGTAAGAGGAGTCAGTCTTCTTGTACTTAATTCGGCATTGTGCCTTTTGTATTTAATTCTGATGCAATTTCTGTGTTTCATCGTCAATAAGAACGTCAGAGGAATACAGAAAACCCGAATTGAAGCATCGGAATCTATAACTAGTGTCACAGGAATGGTTCAAAGCATAGTCAGTAAGAAGAGTCAGTCTTCTTGTACTTAAGTCATCATTGTAGATTTTCTATTTTATTCTGATGCAATTTCTGTGTTTCATCGTCAACAACAAGGTCCAAGGGATACAGTAAACCTGGAGTGAAGCATCGGAATCTATAACTAGTGTCACAGGGATGGTTCAAAGCATAGTCAATAAGAAGACTCAGTCTCCTTGTACTTAAGTCAGCATTGTGCCTATTGTATTTGATTCCGATGCAATTTCTGTGTTTCATCGTCAATAAGAAGGTCCAAGGGATACAGTAAACCTGGAGTGAAGCATCTGAATCTATAACTAGTGTCACAGGGATGGTTCAAAACATAGTCAATAAGAAGAGGCAGTCTTCTTGTACTTATGTCGGCATTGTGCCTATTGTATTTGATTCCGATGCAATTTCTGTGTTTCATCGTCAATAAGAAGGTCCAAGGGATACAGTAAACCTGGAGTGAAGCATCGGAATCTATAACTAGTGTCACAGGGGTGGTTCAAAACATAGACAGTAAGAAGAGTCTGTCTTCTTGTACTTTAGTCGGCATTGTGCCTTTTGTATTTAATTCCGATGCAATTTCTGTGTTTCATCGTCAATAACAAGGTCAGAGGGATACAGTAATCCTGAAGTGAAGCATCGGAATCTGTGACTAGCGTCACAGGAATGGTGCAAAACATAGTCAGTAAGAAGAGTTAGTCTTCTTGTACTTAAGTCGGTATTGTGCCTTTTGTATTTAATTCCGATGCAATTTCTGTGTTTCATCGTCAATAAGAAGGTCCAAGGGATACAATAAACCTGGAGTGAAGCATCGGAATCTATAACTAGTGTCACAGGAATGGTTCAAAACATAGACAGTAAGAAGAGTCAGACTTCTTTTACTTAAGTCGGCATTGTGCACTTGTATTCAATTCCCATGCAATTTCTGGGTTTCATCGTCAATAAGAAGGTCCAAGGGATACAGTAAACCAGGAGTGAAGCATCGGAGCATATAACTAGTGTCACAGGAATGGTTCAAAACATAGACAGTAAGAAGAGTCAGTCTTCTTGTACTTAATTCGGCATTGTGCCCTTTGTATTTAAATTCTGATGCAATTTCTGTGTTTCATCGTCAATAAGAAGGTCTAAGGGATACAGTAAACCTGGAGTGAAGCATCGGAATAAATATCTAGTGTCACAGGAATGGTTCAAAACACAGACAGTAAGAAGGGTAAGATTTCTTTTACTTAAGTCGGAATTGTGCCTTTTGTATTTAATTACGATGCAATTACTGTGTTTCATCGTCAATAAGAAGGTCCAAGGGATACAGTAAACCTGGAGTTAAGCGTCGGAATCTATAACTAGTGTCACAGGAATGGTTCAAAACATAGTCAGTAAGAAGAGACAGTCTTCTTGTACTTAAGTCGGTATTGTGTCTTTTGTATTTAATTGCGATGCAATTTCTGTGTTTCATCGTCAATAAGAAGGTCCAAGGGAAGCAGTAAACCAGGAGTGAAGCATCGGAGTCTATAACTAGTGTCACAGGAATGGTTCAAAACATAGACAGTAAGAAGAGTCAGTCTTCTTGTACTTAATTCGGCATTGTGCCTTTTGTATTTAATTCTGATGCAATTTCTGTGTTTCATCGTCAATAAGAAGGTCAGAGGGATACAGAAAACCCGAATTGAAGCATCGGAATCAATAACTAGTGTCACAGGAATGGTTCAAAACATAGTCAGTAAGAAGAGTCAATCTTCTTGTACTTAAGTCATCATTGTAGATTTTCTATTTTATTCTGATGCAAATTCTGTGTTTCATCATCATTAACCAGGTCCAAGGGATACAGTAAACCTGGAGTGAAGCATCGGAATCTATAACTAGTGTCACAGGAATTGTTCAAACATAGGCAGTAAGAAGAGTCAGTATTCTTGTACTTAAGTCGGCATTGTGCCTTTTCAATTTAATTCCGATGCAATTTCTGAGTTTCATCGTCATTAAGAAGGTCAGAGGGATACAGTAAACCTGAAGTGAAGCATCGGAATCTATAACTAGTGTCACACGAACGGTTCAAAACATAGACAGTTTTAAGAGTCAGTCTTCTTGTACTTAAGTCGGCATTGTGCCTTTTGTATTTAATTACGACGTAATTTCTGTGTTTAATCGTCAATAAGAAGGTCCAAGGGATACAGTAAACCTGAAATGAACCATCGGAATCTATAACTAGTGTCACAGGAATGGTTCAAAACATAGACAGTAGGAAAAGTCAGCCTACATGTACTTAAGTCGGCATTGTGCCTGTTGTATTTAATTCCAACGCAATTTCTGTGTTTCATCGTCAATAAGAAGGTCAGAGGGTTACAGTAAAACTGAAGTGAATCGTCGGAATCTATAACTAGTGTCACAGGAATGGTTCAAAACATAGTCAATAAAAAGAGTCAGTCTTCTTGTACTTAAGTCGGCATTGTGACTTTTGTATTCAATTCCGATACAATTTCTGTGTTTCATCGTCAATAAGAAGGACCAAGGGATACAGTAACCCTGGAGTGAAGCATCGGAATTAATAACTAGTGTCACAGGGATGGTTCAAAACATTGATTGTCAGAAGAGTCAGTCTTCTTGTACCTAAATCGGCATCGTGCCTATTGTATTTAATTCCGATGCAATTTCTGTGTTTCATCGTCAATAAGGAGGTAAGTGGGATACAGTAATCCTGAAGTTAAGCAGCGGTATCTATGACTAGTGTCACAGGAATGGTTCAAAACACACTAAGTAAGTAGAGTCTGTCTTCTTGTACTTGAGTCGGCATTGTGCCTATTGTATTTAATTCCGATGCAATTTCTGTGCTTTATCGTCAATAAGAGGGTCCAAGGGACACAGTAAACCTCGAGTGAAGCATCGGAATCTATAACTAGTGTCACAGGGATGTTTCAAAACATAGTCAATAAGAAGAGTCAGTCTTCTTGTACTTAGGTCGGCATTGTGCCTATTGTATTCGATTCCGATGCAATTTCTGTGTTTCATCGTCACTAAGAAGCTCCAAGGGATACAGTAATCCTAGAGTGAAGCATCGGATTCTATAACTAGTGTCACAGGGGTGGTTCAAAACATAGACAGTAAGAAGAGTCAGTCTTCTTGTACTTCAGTCGGCATTGTGCCTTTTGTATTTAATTCCGATTCAATTTCTGTGTTTCGTCGTCAATGACAAGGTCAGAGGGATACAGTAATCCTGAAGTGAAGCATCGGAATCTATGACTTGTGGCACAGGAATTGTGCAAAGCATAGTCAGTAAGAAGAGTCAGTCTACTTGTACTTAAGTCGGTATTGTGCCTTTTGTATTTAATTCCGATGCAATTTCTGTGTTTCATCGTCAATAACAAGGTCCAAGGGATACAGTAAACCTGGAGTGAAGCATCGGAATCTATAACTAGTGTCGCAGGAATGGTTCAAAACATAGACAGTAAGAAGAGTCAGTCTTCTTGTACTTAATTCGGCATTCTGCCCTTTGTATTTAATTCTGATGCAATTTCTGTGTTTCATCGTCAATAAGAAGGTCTAAGGGATACAGTAAACCTGGAGTGAAGCATCAGAATCCATAACTAGTGTCACAGGAATGGTTCAAAACACAGACAGTAAGAAGGGTAAGACTTCTTTTACTTAAGTCGGCATTGTGCCTTTTGTATTTAATTCCGATGCAATTACTGTGTTTCATCGTCAATAAGAAGGTCAGAGGGATACAGAAAACCTGAATTGAAGCATCGGAATCTATAACTAGTGTCACAGGAATGGTTCAAAACATAGTCAGTAAGAAGAGTCAGTCTTCTTGTACTTAAGTCATCATTGTAGATTTTCTATTTTATTCTGATGCAATTTCTGCGTTTCATCGTCAATAACAAGGTCCAAGGGATACAGTAAACCTGGAGTGAATCATCGGAATCTATAACTAGTGTCACAGGAATGGTTCATACATAGGCAGTAAGAAGAGTCAGTATTCTTGTACTTAAGTCGGCATTGTGCCTTTTCAATTTAGTTCCGATGCAATTTCTGTGTTTCATCGTCATTAAGAAGGTCAGAGGGATACAGTAAACCTGAAGTGAAGCATCGGAATCTATAACTAGTGTCACACGAACGGTTCAAAACATAGACAGTTGTAAGAGTCAGTCTTCTTGTACTTAAGTCGGCATTGTGCTTTTGTATTTCATTCCGATGCAATTTCTGTGTTTCATTGTCAATAAGAAGGTCCAAGGGATACAGTAAACCTGAAATGAACCATCGGAATCTATAACTAGTGTCACAGGAATCGTTCAAAGCGTAGACAGTAGGAAAAGTCAGTCTACATGTACTTAAGTCGGCATTGTGCCTTTTGTATTTAATTCCGATGCAATTTCTGTGTTTCATCGTCAATAAGAAGGTGAGAGGGATACAGTAAACCTGAAGTGAAGCATCGGAATCTATAACTAGTATCACAGGAATGGTTCAAAACTTAGTCACTAAGAAGAGTCAGTCTTCTTGTACTTAAGTCGGCATTGTGCCTATTGTATTTCATTCCGACGCAATTTCTGTGTTTCATCGTCCATAAGAAGGTCCGAGGGATACAGTAAACCTCAAGTGAAGCATCGGAATAAAAAACTAGTGTCACAGGAATGGTTCAAAACGTAGAGAGTAGGAAGAGTCAGTCTTCTTGTACATAAGTCGGCATTGTCATTTTCTATTTAATTCCGATGCGACTTCTGTGTCTCATCGTAAATAGGAAGCTCCAACGGATACAGTAAACATGAAGTGAAGCATCGGAAACTATAACTAGTGTCACAGAAATTGTTCAAAACATAGTCACTCTGAAGAGTCAGTCTTCTTGTACTTAAGTCGGCATTGTGCCTTTTCTATTTATTTACGACGCAATTTCTGTGTTTCATCGTCAGTAAGAAGGTCCAAGGGATACAGTAAACCTGAAATGAACCATCGGAATCTATAACTAGTGTCACAGGAATGGTTCAAAACATAGACAGTAGGAAAAGTCAGCCTACATGTACTTAAGTCGGCATTGTGCCTGTTGTATTTTATTCCAATGCAATTTCTGTGTTTCATCGTCAATAAGAAGGTCAGAGGGATACAGTAAAACTGAAGTGAAGCATCGGAATCTATAACTAGTGTCACAGGAATGGTTCAAAACTTAGTCAGTAAGAAGACTCAGTTTTCTTGTACTTAAGTCGGCATTGTGCCTCTTGTATTTAATTCCGATGCAATTTGTGTGTTTCATCGTCAATAAGAAGGTCAGAGAGATACAGTAAAACTGAAGTGAAGCAACGGAATCTATAACTAGTGTCACAGGAATGGTTCAAAACATAGAGAGTTGGAAGACTCAGTCTTCTTGTACTTAAGTCGGCATTGTGCCTTTTGAATTTCATTCCGATGCAATTTCTGTGTTTCATCGTCCATAAGAAGGTCCGAGGGATACAGTAAACCTCAAGTGAAGCATCTGAATAAAAAACTAGTGTCACAGGAATGGTTCAAATCATAGACAGTAGGAAGAGTCAGTCTTCTTGTACTTAAGTCGGTATTGTGAATTTTCTATTTAATTCCGATGTAATTTCTGTGTTGCATCGTCAATAAGAAGGTCAGAGGGATACAGTAAACCTGGAGTGAAGCACCGGAATCTATAACTAGTGTCACAGGAATGGCTCAAAACATAGACTGTCAGAAGAGTCAGTCTTCTTGTACTTTAGTCGGCATTGTGCCTTTTGTGTTTAATTCTGATGCAATTTCTGTGATTCATCGTCAATAAGAAGGTCCAAGGGATACAGTAAACCTGGAGTGAAGAATCGGAATCCATAACTAGTGTCACAGGAATGGTTCAAATGATAGACAGTAAGAAGAGTCAGTCTTCTTGTACTTAAGTCGGCATTGTGACTTTCGTATTTAATTCCCATACAATTTCTGTGTTTCATCGTCAATAAGAAGGTCCAAGGGATACAGTAACCCTGGAGTGAAGCATCGGAATTAATAACTAGTGTCACAGGGATGGTTCAAAACATAGACTGTCAGAAGAGTCAGTCTTCTTGTACCTAAGTCGGCATCGTGCCTATTGTATTTAATTCCGATGCAATTTCTGTGTTTCATCGTCAATAACAAGGTCAGAGGGATACAGTAATCCTGAAGTGAAGCATCGGAATCTATGACTAGTGGCACAGGAATGGTTCAAAACATAGTCAGTAAGAAGAGTCAGTCTACTTGTACTTAAGTCGGTATTGTGCCTTTTGTATTTAATTCCGATGCAATTTCTGTGTTTCATCGTCAATAACAAGGTCCAAGGGATACAGTAAACCTGGAGTGAAGCATCGGAATCTATAACTAGTGTCAAAGGAATGGTTCAAAACATAGACAGTAAGAAGACTCAGACTTCTTTTACTTAAGTCGGCATTGTGCACTTGTATTCAATTCCGATGCAATTTCTGGGTTTCATCGTCAATAAGAAGGTCCAAGTGATACAGTAAACTAGGAGTGAAGCATCGGAGTTTATAACTAGTGTCACAGGAATGGTTCAAAACGTAGACAGTAAGAAGAGTCAGACTTCTTGTACTTAATTCGGCATTGTCCCCTTTGTATTCAATTCTGATGCAATTTCTGTGTTTTATCGTCAATAAAAAGGTCTAAGGGATACAGTAAACCTGGAGTGAAGCATCATAATCCATAACTAGTGTCACAGGAATGGTTCAAAGCATAGACAGTAAGAGGGGTAAGACTTCTTTTACTTAAGTCGGCATTGTGCCTTTCGATCTAATTCCGATGCAATTACTGTGTTTCATCGTCAATACGAAGGTCCAAGGGATACAGTAAACCTGGAGTGAAGCATCCGAATCTATAACTAGTGTCACAGGAATGGTTCAAAACATAGTCAGTAAGAAGAGACAGTCTTCTTGTACTTAAGTCGGTATTGTGTCTTTTGTATTTAATTCCGATGCAATTTCTGTGTTTCATCGTCAATAAGAAGGTCCAAGGGATACAGTAAAAAAAGAGTGAAGCATCGGAGTCTATAACTAGTGTCAAGGGAATGGTTCAAAACACAGACTTTAAGATGAGTCAGTATTCTTGTTCTATAGTCGGCATTGAGCTTTTTGTATTTAATTCCGATGCAATTTCTGTGTTTCATCGTCACTAAGAAGGTCAGTGGGAAACAGTAATCCTGAAGTTAAGCATTGGAATCTATAACTAGTGTCACAGGAATGGTGCAAATCATAGTCAGTAAGAAGAGTCAGTCTTCTTGTAGTTAAGTCGGCATTGTGCCTTTTCTATTTAATTCCGAAGCAATTTTTGTGTTTCATCGTCAATAAGAAGGTCAGAGGGATACAGTAATCCTGAAGTGAAGCATCGGAATCTACAACTAGTGTCACAGTATTCGTTCAAAGCATAGACAGTAGGAAAAGTCAGTCTACATGTACTTAAGTCGGCATTGTGCCTTTTGTATATAATTCCGATGCAATTTCTGTGTTTCATCGTCAATAAGAAGGTCAGAGGGATACAATAAACCTGAAGTGAAGCATCGGAATCTATAACTAGTGTCACAGGAATGGTTCAAAACATAGTCAGTAAGAAGAGTCAGTCTTCTTGTACTTAAGTCGGCATTGTGCCTATTGTATTTCATTCCGATGCAATATTCTGTGTTTCATCGTTCATAAGAAGGTCGAAGGGATACAGTACACCTCGAGTGAAGCATCGGAATAAAAAACTACTGTCACAGGAATGGTTCAAAACATTGAGAGTAGGAAGAGTCAGTCTTCTTGTACATAAGTCGGCATTGTGCTTTTTCTATTTAATTCCGATGCGATTTCTGTGTCCCATCGTCAATAGGAAGGTCCAAGGGATACAGCAAACCTGAAGTGAAGCATCGGAATCTATAGCTAGTGTCACAGGAATTGTTCAAAACATAGTCAGTCTGAAGAGTCAGTCTTCTTGTACTTAAGTCGGCATTGTGTCTTTTCTATTTTATTACGACGCAATTTCTGTGTTTCATCATCAGCAAGAAGGTCCAAAGGATACAGTAAACCAGGAGTGAAGCATTGGAATCTATAACTAGTGTCACAGGAATGGTTCAAGGCATAGACAGTAAGAAGAGTCTCTCTTCTTGGACTTAAGTCGGCATTGTGCTTTTGTATTTAATTCCGATGCAATTTCTGTGTTTCATCGTCAATAAGAAGGTCCAAGGGATACAGTAAACCTGAATAGAAGCATAGGAATCTATAGCTAGTGTCACTGGAATGGTTCAAACATAGACAGTAAGAAGAGTCAGTATTCTTGTACTTAAGTCGGCATTGTGCCTTTTCAATTTAATTCCGATGCATATTCTGTGTATCATCGTCAATAAGAAGGACCAAGCGATACAGTAAACCTGAAGTGAAGCATCGGAATCTATAACTAGTGTCACAGGAATGGTTCAAAACATAGTCAGTAAGAAGAGTCAGTCTTCTTGTACTTAAGTCATTATTGTGCATATTCAATTTCATTCTGATGCAATTTCTGTGTTTCATCGTCAATAAGAAGGTCCAAGGGATACAGTAAACCTGGAGTGAAGCATCGGAATCTATAGCTAGTGTCACAGGAATGGTTCAAAGCACAGACAGTAAGAAGAGTCAGACTTCTTTTACTTAAGTCGGCATTGAGCCTATTGTATTTAATTGCGATGCAATTTCTGTGTTTCATCGTCAATAAGAATGTCCAAGGGATACAGTAAACCTGGAGTGAAGCATCGGAGTCTATAACTAGTGTCACAGGAATGGTTCAAAACATAGACAGTAAGAAGAGTCAGTCTTCTTGTACTTAATTCGGCATTGTGCCTTTGTATTTAATTCGGATGCAATTTCTGTGTTTCATCGGAAATAAGAAGGTCAGAGGGATACAGTAAACCTGATGTGAAGCACGGAATCTATAACTAGCGGCACAGGAATGGTTCAAATCATAGTCAGTAAGAAGACTCATTCTTCTTGTACTTAAGTCGGCATTGTGCCACTTGTATTTAATTCCGATGCAATTTGTGTGTTTCATCGTCAATAAGAAGGTCAGAGGGATACAGTAAACCTGAAGTGAAGCATCGGAATAAAAAACTAGTGTCACAGGAATGGTTCAAAACATAGACTGTCAGAAGAGTCAGTGTCCTTGTACTTTAGTTGGCAGTGTGCCTTTTGTATTCAATTCTGATGCTATTTCTGTGTTTCTTCGTCAATAAAAGGACCAAGGGATACAGTAAAAATGGAGTGAAGCATCGGAATCTATAACTAGTGTCACAGTAATGGTTCAAAAGATAGACAGTAAGATGAGTCAGTCTTCTTGTACTTAAGTCTGCATTGTGCCTTTTGTATTTAATTCCGATGCAATTTCTGTGTTTCATCGTCAATAAGAAGGTCCGAGGGATACAGTAAGCCTGAAGTGAAGCATCGCAATTTGTAACTAGTGTCACAGGAATGGTTCAAAACATAGTCAATAAGAAGAGCCAGTCTTCTTGTACTTAAGTCGGCATTGTGCCATTTGTATTTATTTCCGATTTAATCTCTGTGTTTCATCGACAATAAGAAGGTCCAAGGGATACAGTAAACCTGGAGTTGAGCATCGGAATCTATAACTAGTGTCACAGGGATGGTTCTAACCATAGACAGTAAGAAGAGTCAGTCTTCTTGTACCTAAGTCGGCATCGTGCCTTTTGTATTTAATTCCGATGCGATTTCTGTGTTTCATCGTCAATAAGAAGGTCAGTGGGATACAGTAATCCGGAAGTTAATATTCGGTATCTATGACTAGTGTCACAGGGATGGTTCAAAACATAGACAGTAAGAAGAGTCAGTCTTCGTGTACTTTAGGCGGCATTGTGCCATTTGTATTTAATTCCGATGCAATTTCTGTGTTTCATCGTCAATAACAAGGTCAGAGGGATACAGTAATCCTGAAGTGAAGCATCGGAATCTATGACTAGTGTCACAGGAATGGTGCAAAACATAGTCAGTAACAAGAGTCAGTCTTCTAGTACTTAAGTCGGTATTGTGCCTTTTGTATTTAATTCCGGTGCACTTTCTGTGTTTCATCGTCAATAAGAGGGTCCAAGGGATATAGTAAACCTGGAGTGAAGCATCGGAATCCATAACTAGTGTCACAGGAATGGTTCAAATCATAGACAGTATGAAGAGTCAGACATCTTTTACTTAAGTCGGCATTATGCCTTTTGTATTCAATTCCGATGTAATTTCTGTGTTTTATCGTCAATAAGATGGTCCAAGGGATACAGTAAACCTGGAGTGAAGCACCGGAGTCTATAACTACAGCCACAGGAATGGTTCAAAACATAGACAATAAGAAGAGTCAGTCTTCTTGTATTTAATTTATCATTGTGCCTTTTGTATTTAATTCTGATTCAATTTCTGTGTTTCATCGTCAATAAGAAGTTGTAAGGGATACAGTAAACCTGGGGTGAAGCATCGGAATCCATAACTAGTGTCACAGGAATGTTTCAAATCACAGACAGTAAGAAGAGTCAGACTTCTTTTACTTAAGTCGGCATAGTGTCTTTTGTATTTAATTCCGATGCAATTTCTGTGTTTCATCGTCGATAAGTAGGTCCAAGGGATACAGTAAACCTCGAGTGAAGCATCGGAATCTATAACTAGTGTCACAGGAATGGTTCAAAACTTAGTCAGTAAGAAGAGACAGTCTTCTTGTACTTGAGTCGGTATTATGTCTTTTGTATTTAATTTCGATGCAATTTCTGTGTTTCATCGTCAATACGTAGATCTAGGGGATACAGTAAACCTGGAGGGAAGCATCGGAATCCATAACTAGTGTCACAGGAATGGTTCAAAACACAGAGAGTAAGAAGAGTCAGACTTCTTTTACTTAAGTCGGCATTGTGCATTTTGTATTTAATTCCGATGCAATTTCTGTATTTCATCGTCAATAAGAAGGGCCAAGGGATACAGTAAACCTGGAGTGAAGCATCGGAATCTGTAACTAGTTTCACAGGGATGGTTCAAAACATAGACAGTAAGAAGAGTCAGTCTTCGTGTACTTTAGTCGGCATTGTGCCATTTGTATTTAATTCCGATGCAATTTCTGTGTTTCATCGTCAATAACAATGTCAGAGGGATACAGTAATCCTGAAGTGAAGCATCGGAATCTATGACTAGTGTCACAGGAATGGTGCAAAACATAGTCAGTAAGAAGAGTCAGCCTTCTTGTACTTAAAACGGTATTGTCCCTTTTGTATTTAATTCCGATGCACTTTCTGTGTTTCATCGTCAATAAGAGGGTCCAAGGGATACAGTAAACCTGGAGTGAAGCATCGGAATCTATAACTAGTGTCACAGCAATGGTTCAAATCATAGACAGTAAGAAGAGTAGGACATCTTTAACTTAAGTCGGCATTGTGCCTTTTGTATTCAATTCCGATGTAATTTCTGTGTTTCATCGTCAATAAGATGGTCCAAGGGATACAGTAAACGAGGAGTGAAGCACCGGAGTCTATAACTACAGTCACAGGAACGGTTCAAAACTTAGACAATAAGTAGAGTCAGTCTTCTTGTATTTAATTTGGCATTGTGCCTTTTGTGTTTAACTCTGATACAATTTCTGTGCTTCATCGTCAATAAGAAGGTCCAAGGGATACAGTAAACCTGGAGTGAAGCATCTGAATCTATAACTAGTGTCAAAGGAATCGTTCAAAGCATAGACAGTTGCAAAAGTCAGTCTACATGTACTTAAGTCGGCATTGTGCCTTTTGTATTTAATTCCGATGCAATTTCTGTGTTTCATCGTCAATAAGAAGGTCAGAGGGATACAGTAAACCTGAAGTGAAGCATCGGAACCTATAACTAGTGTCACAGGAATTGTTCAAAACATAGTCAGTCTGAAGAGTCGGTCTTCTTGTACTTAAGTCGGCATTGTGCCTTTTCTATTTAATTACGATGCAATTTCTGTGTTTCATCGTCAGCAAGAAGGTCCAAAGGATACAGTAAACCAGGAGTGAAGCATCGGAATCTATAACTAGTGTCACAGGAATGGTTCAAAACATAGACAGTAAGAAGAGTCAGTCTTCTTGTAGTTAAGTCGGCATTGTGCCTTTTCTATTTAATTCCGATCTAATTTCTGTGTTTCATCGTCAATAAGAAGGTCCAAGGGATACAGTAAACATGGAGTGAAGCATCGGAATCTATAACTAGTGTCACAGGGACGGTTCAAAGCATAGACAGTAAGATGAGTCAGTACTCTTGTACTTTAGTCGGCATTGTGCTTTTTGTATATAATTCCGATGCAATTTCTGTGTTTCATCGTCACTAAGAAGGTCAGTGGGATACAGTAATCCTGAAGTTAAGCACCAGAAACTATAACTAGTGTCACAGGAATGGTTCAAAACATAGTCAGTAAGAAGAGTCAGTCTTCTTGTAGTTAACTCGGCATTGTGCCTTTTCTATTTAATTCCGATGCAATTTTTGTGTTTCATCGTCAATAAGAAGGTCAGAGGGATACAGTAAACCTGAAGTGAAGCATCGGAATCTATAACTAGTGTCACACGAACGGTTCAAATCATAGAAAGTTGGAAGAGTCACTCTTCTTGTACTTAAGTCGGCATTGTGCCTTTTGTATTTAATTCAGATGCAATTTCTGTGATTCATCGTCAATAAGAAGGTCAAAGGGATACTGTAAACCTGAAATGAACCATCGGAATCTTCAACTAGTGTCACAGGAATGGTTCAAAACATAGACAGTAGGAAAAGTCAGTCTACATGTACTTAAGTCGGCATTGTGCCTTTCGTAATTAATTCCGATGCAATTTCTGTGTTTCATCGTCAATAAGAAGGTCAGAGGGATACAGTAACCCTGAAGTGAAGCATCGGAATCTATTACTAGTGTCACAGTAATGGTTCAAAACATAGTCAGTAAGAAGACTCAGTCTTCTTGTACTTAAATCGGCATTGTGCCTCTTGTATATAATTCCGATGCAATTTGTGTGTTTCATCGTCTATAAGAAGGTCAGAGGGATACAGTAAACCTGAAGTGAAGCATCGGAATCTATAACTAGAGTCACAGGAATGGTTCAAAACATAGGGAGTTGGAAGACTCAGTCTTCTTGTACTTAAGTCGGCATTGTGCCTTTTGAATTTCATTCCGAGGCAATTTCTGTGTTTCATCGTCTATAAGAAGGTCCGAGGGATATAGTAAACCTCAAGTGAAGCATCGGAATTAAAAACTAGTGTCACAGGAATGGTTCAAAACATAGACTGTCAGAAGTGTCAGTCTTCTTGTACTTTAGTCGGCATTGTGCCTTTTGTATTCAATTCTGATGCAATTTCTGTGTTTCATCGTCAATAAGAAGGTCCAAGGGATACAGTAAACCTGGAGTGAAGCATCGGAATCTATGACTAGTGTCACAGGAATGGTACAAAAGATAGACGGTAAGATGAGTCAGTCTTCTTGTACTTAAGTCTGCATTGTGCCTTTTCTATTTAATTCCGATGGAATTTTTGTGTTGCATCGTCAATAAGAAGGTCCGAGGGATACAGTAAGCCTGAAGTGAAGCATCGGAATTTATAACTAGTGTCACAGGTATGGTTCAAAACATAGTCAATAAGAAGAGTCAGTCTTCTTGTACTTATGTCGGCATTGTGCCTTTTGTATTTAATTGCGATACAATCTCTGTGCTTCATCGACAATAAGAAGGTCCAAGGGATACAGTAAACCTGGAGTGAAGCATCGGAATCTATAACTAGTGTCACAGGGATGGTTTTAAACATAGACAGTAGGAAGAGTCAGTCTTCTTGTACCTAAGTCGGCATCGTGCCTTTTGTATTTAATTCCGATGCAATTTCTGTGTTTCATCGTCAATAAGAAGGTCAGTGGGATACAGTAATCCTGAAGTTAATCATCGGTATCTATGACTAGTGTCACAGGAATGGTTCAAACATAGTCAGTAAGAAGAGTCAGTCTTCTTGTACTTAAGTCGGCATTGTGCCTATTGTATTTAATTCCGATGCAATTTCTGTGTTTCATCGTCAATAAAAAGGGCCAAGGGATACAGTAAACCTGGAGTGAAGCATCGGAATCTATAACTAGTGTCACAGGGTTGGTTCAAACATAGACAGTAAGAAGAGTCAGTCTTCGTGTACTTTGGTCGGCATTGTGCCATTTGTATTTAATTCCGATGCAATTTCTGTGTTTCATCGTCAATAACAAGGTCAGAGTGATACAGTAATCCCGAAGTGAAGCATCGGAATCCATAACTAGTGTCACAGAAATGGTTTAAATCATAGAAAGTAAAAAGAGTCAGACATCTTTTACTTAAGTCGGCATTGTGCCTTTTGTATTCAATGCCGATGCAATTTCTGTGTTTCATCGTCAATAAGATGGTCCAAGGGATACAGTAAACCAGGAGTGAAGCACCAGAGTCTATAACTAGTGTCACAGGAATGGTTTAAAACATAGACAGTAAGAAGAGTCAGTCTTCTTGTATTTAATTCGGCATTGTGCCTTTTGTATTTAATTCAGATGCAATTACTGTGTTTCATCGTCAAAAAGAAGGTCTAAGGGATACAGTAAATCTGGAGTGAAGCATCGGAATCCATAACTAGTGTCACAGGAATGGTTCAAAACACAGACAGTAAGAAGAGTCAGACTTCTTTTACTTAAGTCGGCATTGTGTCTTTTGTATTTAATTCCGATGCAATTTCTGTGTTTCATCGTCAATAACAGGTCAGAGGGATACAGTAATCCTGAAGTGAAGCATCGGAATCTATGACTAGTGGCACAGGAATGGTGCTAAACATAGTCAGTAAGAAGAGTCAGTCTTCTTGAACTTAAGTCGGTATTGTGCCTTTTGTATTTAGTTCCGATGCAATTTCTGCGTTTCATCGTCAATAACAAGGTCCAAGGGATACAGTAAACCTGTAGTGAAGCATCGGAATCTATAACTAGTGTTACAGAAATGGTTCAAAACATAGACAGTAAGAAGACTCAGACTTCTTTTACTTAAGTCGGCATTGTGCACTTGTATTCAATTCCGATGCAATTTCTGAGTTTCATCGACAATAAGAAGGTCCAAGGGATACAGTAAACTAGGAGTGAAGCATCGGAGTCTATAACTAGTGTCACAGGAATGGTTCAAAACGTAGACAGTAAGAAGAGTCAGTCTTCTTGTACTTAAGTCGGCATTGTGCCCTTTGTATTTAATTCTGATGCAATTTCTGTGTTTCATCGTCAATAAGAAGGTCTAAGGGATACAGTAAACCTGGAGTGAAGCATCGGAGTCTATAACTAGTGTCACAGGAATGGTTCAAAACATAGACAATAAGAAGAGTCAGTCTTCTTGTACTTAATTCGGCGTTGTGCCTTTTGTATTTAATTCTGATGCAATTTCTGTGTTTCATCGTCAATAAGAAGGTCAGAGGGATACAGGAAACCTGAATTGAAGCATCGGAATCTATAACTAGTGTCACAGGAATGGCTCAATACAAAGTCAGTAAGAAGAGTCAGTCTTCTTGTACTTAAGTCATCATTGTAGATTTTCTATTTAATGCTGATGCAATTTCTGTGTTTCATCGTCAATAAGAAGGTCCAAGGGATATAGTAAACCTGGAGTGAAGCATCGGAATCTATAACTAGTGTCACAGGAATTGTTCAAACATAGACAGTGAGAAGAGTCAGTATTCTTGTACTTAAGTCGGCATTGTGCCTTTTCAATTTCATTCCGATGCATATTGTATGTTTCATCGTCAATAAGAAGGACCAAGGGATACAGTTAACCTGAAGTGAAGCATCGGAATCTATAACTAGTGTCAAGGGATTGGTTCAAAACATAGTCAGTAAGATGAGTCAGTATTCTTGTTCTTTAGTCGGCATTGTGCTTTTTGTATTTAATTCCGATGCAATTTCTGTGTTTCATCGTCACTAAGAAGGTTAGTGTGATACAGTAATCCTGAAGTTAAGCATCGGAATCTATAACTAGTGTCACAGGAATGGTGCAAATCATAGTCAGTAAGGAGAGTCAGTCTTCATGTAGTTATGTCGGCATTGTGCCTTTTCTATTTAATTCCGATGCAATTTCTGTGTTTCATCGTCAATAAGAAGGTCAGAGGGATACAGTAAACCTGAAGTGAAGCATCGGAATCTATAACTAGTGTCACAGGAATGGTTCAAAACATAGTCAGTTAGAAGAGTCGGTCTTCTTGTACTTAAGTCGGCATTGTGCCTATTGTATTTCATTACGATTCAATTTCTGTGATTCATCGTTCATAAGAAGGTCCGAGGGATACAGAAACCTCAAGTGAAGCATCGGAATAAAAGACTAGTGTCACAGGAATGGTTCAAAACATAGGGAGTAGGATGAGTCAGTCTTCTTGTACATAAGTCGGCATTGTGCCTTTTCGATTTAATTCCGATGCGATTTCTGTGTCCCATCGTCAATAGGAAGGTCCAAGGGATACAGTAAACCTGAAGTGAAGCATCGGAATCTATAACTAGTGTCACAGGAATTGTTCAAAACATAGTCAGTCTGAAGAGTCAGTCTTCTTGTACTTAAGTCGGCCTTGTGCCTTTTCTATTTAATTACGAGCAATTTCTGTGTTTCATCGTCAGCAAGAAGGTCCAAAGGATACAGTAAACCAGGAGTGGAGCATCGGAATCTATAACTAGTGTCACAGGAATGGTTCAAAACATAGTCAGTAAGAAGAGTCAGTCTTCTTGTACTTAAGTCATCATTGTGCCTATTCTATTTAATTCTGATGCTATTTCTGTGTTTCATCGTCAATAAGAAGGTCCAAGGGATACAGTAAACCTGGAGTGAAGCATCGGAATCTATAGCTAGTGTCACAGGAAAGGTTCAAAGCACAGACAGTAAGAAGAGTCAGACTTCTTTTACTTAAGTCGGCATTGAGCCTATTGTATTTAATTCCGATGCAATTTCTGTGTTTCATCGTCAATAAGAATGTCCAAGGGATACAGTAAACCTGGAGTGAAGCATCGGAGTCTATAACTAGTGTCACAGGAATGGTTCAAAACATAGACAGTAAGGAGAATCAGTCTTCTTGTACTTAATTCGGCTTTGTGCCTTTGTATTTAATTCGGATGCAATTTCTGTGTTTCATCGGAAATAAGAAGGTCAGAGGGATACAGTAAACCTGATGTGAAGCACGGAATCTATAACTAGTGGCACAGGAATGGTTCAAAACATAGTCAGTAAGAAGAGTCAGTCTTCTTGTAGTTAAGTCGGCATTGTGCCTTTTCTATTTAATTCCGATGCATTTTCTGTATTTCATCGTCAATAAGAAGGTCAGATGGATATAGTAAGCCTGAAGTGAAGCATCGGAATTTATAACTAGTGTCACAGGAATGGTTCAAAACATAGTCAATAAGAAGAGTCAGTCTTCTTGTACTTAAGTCGGCATTGTGCCTTTTGTATTTAATTCCGATACAATCTCTGTGTTTCATCGACTATAAGAAGGTCCTAGGGATACAGTAAACCTGGAGTGAATCATCGGAATCTATAACTAGTGTCGCAGGGATGGTTCTAAACATTGACAGTAAGAAGAGTCAGTCTTCTCGTACCTAAGTGGGCATCGTGCCTTTTGTATTTAATTCCGATGCAATTTCTGTGTTTCATCATCAATAAGAAGGTGAGTGGGATACAGTAATCCTGAAGTTAATCATCGGTATCTATGACTAGTGTCACAGGAATGATTCAAAACACAGTCAGTAAGAAGAGTCAGTCTTCTTGTACTTATGTCGGCATTGTGCCTATTGTATTTAATTCCGATGCAATTTCTGTGTTTCATCGTCAATAAGAAGGGCCAAGGGATACAGTAAACCTGGAGTGAAGCATCGGAATCCATAACTAGTGTCACAGGGATGGTTCAAATCATAGACAGTAAGAAGAGTCAGTCTTCGTGTACTTTAGTGGGCATTGTGCCATTTGTATTTAATTCCGATGCAATTTCTGTGTTTCATCGTCAATAACAAGGTCAGAGGAATACAGTAAACCTGAAGTGAAGCATCGGAATCTATGACTAGTGTCACATGAATGGTGCAAAACATAGTCAGTAAGAAGAGTCAGTCTTCTGGTACTTAAGTCGGTAATGTGCCTTTAGTATTTAATTCCGAAGCAATTTCTGTGTTTCATCGTCAATAAGAGGGTCCAAGGGATACAGTAAACCTGGAGTGAAGCATCGGAATCCATAACTAGTGACACAGGAATGGTTAAATCATAGACAGTAAGAAGAGTCAGACGTCTTTTACTTAAGTCGGCATTGTGCCTTTTGTATTCAATTCCGATGCAATTTCTGTGTTTCATCGTCAATAAGATGGTCCAAGGGTTACAGTAAACCAGGAGTGAAGCACCGGAGTCTATAACTACTGTCACAGGAATGGTTCAAACTTAGACAGTAAGAAGAGTCAGTCTTCTTGTATTTAATTTGGCATTGTGCCTTTTTTATTTAATTTCGATGCATTTTCTGCGTTTCATCGTCAATAAGAAGGTCCAAGGGATACAGTAAACCAGGAGTGAAGCATCGGAGTCTATAACTAGTGTCACAGGAATGGTTCAAAACATAGTCAGTAAGAAGAGTCAGTCTTCTTTTACTTAATTCGGCATTGTGCCCTTTGTATTTAATTCTGATGCAATTTCTGTGTTTCATCGTCAATAAGAAGGTCAGAGGGATACAGTAAACCTGAATTGATGCATCGGAATCTATAACTAGTGTCACAGGAATGGTTCAAAACATAGTCAGTAAGAAGAGACATTCTTCTTGTACTTAAGTCGGTATTGTGCCTTTCGTATTTAATTCCGATGCAATTTCTGTGTTTCATCGTCAATAAGAAGGTCCAAGGGATACAGTAAACCTGGGGTGAAACATCGGAAACTATAACTAGTGTCACAGGAATCGTTCAAAGCATAGACAGTAGGAAAAGTCAGTCTACATGTACTTAAGCCGGCATTGTGCCTTTTGTATTTAATGCCGATGCAATTTCTGTGTTTCATCGTCAATAAGAAGGTCAGAGGGATACAGTAAACCTGAAGTGAAGGATCGGAATCTATAACTAGTGTCACAGGAATTGTTCAAAACATAGTCAGTCTGAAGAGTCGGTCTTCTTGTACTTAAGTCGGCATTGTGCCTTTTCTATTTAATTACGATGCAATTTCTGTGTTTCATCGTCAGCAAGAATGGCCAAAGGATACATTAAACCAGAAGTGAAGCATCGGTATTTATAACTAGTGTCACAGGAATGGTTCAAAACATAGACAGTAAGAAGAGTCAGACTTCTTGTACTTAATTCGACATTGTGCCTTTTGTATTTAATTCGGATGCAATTTCTGTGTTTCATCGGAAATAAGAAGGTCAGAGGGATACAGTTAACCTGATGTGAAGCACGGAATCTATAACTAGTGGCACAGGAATGGTTCAAAACACAGACAGTAAGAAGAGTCAGACTTCTTTTACATATGTCGGCATTGTGCATTTTGTATTTAATTAAGATGCATTTTCTGTGTTTCATCGTCAATAAGAAGGTCCAAGGGATACAGTAAACCTGGAGTGAAGCATCGAAATCTATAACTAGTGTCACAGAAATGGTTCAAAGCATAGTCAGTAAGAAGAGACAGTCTTCTTGTACTCAAGTCGGTATTGTGCCTTTTGTACTTAAATCCGATGCAATTTCTGTGTTTCATCGTCAATAAGAAGGTCCAAGGGATACAGTAAACCTAGAGTGAAGCATCGGAAACTACAACTAGTGTCACAGGGACGGTTCAAAACATAGACAGTTGGAAGAGTCAGTCGTCTTGTACTTAAGTCGGCATTGTGCCTTTTCTATTTAATTCCGATGCGATTAGTGTGTTTCATTGTCAATAAGAAGGTACAAGGGATACAGTAAACCTGAAATGAACCATCGGAATCTATAACTAGTGTCACAGGAATCGTTCAAAGCATAGGAAGTAGGAAAAGTCAGTCTACATGTACTTAAGTCGGCATTGTGCCTTTTGTATTTAATTCCGATGCAAATTCTGTGTTTCATCGTCATTAAGAAGGTCAGAGGGATACAGTAAACCTGAAGTGAGGCATCGGAATCTATAACTAGTGTCACAGGAATTGTTCAAAGCATAGACAGTCTGAAGAGTCAGTCTTCTTGTACTTATGTCGGCATTGTGCCTTTTCAATTTAATTACGATGCAACTTCTGTGTTTCATCGTCAGCAAGAGGGTCCAAAGGATACCGTAATCCAGGAGTGAAGCATCGGAATCAATAACTAGTGTCACAGGTATGGTTCAAAACATAGACAGTAAGAAGAGTACGTCTTCTTGTACTTACGTCGGCATTGTGCTTTTGTATTTAATTCCGATGCAATTTCTGTGTTTCATCGTCAATAAGAAGGTCCAAGGTATACAGTAAACCTGGAGTGAAGCATCGGAGTCGATAACTAGTGTCACAGGAATGGTTAAAACATGGACAGTGAGATGAGTCAGTCTTCTTGTACTTAATTCGGCATTGTGCCCTTTGTATTTAATTCTGACGCAATTTCTGTGTTTCATTGACAATAAGAAAATCAGAGGGATACAGTAAATCTGAAGTGAAGCACGGAATCTATAACTAGTGTCACAGGAATGGTTCAAAACATAGACAGTAAGAAGAGTCAGCCTTCTTGTACTTAAGTCGGCATTATGCCTTTTGTATTTAATTCCGATGTAATTTCTGTGTTTTATCGTCAATAAGAAGGTCAGAGGGATACAGTAAACCTGAAGTGAAGGATCGGAATCTATAACTAGTGTCACAGGAATTGTTCATAATTTAGTCAGTCTGAAGAGTCGTCGGCAATGTGCCTTTTCTATTTAATTACGATGCAATTTCTGTGTTTCATCGTCAGTAAGAAGATACAAGGGATACTATAAACCTGGTGTGAAGCATCGGAATCTATAACTAGTGTCACAGGAATGGTTCAAACATAGTCAGTAAGAAGAGTCCGTCTTCTTGTACTTAAGTCGGCATTGTGCTTTTGTATTTAATTCCAATGCAATTTCTGTGTTTCATCGCCAATAAGAAGGTCCAAGGTATACAGTAAACCTGGAGTGAAGCATCGGAATCTATAACTATTGTCACAGGAATGGCTCAAAACATAGACAGTTAGATGAGTCAGTCTTCTTGTACTTAAATCGGCATTGTGCCTTTTGTATTTAACACCGACGCAATTTCTGTGTTTCGTCGTCAATAAGAACGTCAGAGGGATACAGTACATCTGAAGTGAAGCATTTGAATCAATAACTAGTGTCACAGGAATGGTTCAAAACATAGACAGTAAGAAGAGTCAGTCTTCTTGTAATTAAGTCGGCATTGTGCCTTTTGTATTTAATTCCGATGTAATTTCTGTGTTTTATCGTCAATAAGAAGGTCAGAGGGATACAGTAAACCTGAAGTGAAGCATTGGAATCTATAACTAGTGTCACAGGAATGGTTCAAAACATAGTCAGTAAGAAGAGTCAGTCTTCTTGTACTTAAGTCGGTATTGTGCCTTTTGTATTTAATTTCGATGCAATTTCTGTGTTTCATCGTCAATAAGAAGGTCCAAGGGATACAGTAAACCAGGAGTGAAGCCTCGGAGTCTATAACTACTGTCAAAGGAATGGTTCAAAACATAGACAGTAAGAAGAGTCAGTCTTCTTGCATTTAATTTGGCATTGTGCCTTTTGTATGTAATTCTGATGCAATTTCTGTGTTTTATCGTCAATAAGAAGGTCAGAGGGATACAGTAAACCTGAAGAGAAGCATTGGAATCTATAACTAGTGTCACAGGAATGGTTCAAAACATAGTCAGTAAGAAGAGTCAGTCTTCTTGTACTTAAGTCGTTATTGTGCCTTTTGTATTTAATTTCGATGCAATTTCTGTGTTTCATCGTCAATAAGAAGGTCTAAGGGATACAGTAATCCTGGAGTGAAGCATCGGAATCCATAACTAGTATCACAGGAATCGTTCAAATCACAGACAGTTAGAAGAGTCAGACTTCTTTTACTTAAGTCGGCATTGTGTCTTTTGTATTTAATTCCGATGCAATTTCTGAGTTTCATCGTCAATAAGTAGGTCCAACGGATACAGTAAACCTGGAGTGAAGCATCGGAATCTATAACTAGTGTCACAGGAATGGTTCAAAACATAGTCAGAAAGAAGAGACAGTCTTCTTGTACTTAAGTCGGTATTATGTCTTTTGTATTTAATATCGATGCAATTTCTGTGTTTCATCGTCAATAAGAAGGTCCAAGGGATACAGTAAACCAGGAGTGAAGCCTCGGAGTCTATAACTAGTGTCACAGGAATGGTTCAAAACATAGTCAGTATGAAGAGTCAGTCTTCTTTTACTTAATTCGGCATTGTGCCCTTTGTATTTAATTCTGATGCAATTTCTGTGTTTCATCGTCAATAAGAAGGTCAGAGGGATACAGGAAACCTGAATTGAAGCATCGGAATCTATAACTAGTGTCACAGGAATGGTTCATAACATAGTCAGTAAGTAGAGTCTGTCTTCTTGTACTTAAGTCATCATTGTGCATTTTCTATTTAATTCTGATGCAATTTCTGTGTTTCATCGTCAATACGAAGATCTAAGGGATACAGTAAACCTGGAGTGACGCATCGGAATCCATAACTAGTGTCACAGGAATGGTTCAAAACACACACAGTGAGAAGAGTCAGATTTCTTTCACTTAAGTCGGCATTGTGCATTTTGTATTTAATTAAGATGCATTTTCTGTGTTTCATCGTCAATAAGAAGGTCCAAGGAATACAGTGAACCTGCAGTGATGCATCGGATTCTATAACTAGTGTCACAGGAATGGTTCAAACATAGTCAGTAAGAAGAGACAGTCTTCTTGTACATAAGTCGGTATTGTGCCTTTTGTATTTCATGCCGATGCAATTTATGTATTTCATCGTCAATAACAAGGTCCAAGGGATACAGTAAACCTGGAGTGAAGCATCGGAATCTATAACTAGTGTCACAGGAATCGTTCAAAGCATAGACAGTAGGAAAAGTCAGTCTACATGTACTTAAGTCGGCATTGTGCCTTTTGTATTTAATTCCGATGCAATTTCTGTGTTTCATCGTCAATAAGAAGGTCAGAGGGATACAGTAAACCTGAAGTGAAGCATCGGAATCTATAACTAGTGTCACAGGAATTGTTCAAAATATAGTCGGTCTGAAGAGTCGGTCTTCTTGTACTTAAGTCGGCATTGTGCCTTTTCTATTTAATTACGATGCAATTTCTGTGTTTCATCGTCAGCAAGAACGTCCAAAGGATACAGTAAACGAGAAGTGAAGCATCGGAATCTATAACTAGTGTCACAGGAATGGTTCAAAACATAGACAGTAAGAAGAGTCAGACTTCTTGTACTTAATTCGACATTGTGCCTTTTGTATTTAATTCGGATGCAATTTCTGTGTTTCATCGGAAATAAGAATGTCAGAGGGATACAGTTAACCTGATGTGAAGCACGGAATCTATAACTAGTGGCACAGGAATGGTTCAAATCATAGTCAGTAAGAAGAGTCAGTCTTCTTGTACTTAGGTCGGTATTGTGCCTTTTGTATTTAATTCCGATCCAATTTCTGTGTTTCATCGTCAATAAGAAGGTCCAAGGGATACAGTAAACCTGGAGTGAAGCAACGGAATCTATAACTAGTGTCACAGGGACGGTTCAAAGCATAGACAGTAAGATGAGTCAGTATTCTTGTACTTTAGTCGGCATTGTGCTTTTTGTATATACTTCCGATGCAATTTCTGTGTTTCATCGTCACTAAGAAGGTCAGAGGGATACAGTAATCCTGAAGTTAAGCATCAGAATCTATAATTAGTGTTACAGGAATGGTTCGAAACATAGTCAGTAAGAAGAGTCAGTCTTCTTGTAGTTAAGTCGGCATTGTGCCTTTTCTATTTAATTCCGATGCAATTTATGTGTTTCATCGTCAATAAGGTCAGAGGGATACAGTAAACCTGAAGTGAAGCATCGGAATCTATAACTAGTGTCACACGTATGGTTCAAATCATAGACAGTTGGAAGAGTCACTCTTCTTGTACTTAAGTTGGCATTGTGCTTTTTGTATTTCTTTCCGATGCAATTTCTGTGCTTCATCGTCAATACGAAGGTCCAAGGGATTCCGTATACCTGAAATGAACCATCGGAATCTATAACTAGTGTCACAGGAATGGTTCAAAACATAGAGAGTAGGAAAAGTCAGTCTACATGTACTTAAGTCGGCATTGTGCATTTGTATTTAATTCCGATGCAATTTCTGTGTTTCATCGTCAATAAGAAGGTCAGAGGGATACAGTAACCCTGAATTGAAGCATCGGAATCTATAACTAGTGTCACAGTAATGGTTCAAAGCATAGTCAGTAAGAAGACTCAGTCTTCTTGTATTTAAGGCGGCATTGTGCCTCTTGTATTTAATTCCGACGCTATTTGTGTGTTTCATCGTCAATAAGAAGGTCAGAGGGATACAGTAAACCTGAAGTGAAGCATCGGAATCTATAACTAGTGTCACAGGAATGGTTCAAAGCGTAGAGAGTTGGAAGACTCAGTCTTCTTGTACTTAAGTCGGCATTGTGCCTTTTGAATTTCATTCCGATGCAATTTCTGTGTTTCATCGTCCATAAGAAGGTCCGACGGATACAGTAAACCTCAAGTGAAGCATCGGAACAAAAAACTAGTGTCACAGGAATGGTTCAAAACATAGACTGTCAGAAGAGTCAGTCTTCTTGTACTTTAGTCGGCATTGTGCTTTTTGTATTCAATTCTGATGCAATTTCTGTGTTTCATCGTCAATAAGAAGGTCCAAGGGATACAGTAAACCTGGAGTGAAGCATCGGAATCTATAACTAGTGTCACAGGAATGGTTCAAAAGATAGACAGTAAGATGAGTCAGACTTCTTGTACTTAAGTCTGCATTGTGCCTTTTGTATTTAATTTCGATGCTATTTTTGTGTTTCATCGTCAATAAGAAGGTCCGAGGGATACAGTAAGCCTGAAGTGAAGCATCGGAATTTATAACTAGTGTCACAGGAATGGTTCAAAACTTAGTCAATAAGAAGAGTCTGTCTTCTTGTACTTAAGTCGGCATTGTGCCTTTTGTATTTAATTCCGATACAATCTCTGTGTTTCATCGACAATAAGAAGGTCTAAGGGATACAGTAAACCTGGAGTGAAGCATCGGAATCTATAACTAGTATCACAGGGATGGTTTTAAACATAGACAGTAAGAAGAGTCAGTCTTCTTGTACCTAATTCGGCATCGTGCCTTTTGTATTTAATTCCGATGCAATTTCTGTGTTTCATCGTCAATAAGAAGGTCAGTGGGATACAGTAATCCTGAAGTTAATCATCGGTATATGTAACTAGTGTCACAGGAATGGTTCAAAACATAGTCAGTAAGAAGAGTCAGTCTTCTTGTACTTATGTCGGCATTGTGCCTATTGTATTTACTTCCGATGCAATTTCTGTGTTTCATCGTTAATAAGAAGGGCCAAGGGATACAGTAAACCTGGAGTGAAGCATCGGAATCTATAACTAGTGTCACAGGGACGGTTCAAAGCATAGACAGTAAGATGAGTCAGTATTCCTGTACTTTAGTCGGCATTGTGCTTTTTGTATATAATTCCGATGCAATTTCTGTGTTTCATCGTCAATAAGAAGGTGCAAGGGATACAGTAAACCTGGAGTGAAGCATCGGAATCTATAACTAGTGTCACAGGAATGGTTCAAATGACAGACAGTAAGATGAGTCAGTCTTCTTGTACTTAAGTCTGCATTGTGCCTTTTGTATTTAATTCCGATGAAATTTTTGTGATTCATCGTCAATAAGAAGGTCCGAGGGATACAGTAAGCCTGAAGTGAAGCATCGGAATTTATAACTAGTGTCACAGGAATGGTTCAAAACATAGTCAATAAGAAGAGTCAGTCTTCTTGTACTTAAGTCGGCATTGTGCCTTTTGTATTTAATTCCGGTACAATCTTTGTGTTTCATCGAAAATACGAAGGTCCAAGGGATACAGTAAACCTGGAGTGAAGCATCGGAATCTATAACTAGTTTCACAGGGATGGTTTTAAACATAGACAGTAAGAAGAGTCAGTGTTCTTGTACCTAAGTCGGCATCGTGCCTTTTGTATTTAATTCCGATGCAATTTCTGTGTTTCATCGTCAATAAGAAGGTCAGTGACATACAGTAATCCTGAAGTTAATCATCGGTATCTATGACTAGTGTCACAGGAATGGTTCAAACTATAGTCAGTAAGAAGAGTCAGTCTTCTTGTACTTAAGTCGGCATTGTGCCTATTGTATTTAATTCCGATGCAATTTCTGTGTTTCATCGTCAATAAGAAGGGCCAAGGGATACAGTAAACCTGGAGTGAAGCATCGGAATCTATAACTAGTGTCACAGGGATGGTTCAAAACATAGACAGTAGGAAATGTCAGCCTACATGTACTTTAGTCGGCATTGTGCATTTGTATTTAATTCCGATGCAATTTCTGTGTTTCATCGTCAATTAGAAGGTCAGAAGTGTACAGTAACCCTGAAGTGAAGCATCGGAATTTATAACTAGTGTCACAGTAATGGTTCAACACATAGTCAGTAAGAAGACTCAGTCTTCTTGTACTTAAGTCGGCATCGTGCCTCTTGTATATAATTCCGATGCAATTTGTGTGTTTCATCGTTAATAAGAAGGTCAGAGGGATACAGTAAACCTTAAGTGAAGCATCGGAATCTATAACTAGTGTCACAGGAATGGTTCAAAACATAGAGAGTTGGAAGACTCAGTCTTCTTGTACTTAAGTCGGCACTTTGCCTTTTGAATTTCATTCCGCTGCAATTTCTGTGTTTCATCGACCATAAGAAGGTCCGACGGATACAGTAAACCTCAAGTGAAGCATCGGAATAAAAAACTAGTGTCACAGGAATGGTTCAAAACATAGACTGTCAAAAGAGTCAGTCTTCTTGTACTTTAGTCGGCATTGTGCCTTTTGTATTCAATTCTGATGCAATTTCTGTGTTTCATCGTCAATAAGAAGGTCCAAGGGATTCAGTAAACCTGGAGTGAAGCATCGGAATCTATAACTAGTGTCACAGGAATGGTTTAAAAGATAGACAGTAAGATGAGTCAGTCTTCTTGTACTTAAGTCTGCATTGTGCCTTTTGTATTTAATTCCGATGCAATTTTTGTGTTTCATCGTCAATAAGAAGATCCAAGGGATACAGTAAGCCTGAAGTGAAGCTTCGGAATTTGTAACTAGTGTCACAGGAATGGTTCAAAACATAGTCAATAAGTAGAGTCAGTCTTCTTGTACTTAAGTCGGCATTGTGCCTTTTGTATTTAATTCCGATACATTCTCTGTGTTTCATCGACATTTAGAAGGTCCAAGGGATACAGTATACCTGGAGTGAAGCATCGGAATCTATAACTAGTTTCACAGGGATGGTTTTAAACAAAGACAGAAAGAAGAGTCAGTCTTCTTATACCTAAGTCGGCATCGTGCCTTTTGTATTTAATTCCTATGCAATTTCTGTGTTTCATCGTCAATAAGAAGGTCAGTGGGATACAGTAATCTTGAAGTTAATCATCGGTATCTATGACTAGTGCCACAGGAATGGTTCAAAACATAGTCAGTAGGAAGAGTCAGTCTTCTTGTACTTAAGTCGGCATTGTGCCTATTGTATTTAATTCCGATGCAATTTCTGTGTTTCATCGTCAATAAGAGGGGCCAAGGGATACAGTAAATCTGGAGTGAAGCATCGGAATCTATAACTAGTGTCACAGGGATGGTTAAAAACATAGACAGTAGGAAAAGTCAGTCTACATGTACTTTAGTCGGCATTGTGCATTTGTATTTAATTCCGATGCAATTTCTGTGTTTCATCGTCAATAAGAAGGTCAGAGGGATTCAGTAACCCTGAAGTGAAGATTCGTAATCTATAACTAGTGTCACAGTAATGGTTCAAAACATAGTCAGTAAGAAGACTCAGTCTACTTGTACTTAAGTCGGCATTGTGCCTCTTGTATTTGATTCCGATGCAATTTGTGTGTTTCATCGTCAATAAGAAGGTCAGAGGGATACAGTAAAACTGAAGTGAAGCATCGGAATCTATAACTAGTGTCACAGGGATGGTTAAAAACATAGACAGTAGGAAAAGTCAGTCTACATGTACTTTAGTCGGCATTGTGCATTTGTATTTAATTCCGATGCATTTTCTGTGTTTCATCGTCCATAAGAAGGTCCGACGGATACAGTAAACCTCAAGTGAACCATCGGAATAAAAAACTAGTGTCACAGGAATGGTTCAAAACATAGACTGTCAAAAGAGTCAGTCTTCTTCTACTTTAGTCGGCATTGTGCCTTTTGTATTCAATTCTGATGCAATTTCTGTGTTTCATCGACAATAAGAAGATCCAAGGGATACTGTAAACCTGGAGTGAAGCATCGGAATCTATAACAAGTGTCACAGGAATGGTTCAAAAGATAGACAGTAAGATGAGTTAGTCTTCTTGTACTTAAGTCTGCATTGTGCCTTTTGTATTTAATTCCGATGCAATTTTTGTGTTTCATCGTCAATAAGAAGGTCTGAGGGATACAGTAAGCTCGAAGTGAAGCATCGGAATCTATAACTAGTGTCACAGGAATGGTTCAAAACATAGACAGTAAGATGAGTCAGTCTTCTTGTACTTAAGTCGGCATTGTGCTTTTCAATTTAATTCCGATGCAATTTCTGTGTTTTATCGTCAATAAGAAGGTCCAAGGTATACAGTAAACCTGGAGTGAAGCATCGGAATCTATAACTAGTGTCACAGGAATGGTTCAAAACATAGTCAGTAAGAAGACTCAGTCTTCTTGTACTTAAGTCGGCATTGTTCCTCTTGTATTTAATTCCGATGCAATTTGTGTGTTTCATCGTCAATATGAAGGCCAGAGGGATACAGTAAACCTGAGGTGAAGCATCGGAATCTATAACTAGTGTAACAGGAATGGTTCAAAGCATAGAGAGTTGGAAGACTCAGTCTTCTTGTACTTAAGTCGGCATTGTGCCTTTTGTATTTAATTCCGATGTAATTTCTGTGTTTTATCGTCAATAAGAAGGTCAGAGGGATACAGTAAACTTGAAGTGAAGCATTGGAATCTATAACTAGTGTCACAGGAATGGTTCAAAACATAGTCAGTAAGAAGAGTCAGTCTTCTTGTACTTCAGTAGGCATTGTGCCTTTTGTATTTAATTCCGATGCAATTTCTGTGTTTTATCGTCAATAAGATGGTCAGAGAGATACAGTATACCTGAAGTGAAGTATCGGTATCTATAACTAGTGTCACACGAATGGTTCAAATCATAGACAGTTGGAAGAGTCACTCTTCTTATACTTAAGTCGTCATTGTGCCTTTTGTATTTAATTCCGATGCAATTTCTGTGTTTCATCGTCAATACGAAGGTCCGAGGGATACAGTAAACCTGAAGTGAAGCATCGGAATTTAAACTAGTGTCACAGGAATGGTTCAAATCATAGTCAATAAGAAGAGTCAGTCTTCTTGTACTTAAGTCGGTATTGTGCCTTTTGTATTTAATTCCGATGCAATTTATGTGTTTCATCGACAATAAGAAGGTCAAAGGGATACAGTAAACCTGGAGTGAAGCATCGGAATCTATAACTAGTGTCACAGGAATGGTTCAAAACATAGGCAGTAAGAAGGGTCAGACTTCTTTTCCTTAAGTCGGCATTGTGCCTTTTGTCTTCAATTCCGATGCAATTTCTGTGTTTCATCGTCAATAAGAAGGTCCAAGGGATACAGTAAACCAGGAGTGAAGCACCGGAGTCTATAACTATTGTCACAGGAATGGTTTAAAACATAGACAGTAAGAAGAGTCAGTCTTCTTGTACTTAATTCGGCATTGTGCCTTTTGTATTTAATTCCGATGCAATTTATGTGTTTCATCGACAATAAGAAGGTCAAAGGGATACAGTAAACCTGAATTGTAGCATCGGAATCTATAACTAGTGTGACAGGAATGGTTCAAAACATAGTCAGTAAGAAGACTCAGTCTTCTTGTACTTAAGTCATCATTGTGCATTTTGTATTTAATTCTGATGCAATTTCTGTGTTTCATCGTCAATAAGAAGGTCAGAGGGATACAGTAAACCTGAAGTGAAGCATCGGAATCTATAACTAGTGTCACAGGAATGGTTCAAAACATAGTCATTAAGAAGAGTCAGTCTTCTTGTACTTTAGTCGGCATTGTGCCTTTTGTATTTAATTCTGATGCAATTTCTGAGTTTCATCGTCAATAAGAAGGTCCAAGGGATACAGTAAACCTGGAGTGAAGCATCGGAATCTATAACTAGTGTCGCAGGAGTGGTTCAAAAGATAGACAGTAAGAAGAGTCAGTCTTCTTGTACTTAAGTCTGCTTTGTGCCTTTTGTATTTAAATCCGATGCAATTTCTGTGTTTCATCGTCAATAAGAAGGTCTGAGGGATACAGTAAACCTGAAGTGAAGCATCGGAATTTAAACTAGTGTCACAGGAATGGTTCAAAACATAGTCATTAAGAAGAGTCAGTCTTCGTGTACTTAAGTCGGCATTGTGAAGTTTGTATTTAATTCCGATACAATTTCTGTGTTTCATCGTCAATAAGAAGGTCCAAGGGATACAGTAAACCTGGAGTGAAGCATCGGAATCTATAACTAGTGTCACAGGGATGGTTCCAAACATAGACAGTAAGAAGAGTCAGTCTTCTTGTACCTAATTCGGCATCGTGCCTTTTGTATTTAATTCCGATGCAATTTCTGTGTTTCATCGTCAATAAGAAGGTCAGTGGGATACAGTAATCCTGAAGTTAAGCATCGGTATCTATGACTAGTGTCACAGGAATGGTTCATAACATAGTCAGTACGAAGAGTCAGTCTTCTTGTACTTATGTCGGCATCGTGCCTACTGTATTCAATTCCGATGCAATTTCTTTGTTTCATCGCCAATAAGAAGGGCCAAGGGATACAGTAAACCTGGAGTGAAGCATTGGAATCTATAACTAGTGTCACAGGGATGGTTCAAAACATAGACAGTAAGAAGGGTCAGACTTCTTTTACTTAAGTCGGCATTGTGCCTTTTGTGTTCAATTCCAATGCAATTTCTGTGTCTTCGTCAATAAGGAGGTCCAATGGATACAGTAAACCAGGAGTGAAGCATCGTAATCTATAACTAGTGTCACAGGAATGGTTCAAAACATAGTCAATAAGAAGAGTCAGTCTTCTTGTACTTAAGTCGGCATTGTGCCTTTTGTATTTAATTCCGATACAATCTCTGTGTTTCATCGACAATACGAAGGTCCAAGGGATACAGTAAACCTGGAGTGAAGCATCGGAATCTATAACTAGTGTCACAGGGATGGTTTTAAACATAGACAGTAAGAAGAGTCAGTCTTCTTGTACCTAAGTCGGCATCGTGCCTTTTGTATTTAATTCCGATGCAATTTCTGTGTTTCATCGTCAATAAGAAGGTCAGTGGGATACAGTAATCCTGAAGTTAATCATCGGTATCTATGACTAGTGTCACAGGAAGGGTTCAAAACATAGTCAGTAAGAAGAGTCAGTCTTCTTGTACTTAAGTCGGCGTTGTGCCAATTGTATTTAATTCCGATGCAATTTCTGTGTTTCATCGTCAATAAGAAGGGCCAAGGGATACAGTAAACCTGGAGTGAAGCATCGGAATCTATAACTAGTGTCACAGGGATGGTTCAAAACATAGACAGTAAGAAGAGTCAGTCTTCGTGTACTTTAGTCGGCATTGTGCCATTTGAATTTATTCCGATGCAATTTCTGTGTTTCATCGTCAATAACAAGGTCAGAGGGATACAGTAATCCTGAAGTGAAGCATCGGAATCTATGACTAGTGTCACAGGAATGGTGCAAACATAGTCAGTGAGAAGTGTCAGTCTTCTTGTACTTAAGTCGCTATTGTGCGTTTTCTATTTAATTCCGATGAAATTTCTGTGTTTCATCGTCAATAAGTAGGTCCAAGGGATACAGTAAACCTGGAGTGAAGCATCGGAATCCATAACTAGTGTCACAGGAATGGTTCAAATCATAGACAGTAAGAAGAGTCAGACATCTTTTACTTAAGTCGGCATTGTGCCTTTTGTATTCAATGCCGATGCAATTTATGTGTTTCATCGTCAATAAGATGGTCCAAGGGATACAGTAAACCAGGAGTGAAGCACCGGAGTCTATAACTAGTGTCACAGGAATGGTTCAAAACATAGACAGTAAGAAGAGTCAGTCTTCTTGTATTTAATTCGGCCTTGTGCCTTTTGTATTTAATTCTGATGCAATTTCTGTGTTTCATCGTCAATAAGAAGGTCTCAGGGATACAGTAAATCTGGAGTGAAGCATCGGAATCCATAACTAGTGTCACAGGAATGGTTCAAAACACAGACAGTAAGAAGAGTCAAACTTCTTTTACTTAAGTCGGCATTGTGTCTTTTGTATTTAATTCCGATGCAATTTCTGCGTTTCATCGTCAATAAGTAGGTCCAAGGGATACAGTAAACCTGGAGTGAAGCATCGGAATCTGTAACTAGTGACACATGGATGGTTCAAAACACAGTCAGTAAGAAGAGACAGTCTTCTTGTACTTAAGTCGGTATTATGTCTTTTGTATTTAATTTCGATGCAATTTCTGTGTTTCATCGTCAATAAGAAGGACCAAGGGATACAGTAAACCAGGAGTGAAGCATCGGAGTCTATAACTAGTGTCACAGGAATGGTTCAAAACATAGTCAGTGAGAAGAGTCAGTCTTCTGTTACTTAATTCGGCATTGTGCCCTTTGTATTTAATTGTGATGCAATTTCTGTGTTTCATCGTCAATAAGAAGGTCAGAAGGATAAAGGAAACCTGAATTGAAGCATCGGAATCTATAACTAGTGTCACAGTAATGGTTCAAAGCATAGTCAGTAAGAAGAGTCAATCATCTTGTACTTAAGTCATCATTGTGCATTCTCTATTTAATTCTGATGCAATTTCTGTGTTTCATCGTTAATACGAAGGTCTAAGGGATACAGTAAACCTGGAGTGAACCATCGGAATCCATCACTAGTGTCACAGGAATGGTTCAAAGCACAGACAGTAAGAAGAGTCAGACTTCTTTTACATAAGTCGGCATTGTGCATTTTGTATTTAATTAAGATGCATTTTCTGTGTTTCATCGTCAATAAGAAGGTCTAAGGGATACAGTAAACCTGGAGTGAAGCATCGGAATTTATAACTAGTGTCACAGGAATGGTTCAAAACATAGTCAGTAAGAAGAGACATTCTTCTTGTACTTAAGTCGGTATTGTGCCTCTTGTATTTAATTCCGATGCAATTTCTGTGTTTCATCGTCAATAAGAAGGTCCAAGGGATACAGTAAACCTGGAGTGAAGCATCGGAATCTATAACTAGTGTCATAGGGACGGTTCAAAACATAGACAGTTGGAAGAGTCAGTCGTCCTGTACTTAAGTCGGCATTGTGCCTTTTGTATTTAATTCCGATGCAATTTCTGTGCTTCATTGTCAATAAGAAGGTCGAAGGGATACAGTAAACCTGAAATGAACCATCGGAATCTATAACTAGTGTCACAGGAATCTTTCAAAGCATAGACAATAGGAAAAGTCAGTCTACATGTACTTAAGTGGGCATTGTGCCTTTGGTATTTAATTCCGATGCAAATTCTGTGTTCTATCGTCAATGTGAAGGTCAGATGGATACAGTAAACCTGAAGTGAAGCATCGTAATCTATAACTAGTGTCACAGGAATTGTTCAAAGCATAGTCAGTCTGAAGAGTCGGTCTTCTTGTACTTAAGTCAGCATTGAGCCTTTTCTATTTAATTACGATGCATTTTCTGTGATTCATCGTCGGCAAGAAGGTCCAAATGATACAGTAAACCAGGAGTGAAGCATCGGAGTCTATAACTAGTGTCACAAGAATGGTTCAAAGCATAGACAGTAAGAAGAGTCCGTCTTCTTGTACTTACGTCGGCATTGTGCTTTTGTATTTAATTCCGATGCAATTTCTGTGTTTCATCGTCAATGAGAAGGTCCAAGGTATACAGTAAACCTGGAGTGAAACATCGGAATCTATAACTAGTGTCACAGGAATTGTTCAAAGCATAGTCAGTCTGAAGAGTCAGTCTTCTTGTACTTATGTCGGCATTGTGCCTTTTCAATTTAATTACGATGCAATTTCTGTGTTTCATCGTCAGCAAGAGGGTCCAAAGGATACAGTAAACCAGGAGTGAAGCATCGGAATCTATAACTAGTGTCACACGTATGGTTCAAAACATAGACAGTAAGAAGAGTACGTCTTCTTGTACTTACGTCGGCATTGTGCTTTTGTATTTAATTCCGATGCAATTTCTGTGTTTCATCGTCAATAAGAAGGTCCAAGGTATACAGTAAACCTGGAGTGAAGCATCGGAATCTATAACTAGTGTCACAGGAATGGTTCAAAACATGGACAGTGAGATGAGTCAGTCTTCTTGTACTTATGTCGGCATTGTGCCTTTTGTATTTAATTCCGACGCAATTTCTGTGTTTCATTGTCAATAAGAAATTCAGAGGGATACAGTAAATCTGAAGTGAAGCATCGGAATCTATAACTAGTGTCACAGGAATGGTTCAAAACATAGACAGTAAGAAGAGTCAGTCTTCTTGTCCTTAAGTCGGCATTATGCCTTTTGTATTTAATTCCGATGTAATTTCTGTGTCTTATCGTCAATAAGAAGGTCAGAGGGATACAGTAAACCTGAAGTGAAGCATCGGAATCTATAACTGGTGTCACAGGAATTGTTCAAAATATTGTCAGTCTGAAGAGTCAGTCTTCTTGTACTTAAGTCGGCAACGTGCCTTTTCTATTTAATTACGATGCAATTTCTGTGTTTCATCGTCAGTATGAAGATCCAAGGGATACTGTAAACCTTGGGTGAAGCATCGGAATCTATAACTAGTGTCACAGGAATGGTTCAAACATAGTCAGTAAGTAGAGTCCGTCTTCTAGTACTTAAGTCGGCATTGTGCTTTTGTATTTAATTCCGATGCAATTTCTGTGTTTCATCGTCAATAAGATGGTCCAAGGTATACAGTAAACCTGGAGTGAAGCATCGGAATCTGTAACTAGTGTCACCGGAATGGTTCCAAACATAGACAGTGAGATGAGTCAGTCTTCTTGTACTTAAATCGGCATTGTGCCTTTCGTATTTAATACCGACGCAATTTCTGTGTTTCGTCGTCAATAAGAACGTCAGAAGGATACAGTAAATCTGAAGTGAAGCATCGGAATCAATAACTAGTGTCACAGGAATGGTTCAAAACATAGTCAGTAAGAAGAGTCAGTCTTCTTGTACTTAAGTCGGCATTGTGCAATTTGTATTTAATTCCGATGTAATTTCTGTGTTTTATCGTCAATAAGAAGGTCAGAGAGATACGGTAAACCTGAAGTGAAGCATTGGAATCTATAACTAGTGTCACAGGAATGGTTCCAAACATAGTCAGTAAGAAGAGTCAGTCTTCTTGTACTTAAGTCGGCATTGTTCCTCTTGTATTTAATTCCGATGCAATTTGTGTGTTTCATCGCCAATACGAACGTCAGAGGGATACAGTAAATCTGAAGTGAAGCATCGGAATCAATAACTAGTGTCACAGGAATGGTTCAAAACATAGTCAGTAAGAAGAGTCAGTCTTCTTGAAGCATCGGAGTCTATAACTAGTGTCGCAGGAGTGGTTCAAAACATAGTCAATAAGAAGAGTCAGTCTTCTTGTACTTAAGTCGGCATTGTGCCTTTTGTATTTAATTCCGATACAATCTCTGTGTTTCATCGACAATACGAAGGTCCAAGGGATACAGTAAACCTGGAGTGAAGCATCGGAATCTATAACTAGTGTCACAGGGATGGTTTTAAACATAGGCAGTAAGAAGAGTCAGTCTTCTTGCACCTAAGTCGGCATCGTGCCTTTTGTATTTAATTCCGATGCAATTTCTGTGTTTCATCGTCAATAAGAAGGTCAGTGGGATACAGTAATCCTGAAGTTAATCATCGGTATCTATGACTAGTGTCACAGGAAGGGTTCAAAACATAGTCAGTAAGAAGAGTCAGTCTTCTTGTACTTAAGTCGGCGTTGTGCCAATTGTATTTAATTCCGATGCAATTTCTGTGTTCCATCGTCAATAAGAAGGGCCAAGGGATACAGTAAACCTGGAGTGAAGCATCGGAATCTATAACTAGTGTCACAGGGATGGTTCAAAACATAGACAGTAAGAAGAGTCAGTCTTCGTGTACTTTAGTCGGCATTGTGCCATTTGTATTTATTCCTATGCAATTTCTGTGTTTCATCGTCAATAACAAGGTCAGAGGGATACAGTAATCCTGAAGTTAATCATCGGTATCTATGACTAGTGTCACAGGAAGGGTTCAAAACATAGTCAGTAAGAAGAGTCAGTCTTCTTGTACTTAAGTCGGCGTTGTGCCAATTGTATTTAATTCCGATGCAATTTCTGTGTTCCATCGTCAATAAGAAGGGCCAAGGGATACAGTAAACCTGGAGTGAAGCATCGGAATCTATAACTAGTGTCACAGGAAGGGTTCAAAACATAGTCAGTAAGAAGAGTCAGTCTTCTTGTACTTAAGTCGGCGTTGTGCCAATTGTATTTAATTCCGATGCAATTTCTGTGTTCCATCGTCAATAAGAAGGGCCAAGGGATACAGTAAACCTGGAGTGAAGCATCGGAATCTATAACTAGTGTCACAGGGATGGTTTTAAACATAGGCAGTAAGAAGAGTCAGTCTTCTTGCACCTAAGTCGGCATCGTGCCTTTTGTATTTAATTCCGATGCAATTTCTGTGTTTCATCGTCAATAAGAAGGTCAGTGGGATACAGTAATCCTGAAGTTAATCATCGGTATCTATGACTAGTGTCACAGGAAGGGTTCAAAACATAGTCAGTAAGAAGAGTCAGTCTTCTTGTACTTAAGTCGGCGTTGTGCCAATTGTATTTAATTCCGATGCAATTTCTGTGTTCCATCGTCAATAAGAAGGGCCAAGGGATACAGTAAACCTGGAGTGAAGCATCGGAATCTATAACTAGTGTCACAGGAAGGGTTCAAAACATAGTCAGTAAGAAGAGTCAGTCTTCTTGTACTTAAGTCGGCGTTGTGCCAATTGTATTTAATTCCGATGCAATTTCTGTGTTCCATCGTCAATAAGAAGGGCCAAGGGATACAGTAAACCTGGAGTGATGCATCGGAATCTATAACTAGTGTCACAGGGATGGTTCAAAACATAGACAGTAAGAAGAGTCAGTCTTCCTGTACTTTAGTCGGCATTGTGCCATTTGTATTTATTCCTATGCAATTTCTGTGTTTCATCGTCAATAACAAGGTCAGAGGGATACAGTAATCCTGAAGTGAAGCATCGGAATCTATGACTAGTGTCACAGGAATGGTGCAAACATAGTCAGTGAGAAGTGTCAGTCTTCTTGTACTTAAGTCGCTATTGTGCCTTTTCTATTTAATTCCGATGCAATTTCTGTGTTTCATCGTCAATAAGTAGGTCCAAGGGATACAGTAAACCTGGAGTGAAGCATCGGAATCCATAACTAGTGTCACAGGAATGGTTCAAATCGTAGACAGTAAGAAGAGTCAGACATCTTTTACTTAAGTCGGCATTGTGCCTTTTGTATTCAATGCCGATGCAATTTCTGTGTTTCATCGTCAATAAGATGGTCCAAGGGATACAGTAAACCAGGAGTGAAGCACCGGAGTCTATAACTAGTGTCACAGGAATGGTTCAAAACATAGACAGTAAGAAGAGTCAGTCTTCTTGTATTTAATTCGGCCTTGTGCATTTTGTATTTAATTCTGATGCAATTTCTGTGTTTCATCGTCAATAAGAAGGTCTCAGGGATACAGTAAATCTGGAGTGAAGCATCGGAATCCATAACTAGTGTCACAGGAATGGTTCAAAACACAGACAGTAAGAAGAGTCAGACTTCTTTTACTTAAGTCGGCATTGTGTCTTTTGTATTTAATTCCGATGCAATTTCTGTGTTTTATCGTCAATAAGTAGGTCCAAGGGATACAGTAAACCTGGAGTGAAGCATCGGAATCTGTAACTAGTGACACATGGATGGTTCAAAACACAGTCAGTAAGAAGAGACAGTCTTCTTGTACTTAAGTCGGTATTATATCTTTTGTATTTAATTTCGATGCAATTTCTGTGTTTCATCGTCAATAAGAAGGTCCAAGGGATACAGTAAACCAGGAGTGAAGCATCGGAGTCTATAACTAGTGTCACAGGAATGGTTCAAAACATAGTCAGTGAGAAGAGTCAGTCTTCTGTTACTTAATTCGGCATTGTGCCCTTTGTATTTAATTTTGATGCAATTTCTGTGTTTCATCGTCAATAAGAATGTCAGAGGGATAAAGGAAACCTGAATTGAAGCATCGGAATCTATAACTAGTGTCACAGTAATGGTTCAAAGCATAGTCAGTAAGAAGAGTCAATCATCTTGTACTTAAGTCATCATTGTGCATTTCCTATTTAATTCTGATGCAATTTCTGTGTTTCATCGTTAATACGAAGGTCTAAGGGATACAGTAAACCTGGAGTGAAGCATCGGAATTTATAACTAGTGTCACAGGAATGGTTCAAAACATAGTCAGTAAGAAGAGACATTCTTCTTGTACTTAAGTCGGTATTGTGCCTTTTGTATTTAATTCCGATGCAATTTCTATGTTTCATCGTCAATAAGAAGGTCCAAGGGATACAGTAAACCTGGAGTGAAGCATCGGAATCTATAACTAGTGTCATAGGGACGGTTCAAAACATAGACAGTTGGAAGAGTCAGTCGTCCTGTACTTAAGTCGGCATTGTGCCTTTTGTATTTAATTCCGACGCAATTTCTGTGCTTCATTGTCAATAAGAAGGTCGAAGGGATACAGTAAACCTGAAATGAACCATCGGAATCTATAACTAGTGTCACAGGAAACGTTCAAAGCATAGACAATAGGAAAAGTCAGTCTACATGTACTTAAGTATGCATTGTGCCTTTGGTATTTAATTCCGATGCAAATTCTGTGTTCTATCGTCAATAAGAAGGTCAGAGGGATACAGTAAACCTGAAGTGAAGCATCGTAATCTATAACTAGTGTCACAGGAATTGTTCAAAGCATAGTCAGTCTGAAGAGTCGGTCTTCTTGTACTTAAGTCAGCATTGAGCCTTTTCTATTTAATTACGATGCATTTTCTGTGTTTCATCGTCGGCAAGAAGGTCCAAATGATACAGTAAACCAGGAGTGAAGCATCGGAGTCTATAACTAGTGTCACAAGAATGGTTCAAAGCATAGACAGTAAGAAGAGTCCGTCTTCTTGTACTTACGTCGGCATTGTGCTTTTGTATTTAATTCCGATGCAATTTCTGTGTTTCATCGTCAATGAGAAGGTCCAAGGTATACAGTAAACCTGGAGTGAAACATCGGAATCTATAACTAGTGTCACAGGAATTGTTCAAAGCATAGTCAGTCTGAAGAGTCAGTCTTCTTGTACTTATGTCGGCATTGTGCCTTTTCAATTTAATTACGATGCAATTTCTGTGTTTCATCGTCAGCAAGAGGGTCCAAAGGATACAGTAAACCAGGAGTGAAGCATCGGAATCTATAACTAGTGTCACACGTATGGTTCAAACATAGACAGTAAGAAGAGTACGTCTTCTTGTACTTACGTCGGCATTGTGCTTTTGTATTTAATTCCGATGCAATTTCTGTGTTTCATCGTCAATAAGAAGGTCCAAGGTATACAGTAAACCTGGAGTGAAGCATCGGAATCTATAACTAGTGTCACAGGAATGGTTCAAAACATGGACAGTGAGATGAGTCAGTCTTCTTGTACTTAATTCGGCATTGTGCCTTTTGTATTTAATTCCGACGCAATTTCTGTGTTCATTGTCAATAAGAAATTCAGAGGGATACAGTAAATCTGAAGTGAAGCATCGGAATCTATAACTAGTGTCACAGGAATGGTTCAAAACATAGACAGTAAGAAGAGTCAGTCTTCTTGTCCTTAAGTCGGCATTATGCCTTTTGTATTTGATTCCGATGTAATTTCTGTGTCTTATCGTCAATAAGAAGGTCGGAGGGATACAGTAAACCTGAAGTGAAGCATCGGAATCTATAACTGGTGTCACAGGAATTGTTCAAAATATTGTCAGTCTGAAGAGTCAGTCTTCTTGTACTTAAGTCGGCAATGTGCCTTTTCTATTTAATTACGATGCAATTTCTGTGTTTCATCGTCAGTATGAAGATCCAAGGGATACTGTAAACCTTGGGTGAAGCATCGGAATCTATAACTAGTGTCACAGGAATGGTTCAAACATAGTCAGTAAGTAGAGTCCGTCTTCTAGTACTTAAGTCGGTATTTTGCTTTTGTATTTAATTCCGATGCAATTTCTGTGTTTCATCGACAATAAGATGGTACAAGGTATACAGTAAACCTGGAGTGAAGCATCGGAATCTGTAACTAGTGTCACCGGAATGGTTCCAAACATAGACAGTGAGATGAGTCAGTCTTCTTGTACTTAAATCGGCATTGTGCCTTTCGTATTTAATACCGACGCAATTTCTGTGTTTCGTCGTCAATAAGAACGTCAGAGGGATACAGTAAATCTGAAGTGAAGCATCGGAATCAATAACTAGTGTCACAGGAATGGTTCAAATCATAGTCAGTAAGAAGAGTCAGTCTTCTTGTACTTAAGTCGGCATTGTGCCATTTGTATTTAATTCCGATGTAATTTCTGTGTTTTATCGTCAATAAGAAGGTCAGAGGGATACGGTAAACCTGAAGTGAAGCATTGGAATCTATAACTAGTGTCACAGGAATGGTTCCAAACATAGTTAGTAAGAAGAGTCAGTCTTCTTGTACTTAAGTCGGCATTGTTCCTCTTGTATTTAATTCCGATGCAATTTGTGTGTTTCATCGCCAATACGAACGTCCGAGGGATACAGTAAACCTGAAGTGAAGCATCGGAATCTATGACTAGTGTCACAGGAATGGTTCAAAACATAGAGAGTTGAAAGACTCAGTCTTCTTGTACTTAAGTCGGCATTGTGCCTTTTGCATTTAATTCTGATGCAATTTCTGAGTTTCATCGTCAATAAAAAGGTCAAAGGAATACAGTAAACCTGGAGTGAAGCACCGGAATCTATAACTAGTGTCACAGGAATGGTTCAAAACATAGACTGTCAGCAGAGTCAGTCTTCTTGTACATTAGTCGGCATTGTGCCCTTTGTATTTAATTCTGATGCAATTTCTGAGTTTCATCGTCAATAAGAAGGTCCAAGGGATACAGTAAACCTGAAGTGAAGCATCGGAATCTATAACTAGTGTCACAGGAATGGTTCAAAAGATAGAGTCAGTCTTTTTGTACTTAAGTCTGCATTGTGCCTTTTGTATTTAAATCCGATGCAATTTCTGTGTTTCATCGTCAATAAGAAGGTCCGAGGGATACAGTAAACCTGAAGTGAAGCATCGGAATTTAAACTAGTGTCACAGGAATGGTTCAAATCATAGTCAATAAGAAGAGTCAGTCTTCTTGTACTTAAGTCGGTTTTGTGCCTTTTGCATTTAATTCCGATGCAATTTCTGTGTTTCATCGACAATAAGAAGGTCCAAGGAATACAGTAAACCTGGAATGAAGCATCGGAATCTATAACTAGTGTCACAGGAATGGTTCAAAACATAGACAGTAAGAAGGGTCACACTTCTTTTCCTTTAGTCGGCATTGTGCCTTTTGTATTCAATTCCGATGCAATTTCTGTGTTTCATCGTCAATAAGAAGGTCCAAGGGATACAGTAAACCTCAAGTGAAGCATCGGAATAAAAAACTAGTGTCACAGGAATGGTTCAAAACATAGACAGTATGAAGAGTCAGTCTTCTTGTACTTAAGCCGGTATTGTGCCATTTCTATTTAGTTCCGATGCAATTTCTGTGTTTCATCGTCAATAAGAAGGTCAGAGGGATACAGTAAACCTGGAGTGAAGCACCTGAATCTATAACTAGTGTCACAGGAATGGTTCAAAAGATAGACAGTAAGAAGAGTCAGTCTTCTTGTACTTAAGTCGGCATTGTGCCTTTTGTATTTAATTCCGGTACAATTTCTGTGTTTCTTCGTCAATAAGAAGGTCCAAGGGATACAGTAAACCTGGAGTGAAGCATCGGAATCTATAACTAGTGTCACAGGAATGGTTCAAACATAGTCAGTAAATAGAGTCCGTCTTCTAGTACTTAAGTCGGCATTATGCTTTTGTATTTAATTCCGATGCAATTTCTGTGTTTCATCGTCAATAAGATGGTCCAAGGTATACAGTAAACCTGGAGTGAAGCATCGGAATCTGTAACTAGTGTCACCGGAATGGTTCCAAACATAGACAGTGAGATGAGTCAGTCTTCTTGTACTTAAATCGGCATTGTGCCTTTCGTATTTAATACCGACGCAATTTCTGTGTTTCGTCGTCAATAAGAACGTCAGAGGGATACAGTAAATCTGAAGTGAAGCATCGGAATCAATAACTAGTGTCACAGGAATGGTTCAAATCATAGTCAGTAAGAAGAGTCAGTCTTCTTGTACTTAAGTCGGCATTGTGCCATTTGTATTTAATTCCGATGTAATTTCTGTGTTTTATCGTCAATAAGAAGGTCAGAGGGATACGGTAAACCTGAAGTGAAGCATTGGAATCTATAACTAGTGTCACAGGAATGGTTCCAAACATAGTTAGTAAGAAGAGTCAGTCTTCTTGTACTTAAGTCGGCATTGTTCCTCTTGTATTTAATTCCGATGCAATTTGTGTGTTTCATCGCCAATACGAACGTCCGAGGGATACAGTAAACCTGAAGTGAAGCATCGGAATCTATGACTAGTGTCACAGGAATGGTTCAAAACATAGAGAGTTGAAAGACTCAGTCTTCTTGTACTTAAGTCGGCATTGTGCATTTTGCATTTAATTCTGATGCAATTTCTGAGTTTCATCGTCAATAAAAAGGTCAAAGGAATACAGTAAACCTGGAGTGAAGCACCGGAATCTATAACTAGTGTCACAGGAATGGTTCAAAACATAGACTGTCAGCAGAGTCAGTCTTCTTGTACTTTAGTCGGCATTGTGCCTTTTGTATTTAATTCTGATGCAATTTCTGAGTTTCATCGTCAATAAGAAGGTCCAAGGGATACAGTAAACCTGAAGTGAAGCATCGGAATCTATAACTAGTGTCACAGGAATGGTTCAAAAGATAGACAGTAAGAAGAGTCAGTCTTTTTGTACTTAAGTCTGCATTGTGCCTTTTGTATTTAAATCCGATGCAATTTCTGTGTTTCATCGTCAATAAGAAGGTCCGAGGGATACAGTAAACCTGAAGTGAAGCATCGGAATTTAAACTAGTGTCACAGGAATGGTTCAAATCATAGTCAATAAGAAGAGTCAGTCTTCTTGTACTTAAGTCGGTTTTGTGCCTTTTGCATTTAATTCCAAAGCAATTTCTGTGTTTCATCGACAATAGGAAGGTCCAAGGGATACAGTAAACCTGGAATGAAGCATCGGAATCTATAACTAGTGTCACAGGAATGGTTCAAAACATAGACAGTAAGAAGGGTCACACTTCTTTTCCTTAAGTCGGCATTGTGCCTTTTGTATTCAATTCCGATGCAATTTCTGTGTTTCATCGTCAATAAGAAGGTCCAAGGGATACAGTAAACCTCAAGTGAAGCATCGGAATAAGAAACTAGTGTCACAGGAATGGTTCAAAACATAGACAGTATGAAGAGTCAGTCTTCTTGTACTTAAGCCGGTATTGTGCCATTTCTATTTAGTTCCGATGCAATTTCTGTGTTTCATCGTCAATAAGAAGGTCAGAGGGATACAGTAAACCTGGAGTGAAGCACCTGAATCTATAACTAGTGTCACAGGAATGGTTCAAAAGATAGACAGTAAGAAGAGTCAGTCTTCTTGTACTTAAGTCGGCATTGTGCCTTTTGTATATAATTCCGGTACAATTTCTGTGTTTCTTCGTCAATAAGAAGGTCCAAGGGATACAGTAAACCTGGAGTGAAGCATCGGAATCTATAACTAGTGTCACAGGGATGGTTCTAAACATAGACAGTAAGAAGAGTTAGTCTTCTTGAACCTCAGTCGGCATCGTGCCTTTTGTATTTAATTCCGATGCAATTTCTGTGTTTCATTGTCAATAAGAAGGTCAGTGGGATACAGTAATCCTGAAGTTAAGCATCGGTATTTATGACTAGTGTCATAGGATTGGTTCAAAACATAGTCAGTACGAAGAGTCAGTCTTCTTGTACTTATGTCGGCATTGTGCCTATTGTATTCAATTCCGATGCAATTTCTATGTTTCATCGCCAATAAGAAGGGCCAAGGGATACAGTAAACCTGGAGTGAAGCATTGGAATCTATAACTAGTGTCACAGGGATGGTTTAAAACATAGACAGTAAGAAGAGTCATTCTTCTTGTACTTAATTCGGCATTGTGCCTTTAGTATTTAATTCCTATGCAATTTCTGGGTTTCATCGTCAATAAGAAGGTCCTAGGGATATAGTAAACCTGGAGTGAAGCATCGGAATCTATAACTAGTGTCACAGGAATGGTTCAAAACATAGCCAGTGGGAAGAGTCAGTCTTCTTGTACTTAAGTCGGCAATGTGACTTTCGTATTTAATTCCGATGCAATTTCTGTGTTTCATCGTCAATAAGAAGGTCATAGGGATACAGTACACCTGAACTGAAGCACCGGAATCTATAACTAGTGTCACAGGAATGGTTCAAAACACAGACAGTAGGAAGAGTCAGTCTTCTTGTACTTAAGTCGGCATTGTGCCTTTTCTATTTAATTCCTATGCAATTTTTGTAATTCATCGTTAGTTAAAAGGTCCCAGGGTTACAGTAAACCGGGAGTGAAGCATTGGAATCTATAACTAGTGTCACAATAATGGTTCAAACATAGTCAGTAAGAAGAGTCAGAGTTCTTGTACTTAAGTCGCCATTGTGCCTTTTGTATTTAATTCCGACGCAATTTCTGTGTTTCATCGTCAATAAGAAGGTCCAAGGGTTACAGTAAACCTGGAGTGAAGCATCGGAATCTATAACTAGTGTTACATGAATGGTTCAAAATATAGACAGTAAGAAGAGTCAGTCTTCTTGTACTTAATTCGGAATTGTGCCTTTTGTATTTAATTCCGATGCAATTTCTGTGTTTCATCGTCAATAAGAAGGTCCAAGGGATACAGTAAACCTGAAGTGAAGCATCGGAATCTATAACTAGTGTAACAGGAATGGTTCAAAACATAGCCAGTGGGAAGAGTCAGTCTTCTTGTACTTAAGTCGGCAATGTGACTTTTGTATTTAATTCCGATGCAATTTCTGTGTTTCATCGTCAATAAGAAGGTCATAGGGATACAGTACACCTGAACTGAAGCACCGGAATCTATAACTAGTGTCACAGGAATGGTTCAAAACACAGACAGTAGGAAGAGTCAGTCTTCTTGTACTTAAGTCGGCATTGTGCCTATTCTATTTAATTCCTATGCAATTTTTGTGTTTCATCGTTAGTTAAAAGGTCCCAGGGTTACAGTAAACCGGGAGTGAAGCATTGGAATCTATAACTAGTGTCACAATAATGGTTCAAACATAGTCAGTAAGAAGAGTCAGTCTTCTTGTACTTAAGTCTGCATTGTGCCTTTTGTATTGAATTCCGATGCAATTTCTGTGTTTCATCGTCAATAAGAAGGTCCAAGGGATACAGTAAACCTGGAGTGAAGCATCGGAATCTATAACTAGTGTCATAGGAATGAATCAAAACATAGTCTGTAAGAAGAGTCAGTCTTCTTGTACTAAAGTCGGCATTGTTCCTTTTGTATTTAATTCAGATGCAATTTCAGTGTTTCATCGTCAATAAGAAGGTCAAAGGGATTCAGTAAACCAGAAGTGAAGCATCGGAAACTATAGCTAGTGTCACAGGGATGGGTCAAAACATAGACAGTAAGAAGAGTCAGTATTCTTGTACCTAAGTCGGCATTGTGCCTTTTATATTTAATTCCGACGCAATCTCTGTGTTTCATCGACAATAAGAAGGTCAGAGGGATACAGTAAACCTGAACTGAAGCACCGGAATCTATAACTAGTGTCACTGTAATGGTTCAAAGCATAGACAGTAGGAAGAGTCAGTCTTCTTGAACTTAAGTCGGCATTCTGCCTTTTCTATTTAATTCCGATGCAATTTCTGTGTTTCATCGTCAATAGGAAGGTTCTAGGGATATAGTAAACCTGGTGTGAAGCATCGGAATCTATAACTAGTGTCACAGGAATGGTTCAAAACATAGACAGTAAGTAGCGTCAGTCTTCTTGTACTTAAGTCGGCATTGTGCCTTTTTATTTTAATTCCGATGCAATTTCGGTGTTTCATCGTCAATAAGAAGTTCCAAGGGATACAGTAAACCTGGAGTGAAGCATCAGAATCTATAACTAGTGTCACAGGCATGGTTCAAAACATCGACAGTAAGAAGAGTCAGTCTGCTTGTACTTAATTCGGCATTGTGCCTTTAGTATTTAATTCCGATGCCATTTCTGTGTTTCATCGAAAATAAGAAGGTCAGAGGGATACAGTAAATCTGAAGTCAAGCATCGGAATCTATTACTAGTGTCACAGGAATGGTTCAAAACATAGTCAGTAAGAAGAGTCAGTCTTCTTGTACTTAAGTCGACATTGTGCGTTTTGTAATTAATTCCGATGCAATTTCTGTGCTTCATCGTCAATAAAAAGGTCCAAAGGATACAGTAAACCTGAAGTGAAGCATCAGAATCTATAACTAGTGTCACATGAATGGTTCAAAACGTAGTCAGTAAGAAGAGTCAGTTTTCTTGTACTTAATTCGGCATTGTGCCTTTTGTATTTATTTCCGATGCAATTTCCGTGTTTCATCGTCGATAAGAAGGTCCAAGGGAAACAGTAAACCTGAAGTGAAGCACCGGAATCTATAACTAGTGTAACATGAATGGTTCAAATCATAGTCAGTAAGAAGAGTCAGAGTTCTTGTACTTAAGTCGCCATTGTGCCTTTTGTATTTAATTCCGATGCAATTTCTGTGTTTCATCGTCAATAAGAAGGTCCAAGGGTTACAGTAAACCTGGAGTGAAGCATCGGAGTCTATAACTAGTGTCACATGAATGGTTCAAAACATAGACAGTAAGAAGAGTCAGTCTTCTTGTACTTAATTTGGAATTGTGCCTTTTGTATTTAATTACGATGCAATTTCTGTGTTTCATCGTCAATAAGAAGGTCAGAGGGATACAGTAAACCTGAAGTGAAGCATCGGAATCTGTAACTAGTGTCACAGGGATGGTTCAAAACATATACAGTAACAAGAGTCAGTATTCTTGTACTTAAGTCGACATTGTGCCTTTTGTATTTAATTCCGAAGCAATTTCTGTGTTTCATCGTCAATAAGAAGGTCCAAGGGATACAGCAAACCTGAAGTGAAGCATCGGAATTTATAACTACTGTAACAGGAATGGTTCAAAACATAGACAGTGGGAAGAGTCAGTCTTCTTGTACTTAAGTCGGCAATGTGACTTTTGTATATAATTCCGATGCAATTTCTGTGTTTCATCGTCAATAAGAAGGTCCAAGGGATACAGTAAACCTGGAGTGAAGCATCGGAATCTATAACTAGTGTCATAGGAATGAATCAAAACATAGTCTGTAAGAAGAGTCGGTCTTCTTGTACTTAAGTCGGCATTGTGCCATTTGTATTTAATTCCGATGCAATTTCTGTACTTCAGCGTCAATAAGTAGGTCCAAGGGATACAGTAAACCTGGAGTGATGCATCGGAATCTACAACTAGTGACACAGGGATGGTTCAAAACATAGACAGTAAGAAGAGTCAGTATTCTTGTAATTAAGTCGGCATTGTGCCTTTTGTATTTAATTCCGATGCAATTTTTGTGTTTCATCGTTAATAAAAAGGTCCAAGGGATACAGTGAACCGGATGTGAAGCATCGGAATCTATAACTAGTGTCACAATAATGGTTCAAACATAGTCAGAAAGAAGAGTCAGTCTTCTTGTATTTAAGTCTGCATTGTGCTTTTGAATTTAGTTCCGAAGAAATTTTTTGTGTTTCATCGTCAATAAGAAGGTCCAAGGGATACAGTAAACCTGGAGTGATGCATCGGAATGTATAACTAGTGTCATAGGAATGAATCAAAACATAGTCTGTAAGAAGAGTCAGTCTTCTTGTACTAAAGTCGGCTTGTGCTTTTTGTATTTAATTCAGATGCAATTTCAGTGTTTCATCGTCAATAAGAACGTCCAAGGGATTCAGAAAACCAGAAGTGAAGCATCGGAATCTATAACTAGTGTCACAGGGATGGTTCAAAACATAGACAGTAAGAAGAGTCAGTATTATTGTACTTAAGTCGGCATTGTGCCTTTTGTATTTAATTCCGATGCAATATCTGTGGTTCATCGTCAATAAGAAGGTCAGAGGGATACAGTAAACCTGAACTGAAGCACTGGAATCTATAACTAGTGTCACTACAATGGTTCAAAGCATAGACAGTAGGAAGAGTCAGTCTTCTTGTACTTAAGTCGGCATTGTGCCTTTTCTATTTAATTCCTATGCAATTTCTGTGTTTCATCGTCAATAAGAAGGTCCTAGGGGTATAGTAAACCTGGAGTGAAGCATCGTAATCTCTAACTAGTGTCAACAGGAATGGTTCAAAACATAGACAGTAAGTAGCGTCAGTCTTCTTGTACTTAAGTCGGCATTGTGCATTTTTTTTTAATTCCGATGCAATTTCTGTGTTTCATCGTCAATAAGAAGGTCCAAGGGATACAGTAAACCTGGAGTGAAGCATCGGAATCTATAACTAGTGTCACACTAATGGTTCAAAGCATCGACAGTAAGAAGAGTCAGTCTTCTTGTACTTAATTCGGCATTGTGCCTTTAGTATTTAATTCCGATGCCATTTCTGCGTTTCATCGAGAATAAGAAGGTCAGGGGGATACAGTAAATCTGAAGTCAAGCATCGGAATCTATTACTAGTGTCATAGGAATGGTTCAAAACATAATCAGTAAGAAGAGTTAGTCTTCTTGTACTTAAGTCGGCATAATGCGTTTTGTATTTAATTCCGATGCAATTTCTGTGTTTCATCGTCAATAAGAGCGTCCAAGGGATACAGTAAACCTGAAGTGAAGCATCAGAATCTATAACTAGTGTCACAGGAATGGTTCAAATCATAGTCAGTAAGAAGAGTCAGTCTTCTTGTACTTAAGTCGGCATTGTGCCTTTTGTATTTATTTCCGATGCAATTTGTGTGTTTCATCGTCAATAAGAAGGTCAGAGGGATACAGTAAACGTGAAGTGAAGCATGGGAATCTATAACTAGTGTCACAGGATTGGTTCAAAACATAGAGTCAGTCTTCTTGTACTTAAGTCGGCATTGTGCCCTTTCTATTTAATTCCTATTCAACTTTTGTGTTTCATCGTTAATAAAAAGGTCCCAGGGATACAGTAAACCGGGGGTGAAGCATTGGAATCTATAACTAGTGTCACAATAATGGTACAAACATAGTCAGTAAGAAGATTCAGTCTTCTTGTACTTAAGTCTGCATTGTGCATTTTGTATTTAATTCCGATGCAATTTCTGTGTTTCATCGTCTATAAGAAGGTCCAAGGGATACAGTAAACCTGGAGTGAAGCATCGGAATCTATAACTAGTGTCACAGGAATGAATCAAAACATAGTCTGTAAGAAGAGTCAGTCTTCTTGTACTAAAGTCGGCATTGTGCTTTTTGTATTTAGTCCAGATGCAATTTCAGTGTTTCATCGTCAATAAGAAGGTCCAAGGGATACAGTAAACCTGGAGTGAAGCATCGGAATCTATAACTAGTGTCACAGGAATGGTTCAAGACTTAGTCAGTAAGAAGAGTCAGTCTTCTTGTACTTAAGTCGGCATTGTGCCATTTGTATCTAATTCCAATGTAATTTCTGTGTTTCATCGTCAATAATTAGGTCCAAGGGATACAGTAAACCTGGAGTGATGCATCGGAATCTATAACTAGTGACACAGGGATGGTTCAAAACATAGACAGTAAGAGGAGTCAGTATTCTTGTACTTAAGTCGGCATTGTGCCTTTTGTATTTAATTCCGATGCAATTTTTGTGTTTCATCGTTAATAAAAAGGTCCAAGGGATACAGTAAATCGGGTGTGAAGCATCGGAATCTATAACTAGTGTCACAATAATGGTTCAAACATAGTCAGTAAGAAGAGTCAGTCTTCTTGTACTTAAGTCTGCATTGTGCTTTTGAATTTAATTCCGATGCAATTTCTGTGTTTCATCGTCAATACGAAGGTCCAAGGGATACAGTAAACCTGGAGTGATGCATCGGAATCTATAACTAGTGTCATAGGAATGAATCAAAACATAGTCTGTAAGAATTGTCAGTCTTCTTGTACTAAAGTCGGCTTGTGCTTTTTGTATTTAATTCAGATGCAATTTCAGTGTTTCATCGTCAATAAGAGGGTCCAAGGGATTCAGTAAACCAGAAGTGAAGCATCGGAATCTATAACTAGTGTCACAGGGATGGTTCAAAACATAGACAGTAAGAGGAGTCAGTATTATTGTACTTAAGTCGGCATTGTGCCTTTTGTATTTAATTCCGATGCAATTTCTGTGTTTCATCGTCAATAAGAAGGTCAGAGGGATACAGCAAACCTGAACTGAAGCACCGGAATCTATAACTAGTGTCACTTCAATGGTTCAAAACATAGGCAGTAAGTAGCGTCAGTCTTCTTGTACTTATGTCGGCATTGTGCATTTTTTATTTAATTCCGATCTAATTTCTGTGTTTCATCGTCAATAAGAAGGTCCAAGGGATACAGTAAACCTGGAGTGATGCATCGGAATCTATAACTAGTGTCATAGGAATGAATCAAAACATAGTCTGTAAGAAGAGTCAGTCTTCTTGTACTAAAGTCGGCATTGTGCTTTTTGTATTTAATTCAGATGCAATGTCAGTGTTTCATCGTCAATAAGAAGGTCCAAGGTATTCAGTAAACCAGAAGTGAAGCATCGGAATCTATAACTAGTGTCACTATAATGGTTGAAAGCATAGACAGTAGGAAGAGTCAGTCTTCTTGTACTTAAGACGGCATTGTGCCTTTTCTATTTAATTCCTATGCAATTTCTGTGTTTCATCGTCAATAAGAAGGTCAGGGGGATACAGTAAATCTGAAGTCAAGCATCGGAATCTATAACTAGCGTAACAGGAATGGTTCAAAACATAGACAGTGGGAAGAGTCAGTCTTCCTGTACTTAATTCGGAATTATGACTTTTGTATTTAATTCCGATGCAATTTCTGTGTTTCATCGTCAATAGGAAGGTCAGAGTTATACAGTAAACCTGAAGTGAAGCATCGGAAACTGTAACTAGTGTCACAGGGATGGTTCAAACATCGACAGTGAGAAGAGTCAGTATTCTTGTACTTAAGTCGGCATTGCGCCTTTTGTATTTAATTCCGATGCAATTTCTGTGTTTCATCGTCAATAAGAAGGTCCAAGGGATACAGTAAACCTGGAGTGAAGCATCGGAATCTATAACTAGTGTCATTGGAGTTAATCAAAACATAGTCTGTAAGAAAAGTCAGTCTTCCTGTACTAAAGTCGGCATTGTGCCTTTTGTATTTAATTCCGATGCCGTTTCTGTGTTTCATCGTGAGTAAGAAGGTCAGAGGGATACAGTAAATCTGAAGTCAAGCATCGGAATATACAACTAGTGTCACAGGAATGGTTTAAAACATAGTCAGTAAGAAGAGTCAGTCTTCTTGTACTTAAGTGGCTTTGTGCCTTTTGTATTTAATTCCGATGCAATTTCTGTGTTTCATCGTCAATAAGAAGGTCCAAGGGATACAGTAAACCTGAAGTGAAGCATCAGAATCTATAACTAGTGTCACAGGAATGGTTCAAAACATAGTCAGTAAGAAGAGTCAGTCTTCTTGTACTTATGTCGGCATTGTGCCTTTTGTATTTATTTCCGATGCAATTTCTGTGTATCATCGTCAACAAGAAGGTCCAAGCGATACAGTAAACCTGAAGTGAAGCACCGGAATCTACAACTAGTGTCACATGAATGTTTCAAATCATAGTCAGTAAGAAGAGTCAGACATCTTGTACTTAAGTCGCCATTGTGCCTTTTGAATTTAATTCCGATGCAATTTCTGTGTTTCATCGTCAATAAGAGGTTCCAAGGGATACAGTAATCCTGGAGTGAAGCATCGTAATCTATGACTAGTGTCACATGAATGGTTCAAAACATAGACAGTAAGAAGAGTCAGTCTTCTTGTACTTAATTCGGAATTGTGCCTTTTGTATTTAATTCCGATGCAATTTCTGTGTTTCATCGTCAATAAGAAGGTCAGAGGGATACAGTTAACCTGAAGTGAAGCTTCGGAATCTATAACTGGTGTCACAGGGATGGTTCAAAACATAGACAGTAACAAGAGTCAGTATTCTTGTACTTAAGTCCGCATTGTGCCTTTTGTATTTAATTCCGACAGGAATGGTTCAAAGCATAGACAGTGGGAAGAGTAAGTCTTCTTGTACTTAAGTCGGCAATGTGACTTTTTAATTTAATTCCGATGCAATTTCTGTGTTTCATCGTCAATAAGAAGGTCAGAGGGATACAGTAAACCGGGAGTGAAGCATTGGAATCTATAACTAGTGTCACAATAATGGTTCAAACATAGTCAGAAAGAAGAGTCAGACATCTTGTACTTAAGTCACCATTGTGCCTTTTGTATTTAATTCCGATGCAATTTCTGTGTTTTATCGTCAGTAAAGGGGTCCAAGGGATACAGTAATCCTGGAGTGAAGCATCGGAATCTATAACTAATGTCACAGGAATGGTTCAAAACATCGTCAGTAAGAAGAGTCAGTCTTCTTGTACTTAATTCGGCATTGTGCCTTTAGTATTTAATTCCGATGCCATTTCTGCGTTTCATCGAGAATAAGATGGTCAGGGGGATACAGTAAATCTGAAGTCAAGCATCGGAATCTATTACTAGTGTCATAGGAATGGTTCAAAACGTAATCAGTAAGAAGAGTCAGTCTTCTTGTACTTAAGTCGGCATTGTGCGTTTTGTATTTAATTCCGATGCAATTTCTGTGTTTCATCGTCAATAAGAAGGTCCAAGGAATACAGTAAACCTGAAGTGAAGCATCAGAATCTATAACTAGTGTCACAGGAATGGTTCAAAACATAGTCAGTAAGAAGAGTCAGTCTTCCTGTACTTAAGTCGGCATTGTGCCTTTTGTATTTATTTCCGATGCAATTTCCGTGTTTCATCGTCAATAAGAAGGTCCAAGGGATACAGTAAACCTGAAATGAAGCACCGGAATCTATAACTAGTGTCACATGAATGGTTCAAATCATAGTCAGTAAGAAGAGTCAGTCTTCTTGTACTTAAGTCGCCATTGTGCCTTTTGTATTCAATTCCGATGCAATTTCTGTGTTTCATCGTCAATAAGAAGGTCCAAGGGTTACAGTACACCAGGAGTGAAGCATCGGAATCTATAACTAGTGTCACATGAATGGTTCAAAACATAGACAGTAAGAAGAGTCAGTCTTCTTGTACTTAATTCGGAATTGTGCCTTTTGTATTTAATTCCGATGCAATTTGTGTGTTTCAACGTCAATAAGAAGTTCAGAGGGATACAGTAAACGTGAAGTGAAGCATGGGAATCTATAACTAGTGTCACAGGGATGGTTCAAATCATAGACAGTAAGAAGAGTAAGCATTCTTATACTTAAGTCGACATTGTGCCTTTTGTATTTAATTCCGAAGCAATTTCTGTGTTTCATCGTCAATAAGAAGGTCCAAGGGATACAGTAAACCTGAAGTGAAGCATCGGAATCTATAACTAGCGTAACAGGATTGGTTCAAAACATAGACGGTGGGAAGAGTCAGTCTTCTTGTACTTAAGTCGGCATTGTGCCTTCTGTATTCAATTCCGATGCAATTTCTGTGTTTCATCGTCAATAAGAAGGTCCAAGGGATACAGTAAACCTGGAGTGAAGCATCGGAATCTATAACTATTGTCATAGGAATGAATCAAAACATAGTCTGTGAGAAGAGTCAGTCCTCCTGTACTAAAGTCGGCATTGTGCCTTTTGTATTTAATTCCGATGCCGTTTCTGTGTTTCATCGTGAATAAGAAGGTCAGAGGGATACAGTAAATCTGAAGTCAAGCATCGGAATCTATAACTAGTGTCACAGGAATGGTTTAAAACATAGTCAGTAAGAAGAGTCAGTCTTCTTGTACTTAAGTCGGCTTTGTGCCTTTTGTATGTAATTCCGATGCAATTTCTGTGTTTCATCGTCAATAAGAAGGTCCAAGGGATACAGTAAACCTGGAGTGAAGCATCGGAATCTATAACTAGTGTCATAGGAATGAATCAAAACATAGTCTGTAAGAAGAGTCAGTCTTTTTGTACTAAAGTCGGCATTGTGCCTTTTGTATTTAATTCAGATTCAATTTCAGTGTTTCATCGTCAATAGGAAGGTCCAAGGGATACAGTAACCCTTGAGTGAAGCATCGGAATCTATAACTAGTGTCACATGAATGGTTCAAAACATAGACAGTAAGAAGTGTCAGTCTTCTTGTACTTAATCTGGCATTGTGCCTTTTGTATTTAATTCCGATGCAATTTCTGTGTTTCATCGTCAATAAGAAGGTCCAAGGGATACAGTAAACCTGGAGTGATGCATCGTAATCTATAACTAGTAACACAGGAATGGTTCAAATCATAGACAGTAAGAACAGTCACTCTTCTTGTACTTAAGTCGGCATTGTGCCTTTTGTATTTAATTCCGATGCAATTTTTGTGTTTCATCGTTAATAAAAAGGTCCAAGGGATACAGTAAACCTGGAGGGAAGCATCGGAATCTATAACTAGTGTCACAATAATGGTTCAAACATAGTCAGTAACAAGAGTCAGTCTTCTTGTACTTAAGTCTGCACTGTGCCTTTTGAATTTAATTCCGATGCAATTTCTGTGTTTCATCGTCAATAAGAAGGTCCAAGGGATACAGTAAACCTGGAGTGATGCATCGGTATCCATAACTAGTGTCATAGGAATGAATCAAAACATAGTCTGTAAGAAGAGTCAGTCTTCTTGTACTAAAGTCGGCATTGTGCTTTTTGTATTTAATTCAGATGCAATTTCCGTGTTTTATCGTCAATAAGAAGGTCCAAGGGATTCAGTAAACCAGAAGTGAAGCATCGGAATCTATAACTAGTGTCACAGAAATGGTTCAAAGCATAGACAGTAAGAAGAGTCAGTATTCTTGTACTTAAGTCGGCATTGTGCCTTTTGTATTTAATTCCGATGCAATTTCTGTGTTTCATCGTCAATAAGAAGGTCAGAGGGATACAGTGAACCTGAACTGAAGCACCGGTATCTATAACTAGTGTCACTATAATGGTTGAAAGCATAGACAGTAGGAAGAGTCAGTCTTCTTGTACTTAAGTCGGCATTGTGCCTTTTCTATTTAATTCCTATGCAATTTCTGTGTTTCATCGTCAATAAGAAGGTCAGGGGGATACAGTAAATCTGAAGTCAAGCATCGGAATCTATAACTAGCGTAACAGGAATGGTTCAAAACATAGACAGTGGGAAGAGTCAGTCTTCCTGTACTTAATTCGGAATTGTGACTTTTGTATTTAATTCCGATGCCGTTTCTGTGTTTCATCGTGAATAAGAAGGTCAGAGGGATACAGTAAATCTGAAGTCAAGCATCGGAATCTATAACTAGTGTCACAGGAATGGTTTAAAGCATAGACAGTAAGAAGAGTCAGTCTTCTTGTACTTAAGTCGGCTTTGTGCCTTTGTATTTAATTCCGATGCAATTTCTGTGTTTCATCGTCAATAAGAAGGTCCAAGGGATACAGCAAACCTGGAGTGAAGCATCGGAATCTATAACTAGTGTCATTGGAATTAATCAAAACATAGTCAGTAAGAAGAGTCAGTCTTCCTGTACTAAAGTCGGCATTGTGCCTTTTGTATTTAATTCCGATGCCGTTTCTGTGTTTCATCGTGAATAAGAAGGTCCAAGGGATACAGTAAACCTGAAGTGAAGCACCGGAATCTACAACTAGTGTCACATGAATGGTTCAAATCATAGTCAGTAAGAAGAGTCAGACATCTTGTACTTAAGTCACCATTGTGCCTTTTGTATTTAATTCCGATGCAATTTCTGTGTTTCATCGTCAATAAGAGGGTCCAATGGATACAGTAATCCTGGAGTGAAGCATAGGAATCTATAACTAGAGTAACAGGTGTGGTTCAAAACATACACAATGGGAAGAGTCAGTCTTCTTGTACTTAAGTCGGCAATGTGACTTTTGTATTTAATTCCGATGCAATTTCTGTGTTTCATCGTCAATAAGAAGGTCAGAGGGATACAGTAAACCGGGAGTGAAGCATTGGAATCTATAACTAGTGTCACAATAATGGTTCAAACATAGTCAGTAAGAAGAGTCAGTCTTCTTTTACTTAAGTCTGCATTGTGCCTTTTGTATTTAATTCCGATGCAATTTCTGTGTTTCATCGTCAATAAGAAGGTCCAAGGGATACAGTAAACCTGGAGTGAAGCATCGGAATCTATAACTAGTGTCATAGGAATGAATCAAAACATAGTCTGTAAGAAGAGTCAGTCTTCTTGTACTAAAGTCGGCATTGTGCCTTTTGTATTTAATACAGATGCAATTTCAGTGTTTCATCGTCAATAAGAAGGTCCAAGGGATACAGTAAACCTGGAGTGAAGCACCGGAATCTATAACTAGTGTCACATGAATTGTTCAAAACATAGACAGTAAGAAGAGTCAGTCTTCTTGTACTTAATCCGGCATTGTGCCTTTTGTATTTAATTCCGATGCAATTTCTGTGTTTCATCGTCCATAAGAAGGTCAGAGGGATACAGTAAGGCTGAAGTAAAGCATCGGAATCTATAACTAGTGTCCCAGGAATGGTTCAAGACTTAGTCAGTTAGAAGAGACAGTCTTCTTGTACTTAAGTCGGCATTGTGCCATTTGTATTTAATTCCGATGCAATTTCTGTGTTTCATCGTCAATAAGTAGGTCCAAGGGATACAGTAAACCTGGAGTGATGCATCGGAATCTATAACTAGTGACACAGGGATGGTTCAAAACATAGACAGTAAGAAGAGTCAGTGTTCTTGTACTTAAGTCGGCATTGTGCCTTTTGTATTTAATCCCGATGCAATTTTTGTGTTTCATCGTTAATAAAAAGGTCCAAGGGATACAGTAAACCGGGAGGGAAGCATCGTAATCTATAACTAGTGTCACAATAATGGTTCAAACATAGTCAGTAAGAAGAGTCAGTCTTCTTGTACTTAAGTCTGCATTGTGCCTTTTGAATTTAATTCCGATGCAATTTCTGTGTTTCATCGTCAATAAGAAGGTCCAAGGGATACAGTAAGCCTGGAGTGATGCATCGGAATCTATAACTAGTGTCATAGGAATGAATCAAAACATAGTCTGTAAGAAGAGTCAGTCTTCTTGTACTAAAGTCGGCATTGTGCTTTTTGTATTTAATTCAGATGCAATTTCAGTGTTTCATCGTCAATAAGAAGGTCCAAGGTATTCAGTAAACCAGAAGTGAAGCATCGGAATCTATAACTAGTTTCTTAGAAATGGTTCAAAGCATAGACCGTAAGAAGAGTCAGTATTCTTGTACTTAAGTCGGCATTGTGCCTTTTGTATTTAATTGCGATGCAATTTCTGTGTTTCATCGCCAATAAGAAGGTCAGAGGGATACAGTAAACCTGAACTGAAGCACCGGAATCTATAACTAGTGTCACTATAATGGTTGAAATCATAGACAGTAGGAAGAGTCAGTCTTCTTGTACTTAAGTCGGCATTGTGCCTTTTTTTTTAATTCCTATGCAATTTCTGTGTTTCATCGTCAATAAGAAGGTCAGGGGGATACAGTAAATCTGAAGTCAAGGATCGGAATCTATTACTAGTGTCATAGGAATGGTTCAAACATATTCAGTAAGAAGAGTCAGTCTTCTTGTACTTAAGTCGGCATTGTTCGTTTTGTATTTAATTCCGATGCAATTTCTGTGTTTCATCGTCAATAAGAAGGTCCAAGGGATACAGTAAACCTGAAGTGAAGCATCGAAATCTATAACTAGCGTATCAGGAATGGTTCAAAACATAGACAGTGGGAAGAGTCAGTCTTCCTGTACTTAATTCGGAATTGTGACTTTTGTATTTCATTCCGATGCAATTTCTGTGTTTCATCGTCAATAAGAAGGTCAGAGTGATACATTAAACCTGAAGTGAAGCACCAGAATCTATAACTAGTGTCACTATAATGGTTCAAAGCATAGACAGTAGGAGGAGTCAGTCTTCTTGTACTTACGTCAGCATTGTGCCCTTTCTATTTTATTCCTATGCGATTTCCGTGTTTCATCGTCAACAAGAAGGTCCTAGGGATATAGTAAACCTGGATTGAAGCATCGGAATCTATAACTAGTGTCACAGGAATGGTTCAAAACATAGACAGTAAGTAGCGTCAGTCTTCTTGTACTTAAGTCGGCATAGTGACTTTAATATTTAATTCCGATGCAATTTCTGTGTTTCAACGTCAATAAGAAGGTCCAAGGGATACAGGAAACCTGGAGTGTAGCATCGGAATCTATAACTAGTGTCACAGAATTGGTTCAAAACATCGACAGTAAGAAGAGTCAGTCTTCTTGTACTTAATTCGGCATTGTGCCTTTAGTATTTAATTCCGATGCCGTTTCTGTGTTTCATCGTGAATAAGAAGGTCAGAGGGATACAGTAAATCTGAAGTCATGCATCGGAATCTATAACTAGTGTCACAGGAATGGTTTAAAACATAGACAGTAAGAAGAGTCAGTCTTCTTGTACTTAATTCGGAATTATGCCTTTTGTATTTCATTCCGATGAAATTTCTGTGTTTTATCGTCAATACGAAGGTCCAAGGGGTACAGTAAACCAGAAGTGAAGCATCGGAATCTATAACTAGTGTCACAGGGATGGATCAAAACATAGACAGTAAGAAGAGTCAGTATTCTTGTACTTAAGTGGGCATTGTGCCTTTTGTATTTAATTCCCAAGCAATTTCTGTGTGTCATCTTCAATAATAAGGTCCAAGGGATACAATAAACCTGAAGTGAAGCATTAGAGCCTATAGCTTGTGTCACAGGAATGGTTCAAAACATAGTCAGTAAGAAGAGTCAGGCTTCTTGTACATAAGTCGGCATTGTGCCTTTTGTATTTAATTCCGATTAAATTTCTGTGTTTCATCGTCAATAAGAAGAACCAAGGGATACAGTAAACCTGAAGTGAAGCATCGGAATCTATAACTAGTGTAACAGGAATGGTTCAAAACATAGACAGTAGGAAGAGTCAGTCTTCTTGTGCTTAAGTCGGCATTGTGCCTTTTCTATTTAATTCCTATGCAATTTCTGTGTTTCATCGTCAATAAGAAGGTCCAAGGGATATAGTAAACCTGGAGTGAAGCATCGGAATCTATAACTAGTGTCACAAGAATGGTTCAAAGCATAGACAGTAAGTAGCGTCAGTCTCCTTGTACTAAAGTCGGCATTGTGCTTTTTTATTTAATTCCGATGCAATTTCTGTGTTTCATCGTCTATAAGAAGGTCCAAGGGATACAGTAAACCGGGAGTGAAGCATCGGAATCTATAACTAGTGTCACAATAATGGTTCAAACATAGTCAGTAAGAAGAGTCAGTCTTCTTGTACTTAAGTCTGCATTGTGCCTTTTGAATTTAATTCCGATGCAATTTCTGTGTTTCATCGTCAATAAGAAGGTCCAAGGGATACAGTAAACCTGGAGTGATGCATCGGGATCTATAACTAGTGTCATAAGAATGAATCAAAACATAGTCTATAAGAAGAGTCAGTCTTCTTAAACCAAAGTCGGCATTGTGCTTTTTGTATTTTATTCAGATGCAATTTCTGTGTTTCATCGTCAATAAGAAGGTCCAAGGGATACAGTAAACCTGAAGTGAAGCACCGGAATCTATAACTAGTGTCACATGAATGGTTCAAATCATAGTCAGTAAGAAGAGTCAGAGTTCTTGTACTTAAGTCGCCATTGTGCCTTTTGTATTTAATTCCGATGCAATTTCTGTGTTTCATCGTCAATAAGAAGGTCAGAGGGATACAGTAAACCTGAAGTGAAGCATCGGAATCTATAACTAGTGTCACAGGGATGGTTCAAAACATATACAGTAAGAGGAGTCAGTATTCTTATACTTAATTTGGCATTGTGAGTTTTGTATTTACTTCCGAAGCAATTTCTGTGTTTCATCGTCAATAAGAAGGTCCAAGGGATACAGTAAACCTGAAGTGAAGCATCGAAATCTATAACTAGCGTATCAGGAATGGGTCAATACATAGACAGTGGGTAGAGTCAGTCTTCCTGTACTTAATTCGGAATTGTGACTTTTGTATTTCATTCCGATGCAATTTCTGTGTTTCATCGTCAATAAGAAGGTCAGAGGGATACAGTAAATCTGAAGTGAAGCATCGGCATCTATAACTAGTGTCACAGGGATGGTTCAAACATAGACAGTAAGAAGAGTCAGTATTCTTGTACTTAAGTCGGCATTGTGCCTTTTGTATTTAATTCCGATGCAATTTCTGTGTTTCATCGTCAATAAGAAGGTCCAAGGGATACAGTAAACCTGGAGGGAAACATCGGAATCTATAACTAGTTTCATAGGAATGAATCAAAACATAGTCTGTAAGAAGAGTCAGTCTTCTTGTACTAAAGTCGGCATTGTGCTTTTGTATTTAATTCCGATGCAATATCTGTGTTTCATCGTCAATAAGAAGGTCCAAGGGATACAGTAAACCAGAAGTGAAGCATCGGAATCTATAACTAGTGTCACAGGGATGGTTCAAAACATAGACAGTAAGAAGAGTCAGTCTTCTTGTACTTAATTCGGAATTGTGCCTTTTGTATTTAATTCCGATGCAATTTCTGTGTTTCATCGTCAATAAGAAGGTTAGAGGGATACAGTAAACCTGAAGTGAAGCATCGGAATCAATAACTAGTGTCACAGGAATGGTTCAAAACATAGTCAGTAAGAAGAGTCAGTCTTCTTGTACTTAAGTCGGCATTGTGCCTTTTGTACTTATTTCCGATGCAATTTCTGTGTTTCATCGTCAATAAGAAGGTCCAAGGGATACAGTAAACCTGGAGTGAAGCATCGGAATTTATAACTAGTGACACAGGTTTGGTTCAAAACATAGTCAGTAAGAAGAGTCAGTCTTCTTGTACTTAAGTCGGCATTGTGCCTTTTGTATTTATTTCCGATCCAATTTCTGTGTTTCATCGTCAACAAGAAGGTCCAAGGGATACAGTAAACCTGAAGTGAAGCACCGGAATCTATAACTAGTGTCACATGAATGGTTCAAATCATAATCAGTAAGAAGAGTCAGACATCTTGTACTTAAGTCACCATTGTGCCTTTTGTATTTAATTCCGATGCAATTTCTGTGTTTCATCGTCCATAAGAAGGTCCAAGGGATACAGTAAACCTGGAGTGAAGCAAAGGACTCCATAACTAGTGTCACATGAATGGTTCTAAACATTGACAGTAAGAAGAGTCAGTCTTCTTGTACTTAATTCGGAATTATGCCTTTTGTATTTCATTCCGATGAAATTTCTGTGTTTTATCGTCAATACGAAGGTCCAAGGGGTACAGTAACCAGAAGTGAAGCATCGGAATCTATAACTAGTGTCACAGGGATGGAACAAAACATAGACAGTAAGAAGAGTCAGTATTCTTGTACTTAAGTGGGCATTGTGCCTTTTGTATTTAATTCCCAAGCAATTTCTGTGTTTCATCTTCAATAAGAAGGTCCAAGGGATACAATAAACCTGAAGTGAAGCATTAGAGTCTATAGCTAGTGTCACAGGAATGGTTCGAAACATAGTCAGTAAGAAGAGTCAGTCTTCTTGCACATAAGTCGGCATTGTGCCTTTTGTATTTAATTCCGAATAAATTTCTGTGTTTCATCGTCAATAAGAAGAACCAAGGGATACAGTAAACCTGAAGTGAAGCATCGGAATCTACAAATAGTGTAACAGGAATGGTTCAAAACATAGACAGTAGGAAGAGTCAATCTTCTTGTACTTAAGTCGGCATTGTGCCTTTTCTATTTAATTCCTATGCAATTTCTGTGTTTCATCGTCAATAAGAAGGTCCAAGGGATATAGTAAACCTGGAGTGAAGCATCGGAAACTATAACTAGTGTCACAAGAATGGTTCAAAACATAGACAGTAAGTTGCGTCAGTCTCCTTGTACTAATGTCGGCATTGTGCTTTTTTATTTAATTCCGATGCAATTTCTGTGTTTCATCGTCAATAAGAAGGTCCAAGGGATACAGTAAACCTGAAGTGAAGCATCGGAATCTATAACTAGTGTCACAGGAATGGTTCAAAACATCGACAGTAAGAAGAGTCAGTCTTCTTGTACTTAATTCGGCATTGTGCCTTTAGTATTTGATTCCGATGCAATTTCTGGGTTTCATCGCCGATAAGAAGGTCAGAGGGATACAGTAAATCTGAAGTCAAGCATCGGAATCAATAACTAGTGTCGCAGGAATGGTTCAAAACATAGTCAGTAAGAAGAGTCAGTCTTCTTGTACTTAAGTCGGCTTTGTGCCTTTTGTATTTAATTCGGATGCAATTTCTGTGTTTCATCGTCAATAAGAAGCTCCAAGGGATACAGTAAACCTGAAGTGAAGCATCAGAATCTATAACTAGTGTCACAGGAATGGTTCAAAGCATAGTCAGTAAGAAGAGTCAGTCTTCTTGTACTTAAGTCGGCATTGTGCCTTTTATATTTATTTCCGATGCAATTTCTGTGTTTCATCGTCAATAAGAAGGTCCAAGGGATACAGTAAACCTGAAGTGAAGCACCGGAATCTATAACTAGTGTCACATGAATTGTTCAAATCATAGTCAGTAAGAAGAGTCAGACTTCTTGTACTTAAGTCGCCATTGTGCCTTTTGTATTTAATTCCGATGCAATTTCTGTGTTTTTCTCGTCAATAAGAAGGTCCAAATGATACAGTAAACCTGGAGTGAAGCATCGGAATCTATAACTAGTGTCACATTAATGGTTCAAAACATAGTCAGTAAGAAGAGTCAGTCTTCTTGTACTTAATTCGGAATTGTGCCTTTTGTATTTAATTCCGAAGCAATTTCTGTGTTTCATCGTCAATAAGAAGGTCAGAGGAATACAGTAAACCTGAAGTGAAGCATCGGAATCTATATCTAGTGTCACAGGAATGGTTCAAAACATAGTCAGTAAGAAGAGTCAGTCTTCTTGTACTTAAGTCGGCCTTGTGAATTTTGTATTTAATTCCGATGCAATTTCAGTGTTTCATCCTCAATAAGAAGGTCCAAGGGATACAGTAAACCAGAAGTGAAGCATCGGAATCTATAACTAGTGTCACAGGGATGGACCAAAACATACACAGTAAGAAGAATCAGTATTCTTGTACTTAAAACGGCATTGTGCTTTTTGTATTTAATTCCGATGCAATTTCTGTGTTTCATCGTCAATAAGAAGGTCAGAGGGATACATTAAACTGGAACTGAAGCACCGGAATCTATAACTAGTGTCCCTATAAAAGTTCAAAGCATAGACAGTAGGAAGAGTCAGTCTTCTTGTACTTAAGTCCACATTGTGCCTTTTCTATTTAATTCCTACGCAATTTCTGTGTTTCATCGTCAATAAGAAGGTCCTAGGGATATAGTAAACCTGGAGTGAAGCATCGGAATCTATAAATAATGTCACAGGGATGGTTCAAAACATAGACAGTAAGAAGAGTCAGTCTTCTTGTACTTAATTCGGAATTGTGCCTTTTGTATTTAATTCCGATGCAATTTCTGTATTTCATCGTCAATAAGAAGGTTAGAGGGATACAGTAAACCTGAAGTGAAGCATCGGAATCAATAACTAGTGTCACAGGAATGGTTCAAAACATAGTCAGTAAGAAGAGTCAGTCTTCTTGTACATAAGTCGGCATTGAGCCTCTTGTATTTATTTCCGATGCAATTTCTGTGTTTCATCGTCAATAAGAAGGTCCAAGGGATACAGTAAACCTGGAGTGAAGCATCGGAATTCATAACTAGTGACACAGGGTTGGTTCAAAACATAGTCAGTAAGAAGAGTCAGTCTTCTTGTACTTAAGTCGGCATTGTGCCTTTTGTATTTATTTCCGATCCAATTTCTGTGTTTCATCGTCAACAAGAAGCTCCAAGGGATACAGTAAACCTGAAGTGAAGCACCGGAATCTATAACTAGTGTCACATGAATGGTTCAAATCATAGTCAGTAAGAAGAGTCAGACATCTTGCACTTAAGTCACCATTGTGCCTTTTGTATTTAATTCCGATGCAATTTCTGTCTTTCATCGTCAATAAGAAGGTCCAAGGGATTCAGTAAACCTGGAGTGAAGCAAAGGAATCCATAACTAGTGTCACATGAATGGTTCTAAACATAGACAGTAAGAAGAGTCAGTCTTCTTGTACTTAGTTCGGAATTATGCCTTTTGTATTTCATTCCGATGAAATTTCTGTGTTTTATCGTCAATACGAAGGTCCAAGGGGTACAGTAAACCAGAAGTGAAGCATCGGAATCTATAACTAGTGTCACAGGGATGGATCAAAACATAGACAGTAAGAAGAGTCAGTATTCTTGTACTTAAGTGGGCATTGTGCCTTTTGTATTTAATTCCCAAGCAATTTCTGTGTTTCATCTTCAATAAGAAGGTCCAAGGGATACAAAAAACCTGAAGTGAAGCATTAGAGTCTATAGCTAGTGTCACAGGAATGGTTCAAAACATAGTCAGTAAGAAGAGTCAGTCTTCTTGTACATAAGTCGGCATTGTGCCTTTTGTATTTAATTCCGAATAAATTTCTGTGTTTCATCGTCAATAAGAAAAACCAAGGGATACAGTAAACCTGAAGTGAAGCATCGGAATCTATAACTAGTGTCACAGGAATGGTTCAAAACATCGACAGTAAGAAGAGTCAGTCTTCTTGTACTTAATTCGGCATTGTGCCTTTAGTATTTGATTCCGATGCAATTTCTGGGTTTCATCGTCGATAAGAAGGTCAGAGGGATACAGTAAATCTGAAGTCAAGCATCGGAATCAATAAGTAGTGTCGCAGGAATGGTTCAAAACATAGTCAGTAAGAAGAGTCAGTCTTCTTGTACTTAAGTCGGCTTTGTGCCTTTTGTATTTAATTCGGATGCAATTTCTGTGTTTCATCGTCAATAAGAAGGTCCAAGGGATACAGTAAACCTGAAGTGAAGCATCAGAATCTATAACTAGTGTCACAGGAATGGTTCAAAGCATAGTCAGTAAGAAGAGTCAGTCTTCTTGTACTGAAGTCGGCATTGTGCCTTATTTATTTATTTCCGATGCAATTTCTGTGTTTTATCGTCAATAAGAAGGTCCAAGGGATACAGTAAACCTGAAGTGAAGCAATGGAATCTATAACTAGTGTCACATGAATTGTTCAAATCATAGTCAGTAAGAAAGAGTCAGACTTCTTGTACTTAAGTCGCCATTGTGCCTTTTGTATTTAATTCCGATGCAATTTCTGTGTTTTTCTCGTCAATAAGAAGGTCCAAATGATACAGTAAACCTGGAGTGAAGCATCAGAATCTATAACTAGTGTCACATTAATGGTTCAAAACATAGACAGTAAGAAGAGTAAGTCTTCTTGTACTTAATTCGGAATTGTGCCTTTTGTATTTAATTCCGAAGCAATTTCTGTGTTTCATCGTCAATAAGAAGGTCAGAGGAATACAGTAAACCTGAAGTGAAGCATCGGAATCTATAACTAGTGTCACAGGGATGGATCAAAACATAGACAGTAAGAAGAGTCAGTATTCTTGTACTTAAGAGGGCATTGTGCCTTTTGTATTTAATTCCCAAGGAATTTCTGTGTTTCATCTTCAATAAGAAGGTCCAAGGGATACAATAAACCTGAAGTGAAGCATTAGAGTCTATAGCTAGTGTCACAAGAATGGTTCAATACATAGTCAGTAAGAAGAGTCAGTCTTCTTGTACATAAGTCGGCATTGTGCCTTTTGTATTTAATTCCGAATAAATTTCTGTGTTTCATCGTCAATAAGAAGAACCAAGGGATACAGTAAACCTGAAGTGAAGCATCGGAATCTATAACTAGTGTAACAGGAATGGTTCAAAACATAGACAGTAGGAAGAGTCAATCTTCTTGTACTTAAGTCGGCATTGTGCCTTTTCTATTTGATTCCTATGCAATTTCTGTGTTTCATCGTCAATAAGAAGGTCCAAGGGATATAGTAAACCTGGAGTGAAGCATCGGAAACTATAACTAGTGTCACAAGAATGGTTCAAAACATAGACAGTAAGTAGCGTCAGTCTCCTTGTACTAATGCCGGCATTGTGCTTTTTTATTTAATTCCGATGCAATTTCTGTGTTTCATCGTCAATAAGAAGGTCCAAGGGATACAGTAAACCTGAAGTGAAGCATCGGAATCTATAACTAGTGTCACAGGAATGGTTCAAAACATCGACAGTAAGAAGAGTCAGTCTTCTTGTACTTAATTCGGCATTGTGCCTTTAGTATTTGATTCCGATGCAATTTCTGGGTTTCATCGTCGATAAGAAGGTAAGAGGGATACAGTAAATCTGAAGTCAAGCATCGGAATCAATAATTAGTGTCGCAGGAATGGTTCAAAACATAGTCAGTAAGAAGAGTCAGTCTTCTTGTACTTAAGTCGGCTTTGTGCCTTTTGTATTTAATTCGGATGCAATTTCTGTGTTTCATCGTCAATAAGAAGGTCCAAGGGATACAGTAAACCTGAAGTGAAGCATCAGAATCTGTAACTAGTGTCACAGGAATGGTTCAAAGCATAGTCAGTAAGAAAAGTCAGTCTTCTTGTACTGAAGTCGGCATTGTGCCTTTCATATTTATTTCCGATGCAATTTCTGTGTTTTATCGTCAATAAGAAGGTCCAAGGGATACAGTAAACCTGAAGTGAAGCAATGGAATCTATAACTAGTGTCACATGAATTGTTCAAATCATAGTCAGTAAGAAGGGTCAGACTTCTTGTACTTAAGTCGCCATTGTGCCTTTTGTATTTAATTCCGATGCAATTTCTGTGTTTTTCTCGTCAACAAGAAGGTCCAAATGATACAGTAAACCTGGAGTGAAGCATCGGAATCTATAACTAGTGTCACATTAATGGTTCAAAACATAGACAGTAAGAAGAGTAAGTCTTCTTGTACTTAATTCGGAATTTTGCCTTTTGTATTTAATACCGAAGCAATTTCTGTGTTTCATCGTCAATAAGAAGGTCAGAGGAATACAGTAAACCGGAAGTGAAGCATCGGAATATATAACTAGTGTCACAGGAATGGTTCAAAACATAGTCAGTAAGAAGAGTCAGTCTTCTTGTACTTAATTCGGAATTGTGCCTTTTGTATTTAATTCCGAAGCAATTTCTGTGTTTCATCATCAATAAGAAGGTCAGAGGAATACAGTAAACCTGAAGTGAAGCATCGGAATCTATAACTAGTGTCACAGGAATGGTTCAAAACATAGTCAGTAAGAAGAGTCAGTCTTCTTGTACTTAAGTCGGCATTGTGCCTTTTGTATTTAATTCCGATGCAATTTCAGTGTTTCATCCTCAATAAGAAGGTCCAAGGGATACAGTAAACCAGAAGTGAAGCATCGGAATCTATAACTAGTGTCACAGGGATGGTTCAAAACATAGACAGTAAGAAGAGTCAGTATTCTTGTACTTAAAATGGCATTGTGCTTTTTGTATTTAATTCCGATGCAATTTCTGTGTTTCATCGTCAATAAGTAGGTCAGAGGGATACATTAAACTGGAACTGAAGCACCGGAATCTATAACTAGTGCCACTACAAAGGTTCAAAGCATAGACAGTAGGAAGAGTCAGTCTTCTTGTACTTAAGTCCACATTGTGCCTTTTCTATTTAATTCCTATGCAATTTCTGTGTTTCATCGTCAATACGAAGGTCCTAGGGATATAGTAAATCTGGAGTGAAGCATCGGAATCTATAAATAGTGTTACAGGAATGGTTCAAAACATAGTCAGTAAGAAGAGTCAGTTTTCTTGTACTTAAGTCGGCATTGTGCCTTTTGAATTTATTTCCGACGCAATTTCTGTGTTTCATCGTCAACAAGAAGGTCCAAGGGATACAGTAAACCTGAAGTGAAGCACCGGAATCTATAACTAGTGTCACATGGATTGTTCAAATCATAGTTAGTAAGAAGAGTCAGACATCTTGTACTTAAGTCGCCATTGTGCCTTTTGTATTTAATTCCGATGCAATTTCTGTGTTTCATCGTCAATAAGATGGTCCAAGGGATACAGTAAACCTGGAGTGAAGCATCGGAATCTATAACTAATGTCACATGAATGGTTCAAAACATAGACAGTAAGAAGAGTCAGTCTTCTTGTACATAATTCGGAATTGTGCCTTTTGTATTTAATTCCAGTGCAATTTCTGTGTTTCATCGTCAATAAGAAGGTCAGAGGGATACAGTAAACCTGACGTGAAGCATCGGAATCTATAAGTAGTGTCACAGGAATGGTTCAAAACATAGTCAGTAAGAAGAGTCAGTCTTCTTGTACTTAAGTCGGCATTGTGCCTTTTGTATTTAATTCCGAAGCAATTTCTGGGTTTCATCGTCAATATGAAGGTCCAAGGGATACAGTAAACCTGGAGTGAAGCATCGGAAATTATAACTAGTGACACAGGAATGGTTCAAAACATAGACAGTACGAAGAGTCAGTCTTCTTGCACTTACGTCGGCATTGTGCCTTTTCTATTTAATTCCGATGCAATTGCTGTGCTTTTTCGTCAATAAGAAGGTCCAAGGGATACAGTAAACCTGAAGTGAAGCATCGGAATCTATAACTAGTGTCACAGGAATGGTTCAAAACATAGTCAGTAAGAAGAGTCAGTCTTCTTGTACCTAAGTCGGCATTGTGCCTTTTGTATTTAATTCCGATGCAGTTTCTATGTTTCATCGTCAATAAGGAGGTCCAAGGGATACAGTAAACCTGGAGTGATGCATCGGAATCTATAACTAGTGTCACAGGAATTAATCAAAGCATAGTCAATAAGAAGAGTCAGTCTTCTTGTACTTAAGTCGGCATTGTGTCTTTTGTATTTAATTCCGATGCAATTTCTATGTTTCTTCGTCAATAAGAAGGTCCAAGGGATACAGTAAACCTGGAGTGAAGCATTGGAATCTATAACTAGTGTCACAGGAATGCTTCAAATCATAGTCAGTAAGAAGAGTCAGTTTTCTTGTACTTAAGTCGGCATTGTGCCTTTTGTATTTATTTCCGATGCAATTTCTGTGTTTCATCGTCAACAAGAAGGTCCAAGGGATACAGTTAACCTGAAGTGAAGCACCGGAATCTATAACTAGTGTCACATGGATGGTTCAAATCATAGTCAGTAAGAAGAGTCAGACATCTTGTACTTAAGTCGCCATTGTGCCTTTTGTATTTAATTCCGATGCAATTTCTGTGTTTCATCGTCAATAAGAAGGTCCAAGGGATACAGTAAACCTGGAGTGAAGCATCGGAATCTATAACTAGTGTCACATGAATGGTTCAAAACACAGACAGTAAGAAGAGTCAGTCTTCTTGTACTTAATTCGGAATTGTACCTTTTGTATTTAATTCCGAAGCAATTTCTGTGTTTCATCTTCAATAAGAAGGTCCGAGGGATACAATAAACCTGAAGTGAAGAATCAGAGTCTATAGCTAGTGTCACAGGAATTTTTCAAAGCATAGTCAGTAAGAAGAGTCAGTCTTCTTGTACATAAGTCGGCATTGTGCCTTTTGTATTTAATTCCGATGCAATAACTGTGTTTCATCGTCAATAAGAAGGTCCAAGGGATACAGTAAACCTGAAGTGAAGCATCGGAATCTATAACTAGTGTAACAGGAATGGTTCAAATCATAGACAGTGGGAAGGGTCAGTCTTCTTGTACTTAAGTCGGCAATGTGACTTTTGTATTTAATTCCGATGCAATTTCTGTGTTTCATCGTCAATAAGAAGGTCAGAGAGATACAGTAAAACCTGAACTGAAGCACCGAAATCTATAACTAGTGTCACAGGAATGGTTCAAAACATAGACAGTTGGAAGAGTCAGTCTTCTTGTACTTAAGTCGGCATTTTGCCATTTGAATTTCATTCCGATGCAATATCTGTGTTTCATCGTCCATAAGAAGGTGCGAGGGATACAGTAAACCTCAAGTGAAGCATCGGAATAAAAAACTAGTGTCACAGGAATGGTTCAAAACGTAGACTGTCAGAAGAGTCAGTCTTCTTGTACTTAAGTCGGATTTTGCATTTTGTAATTAATTCCTATGCAGTTTTTGTGTTTCATCGTCAATAAGAGGGTCTAAGGGATATAGTAATCCTGGAGTGAAGCATCGGAATCTATAACTAGTGTCACAGGAATGGTTCAAAACATAGACAGTAAGTAGCGTCAGTCTTCTTGTACTAAAGTCGGCATTGTGCCTTTTTTATTTAATTCCGATGCAATTTCTGTGTTTCATCGTCAATAAGAAGGTCCAAGGGATACAGTAAACCTGAAGTGAAGCATCGGAATCTATAACTAGTGTCACAGGAATGGTTCAAAACATCGACAGTAAGAAGAGTCAGTCTTCTTGTACTTAATTCGGCTTTGTGCCTTTAGTAATTAATTCCGATGCAATTTCAGTGTTTCATCGTGAATAAGAAGGTCAGAGGGATACAGTAAATCTGAAGTCAAGCATCGGAATCTATAACTAGTGTCACAGGAATGGTTCAAAACATAATCAGTAAGAAGAGTCAGTCTTCTTGTACTTAAGTCGGCTTTGTGCCTTTTATATTTATTTCCGATGCAATTTCTGTGTTTCATCGTCAATAACAAGGTCCAAGGGATACAGTAAACCTGAAGTGAAGCACCGGAATCTATAACTAGTGTCACATGAATGGTTCAAATCATAGTCAGTAAGAAGAGTCAGACTTCTTGTACTTAAGTCGCCATTGTGCCTTTTGTATTTAATTCCGATGCAATTTCTGTGTTTCATCGTCTATAAGAAGGTCCAAGGGATACAGTAAACCTGGAGTGAAGCATCGAAATCTATAACTAGTGTCACAGGAATGGTTCAAAACATAGTCAGTAAGAAGAGTCAGTCTTCTTGTACATAAGTCGGCATTGTGCCTTTTGTTTTTAATTCCGATGCAATTTCTGTGTTTCATCGACAATAAGAAGGTCCAAGGGATACAGTAAACCTAAAGTGAAGCATAGGAATCTATAACTAGTGACACAGGAATGGTTCAAAACATAGACAGTAGGAAGAGTCACTCTTCTTGCACTTAAGTCGGCATTGTGCCTTTTCTTTTGAATTCCGATGCAATTGCTGTGTTTCATCGTCAATAAGAAGGTCCAAGGGATACAGTAAACCTGAAGTGAAACATCGGAATCTATAACTAGTGTAACGGGAATGGTTCAAAACATAGTCAGTAAGAAGGGTCAGTCTTCTGGTACTTAAGTCGGCATTGTGCCTTTTATATTTATTTCCGATGCAATTTCTGTGTTTCATCGTCAATAACAAGGTCCAAGGGATACAGTAAACCTGAAGTGAAGCACCGGAATCTATAACTAGTGTCACAGGAATGGTTCAAAACATAGTCAGTAAGAAGAGTCAGTCTTCTTGTACTTAAGTCGGCTTTGTGCATTTTGTAATTAATTCCTATGCAATTTTTGTGTTTCATCGTCAATAAGAGGGTCTAAGGGATATAGTAATCCTGGAGTGAAGCATCGGAATCTATAACTAGTGTCACAGGAATGGTTCAAAACATAGACAGTAAGTAGCGTCAGTCTTCTTGTACTAAAGTCGGCATTGTGCCTTTTTTATTTAATTTCGATGCAATTTCTGTGTTTCATCGTCAATAAGAAAGTCCAAGGGATACAGTAAACCTGGAGTGAAGCATCGGAATCTATAACTAGTGTCACAGGAATGGTTCAAAACATCGACAGTAAGAAGAGTCAGTCTTGTTGTACTTAATTCGGCTTTGTGCCTTTAGTAATTAATTCCGATGCAATTTCTGTGTTTCATCGTGAATAAGAAGGTCAGAGGGATACAGTAAATCTGAAGTCAAGCATCGGAATCTATAACTAGTGTCACAGGAATGGTTCAAAACATAATCAGTATGAAGAGTCAGTCTTCTTGTACTTAAGTCGGCTTTGTGCCTTTTATATTTATTTCAGATGCAATTTCTGTGTTTCATCGTCAATAAGAAGTTCCAAGGGATACAGAAAACCTGAAGTGAAGCACCGGAATCTATAACTAGTGTCACTTGAATGGTTCAAATCATAGTCAGTAAGAAGAGTCAGACTTCTTGTACTTAAGTCGCCATTGTGCCTTTTGTATTTAATTCCGATGCAATTTCTGTGTTTCATCGTCTATAAGAAGGTCCAAGGGATACAGTAAACCTGGAGTGATGCATCGAAATCTATAACTAGTGTCACATGAATGGTTCAAAACATAGACAGCAAGAAGAGTTAGTCTTCTTGTACTTAATTCGGAATTGTGCCTTTTGTATTTAATTCCGATGCAATTTCTGTGTTTCATCGTCAATATGAAGGTCAGAGGGATACAGTAAACCTGAAGTGAAGCATCGGAATCTATAACTAGTGTCACAGGAATGGTTCAAAACATAGTCAGTAAGAAGAGTCAGTCTTCTTGTACATAAGTCGGCATTGTGCCTTTTGTTTTTAATTCCGATGCAATTTCTGTGTTTCATCGACAATAAGAAGGTCCAAGGGATACAGTAAACCGGGAGTGAAGCTGCGGATACTATAACTAGTGTCACAGGAATGAATCAAGACATAGTCAGTAAGAAGAGTCAGTCTTCTTGTACTAAAGTCGACATTGTGCCTTTTGTATTTAATTCCGATGCATTTTCAGTGTTTCATCGTCAATAAGAAGGTCCAAGGGATACAGTAAACCTGAAGTGCAGCATCGGAAACTATTGCTAGTGTCACAGGAATGGTTCAAACATAGCCAGTAAGAAGAGTCAATCTTCTTGTACATAAGTCGGCATTGTGTCTTTTGTATTTAATTCCAATGCAATTTCTGTGTTTCATCTTCAATAAGAAGGTCCAAGGGATACAATAAACCTGAAGTGAAGCATCAGAGTCTGTAGCTAGTGTCACAGGAATGGTTCAAAACATAGTCAGTAAGAAGAGTCAGTCTTCTTGTACATATGTCGGCATTGTGCCTTTTGTATTTAATTCCGATGCAATTTCTGTATTTCATCGTCAATAAGGAGGTCCAAGGGATACAGTAAACCTGAAGTGAAGCATCGGAATCTATAACTAGTGTAACAGGAATGGTTCAAATCTTAGACAGTGGGAAGAGTCAGTCTTCTTGTACTTAAGTCGGCAATGTGACTTTTGTATTTAATTCCGATGCAATTTCTTTGTTTCATCGTCAAGAAGAAGGTCAGAGGGATACAGTAAACCTGAACTGAAGCACCGGAATCTATAACTAGTGTCACAGGAATGGTTCAAAACATAGACAGTAGGAAGAGTCAGTCTTATTGTACTTACGTCGGCATTGTGCCTTTTCTATTTAATTCCTATGCAATTTCTGTGTTTCACCGTCTATAAGAATGTCCAAGGGATATAGTATACCTGGAGTGAAGCATCGGAATCTATAACTAGTGTCACAGGAATGGTTGAAAACATAGACAGTAGGAAGAGTCAGTCTTCCTGCACTTAAGTCGGCATTGTGCCTTTTCTATCTAATTCCGATGCAATTGATGTGTTTCATCGTCAATAAGAAGGTCCAAGGGATACAGTAAACCTGAAGTGAAACATCGGAATCTATAACTAGTGTCACAGGAATGGTTCAAAGCATAGTCAGTAAGAAGAGTCAGTCTTCTTGTACTTAAGTCGGCATTGTGCCTTTTGTATTTAATTCCGATGCAATTTCTATGTTTCATCGCTAACAAGAAGGTCCAGGGGATACAGTAAACCTGGAGTGAAGCAGCGGAATCTATAACTAGTGTCACAGGAATGAATCAAAACATAGTCAGTAAGAAGAGTCAGTCTTCTTGTACTAAAGTCGGCATTGTGCCTTTTGTATTTAATTCCGATGCAATTTCAGTGTTTCATCGTCAATAAGAAGGTCCATGGGATACAGTAAACCTGAAGTGAAGCATCGGAACCTATAGCTAGTGTCACAGGAATGGTTCAAAACATAGCCAGTAAGAAGAGTCAGTCTTCTTGTACATAAGTCGGCATTGTGCCTTTTGCATTTTATTCCGATGCAATTTTTGTGTTTCATAGTCAATAAGAAGGTCAGAAGGATACAGTTAACCTGAAGTGAAGCATCGGAATATATAGCTTGTGCCACAGGAATGGTTCAAACATAGTCAGTAAGAATAGTCAGTCGTCTTGTACATTAGTCGGCATTGTGCATTTTGTATTTAATTCCGAGGCAATTTCTGTGTTTCATCGTCAATAAGAAGGTCCAAGGGATACAGTAAACCTGAAGTGAAGCATCGGAAAATATAACTAGTGTAACAGGAATGGTTCAAAACATAGACAATGGGAAGAGTCGGTCTTCTTGTACATTAGTAGGCATTGCGACTTTTGAATTTAATTCTGATGCAATTTCTGTATTTCATCGTTAATAAGAAAGTCAGAGGGATACAGTAAACCTGGAGTGAAGCATCGGAATCTATAACTAGTGTCACAGGAATGAATCAAAACATAGTCAGTAAGAAGAGTCAGTCTTCTTTTACTAAAGTCGGCATTGTGCCTTTTGTATTTAATTCCGATGCAATTTCAGTGTTTCATCGTCAATTAGAAGGTCCAAGGGATACAATAAACTTGAAGTGAATCATCAGAGTCTATAGGTAGTGTCACAGGAATGGTTCAAAACATAGACACTGGGAAGAGTCAGTCTTCTTGTACTTAAGTCGGCAATGTGACTTTTGTATTTAATTCCGATGCAATTTCCTTGTTTCATCGTCAATAAGAAGGTCAGAGGGATACAGTAAACCTGAACTGAAGCACCGGAATCTATAACTAGTGTCACAGGAATGGTTCAAAACATAGACAGTAGGAAGAGTCAGTCTTCTTGTACTTACGTCGGCATTGTGCCTTTTCTATTTAATTCCTATGCAATTTCTGTGATTCATCGTCATTAAGAAGGTCCAAGGGATATAGTATACCTGGAGTGAAGCATCGGAATCTATAACTAGTGTCACAGGAATGGTTCAAAACATAGACAGTAAGTAGCGTCAGTCTTCTTGTACTAAAGTCAGCACTGTGCCTTTTTTATTTAATTCCGGTGCAATTTCTGTGTTTCATCGTCAATAAGAAGGTCCAAGGGATACAGTAAACCTGGAGTGAAGCATCGGAATCTATAACTAGCGTCACAGGAATGATTCAGAACATCGACAGTAAGAAGAGTCAGTCTTCTTGTACTTAATTCGGCATTGTGGCTTTAGTATTTAATTCCGATGCAATTTCTGTGTTTCATTGTGAATAAGAAGGTTAGAGGGATACAGTAAATCTGAAGTCAAGCATCGGAATCTAAAACTACTGTCACAGGAATGGTTCAAAACATAGTCAGTAAGAAGAGTCAGTCTTCTTGTACTTAGGTCGGCTTTGTGCCTTTTTTATTTAATTCCGATGCAATTTCTGTGTTTCATCGTCAATAAGAAGGTCCAAGGGATACAGTAAACCTGAAGTGAAGCATCAGAATCTATAACTAGTGACACAGGAATGGTTCAAAGCATAGTCAGTAAGAAGAGTCAGTCTTCTTGTACTTAAGTCGCCATAGTGCCTTTTGTATTTAGTTTCGATGCAATTTCTGTGTTTCATCGTCAATAAGAAGGTCCAAGGGATACAGTAAACCTGGACTGAAGCATCGGAATCTATAACTAGTGTCACATGAATGGTTCAAAATATAGACAGTAAGAGGAGTCAGTCTTCTTGTACTTAATTTGTAATTGTGCTTTTTTGTATTTAATTCCGATGCAATTTCTGTGTTTCATCGTCAATAAGAAGGTCAGAGGGATACAGTAAACCTGAAGTGAAGCATCGGAATCTATAACTAGTGTCACAGGAATGGTTCAAAACATAGTCAGTAAGAAGAGTCAGTCTTCCTGTACTTAAGTCGGCATTGTGCCTTTTCTATTTAATTCCGATGCAATTTCTGTGATTCATCGTCAATAAGAAGGTCCAAGGGATACAGTAAACCTGGAGTGAAGCATCGGAATCTATAACTAGTGACACAGGAATGGTTCAAAACATAGACAGTAGGAAGAGTCAGTCTTCTAGCACTTAAGTCGGCATTGCGCCTTTTGTATTTTATTCCGATGCAATTTCAGTGTTTCATCGTCAATAAGAAGGTCCAAGGGATACAGTAAACCTGAGGTGAAGCATCGGAATCTATAGCTAGTGTCACAGGAATGGTTCAAAACATAGCCAGTAAGAAGAGTCAGACTTCTTGTACATAATTCGGCATTGTGCCTTTTGTATTTAATTCCGATGCAATTTTTGTGTTTCATCGTCAATAAGAAGGTCCAAGGGATACAGTTAACCTGAAGTGAAGCATCGGAATCTATAGCTAGTGTCACAGGAATGGTTCAAACATAGTCAGTAAGAAGAGTCAGTCTTCTTGTACATAAGTCGGCATTGTGATTTTTGTATTTAATTCCGATGCAATTTCTGTATTTCATCGTCAATAAGAAGGTCCAAGGGATACAGTAAACGTTGAGTGAAGCATCGGATTCTATAACTAGTGTCACATGAATGTTTCAAAACATAGTCAGTTAGAAGAGTCAGTCTTCTTGTACGTAATTCGGCATTGTGCCTTTTGTATTTAATTCCGATGCAATGGCTGTGTTTCATCGTCAATAAGAAGGTCAGAGGGATACAGTAAGCCTGAAGTGAAGCATCGGAATCTATAACTAGTGTCACAGGAATGGTTCAAAACATAGTCAGTAAGAAGAGTCAGTCCTCTTGTACTTAAGTCGGCATTGTGCCTTTTGTATTTAATTCCGTTGCAATTTGTGTGTTTCATCGTAAATAAGAATGTCCAAGGGATACAGTTAGCCTGGGGTGAAGCATCGGAAATTATAACTAGTGACACAGAAATGGTTCACAACATAGACAGTAGGAAGAGTCAATCTTCTTGCACTTAAGTCGGCATTGTGCCTTTTTCTATTTATTTCCGATGTAATTGCTGTGTTTCATCGTCAATGAGTAGGTCCAAGGGATACAGTAAACCTGAAGTGAAGCATCGGAATCTATAACTAGTGTCACGGGAATGGTTCAAAGCATAGTCAGTAAGAAGAGTCAGTCTTCATGTACTTAAGTCGGCATCGTGCCTTATGTATTTAATTCCGATGCAATTTCTGTGTTTCATCGTAAATAAGAAGGTCCAAGAGATACAGTAAGCCTGATGTGAAGCACCGGAATCAATAACTAGTGTTACAGGAATGGTTAAAAACATAGACAGTGGGAAGAGTCAGTCTTCTTGTACTTAAGTCGGCATTGTGCCTTTTGTATTTCATTCCCATGCATTTTCTGTGTTCCATCGTCAACAAGAAGGTCAGAGGGATACAGTAAACCTGAAGTGAAGCATCGGAATCTATAACTAGTGTCACAGGAATGGTTCAAAGCATAGACAGTAGGAAGAGTCAGTCTATTTGTACTTAAGTCGGCATTCTGCCTTTTCTATTTAACTCCGATGCAATTTCTGTGTTTCATCGTCAATAAGATGGTCCAAGGGATATTGTAAACCTGGAGTGAAGCATCGGAATCTATAACTAGTGTCACAGGAATGGTTCAAGACATAGGCAGTAAGAAGAGTCAGTCTTCTTGTACTAGAGTCGGCATTGTGCCTTTTTTATTTAATTCCGATGCAATTTCTGTATTTCATCGTCAATAAGAAGGTCCAAGGGATATTGTAAACCTGGAGTGAAGCATCGGAATCTATAACTAGTGTCACACGAATGGTTCAAAACATAGTCAGTAATAAGAGACAGTCTTCTTGTACTTAAGTCGGCATTGTGCCTTTTGTATTTTATTCCGATGCAATATCTGTGTTTCATCGTCAATAAGAAGGTCCAAGGGATACAATAAACCTGAAGTGAAGCATCGGAATCTATAACTAGTGTCACAGGGATGGTTCAAAGCATAGACAGTAAGAAGGGTCAGTATTCTTGTACTTACGTGGGCATTGTGCCTTTTGTATTTAATTCCGAAGCAATTTCTGTGTTTCATCTTCAATAGGAAGGTCCAAGGGATACAATAAACCTGAAGTGAATCATCAGAGTCTATAGCTAGTGTCACAGGAATGGTTCAAAACATAGACAGTGGGAAGATTCAGTCTTCTCGTACTTAAGTCGGCAATTTGAATTTTGTATTTAATTCCGATGCAATTTCTTTCTTTCATCGTCAATAAAAAGGTCAGAGGGATACAGTAAACCTAAACTGAAGCTCCGGAATCTATAACTAGTTTCACAGGAATGGTTCAAAACATAGACAGTAGGAAGAATAAGTCTTCTTGTACTTTCGTCGGCATTGTGCCTTTTCTATTTAATTCCTATGCAATTTCTGTGTTTCATCATCAATAAGAAGGTCCAAGGGATATAGTGTACCTAAAGTGAAGCATCGGAATATATAACTAGTGTCACAGGAATGGTTCAAAACATAGACAGTAAGTAGCGTCAGTCTTCTTGTACTAAAGCCAGCACTGTGCCTTTTTTATTTAATTCCGATGCAATTTCTGTGTTTCATCGTCAATAAGAAGGTCCGGGGGTTACAGAAAAACCTGGAGTGAAGCATCGGAATCTATAACTAGTGTCACAGGAATGGTTCAAAACATCGACAGTAAGAAGAGTCAGTCTTCTTGTACTTAATTCGGCTTTGTGCCTTTAGTAATTAATTCCGATGCAATTTCTGTGTTTCATCGTGAATAAGAAGGTCAGAGGGATACAGTAAATCTGAAGTCAAGCATCGGAATCTATAACTAGTGTCACAGGAATGGTTCAAAACATAATCAGTAAGAAGAGTCAGTCTTCTTGTACTTAAGTCGGCTTTGTGCCTTTTATATTTATTTCCGATGCAATTTCTGTGTTTCATCGTCAATAACAAGGTCCAAGGGATACAGTAAACCTGAAGTGAAGCACCGGAATCTATAACTAGTGTCACATGAATGGTTCAAATCATAGTCAGTAAGAAGAGTCAGACTTCTTGTACTTAAGTCGCCATTGTGCCTTTTGTATTTAATTCCGATGCAATTTCTGTGTTTCATCGTCTATAAGAAGGTCCAAGGGATACAGTAAACCTGGAGTGAAGCATCGAAATCTATAACTAGTGTCACAGGAATGGTTCAAAACATAGTCAGTAAGAAGAGTCAGTCTTCTTGTACATAAGTCGGCATTGTGCCTTTTGTTTTTAATTCCGATGCAATTTCTGTGTTTCATCGACAATAAGAAGGTCCAAGGGATACAGTAAACCTAAAGTGAAGCATAGGAATCTATAACTAGTGACACAGGAATGGTTCAAAACATAGACAGTAGGAAGAGTCACTCTTCTTGCACTTAAGTCGGCATTGTGCCTTTTCTTTTGAATTCCGATGCAATTGCTGTGTTTCATCGTCAATAAGAAGGTCCAAGGGATACAGTAAACCTGAAGTGAAACATCGGAATCTATAACTAGTGTAACGGGAATGGTTCAAAACATAGTCAGTAAGAAGGGTCAGTCTTCTGGTACTTAAGTCGGCATTGTGCCTTTTATATTTATTTCCGATGCAATTTCTGTGTTTCATCGTCAATAACAAGGTCCAAGGGATACAGTAAACCTGAAGTGAAGCACCGGAATCTATAACTAGTGTCACAGGAATGGTTCAAAACATAGTCAGTAAGAAGAGTCAGTCTTCTTGTACTTAAGTCGGCTTTGTGCATTTTGTAATTAATTCCTATGCAATTTTTGTGTTTCATCGTCAATAAGAGGGTCTAAGGGATATAGTAATCCTGGAGTGAAGCATCGGAATCTATAACTAGTGTCACAGGAATGGTTCAAAACATAGACAGTAAGTAGCGTCAGTCTTCTTGTACTAAAGTCGGCATTGTGCCTTTTTTATTTAATTTCGATGCAATTTCTGTGTTTCATCGTCAATAAGAAAGTCCAAGGGATACAGTAAACCTGGAGTGAAGCATCGGAATCTATAACTAGTGTCACAGGAATGGTTCAAAACATCGACAGTAAGAAGAGTCAGTCTTGTTGTACTTAATTCGGCTTTGTGCCTTTAGTAATTAATTCCGATGCAATTTCTGTGTTTCATCGTGAATAAGAAGGTCAGAGGGATACAGTAAATCTGAAGTCAAGCATCGGAATCTATAACTAGTGTCACAGGAATGGTTCAAAACATAATCAGTATGAAGAGTCAGTCTTCTTGTACTTAAGTCGGCTTTGTGCCTTTTATATTTATTTCAGATGCAATTTCTGTGTTTCATCGTCAATAAGAAGTTCCAAGGGATACAGAAAACCTGAAGTGAAGCACCGGAATCTATAACTAGTGTCACTTGAATGGTTCAAATCATAGTCAGTAAGAAGAGTCAGACTTCTTGTACTTAAGTCGCCATTGTGCCTTTTGTATTTAATTCCGATGCAATTTCTGTGTTTCATCGTCTATAAGAAGGTCCAAGGGATACAGTAAACCTGGAGTGATGCATCGAAATCTATAACTAGTGTCACATGAATGGTTCAAAACATAGACAGCAAGAAGAGTTAGTCTTCTTGTACTTAATTCGGAATTGTGCCTTTTGTATTTAATTCCGATGCAATTTCTGTGTTTCATCGTCAATATGAAGGTCAGAGGGATACAGTAAACCTGAAGTGAAGCATCGGAATCTATAACTAGTGTCACAGGAATGGTTCAAAACATAGTCAGTAAGAAGAGTCAGTCTTCTTGTACATAAGTCGGCATTGTGCCTTTTGTTTTTAATTCCGATGCAATTTCTGTGTTTCATCGACAATAAGAAGGTCCAAGGGATACAGTAAACCGGGAGTGAAGCTGCGGATACTATAACTAGTGTCACAGGAATGAATCAAGACATAGTCAGTAAGAAGAGTCAGTCTTCTTGTACTAAAGTCGACATTGTGCCTTTTGTATTTAATTCCGATGCATTTTCAGTGTTTCATCGTCAATAAGAAGGTCCAAGGGATACAGTAAACCTGAAGTGCAGCATCGGAAACTATTGCTAGTGTCACAGGAATGGTTCAAACATAGCCAGTAAGAAGAGTCAATCTTCTTGTACATAAGTCGGCATTGTGTCTTTTGTATTTAATTCCAATGCAATTTCTGTGTTTCATCGTCAATACGATGGTCCAAAGGATACAGTAAACCTAAAGTTAAGCATCGGAATCTATAACTAGTATCAGAGGGGTGGTTCAAAACATAGACAGTAAGAAGAGTCAGTATTCTTGTACTTAAGTCGGCATTGTGCCTTTTGTATTTAATTCCGATGCAATTTCTGTGTTTCATCCCAATAAGAAGGTCAGAGGGATACAGTACACCTGAAGTGAAGCACCGGAATCTATAACTAGCGTCACTATAATGGTTCAAAGCATAGGCAGTAGGAAGAGTCAGTCTTCTTGTACTGAAGTCGGCTTTGTGCCTTTTGTATTTAATTCCGATGCAATTTCTGTGTTTCATCGTCAATAAGAAGGTCCAAGGGATACAGTAAACCTGAAGTGAAGCATCGGAATCTATAACTAGTGACACAGGAATGGTTCAAAACATAGACAGTAGGTAGAGTCAGTCTTCTTGCACTTAAGTCGGCATTGTGCCTTTTCTATCTAATTCCGATGCAATTTCCGTGTTTCATCGACAATAAGAAGGTCCAAGGGATACAGTAACCCTGAAGTGAAGCATCGGAATCTATAACTAGCGTCACAGGAATGGTTCAAAACAAAGTCAGTAAGAATAGTCAGGCTTCTTGTACTTAAGTCGGCATTGTGCCTTTTGTATTTAATTCCGTTGCAATTTCTATGTTTCGTCGTCAATATGAAGGTCCAAGGGCTACAGTAAACCTGGAGTGAAGCATCGGAATCTATAACTAGTGTCACAGGAATGAATCAAAACATAGTCAGTAAGAAGAGTCAGTCTTCTTGTACTAAAGTCGGCTTTGTGCCTTTTGTATTTAATTCGGATGCAATTTCAGTGTTTCATCGTCAATAAGTAGGTCCAAGGGATACAGTAAACCAGAAGTGAAGCATCGGAATCTATAACTAGTGTCACAGGGATGGTTCAAAGCATAGACAGTAAGAAGAGTCAGTATTCTTGTACTTAAGTTGGCATTGTGCCTTTTGTATTTAATTCCGAAGCAATTTCTGTGTTTCATCTTCAATAAGAAGGTCCAAGGGATACAATAAACCTGAAGTGAAGCATCAGAGTCTGTAGCTAGTGTCACAGGAATGGTTCAAAACATAGTCAGTAAGAAGAGTCAGTCTTCTTGTACATATGTCGGCATTGTGCCTTTTGTATTTAATTCCGATGCAATTTCTGTATTTCATCGTCAATAAGGAGGTCCAAGGGATACAGTAAACCTGAAGTGAAGCATCGTAATCTATAACTAGTGTAACAGGAATGGTTCAAATCTTAGACAGTGGGAAGAGTCAGTCTTCTTGTACTTAAGTCGGCAATGTGACTTTTGTATTTAATTCCGATGCAATTTCTTTGTTTCATCGTCAAGAAGAAGGTCAGAGGGATACAGTAAACCTGAACTGAAGCACCGGAATCTATAACTAGTGTCACAGGAATGGTTCAAAACATAGACAGTAGGAAGAGTCAGTCTTATTGTACTTACGTCGGCATTGTGCCTTTTCTATTTAATTCCTATGCAATTTCTGTGTTTCACCGTCTATAAGAATGTCCAAGGGATATAGTATACCTGGAGTGAAGCATCGGAATCTATAACTAGTGTCACAGGAATGGTTGAAAACATAGACAGTAGGAAGAGTCAGTCTTCCTGCACTTAAGTTGGCATTGTGCCTTTTCTATCTAATTCCGATGCAATTGATGTGTTTCATCGTCAATAAGAAGGTCCAAGGGATACAGTAAACCTGAAGTGAAACATCGGAATCTATAACTAGTGTCACAGGAATGGTTCAAAGCATAGTCAGTAAGAAGAGTCAGTCTTCTTGTACTTAAGTCGGCATTGTGCCTTTTGTATTTAATTCCGATGCAATTTCTATGTTTCATCGCTAACAAGAAGGTCCAGGGGATACAGTAAGCCTGGAGTGAAGCAGCGGAATCTATAACTAGTGTCACAGGAATGAATCAAAACATAGTCAGTAAGAAGAGTCAGTCTTCTTCTACTAAAGTCGGCATTGTGCCTTTTGTATTTAATTCCGATGCAATTTCAGTGTTTCATCGTCAATAAGAAGGTCCATGGGATACAGTAAACCTGAAGTGAAGCATCGGAACCTATAGCTAGTGTCACAGGAATGGTTCAAAACATAGCCAGTAAGAAGAGTCAGTCTTCTTGTACATAAGTCAGCATTGTGCCTTTTGCATTTTATTCCGATGCAATTTTTGTGTTTCATAGTCAATAAGAAGGTCAGAAGGATACAGTTAACCTGAAGTGAAGCATCGGAATATATAGCTAGTGTCACAGGAATGGTTCAAACATAGTCAGTAAGAATAGTCAGTCGTCTTGTACATTAGTCGGCATTGTGCATTTTGTATTTAATTCCGATGCAATTTATGTGTTTCATCGTCAATAAGAAGGTCCAAGGGATACAGTAAACCTGAAGTGAAGCATCGGAAAATATAACTAGTGTAACAGGAATGGTTCAAAACATAGACAATGGGAAGAGTCGGTCTTCTTGTACATTAGTAGGCATTGCGACTTTTGAATTTAATTCTGATGCAATTTCTGTATTTCATCGTTAATAAGAAAGTCAGAGGGATACAGTAAACCTGGAGTGAAGCATCGGAATCTATAACTAGTGTCACAGGAATGAATCAAAACATAGTCAGTAAGAAGAGTCAGTCTTCTTTTACTAAAGTCGGCATTGTGCCTTTTGTATTTAATTCCGATGCAATTTCAGTGTTTCATCGTCAATTAGAAGGTCCAAGGGATACAATAAACTTGAAGTGAATCATCAGAGCCTATAGGTAGTGTCACAGGAATGGTTCGAAACATAGACACTGGGAAGAGTCAGTCTTCTTGTACTTAAGTCGGCAATGTGACTTTTGTATTTAATTCCGATGCAATTTCCTTGTTTCATCGTCAATAAGAAGGTCAGAGGGATACAGTAAACCTGAACTGAAGCACCGGAATCTATAACTAGTGTCACAGGAATGGTTCAAAACATAGACAGTAGGAAGAGTCAGTCTTCTTGTACTTACGTCGGCATTGTGCCTTTTCTATTTAATTCCTATGCAATTTCTGTGATTCATCGTCAATAAGAAGGTCCAAGGGATATAGTATACCTGGAGTGAAGCATCGGAATCTATAACTAGTGTCACAGGAATGGTTCAAAACATAGACAGTAGGTAGCGTCAGTCTTCTTGTACTAAAGTCAGCACTGTGCCTTTTTTATTTAATTCCGGTGCAATTTCTGTGTTTCATCGTCAATAAGAAGGTCCAAGGGATACAGTAAACCTGGAGTGAAGCATCGGAATCTATAACTAGCGTCACAGGAATGATTCAGAACATCGACAGTAAGAAGAGTCAGTCTTCTTGTACTTAATTCGGCATTGTGGCTTTAGTATTTAATTCCGATGCAATTTCTGTGTTTCATTGTGAATAAGAAGGTTAGAGGGATACAGTAAATCTGAAGTCAAGCATCGGAATCTAAAACTACTGTCACAGGAATGGTTCAAAACATAGTCAGTAAGAAGAGTCAGTCTTCTTGTACTTAGGTCGGCTTTGTGCCTTTTTTATTTAATTCCGATGCAATTTCTGTGTTTCATCGTCAATAAGAAGGTCCAAGGGATACAGTAAACCTGAAGTGAAGCATCAGAATCTATAACTAGTGACACAGGAATGGTTCAAAGCATAGTCAGTAAGAAGAGTCAGTCTTCTTGTACTTAAGTCGCCATAGTGCCTTTTGTATTTAGTTTCGATGCAATTTCTGTGTTTCATCGTCAATAAGAAGGTCCAAGGGATACAGTAAACCTGGACTGAAGCATCGGAATCTATAACTAGTGTCACATGAATGGTTCAAAATATAGACAGTAAGAGGAGTCAGTCTTCTTGTACTTAATTTGTAATTGTGCTTTTTTGTATTTAATTCCGATGCAATTTCTGTGTTTCATCGTCAATAAGAAGGTCAGAGGGATACAGTAAACCTGAAGTGAAGCATCGGAATCTATAACTAGTGTCACAGGAATGGTTCAAAACATAGTCAGTAAGAAGAGTCAGTCTTCCTGTACTTAAGTCGGCATTGTGCCTTTTCTATTTAATTCCGATGCAATTTCTGTGATTCATCGTCAATAAGAAGGTCCAAGGGATACAGTAAACCTGGAGTGAAGCATCGGAATCTATAACTAGTGACACAGGAATGGTTCAAAACATAGACAGTAGGAAGAGTCAGTCTTCTAGCACTTAAGTCGGCATTGCGCCTTTTGTATTTTATTCCGATGCAATTTCAGTGTTTCATCGTCAATAAGAAGGTCCAAGGGATACAGTAAACCTGAGGTGAAGCATCGGAATCTATAGCTAGTGTCACAGGAATGGTTCAAAACATAGCCAGTAAGAAGAGTCAGACTTCTTGTACATAATTCGGCATTGTGCCTTTTGTATTTAATTCCGATGCAATTTTTGTGTTTCATCGTCAATAAGAAGGTCCAAGGGATACAGTTAACCTGAAGTGAAGCATCGGAATCTATAGCTAGTGTCACAGGAATGGTTCAAACATAGTCAGTAAGAAGAGTCAGTCTTCTTGTACATAAGTCGGCATTGTGATTTTTGTATTTAATTCCGATGCAATTTCTGTATTTCATCGTCAATAAGAAGGTCCAAGGGATACAGTAAACGTTGAGTGAAGCATCGGATTCTATAACTAGTGTCACATGAATGTTTCAAAACATAGTCAGTTAGAAGAGTCAGTCTTCTTGTACGTAATTCGGCATTGTGCCTTTTGTATTTAATTCCGATGCAATGGCTGTGTTTCATCGTCAATAAGAAGGTCAGAGGGATACAGTAAGCCTGAAGTGAAGCATCGGAATCTATAACTAGTGTCACAGGAATGGTTCAAAACATAGTCAGTAAGAAGAGTCAGTCCTCTTGTACTTAAGTCGGCATTGTGCCTTTTGTATTTAATTCCGTTGCAATTTGTGTGTTTCATCGTAAATAAGAATGTCCAAGGGATACAGTTAGCCTGGGGTGAAGCATCGGAAATTATAACTAGTGACACAGAAATGGTTCAGAACATAGACAGTAGGAAGAGTCAATCTTCTTGCACTTAAGTCGGCATTGTGCCTTTTTCTATTTATTTCCGATGTAATTGCTGTGTTTCATCGTCAATGAGTAGGTCCAAGGGATACAGTAAACCTGAAGTGAAGCATCGGAATCTATAACTAGTGTCACGGGAATGGTTCAAAGCATAGTCAGTAAGAAGAGTCAGTCTTCATGTACTTAAGTCGGCATCGTGCCTTATGTATTTAATTCCGATGCAATTTCTGTGTTTCATCGTAAATAAGAAGGTCCAAGAGATACAGTAAGCCTGATGTGAAGCACCGGAATCAATAACTAGTGTTACAGGAATGGTTAAAAACATAGACAGTGGGAAGAGTCAGTCTTCTTGTACTTAAGTCGGCATTGTGCCTTTTGTATTTCATTCCCATGCATTTTCTGTGTTCCATCGTCAACAAGAAGGTCAGAGGGATACAGTAAACCTGAAGTGAAGCATCGGAATCTATAACTAGTGTCACAGGAATGGTTCAAAGCATAGACAGTAGGAAGAGTCAGTCTATTTGTACTTAAGTCGGCATTCTGCCTTTTCTATTTAACTCCGATGCAATTTCTGTGTTTCATCGTCAATAAGAAGGTCCAAGGGATATTGTAAACCTGGAGTGAAGCATCGGAATCTATAACTAGTGTCACAGGAATGGTTCAAGACATAGGCAGTAAGAAGAGTCAGTCTTCTTGTACTAGAGTCGGCATTGTGCCTTTTTTATTTAATTCCGATGCAATTTCTGTATTTCATCGTCAATAAGAAGGTCCAAGGGATATTGTAAACCTGGAGTGAAGCATCGGAATCTATAACTAGTGTCACACGAATGGTTCAAAACATAGTCAGTAATAAGAGACAGTCTTCTTGTACTTAAGTCGGCATTGTGCCTTTTGTATTTTATTCCGATGCAATATCTGTGTTTCATCGTCAATAAGAAGGTCCAAGGGATACAATAAACCTGAAGTGAAGCATCGGAATCTATAACTAGTGTCACAGGGATGGTTCAAAGCATAGACAGTAAGAAGGGTCAGTATTCTTGTACTTACGTGGGCATTGTGCCTTTTGTATTTAATTCCGAAGCAATTTCTGTGTTTCATCTTCAATAGGAAGGTCCAAGGGATACAATAAACCTGAAGTGAATCATCAGAGTCTATAGCTAGTGTCACAGGAATGGTTCAAAACATAGACAGTGGGAAGATTCAGTCTTCTCGTACTTAAGTCGGCAATTTGAATTTTGTATTTAATTCCGATGCAATTTCTTTCTTTCATCGTCAATAAAAAGGTCAGAGGGATACAGTAAACCTAAACTGAAGCTCCGGAATCTATAACTAGTTTCACAGGAATGGTTCAAAACATAGACAGTAGGAAGAATAAGTCTTCTTGTACTTTCGTCGGCATTGTGCCTTTTCTATTTAATTCCTATGCAATTTCTGTGTTTCATCATCAATAAGAAGGTCCAAGGGATATAGTGTACCTAAAGTGAAGCATCGGAATATATAACTAGTGTCACAGGAATGGTTCAAAACATAGACAGTAAGTAGCGTCAGTCTTCTTGTACTAAAGCCAGCACTGTGCCTTTTTTATTTAATTCCGATGCAATTTCTGTGTTTCATCGTCAATAAGAAGGTCCGGGGGTTACAGAAAAACCTGGAGTGAAGCATCGGAATCTATAACTAGTGTCACAGGAATGGTTCAAAACATCGACAGTAAGAAGAGTCAGTCTTCTTGTACTTAATTCGGCTTTGTGCCTTTAGTAATTAATTCCGATGCAATTTCTGTGTTTCATCGTGAATAAGAAGGTCAGAGGGATACAGTAAATCTGAAGTCAAGCATCGGAATCTATAACTAGTGTCACAGGAATGGTTCAAAACATAATCAGTAAGAAGAGTCAGTCTTCTTGTACTTAAGTCGGCTTTGTGCCTTTTATATTTATTTCCGATGCAATTTCTGTGTTTCATCGTCAATAACAAGGTCCAAGGGATACAGTAAACCTGAAGTGAAGCACCGGAATCTATAACTAGTGTCACATGAATGGTTCAAATCATAGTCAGTAAGAAGAGTCAGACTTCTTGTACTTAAGTCGCCATTGTGCCTTTTGTATTTAATTCCGATGCAATTTCTGTGTTTCATCGTCTATAAGAAGGTCCAAGGGATACAGTAAACCTGGAGTGAAGCATCGAAATCTATAACTAGTGTCACAGGAATGGTTCAAAACATAGTCAGTAAGAAGAGTCAGTCTTCTTGTACATAAGTCGGCATTGTGCCTTTTGTTTTTAATTCCGATGCAATTTCTGTGTTTCATCGACAATAAGAAGGTCCAAGGGATACAGTAAACCTAAAGTGAAGCATAGGAATCTATAACTAGTGACACAGGAATGGTTCAAAACATAGACAGTAGGAAGAGTCACTCTTCTTGCACTTAAGTCGGCATTGTGCCTTTTCTTTTGAATTCCGATGCAATTGCTGTGTTTCATCGTCAATAAGAAGGTCCAAGGGATACAGTAAACCTGAAGTGAAACATCGGAATCTATAACTAGTGTAACGGGAATGGTTCAAAACATAGTCAGTAAGAAGGGTCAGTCTTCTGGTACTTAAGTCGGCATTGTGCCTTTTATATTTATTTCCGATGCAATTTCTGTGTTTCATCGTCAATAACAAGGTCCAAGGGATACAGTAAACCTGAAGTGAAGCACCGGAATCTATAACTAGTGTCACAGGAATGGTTCAAAACATAGTCAGTAAGAAGAGTCAGTCTTCTTGTACTTAAGTCGGCTTTGTGCATTTTGTAATTAATTCCTATGCAATTTTTGTGTTTCATCGTCAATAAGAGGGTCTAAGGGATATAGTAATCCTGGAGTGAAGCATCGGAATCTATAACTAGTGTCACAGGAATGGTTCAAAACATAGACAGTAAGTAGCGTCAGTCTTCTTGTACTAAAGTCGGCATTGTGCCTTTTTTATTTAATTTCGATGCAATTTCTGTGTTTCATCGTCAATAAGAAAGTCCAAGGGATACAGTAAACCTGGAGTGAAGCATCGGAATCTATAACTAGTGTCACAGGAATGGTTCAAAACATCGACAGTAAGAAGAGTCAGTCTTGTTGTACTTAATTCGGCTTTGTGCCTTTAGTAATTAATTCCGATGCAATTTCTGTGTTTCATCGTGAATAAGAAGGTCAGAGGGATACAGTAAATCTGAAGTCAAGCATCGGAATCTATAACTAGTGTCACAGGAATGGTTCAAAACATAATCAGTATGAAGAGTCAGTCTTCTTGTACTTAAGTCGGCTTTGTGCCTTTTATATTTATTTCAGATGCAATTTCTGTGTTTCATCGTCAATAAGAAGTTCCAAGGGATACAGAAAACCTGAAGTGAAGCACCGGAATCTATAACTAGTGTCACTTGAATGGTTCAAATCATAGTCAGTAAGAAGAGTCAGACTTCTTGTACTTAAGTCGCCATTGTGCCTTTTGTATTTAATTCCGATGCAATTTCTGTGTTTCATCGTCTATAAGAAGGTCCAAGGGATACAGTAAACCTGGAGTGATGCATCGAAATCTATAACTAGTGTCACATGAATGGTTCAAAACATAGACAGCAAGAAGAGTTAGTCTTCTTGTACTTAATTCGGAATTGTGCCTTTTGTATTTAATTCCGATGCAATTTCTGTGTTTCATCGTCAATATGAAGGTCAGAGGGATACAGTAAACCTGAAGTGAAGCATCGGAATCTATAACTAGTGTCACAGGAATGGTTCAAAACATAGTCAGTAAGAAGAGTCAGTCTTCTTGTACATAAGTCGGCATTGTGCCTTTTGTTTTTAATTCCGATGCAATTTCTGTGTTTCATCGACAATAAGAAGGTCCAAGGGATACAGTAAACCGGGAGTGAAGCTGCGGATACTATAACTAGTGTCACAGGAATGAATCAAGACATAGTCAGTAAGAAGAGTCAGTCTTCTTGTACTAAAGTCGACATTGTGCCTTTTGTATTTAATTCCGATGCATTTTCAGTGTTTCATCGTCAATAAGAAGGTCCAAGGGATACAGTAAACCTGAAGTGCAGCATCGGAAACTATTGCTAGTGTCACAGGAATGGTTCAAACATAGCCAGTAAGAAGAGTCAATCTTCTTGTACATAAGTCGGCATTGTGTCTTTTGTATTTAATTCCAATGCAATTTCTGTGTTTCATCGTCAATACGATGGTCCAAAGGATACAGTAAACCTAAAGTTAAGCATCGGAATCTATAACTAGTATCAGAGGGGTGGTTCAAAACATAGACAGTAAGAAGAGTCAGTATTCTTGTACTTAAGTCGGCATTGTGCCTTTTGTATTTAATTCCGATGCAATTTCTGTGTTTCATCCCAATAAGAAGGTCAGAGGGATACAGTACACCTGAAGTGAAGCACCGGAATCTATAACTAGCGTCACTATAATGGTTCAAAGCATAGGCAGTAGGAAGAGTCAGTCTTCTTGTACTGAAGTCGGCTTTGTGCCTTTTGTATTTAATTCCGATGCAATTTCTGTGTTTCATCGTCAATAAGAAGGTCCAAGGGATACAGTAAACCTGAAGTGAAGCATCGGAATCTATAACTAGTGACACAGGAATGGTTCAAAACATAGACAGTAGGTAGAGTCAGTCTTCTTGCACTTAAGTCGGCATTGTGCCTTTTCTATCTAATTCCGATGCAATTTCCGTGTTTCATCGACAATAAGAAGGTCCAAGGGATACAGTAACCCTGAAGTGAAGCATCGGAATCTATAACTAGCGTCACAGGAATGGTTCAAAACAAAGTCAGTAAGAATAGTCAGGCTTCTTGTACTTAAGTCGGCATTGTGCCTTTTGTATTTAATTCCGTTGCAATTTCTATGTTTCGTCGTCAATATGAAGGACCAAGGGCTACAGTAAACCTGGAGTGAAGCATCGGAATCTATAACTAGTGTCACAGGAATGAATCAAAACATAGTCAGTAAGAAGAGTCAGTCTTCTTGTACTAAAGTCGGCTTTGTGCCTTTTGTATTTAATTCGGATGCAATTTCAGTGTTTCATCGTCAATAAGTAGGTCCAAGGGATACAGTAAACCAGAAGTGAAGCATCGGAATCTATAACTAGTGTCACAGGGATGGTTCAAAGCATAGACAGTAAGAAGAGTCAGTATTCTTGTACTTAAGTTGGCATTGTGCCTTTTGTATTTAATTCCGAAGGAATTTCTGTGTTTCATCTTCAATAAGAAGGTCCAAGGGATACAATAAACCTGAAGTGAAGCATCAGAGTCTGTAGCTAGTGTCACAGGAATGGTTCAAAACATAGTCAGTAAGAAGAGTCAGTCTTCTTGTACATATGTCGGCATTGTGCCTTTTGTATTTAATTCCGATGCAATTTCTGTATTTCATCGTCAATAAGGAGGTCCAAGGGATACAGTAAACCTGAAGTGAAGCATCGTAATCTATAACTAGTGTAACAGGAATGGTTCAAATCTTAGACAGTGGGAAGAGTCAGTCTTCTTGTACTTAAGTCGGCAATGTGACTTTCGTATTTAATTCCGATGCAATTTCTTTGTTTCATCGTCAAGAAGAAGGTCAGAGGGATACAGTAAACCTGAACTGAAGCACCGGAATCTATAACTAGTGTCACAGGAATGGTTCAAAACATAGACAGTAGGAAGAGTCAGTCTTATTGTACTTACGTCGGCATTGTGCCTTTTCTATTTAATTCCTATGCAATTTCTGTGTTTCACCGTCTATAAGAATGTCCAAGGGATATAGTATACCTGGAGTGAAGCATCGGAATCTATAACTAGTGTCACAGGAATGGTTGAAAACATAGACAGTAGGAAGAGTCAGTCTTCCTGCACTTAAGTCGGCATTGTGCCTTTTCTATCTAATTCCGATGCAATTGATGTGTTTCATCGTCAATAAGAAGGTCCAAGGGATACAGTAAACCTGAAGTGAAACATCGGAATCTATAACTAGTGTCACAGGAATGGTTCAAAGCATAGTCAGTAAGAAGAGTCAGTCTTCTTGTACTTAAGTCGGCATTGTGCCTTTTGTATTTAATTCCGATGCAATTTCTATGTTTCATCGCTAACAAGAAGGTCCAGGGGATACAGTAAACCTGGAGTGAAGCAGCGGAATCTATAACTAGTGTCACAGGAATGAATCAAAACATAGTCAGTAAGAAGAGTCAGTCTTCTTGTACTAAAGTCGGCATTGTGCCTTTTGTATTTAATTCCGATGCAATTTCAGTGTTTCATCGTCAATAAGAAGGTCCATGGGATACAGTAAACCTGAAGTGAAGCATCGGAACCTATAGCTAGTGTCACAGGAATGGTTCAAAACATAGAAAGTAAGAAGAGTCAGTCTTCTTGTACATAAGTCGGCATTGTGCCTTTTGCATTTTATTCCGATGCAATTTTTGTGTTTCATAGTCAATAAGAAGGTCAGAAGGATACAGTTAACCTGAAGTGAAGCATCGGAATATATAGCTAGTGTCACAGGAATGGTTCAAACATAGTCAGTAAGAATAGTCAGTCGTCTTGTACATTAGTCGGCATTGTGCATTTTGTATTTAATTCCGATGCAATTTATGTGTTTCATCGTCAATAAGAAGGTCCAAGGGATACAGTAAACCTGAAGTGAAGCATCGGAAAATATAACTAGTGTAACAGGAATGGTTCAAAACATAGACAATGGGAAGAGTCGGTCTTCTTGTACATTAGTAGGCATTGCGACTTTTGAATTTAATTCTGATGCAATTTCTGTATTTCATCGTTAATAAGAAAGTCAGAGGGATACAGTAAACCTGGAGTGAAGCATCGGAATCTATAACTAGTGTCACAGGAATGAATCAAAACATAGTCAGTAAGAAGAGTCAGTCTTCTTTTACTAAAGTCGGCATTGTGCCTTTTGTATTTAATTCCGATGCAATTTCAGTGTTTCATCGTCAATTAGAAGGTCCAAGGGATACAATAAACTTGAAGTGAATCATCAGAGCCTATAGGTAGTGTCACAGGAATGGTTCAAAACATAGACACTGGGAAGAGTCAGTCTTCTTGTACTTAAGTCGGCAATGTGACTTTTGTATTTAATTCCGATGCAATTTCCTTGTTTCATCGTCAATAAGAAGGTCAGAGGGATACAGTAAACCTGAACTGAAGCACCGGAATCTATAACTAGTGTCACAGGAATGGTTCAAAACATAGACAGTAGGAAGAGTCAGTCTTCTTGTACTTACGTCGGCATTGTGCCTTTTCTATTTAATTCCTATGCAATTTCTGTGATTCATCGTCAATAAGAAGGTCCAAGGGATATAGTATACCTGGAGTGAAGCATCGGAATCTATAACTAGTGTCACAGGAATGGTTCAAAACATAGACAGTAGGTAGCGTCAGTCTTCTTGTACTAAAGTCAGCACTGTGCCTTTTTTATTTAATTCCGGTGCAATTTCTGTGTTTCATCGTCAATAAGAAGGTCCAAGGGATACAGTAAACCTGGAGTGAAGCATCGGAATCTATAACTAGCGTCACAGGAATGATTCAGAACATCGACAGTAAGAAGAGTCAGTCTTCTTGTACTTAATTCGGCATTGTGGCTTTAGTATTTAATTCCGATGCAATTTCTGTGTTTCATTGTGAATAAGAAGGTTAGAGGGATACAGTAAATCTGAAGTCAAGCATCGGAATCTAAAACTACTGTCACAGGAATGGTTCAAAACATAGTCAGTAAGAAGAGTCAGTCTTCTTGTACTTAGGTCGGCTTTGTGCCTTTTTTATTTAATTCCGATGCAATTTCTGTGTTTCATCGTCAATAAGAAGGTCCAAGGGATACAGTAAACCTGAAGTGAAGCATCAGAATCTATAACTAGTGACACAGGAATGGTTCAAAGCATAGTCAGTAAGAAGAGTCAGTCTTCTTGTACTTAAGTCGCCATAGTGCCTTTTGTATTTAGTTTCGATGCAATTTCTGTGTTTCATCGTCAATAAGAAGGTCCAAGGGATACAGTAAACCTGGACTGAAGCATCGGAATCTATAACTAGTGTCACATGAATGGTTCAAAATATAGATAGTAAGAGGAGTCAGTCTTCTTGTACTTAATTTGTAATTGTGCTTTTTTGTATTTAATTCCGATGCAATTTCTGTGTTTCATCGTCAATAAGAAGGTCAGAGGGATACAGTAAACCTGAAGTGAAGCATCGGAATCTATAACTAGTGTCACAGGAATGGTTCAAAACATAGTCAGTAAGAAGAGTCAGTCTTCCTGTACTTAAGTCGGCATTGTGCCTTTTCTATTTAATTCCGATGCAATTTCTGTGATTCATCGTCAATAAGAAGGTCCAAGGGATACAGTAAACCTGGAGTGAAGCATCGGAATCTATAACTAGTGACACAGGAATGGTTCAAAACATAGACAGTAGGAAGAGTCAGTCTTCTAGCACTTAAGTCGGCATTGCGCCTTTTGTATTTTATTCCGATGCAATTTCAGTGTTTCATCGTCAATAAGAAGGTCCAAGGGATACAGTAAACCTGAGGTGAAGCATCGGAATCTATAGCTAGTGTCACAGGAATGGTTCAAAACATAGCCAGTAAGAAGAGTCAGACTTCTTGTACATAATTCGGCATTGTGCCTTTTGTATTTAATTCCGATGCAATTTTTGTGTTTCATCGTCAATAAGAAGGTCCAAGGGATACAGTTAACCTGAAGTGAAGCATCGGAATCTATAGCTAGTGTCACAGGAATGGTTCAAACATAGTCAGTAAGAAGAGTCAGTCTTCTTGTACATAAGTCGGCGTTGTGATTTTTGTATTTAATTCCGATGCAATTTCTGTATTTCATCGTCAATAAGAAGGTCCAAGGGATACAGTAAACGTTGAGTGAAGCATCGGATTCTATAACTAGTGTCACATGAATGTTTCAAAACATAGTCAGTTAGAAGAGTCAGTCTTCTTGTACGTAATTCGGCATTGTGCCTTTTGTATTTAATTCCGATGCAATGGCTGTGTTTCATCGTCAATAAGAAGGTCAGAGGGATACAGTAAGCCTGAAGTGAAGCATCGGAATCTATAACTAGTGTCACAGGAATGGTTCAAAACATAGTCAGTAAGAAGAGTCAGTCCTCTTGTACTTAAGTCGGCATTGTGCCTTTTGTATTTAATTCCGTTGCAATTTGTGTGTTTCATCGTAAATAAGAATGTCCAAGGGATACAGTTAGCCTGGGGTGAAGCATCGGAAATTATAACTAGTGACACAGAAATGGTTCAGAACATAGACAGTAGGAAGAGTCAATCTTCTTGCACTTAAGTCGGCATTGTGCCTTTTTCTATTTATTTCCGATGTAATTGCTGTGTTTCATCGTCAATGAGTAGGTCCAAGGGATACAGTAAACCTGAAGTGAAGCATCGGAATCTATAACTAGTGTCACGGGAATGGTTCAAAGCATAGTCAGTAAGAAGAGTCAGTCTTCATGTACTTAAGTCGGCATCGTGCCTTATGTATTTAATTCCGATGCAATTTCTGTGTTTCATCGTAAATAAGAAGGTCCAAGAGATACAGTAAGCCTGATGTGAAGCACCGGAATCAATAACTAGTGTTACAGGAATGGTTAAAAACATAGACAGTGGGAAGAGTCAGTCTTCTTGTACTTAAGTCGGCATTGTGCCTTTTGTATTTCATTCCCATGCATTTTCTGTGTTCCATCGTCAACAAGAAGGTCAGAGGGATACAGTAAACCTGAAGTGAAGCATCGGAATCTATAACTAGTGTCACAGGAATGGTTCAAAGCATAGACAGTAGGAAGAGTCAGTCTATTTGTACTTAAGTCGGCATTCTGCCTTTTCTATTTAACTCCGATGCAATTTCTGTGTTTCATCGTCAATAAGAAGGTCCAAGGGATATTGTAAACCTGGAGTGAAGCATCGGAATCTATAACTAGTGTCACAGGAATGGTTCAAGACATAGGCAGTAAGAAGAGTCAGTCTTCTTGTACTAGAGTCGGCATTGTGCCTTTTTTATTTAATTCCGATGCAATTTCTGTATTTCATCGTCAATAAGAAGGTCCAAGGGATATTGTAAACCTGGAGTGAAGCATCGGAATCTATAACTAGTGTCACACGAATGGTTCAAAACATAGTCAGTAATAAGAGACAGTCTTCTTGTACTTAAGTCGGCATTGTGCATTTGTATTTTATTCCGATGCAATATCTGTGTTTCATCGTCAATAAGAAGGTCCAAGGGATACAATAAACCTGAAGTGAAGCATCGGAATCTATAACTAGTGTCACAGGGATGGTTCAAAGCATAGACAGTAAGAAGGGTCAGTATTCTTGTACTTACGTGGGCATTGTGCCTTTTGTATTTAATTCCGAAGCAATTTCTGTGTTTCATCTTCAATAGGAAGGTCCAAGGGATACAATAAACCTGAAGTGAATCATCAGAGTCTATAGCTAGTGTCACAGGAATGGTTCAAAACATAGACAGTGGGAAGATTCAGTCTTCTCGTACTTAAGTCGGCAATTTGAATTTTGTATTTAATTCCGATGCAATTTCTTTCTTTCATCGTCAATAAAAAGGTCAGAGGGATACAGTAAACCTAAACTGAAGCTCCGGAATCTATAACTAGTTTCACAGGAATGGTTCAAAACATAGACAGTAGGAAGAATAAGTCTTCTTGTACTTTCGTCGGCATTGTGCCTTTTCTATTTAATTCCTATGCAATTTCTGTGTTTCATCATCAATAAGAAGGTCCAAGGGATATAGTGTACCTAAAGTGAAGCATCGGAATATATAACTAGTGTCACAGGAATGGTTCAAAACATAGACAGTAAGTAGCGTCAGTCTTCTTGTACTAAAGCCAGCACTGTGCCTTTTTTATTTAATTCCGATGCAATTTCTGTGTTTCATCGTCAATAAGAACGTCCGGGGGTTACAGAAAAACCTGGAGTGAAGCATCGGAATCTATAACTAGTGTCACAGGAATGGTTCAGATCATCGACAGTAAGAAGGGTCAGTCTTCTTGTACTTAATTCGGCATTGTGAGTTTAGTATTTAATTCCGATGCAATTTCTGTGTTTCATTGTGAATAAGAAGGTCAGAGGGATACAGTAAATCTGAAGTCAAGCATCGGAATCCATTATTAGTGTCACAGGAATGGTTCAACACATAGTCAGTAAGAAGAGTCAGTCTTCTTGTACTTAAGTCGGCATTGTGCCTTTTATATTTATTTTCGATGCAATTTCTGTGTTTCATCGTCAATAAGAAGGTCCAAGGGATACAGTAAACCTGAAGTGAAGCACCGGAATCTATAACTAGTGACACATGAATGGTTCAAATCATAGTCAGTAAGAAGAGTCAGACTTCTTGTACTTAAGTCGCCATAGTGCCTTTTGTATTTAATATCGATGCAATTTCTGTGATTCATCGTCAATAAGAAGGTCCAAGGGATACAGTAAACCTGGACTGAAGCATCGGAATCTATAACTAGTGTCACATGAATGGTTCAAAATATAGACAGTAAGAGGAGTCAGTCTTCTTGTACTTAATTTGGAATTTTGCCTTTTGTATTTAATTCCGATGCAATTTCTGTGATTCATCGTCAATACGAAGGTCAGAGGGATACAGTAAACCTGAAGTGAAGCATTGGAATCTATAACTAGTGACACAGGAATGGTTCAAAACATAGTCAGTAAGAAGAGCCAGTCTTCCTGTATTTAAGTCGGCATTGTGCCTTTTCTATTTAATTCCGATGCAATTTCTGTGATTCATCTTCAATAAGAAGGTCCAAGGGATACTGTAAACCTGGAGTGAAGCATCGGAATCTATAACTTGTGACACAGGAATGGTTCAAAACATAGACAGTAGGAAGAGTCAGTCTTCATGCACTTAAGTCGGCATTGTGCCTTTTCTATTTAATTCCGATGCAATTGATGTGTTTCATCGTCAATAAGAAGGTCCAAGGGCTATAGTAAACCTGAAGTGAAACAGCGGAATCTATAACTAGTGTCACAGGAATGGTTCAAAACATAGTCAGCAAGAAGAGTCAGTCTTCTTGTACTTAAGTCGGCATTGTGCCTTTTGCATTTAATTCCGATGCAATTTCTATGTTTCATCGTCAATAAGAAGGTCCAGGGGATACAGTAAACCTGGAGTGAAGCAGCGGAATCTATAACTAGTGTCACAGGAATGAATCAAAACATAGTCAGTAAGAAGAGTCAGTCTTCTTGTACTAAGGTTGGCATTGTGCTTTTTGTATTTAATTCCGATGCAATTTCAGTGTTTCAGCGTCAATAAGAAGGTCAAAGGGATACAGTAAACCTGAGGTGAAGCATCGGAATCTATAGCTAGTGTCACAGGAATGGTTCATAACATAGCCAGTAAGAAGAGTCAGTCTTCTTGTACATAAGTCGGCATTGTGCCTTTTGTATTTAATTCCGATGCAATTTTTGTGTTTCATCGTCAATAAGAAGGTCCAAGGGATACAGTTAACCTTAAGTGAAGCATCGGAATCTATAGCTAGTGTCACAGGAATGGTTAAAAAATAGTCAGTAAGAAGAGTCAGTCTTCACGTACATAAGTCGGCATTGTGATTTTTGTATTTAACTGCGATGCATTTTCTGTGTTTCATCGTCAATAAGAAGGTCCAAGGGATACAGTAAACCTGAAGTGAAGCATCGGAATCTATAACTAGTGTAACATGATTGGTTCAAAACATAGACAGTGGGAAGAGTCAGTCTTCTTGTACTTAAGTCGGCATTGTGACTTTTGTATTTAATTCTGATGCAATTTCTGTGTTTCATCGTTAATAAGAAGGAGAGAGGGATACAGTAAACCTGAAGTGAAGCATCGGAATCTATAACTAGTGTCACAGGAATGGTTCAAAACATAGACAGTAGGAAGAGTCAGTCTTCTTCTACTTAAGTCGGCATTGTGCCTTTTCTATTTAATTCCTATGCAATTTCTGTGTTTCATCGTCAATAAGAAGGTCCAAGGGATACAGTAAACCTGGAGTGAAGCATCGGAATCTATAACTAGTGTCACAGGAATGGTTCAAAACATCGACAGTAAGAAGAGTCAGTCGTCTTGTACTTAATTCGGCATTGTGCCTTTAGTATTTAATTCCGATGCTATTTCAGTGTTTCATTGTCAATAAGAATGTCCATGGGATACAGTGAACCTGAAGTGAAGCATCGGAATCTATAACTAGTGTCACATGTATGGTTCAAATCATAGTCAGTAAGAAGAGTCAGACGTCTTGTACTTATGTCGCCATTGTGCCATATGAATTTAATTCCGATGCAATTTCTGTGTTTCATCGTCAATAAGAAGGTCCAAGTTATACTGTAAACGTTGAGTAAAGCATCGGATTCTATAACTAGTGTCACATAAATGTTTCAAAACATAGTCAGTTAGAAGAGTCAGTCTTCTTGTACGTAATTCGGCATTGTGCCTTTTGTATTTAATTCCGATGCAATGGCTGTGTTTCATCGTCAGTAAGAAGGTCAGAGGGATACAGTAATCCTGAAGTGAAGCATCGGAATCTATAATTAGTGTCACAGGAATGGTTCAAAACATAGTCAGTAAGAAGAGTCAGTCCTCTTGTACTTAAGTCGGCATTGTGCCTTTTGTATTTATTTCCGATGCAATTTGTGTGTTTCATCGTAAATAAGAAGGTCCAAGGGATACAGTAAACCTGGAGAGAAGCATCGGAATCTATAACTAGTGACACAGAAATGGTTCAGAACATAGACAGTAGGAAGAGTCAGTCTTCTTGCACTTAAGTCGGCATTGTGCTTTTTCTATTTATTTCCGCTGCAATTGCTGTGTTTCATCGTCAATGAGAAGGTCCAAGGGATACAGTAAACCTGAAGTGAAGCATCGGAATCTATAACTAGTGTCACGGGAATGGTTCAAAGCATAGTCAGTAAGAAGAGTCAGTCTTCATGTACTTAAGTTGGCATTGTGCCTTATGTATTTAATTCCGATGCAATTTCTGTGTTTCATCGTAAATAAGAAGGTCCAAGAGATACAGTAAGCCTGATGTGAAGCATCGGAATCAATAACTAGTGTCACAGGAATGGTTAAAAACTTAGAATGTGGGAAGAGTAAGTCTTCTTGTACTTAAGTCGGCATTGTGCCTTTTGTATTTCATTCCCATGCATTTTCTGTGTTCCATCGTCAACAAGAAGGTCAGAGGGATGCAGTAAGCCTGAAGTGAAGCATCGGAATCTATAACTAGTGTCACAGGAATGGTTCAAAGCATAGACAGTAGGAAGAGTCAGTCTATTTGTACTTAAGTCGGCATTCTGCCTTTTCTATTTAACTCCGATGTAATTTCTGTGTTTCATCGTCAATAAGAAGGCCCAAGGGATATTGTAAACCTGGAGTGAAGCATCGGAATCTATTACTAGTGTCACAGGAATGGTTCAAGACATAGGCAGTAAGAAGAGTCAGTCTTCTTGTACTAGGGTCGGCATTGTGCCTTTTTTATTTAATATCGATGCAATTTCTGTATTTCATCGTCAAAAAGAAAGTTTAAGGGATACAGTAAACCTGAAGTGAAGCATCGGAATCTATAACTAGTGTCACATGAATGGTTCAAAACATAGTCAGTAAGAAGAGTCAGTCTTCTTGTACTTAAGTCGGCATAGTGCCTTTTGTATTTAATTCCGATGCAATTTCAGTGTTTCATCGTCAATAAGAAGGTCCAAGGGATACAGTAAACCAGAAGTGAAGCATCGGAATATATAACGAGTGTCACAGGGATGGTTCAAAACATAGACAGTAAGAAGAGTCAGTATTCTTGTACTTAAGTGGGCATTGTGCCTTTTGTATTTAATTCCGAAGCAATTTCTGTGTTTCATCTTCAATAAGAAGGTCCAAGGGATACAATAAACCTGAAGTTAATCATCAGAGTCCATAGCTAGTGTCACAGGAATGCTTCAAAACATAGACAGTGGAAAGAGTCAGTCTTCTTGTACTTAAGTCGGCAATGTGACTTTTGTATTTAATTCCGATGCAATTTCTTTGTTTCATCGTCAATAAGAAGGTCAGAGGGATACAGTAAACCTGAACTGAAGCGCCGGAATCTATAACTAGTGTCACAGGAATGGTTCAAAACATAGACAGTAGGAAGAGTCAGTCTTCTTGTACTTACGTCGGCATTGTGCCTTTTTTATTTAATTCCGATGCAATATCTGTGTTTCATCATCAATAAGAAGGTCCAAGGGATACAGTAAACCTGAAGTGAAGCATCAGAATCTATAACTAGTGCCACAGGAATGGTTCAAAGCATAGTCAGTAAGAAGATTCAGTCTTCTTGTACTTAAGTCGGCATTGTGCCTTTTATATTTATTTTCGATGCAATTTCTGTGTTTCATCGTCAATAAGAAGGTCCAAGGGATACAGTAAACCTGAAGTGAAGCACCGGAATCTATAACTAGTGTCACATGAATGGTTCAAATAATAGTCAGTAAGAAGAGTCAGATTTCTTGTACTTAAGTCGCCATAGTGCCTTTTTAGTTTAATTTCGATGCAATTTCTGTGTTTCATCGTCAATAAGAAGTTCCAAGGGATACAGTAAACCTGGACTGACGCATTGGAATCTATAACTAGTGTCACATGAATGGTTCAAAATATAGACAGTAAGAGGAGTCAGTCTTCTTGTACTTAATTTGGAATTGTGCCTTTTGTATTTAATTCCGATGCAATTTCTGTGTTTCATCGTCAATAAGAAGGTCAGAGGGATACAGTAAACCTGAAGTGAAGCATCGGAATCTATAACTAGTGTCACAGGAATGGTCCAAAACGTAGTCAGTAAGAAGAGTCAGTCTTCCTGTACTTAAGTCGGCAATGTGCCTTTTCTATTTAATTCCGATGCAATTTCTGTGATTCATCGTCAATAAGAAGGTCCAAGGGATACAGTAAACCTGGAGTGAAGCATCGGAATCTATAACTAGTGACACAGGAATGGTTCAAAGCATAGACAGTAGGAAGAGTCAGTCTTCTTGCACTTAAGTCGGCATTGTGCCTTTTCTATTTAATTCCGATGCAATTGATGTGTTTCATCGTCAATAAGAAGGTCCAAGGGCTACAGTAAACCTGAAGTGAAACATCGGAATCTATTACTAGTGTCACAGGAATGGTTCAAAACATAGTCAGTAAGAAGAGTCAGTCTTTGTGTACTTAAGTCGGCATTGTGCCTTTTGTATTTAATTCCGATGCAATTTCTATGTTTCATCGTCAATAAGAAGGTCCAAGGGATTCAGTTAACCTGAAGTGAAGCATCGGAATCTATAGCTAGTGTCACAGGAATGGTTCAAACATAGTCAGTAAGAAGAGTCAGTCTTCATGTACATAAGTCGGCATTGTGATTTTCGTATTTAATTCCGATGCAATGTCTGTGTTTCATCGTCAATAAGAAGGTCCAAGGGATACAGTAAACCTGAAGTGAAGCATCGGAATCTATAACTAGTATAACAGGAATGGTTCAAAACATAGACAGTGGGAAGAGTCAGTCATCTTGTACTTAAGTCGGCATTGTGACTTTTGTATTTAATTCTGATGCAATTTCTGTGTTTCATCGTTAATAAAAAGGAGAGAGCGATACAGTAAACCTGAAGTGAAGCATCTGAATCTATAACTAGTGTCACAGGAATGGTTCAAATCATAGACTGTAGGAAGAGTCAGTCTTCTTGTACTTAAGTCGGCATTGAGCCTTTTCTATTTAATTCCTATGCAATTTCTGTGTTTCATCGTCAATAAGGAGGTCCAAGGGATAGGGTAAACCTGGAGTGAAGCATCGGAATCAATAACTAGTGTCACAGGAATGGTTCAAAACATAGACAGTAAGTAGCGTCAGTCTTCTTGTACTTAAGTCGGCATTGTGCCTTTTTTATTTAATTCCGATGCAATTTCTGTGTTTCATCGTCTATAAGAAGGTCCAAGGGATACAGTAAACCTGGAGTGATGCATCGGAATCTATGACTAGGGTCACAGGAATGGTTCAAAAACATCGACAGTAAGAAGAGTCAGTATTCATGTACTTAATTCGGCATCGTGCCTTTAGTATTTAATTCCGAAGCAATTTCTGAGTTTCATCGTCAATAAGAAGGTCAGAGGGATACAGTAAACCTGAAGTGAAGCATCGGAATCTATAACTAGTGTCACAGGAATGGTTCAAAGCATAGTCAGTAAGAAGAGTCCGTCTTCTTGTACTCAAGTCGGCATTGTGCTTTTGTATTTAATTCCGATGCAATTTCTGTGTTTCATCATCAATAAGAAGGTCCAAGGGATATAGTGTACCTAAAGTGAAGCATCGGAATATATAACTAGTGTCACAGGAATGGTTCAAAACATAGACAGTAAGTAGCGTCAGTCTTCTTGTACTAAAGCCAGCACTGTGCCTTTTTTATTTAATTCCGATGCAATTTCTGTGTTTCATCGTCAATAAGAAGGTCCGAGGGATACAGAAAAACCTGGAGTGAAGCATCGGAATCTATAACTAGTGTCACAGGAATGGTTCAGATCATCGACAGTAAGAAGAGTCAGTCTTCTTGTACTTAATTCGGCATTGTGAGTTTAGTATTTAATTCCGATGCAATTTCTGTGTTTCATTGTGAATAAGAAGGTCAGAGGGATACAGTAAATCTGAAGTCAAGCATCGGAATCTATTATTAGTGTCACAGGAATGGTTCAACACATAGTCAGTAAGAAGAGTCAGTCTTCTTGTACTTATGTCGGCATTGTGCCTTTTATATTTATTTTCGATGCAATTTCTGTGTTTCATCGTCAATAAGAAGGTCCAAGGGATACAGTAAACCTGAAGTGAAGCACCGGAATCTATAACTAGTGACACATGAATGGTTCAAATCATAGTCAGTAAGAAGAGTCAGACTTCTTGTACTTAAGTCGCCATAGTGCCTTTTGTATTTAATATCGATGCAATTTCTGTGATTCATCGTCAATAACAAGGTCCAAGGGATACAGTAAACCTGGACTGAAGCATCGGAATCTATAACTAGTGTCACATGAATGGTTCAAAATATAGACAGTAAGAGGAGTCAGTCTTCTTGTACTTAATTTGGAATTTTGCCTTTTGTATTTAATTCCGATGCAATTTCTGTGATTCATCGTCAATAAGAAGGTCAGAGGGATACAGTAAACCTGAGGTGAAGCATCGGAATCTATAACTAGTGACACAGGAATGGTTCAAAACATAGTCAGTAAGAAGAGCCAGTCTTCCTGTATTTAAGTCGGCATTGTGCCTTTTCTATTTAATTCCGATGCAATTTCTGTGATTCATCTTCAATAAGAAGGTCCAAGGGATACTGTAAACCTGGAGTGAAGCATCGGAATCTATAACTAGTGACACAGGAATGGTTCAAAACATAGACAGTAGGAAGAGTCAGTCTTCATGCACTTAAGTCGACATTGTGCCTTTTCTATTTAATTCCGATGCAATTGATGTGTTTCATCGTCAATAAGAAGGTCCAAGGGCTATAGTAAACCTGAAGTGAAACATCGGAATCTATAACTAGTGTCACAGGAATGGTTCAAACCATAGTCAGTAAGAAGAGTCAGTCTTCTTGTACTTAAGTCGGCATTGTGCCTTTTGTATTTAATTCCGATGCAATTTCTATGTTTCATCGTCAATAAGAAGGTCCAGGGGATACAGTAAACCTGGAGTGAAGCAGCGGAATCTATAACTAGTGTCACAGGAATGAATCAAAACATAGTCAGTAAGAAGAGTCAGTCTTCTTGTACTAAGGTTGGCATTGTGCTTTTTGTATTTAATTCCGATGCAATTTCAGTGTTTCAGCGTCAATAAGAAGGTCAAAGGGATACAGTAAACCTGAGGTGAAGCATCGGAATCTATAGCTAGTGTCACAGGAATGGTTCATAACATAGCCAGTAAGAAGAGTCAGTCTTCTTGTACATAAGTCGGCATTGTGCCTTTTGTATTTAATTCCGATGCAATTTTTGTGTTTCATCGTCAATAAGAAGGTCCAAGGGATACAGTTAACCTTAAGTGAAGCATCGGAATCTATAGCTAGTGTCACAGGAATGGTTAAAAAATAGTCAGTAAGAAGAGTCAGTCTTCACGTACATAAGTCGGCATTGTGATTTTTGTATTTAACTCCGATGCATTTTCTGTGTTTCATCGTCAATAAGAAGGTCCAAGGGATACAGTAAACCTGAAGTGAAGCATCGGAATCTATATCTAGTGTAACATGATTGGTTCAAAACATAGACAGTGGGAAGAGTCAGTCTTCTTGTACTTATGTCGGCATTGTGACTTTTGTATTTAATTCTGATGCAATTTCTGTGTTTCATCGTCAATAAGAAGGTCCAAGGGATACAGTAAACCTGGAGTGAAGCATCGGAATCTATAACTAGTGTCACAGGAATGGTTCAAAACATCGACAGTAAGAAGAGTCAGTCGTCTTGTACTTAATTCGGCATTGTGCCTTTAGTATTTAATTCCGATGCTATTTCAGTGTTTCATTGTCAATAAGAATGTCCATGGGATACAGTGAACCTGAAGTGAAGCATCGGAATCTATAACTAGTGTCACATGTATGGTTCAAATCATAGTCAGTAAGAAGAGTCAGACGTCTTGTACTTATGTCGCCATTGTGCCTTTTGTAATTTATTCCGATACAATATCTGTGTTTCATCGTCAATAAGAAGGTCCAAGGGATACAGTAAACCTGAAGTGAAGCATCGGAATCTATAACTAGTGTCACATGAATGGTTCAAAACATAGTCAGTAAGAAGAGTCAGTCTTCTTGTACTTAAGTCGGCATAGTGCCTTTTGTATTTAATTCCGATGCAATTTCAGTGTTTCATCGTCAATAAGAAGGTCCAAGGGATACAGTAAACCAGAAGTGAAGCATCGGAATCTATAACGAGTGTCACAGGGATGGTTCAAAACATAGACAGTAAGAAGAGTCAGTATTCTTGTACTTAAGTGGGCATTGTGCCTTTTGTATTTAATTTCGAAGCAATTTCTGTGTTTCATCTTCAATAAGAAGGTCCAAGGGATACAATAAACCTGAAGTTAATCATCAGAGTCTATAGCTAGTGTCACAGGAATGGTTCAAAACATAGACAGTGGAAAGAGTCAGTCTTCTTGTACTTAAGTCGGCAATGTGACTTTTGTATTTAATTCCGATGCAATTTCTTTGTTTCATCGTCAATAAGAAGGTCAGAGGGATACAGTAAACCTGAACTGAAGCGCCGGAATCTATAAGTAGTGTCACAGGAATGGTTCAAAACATAGACAGTAGGAAGAGTCAGTCTTCTTGTACTTACGTCGGCATTGTGCCTTTTCTATTTAATTCCTATGCAATTTCTGTGTTTCATCGTCAATAAGAATTTCCAAGGGATATAGTATACCTGGAGTGAAGCATCGGAATCTATAACTAGTGTCACAGGAATGGTTCAAAACATAGACAGTAAGTACCGTCAGTCTTCTTGTACTAAAGTCAGCACTGTGCCTTTTTTATTTAATTCCGATGCAATTTCTGTGTTTCATCGTCAAAAAGAAGGTCCAAGGAGTACAGTAAACCTGGAGTGAAGCATCGGAATCTATAACTAGTGTCACAGGAATGGTTCAAAACATAATCAGTAGGAATAGTCTGTCTTGTTGTACTTAAGTCGGCATAGTGCCTTTTATATTTATTTTCGATGCAATTTCTGTGTTTCATCGTCAATAAGAAGGTCCAAGGGATACAGTAAACCTGAAGTGAAGCACCGGAATCTATAACTAGTGTCACATGAATGGTTCAAATAATAGTCAGTAAGAAGAGTCAGATTTCTTGTACTTACGTCGCCATAGTGCCTTTTTAATTTAATTTCGATGCAATTTCTGTGTTTCATCGTCAATAAGAAGTTCCAAGGGATACAGTAAACCTGGACTGACGCATTGGAATCTATAACTAGTGTCACATGAATGGTTCAAAATATAGACAGTAAGAAAAGTCAGTCTTCTTGTACTTAATTTGGAATTGTGCCTTTTGTATTTAATTCCGATGCAATTTCTGTGTTTCATCGTCAATAAGAAGGTCAGAGGGATACAGTAAACCTGAAGTGAAGCATCGGAATCTATAACTAGTGTCACAGGAATGGTTCAAAACGTAGTCAGTAAGAAGAGTCAGTCTTCCTGTACTTAAGTCGGCAATGTGCCTTTTCTATTTAATTCCGATGCAATTTCTGTGATTCATCGTCAATAAGAAGGTCCAAGGGATACAGTAAACCTGGAGTGAAGCATCGGAATCTATAACTAGTGACACAGGAATGGTTCAAAGCATAGACAGTAGGAAGAGTCAGTCTTCTTGCACTTAAGTCGGCATTGTGCCTTTTCTATTTAATTCCGATGCAATTGATGTGTTTCATCGTCAATAAGAAGGTCCAAGGGCTACAGTAAACCTGAAGTGAAACATCGGAATCTATTACTAGTGTCACAGGAATGGTTCAAAACATAGTCAGTAAGAAGAGTCAGTCTTCGTGTACTTAAGTCGGCATTGTGCCTTTTGTATTTAATTCCGATGCAATTTCTATGTTTCATCGTCAATAAGAAGGTCCAAGGGATACAGTAAACCTGGAGTGAAGCAGCGGAATCTATAACTAGTGTCACAGGAATGAATCAAAGCATAATCAGTAAGAAGAGTCAGTCTTCTTGTACATAAGTCGGCATTGTGCCTTTTGTATTAAATTCCGATGCAATTTTTGTGTTTGATCGTCAATAAGAAGGTCCAAGGGATTCAGTTAACCTGAAGTGAAGCATCGGAATCTATAGCTACTGTCACAGGAATGGTTCAAACATAGTCAGTAAGAAGAGTCAGTCTTCATGTACATAAGTCGGCATTGTGATTTTCGTATTTAATTCCGATGCAATGTCTGTGTTTCATCGTCAATAAGAAGGTCCAAGGGATACAGTAAACCTGAAGTGAAGCATCGGAATCTATAACTAGTATAACAGGAATGGTTCAAAACATAGACAGTGGGAAGAGTCAGTCATCTTGTACTTAAGTCGGCATTGTGACTTTTGTATTTAATTCTGATGCAATTTCTGTGTTTCATCGTTAATAAGAAGGAGAGAGCGATACAGTAAACCTGAAGTGAAGCATCTGAATCTATAACTAGTGTCACAGGAATGGTTCAAATCATAGACTGTAGGAAGAGTCAGTCTTCTTGTACTTAAGTCGGCATTGAGCCTTTTCTATTTAATTCCTATGCAATTTCTGTGTTTCATCGTCAATAAGGAGGTCCAAGGGATAGGGTAAACCTGGAGTGAAGCATCGGAATCAATAACTAGTGTCACAGGAATGGTTCAAAACATAGACAGTAAGTAGCGTCAGTCTTCTTGTACTTCAGTCGGCATTGTGCCTTTTTTATTTTATTCCGATGCAATTTCTGTGTTTCATCGTCTATAAGAAGGTCCAAGGGATACAGTAAACCTGGAGTGATGCATCGGAATCTATAACTAGGGTCACAGGAATGGTTCAAAAGCATCGACAGTAAGAAGAGTCAGTATTCTTGTACTTAATTCGGCATCGTGCCTTTAGTATTTAATTCCGAAGCAATTTCTGAGTTTCATCGTCAATAAGGAGGTCCAAGGGATAGGGTAAACCTGGAGTGAAGCATCGGAATCAATAACTAGTGTCACAGGAATGGTTCAAAACATAGACAGTAAGTAGCGTCAGTCTTCTTGTACTTAAGTCGGCATTGTGCCTTTTTTATTTTATTCCGATGCAATTTCTGTGTTTCATCGTCTATAAGAAGGTCCAAGGGATACAGTAAACCTGGAGTGATGCATCGGAATCTATAACTAGGGTCACAGGAATGGTTCAAAAGCATCGACAGTAAGAAGAGTCAGTATTCTTGTACTTAATTCGGCATCGTGCCTTTAGTATTTTATTCCGATGCAATTTCTGTGCTTCATCGTCAATAAGAAGGTCCAAGGGATACAGTTAACCTGAAGTGAAGCATCGAAATCTATAACTAGTATCACAGGAATGGTTCAAAACATAGACTGTAAGCAGAGTCAGTCTTCTTGTACTTAAGTCGGCATTGTGCTTTTTTTATTTAATTCCGACGCAATTTCTGTGTTTAATCGTCAATAAGAAGGTCCAAGGGATACAGTAAACCTAGAGTGAAGCATCGGAATCTATAACTAGTGTCACAGGAATGGTTCAAAACATAGTCAGTAAGAAGAGTCAGTCTTCTTGTACTTAAGTCGGCATTGTGCCTTTTGTATTTAATTCCGATGCAATTTCTGTGTTTCATCGTCACTAAGTAGGTCAGTGGTATACAGTAATCCTGACGTTAAGCATCGGAATCTATAACTAGTGTCACAGGACTGGTTCAAAGCATGGTCAGTAAGAAGAGTTAGTCTTCTTTTAGTTAAGTCGGTATTGTGCTTTTTCTATTTAATTCCGATGCAATTTCTGTGTTTCATCGTCAATAAGAAGGTCAGAGGGATACAGTAAATCTGAAGTGAAGCATCGGAATCTATAACTAGTGTCACAGGATAGGTTCAAAACATAGTCAGTAAGAAGAGTCAGTCTTCTTGTACTTAAGTCGGCATTGTGTCTTTTGTATTTAATTCCGATGCAATTTCTGTGTTTCATCGTCAATAAGAAGGTCCAAGGGATACGGTAAACCTGGAGTGAAGCATCGGAATCTAAAACTAGTGTCACAGGAATGGTTCAAAACATGGTCAGTAAGAAGAGTCAGTCTTCTTGTAGTTAAGTCGGTATTGTGCCTTTTCTATTTAATTCCGATGCAATTTCTGTGTTTCATCGTCAATAAGAAGGTCCCAGGGATACAGTAAACCTGAAATGAACCACGGGAATCTATAACTAGTGTCGCAGGAATTGTTTAAAACATAGACAGTAGGAAAAGTATGTCTAGACGTACTTATGTCGGCATTGTGCCTTTTCTATTTAATTCCGATGCAATTTCTGTGTTTCATCGTCAATAAGAAGGTCCCAGGGATACAGTAAACCTGAAATGAACCACGGGAATCTATAACTAGTGTCGCAGGAATTGTTTAAAACATAGACAGTAGGAAAAGTCAGTCTAGACGTACTTATGTCGGCGTTGTGCCTTTTGTATTTAATCCCGGTGAAATTTATGTGTTTCATCGTCAATAAGAAGGTCAGAGGGATACAGTAAACCTCAAGTGAAGCATCGGAATCTATACTAGTGTCACAGGAATGGTTCAAAACATAGAGACATGGAAGAGTCAGTCTTATTGTACTTAAGTCGGCATTGTGCCTTTTGTATTTAATTCCGATGCAATTTCTGTGTTTCTTCGTCCATAAGAAGGTCCGAAGGATATAGTAAACCTCAAGTGAAGCATCGGAATAAAAAACTAGTGTCACAGGAATGGTTCAAAACATAGAGAGTATTAAGAGTCAGTGTTCTTGTACTTAATTCGGCATTGTGCCTTTGTATTAAATTCCGATGCAACTTCTGTGTTCCATCGTCAATAAGAGGGTCAGAGGGATACAGTAAACCTCAAGTGAAGCATCGGAATCAATAACTAGTGTCACAGGAATGGATCAAACATAGTCAGTAAAAAGAGTCATTCTTCTTGTACGTAAGTCGGCATTGTGAATTTTGTATTTAATTCCGATACAATTTCTGTGTTTCATCGTCAATAAGAAGGTCCAAGGGATACAGTAAACCTGGAGTGAAGCATCGGAATCAATAACTAGTGTCACAGGAATGGATCAAAACATAGTCAGTAAGAAGAGTCAGTCTTCTTGTACTTAAGTCGGTATTGTGCCTTTTGTATTTACTTCCGATGCAATTTCTGTGTTTCTACGTCAATAAGAGGGTCCAAGGGATACAGTAAACCTGGAGTGAAGCATCGGAATCTATAACTAGCGTCACAGGAATGGTTCAAAACATAGTCAGTAAGAAGAGTCAGTCTTCTTGTAGTTAAGTCGGCATTGTTCCTTCTCTATTTAATTCCGATGCAATTTCTGTGTTTCATCGTCAATAATAAGGTTAGAGGTATACAGTAAACCTGTAGTGAAGCATAGGAATCTATAACTAGTGTCACAGGAATGGTTCAAAGCATAGACAGTAGGAAGAGTCAGTCTTCTTGTACTTAAGTCGGCATAGTGCTTTTTCTATTTAATTCCGATGCGATTTCTGTGTCTCATCGTCAATAGGAAGGTCCAAGGGATACAGTAAACCTGAAGTGAAGCATCGGAATTTATAACTTGTGTCACAGGAATGGTTCAAAACATAGTCAGTATGAAGAGTCAGTCTTCTTGTACGTAAGTCGGCATTGTGAATTTTGTATTTAATTCCGATACAATTTCTGTGTTCATCGTCAATAAGAAGGTCCAAGGGATACAGTAAACCTGGAGAGAAGCATCGGAATCTATAACTAGTGTCACAGGGATGGTTCAAAACATAGACAGTAAGAAGAGTCAGTCTTCTTGTACTTAAGTCGGCATTGTGCCTTTTGTATTTAATTCCGATGCGATTTCTGTGTTTCATCGTCAATATGAAGGTGAGAGGGATACAGTAATCCTGAAGTTAAGCATCGGAATCTAAGACTAGTGTCACAGGAATGGTTGAAAACATAGACAGTAGGAAGAGCCAGTCTTCTTGTACTTAAGTCGGCATTGTACCTATTGTATTTAATTCCGATGCAATTTCTGAGTTTCATCGTCAGTACGAAGGTCCAAGGGATACAGTAAACCTGGAGTGAAGCATCAGAATCTATAACTAGTGTCACAGGGATGGTTCAAAACAATGACAGTAAGATGAGTCAGTATTCTCGTACTTAAGTCGGCATTGTGCCTTTTGTATTTAATTCCGATGCAATTTCTGTGTATCATCGTCAATAAGAAGGTCCAAGGCACAGAAAAAAATGAAGTGAAGCTTCAGAATCTATAACTAGTGTCACAGGAATGGTTCAAAACATAGTCAGTAAGAAGAGTCAGTCTTCTTGTACTTAAAACATCATTGTGCAATTTCTATTTAATTCTGAAGCAATTTCTATGTTTCATCGTCAATAAGAAGGTCCAAGGGATACAGTAAACCTGGAGTGAAGCATCGGAATCTATAACTAGTATAACAGGAATGGTTCAAAACATAGACAGTGGGAAGAGTCAGTCATCTTGTACTTAAGTCGGCATTGTGACTTTTGTATTTAATTCTGATGCAATTTCTGTGTTTCATCGTTAATAAGAAGGAGAGAGCGATACAGTAAACCTGAAGTGAAGCATCTGAATCTATAACTAGTGTCACAGGAATGGTTCAAATCATAGACTGTAGGAAGAGTCAGTCTTCTTGTACTTAAGTCGGCATTGAGCCTTTTCTATTTAATTCCTATGCAATTTCTGTGTTTCATCGTCAATAAGGAGGTCCAAGGGATAGGGTAAACCTGGAGTGAAGCATCGGAATCAATAACTAGTGTCACAGGAATGGTTCAAAACATAGACAGTAAGTAGCGTCAGTCTTCTTGTACTTAAGTCGGCATTGTGCCTTTTTTATTTTATTCCGATGCAATTTCTGTGTTTCATCGTCTATAAGAAGGTCCAAGGGATACAGTAAACCTGGAGTGATGCATCGGAATCTATAACTAGGGTCACAGAAATGGTTCAAAAGCATCGACAGTAAGAAGAGTCAGTATTCTTGTACTTAATTCGGCATCGTGCCTTTAGTATTTAATTCCGAAGCAATTTCTGAGTTTCATCGTCAATAAGAAGGTCAGAGGGATACAGTAAACCTGAAGTGAAGCATCGGAATCTATAACTAGTGTCACAGGAATGGTTCAAAGCATAGTCAGTAAGAAGAGTCCGTCTTCTTGTGCTCAAGTCGGCATTGTGCTTTTGTATTTAATTCCGATGCAATTTCTGTGTTTCATCGTCTATAAGTAGGTCCAAGGAATACAGAGAACCTGGCGTGAAGCATCGGAAACTATAACTAGTGTCACAGGAATGGTTCAATACATAGACAGTAAGATGAGTCAGTCGTCTTGTAGTTAAGTCGGCATTGTGCCTTTTGTATTTAATTCCGATGCAATTTCTGTGCTTCATCGTCAATAAGAAGGTCCAGGGGATACAGTTAACCTGAAGTGAAGCATCGAAATCTATAACTAGTATCACAGGAATGGTTCAAAACATAGACTGTAAGCAGAGTCAGTCTTCTTGTACTTAAGTCGGCATTGTGCTTTTTTTATTTAATTCCGACGCAATTTCTGTGTTTAATCGTCAATAAGAAGGTCCAAGGGATACAGTAAACCTAGAGTGAAGCATCGGAATCTATAACTAGTGTCACAGGAATGGTTCAAAACATAGTCAGTAAGAAGAGTCAGTCTTCTTGTACTTAAGTCGGCATTGTGCCTTTTGTATTTAATTCCGATGCAATTTCTGTGTTTCATCGTCACTAAGTAGGTCAGTGGTATACAGTAATCCTGAAGTTAAGCATCGGAATCTATAACTAGTGTCACAGGACTGGTTCAAAGCATGGTCAGTAAGAAGAGTTAGTCTTCTTATAGTTAAGTCGGTATTGTGCTTTTTCTATTTAATTCCGATGCAATTTCTGTGTTTCATCGTCAATAAGAAGGTCAGAGGGATGCAGTAAATCTGAAGTGAAGCATCGGAATCTATAACTAGTGTCACAGGATAGGTTCAAAACATAGTCAGTAAGAAGAGTCAGTCTTCTTGTACTTAAGTCGGCATTGTGTCGTTTGTATTTAATTCCGATGCAATTTCTGTGTTTCATCGTCAATAAGAAGGTCCAAGGGATACGGTAAACCTGGAGTGAAGCATCGGAATGTAAAACTAGTGTCACAGGAATGGTTCAAAACATGGTCAGTAAGAAGAGTCAGTCTTCTTGTAGTTAAGTCGGTATTGTGCCTTTTCTATTTAATTCCGATGCAATTTCTGTGTTTCATCGTCAATAAGAAGGTCCCAGAGATACAGTAAACCTGAAATGAACCACGGGAATCTATAACTAGTGTCGCAGGAATTGTTTAAAACATAGACAGTAGGAAAAGTATGTCTAGACGTACTTATGTCGGCATTGTGCCTTTTCTATTTAATTCCGATGCAATTTCTGTGTTTCATCGTCAATAAGAAGGTCCCAGGGATACAGTAAACCTGAAATGAACCACGGGAATCTATAACTAGTGTCGCAGGAATTGTTTAAAACATAGACAGTAGGAAAAGTCAGTCTAGACGTACTTATGTCGGCGTTGTGCCTTTTGTATTTAATCCCGGTGAAATTTATGTGTTTCATCGTCAATAAGAAGGTCAGAGGGATACAGTAAACCTCAAGTGAAGCATCGGAATCTATACTAGTGTCACAGGAATGGTTCAAAACATAGAGACATGGAAGAGTCAGTCTTATTGTACTTAAGTCGGCATTGTGCCTTTTGTATTTAATTCCGATGCAATTTCTGTGTTTCTTCGTCCATAAGAAGGTCCAAGGGATACAGTTAACCTTAAGTGAAGCATCGGAATCTATAGCTAGTGTCACAGGAATGGTTAAAAAATAGTCAGTAAGAAGAGTCAGTCTTCACGTACGTAAGTCGGCATTGTGATTTTTGTATTTAACTCCGATGCATTTTCTGTGTTTCATCGTCAATAAGAAGGTCCAAGGGATACAGTAAACCTGGAGTGAAGCATCGGAATCTATAACTAGTGTCACAGGAATGGTTCAAAACATAGACAGTAGGAAGAGTCAGTCTTCTTCTACTTAAGTCGGCATTGTGCCTTTTCTATTTAATTCCTATGCAATTTCTGTGTTTCATCGTCAATAAGAAGGTCCAAGGGATACAGTAAACCTGGAGTGAAGCATCGGAATCTATAACTAGTGTCACAGGAATGGTTCAAAACATCGACAGTAAGAAGAGTCAGTCGTCTTGCACTTAATTCGGCATTGTGCCTTTAGTATTTAATTCCGATGCTATTTCAGTGTTTCATTGTCAATAAGAATGTCCATGGGATACAGTGAACCTGAAGTGAAGCATCGGAATCTATAACTAGTGTCACATGTATGGTTCAAATCATAGTCAGTAAGAAGAGTCAGACGTCTTGTACTTATGTCGCCATTGTGCCATTTGAATTTAATTCCGATGCAATTTCTGTGTTTCATCGTCAATAAGAAGGTCCAAGTTATACTGTAAACGTTGAGTAAAGCATCGGATTCTATAACTAGTGTCACATAAATGTTTCAAAACGTAGTCAGTTAGAAGAGTCAGTCTTCTTGTACTTATGTCGCCATTGTGCCATTTGAATTTAATTCCGATGCAATTTCTGTGTTTCATCGTCAATAAGAAGGTCCAAGTTATACTGTAAACGTTGAGTAAAGCATCGGATTCTATAACTAGTGTCACATAAATGTTTCAAAACATAGTCAGGTAGAAGAGTCAGTCTTCTTGTACGTAATTCGGCATTGTGCCTTTTGTATTTAATTCCGATGCAATTGCTGTGTTTCATCGTCAATGAGAAGGTCCAAGGGATACAGTAAACCTGAAGTGAAGCATCGGAATCTATAACTAGTGTCACGGGAATGGTTCAAAGCATAGTCAGTAAGAAGAGTCAGTCTTCATGTACTTAAGTTGGCATTGTGCCTTATGTATTTAATTCCGATGCAATTTCTGTGTTTCATCGTAAATAAGAAGGTCCAAGAGATACAGTAAGCCTGATGTGAAGCATCGGAATCAATAACTAGTGTCACAGGAATGGTTAAAAACTTAGACAGTGGGAAGAGTAAGTCTTCTTGTACTTAAGTCGGCATTGTGCCTTTTGTATTTCATTCCCATGCATTTTCTGTGTTCCATCGTCAACAAGAAGGTCAGAGGGATGCAGTAAGCCTGAAGTGAAGCATCGGAATCTATAACTAGTGTCACAGGAATGGTTCAAAGCATAGACAGTAGGAAGAGTCAGTCTATTTGTACTTAAGTCGGCATTCTGCCTTTTCTATTTAACTCCGATGTAATTTCTGTGTTTTATCGTCAATAAGAAGGTCCAAGGGATATTGTAAACCTGGAGTGAAGCATCGGAATCTATTACTAGTGTCACAGGAATGGTTCAAGACATAGGCAGTAAGAAGAGTCAGTCTTCTTGTACTAGGGTCGGCATTGTGCCTTTTTTATTTAGTATCGATGCAATTTCTGTATTTCATCGTCAAAAAGAAAGTTTAAGGGATACAGTAAACCTGGAGTGAAGCATCGGAATCTATAACTAGTGTCACAGGAATGGTTCGAAACGTCGACAGTAAGAAGTGACAGTCTTCTTGTACTTAATTCGGCATTGTGCCTTTAGTATTTAATTCCGATGCAATTTCTGTGTTTCATCGTCAATAAGAAGGTCAGAGGGATACAGTAAATCTGATGTGAAGCATCGGAATCTATAACTAGTGTCACAGGAATGGTTCAAAACATAGTCAGTAAGAAGAGTCAGTCTTCTTGTATTTAAGTGGCATTGCGCATTTTGTAGTCAATTCCGATGCAATTTCTCTGTTTCATCGTCAACAAGAAGGTCTACGGGATACAGTAAACCTGAAGTGAAGCATCAGAATCTATAACTAGTGTCACACGAATGGTTCAAAACATAGTCAGTAAGAAGAGACAGTCTTCTTGTACTTAAGTCGGCATTGTGCCTTTTGTAATTTATTCCGATACAATATCTGTGTTTCATCGTCAATAAGAAGGTCCAAGAGATACAGTAAACCTGAAGTGAAGCATCGGAATCTATAACTAGTGTCACATGAATGGTTCAAAACATAGTCAGTAAGAAGAGTCAGTCTTCTTGTACTTAAGTCGGCATAGTGCCTTTTGTATTTAATTCCGATGCAATTTCAGTGTTTCATCGTCAATAAGAAGGTCCAAGGGATACAGTAAACCAGAAGTGAAGCACCGGAATCTATAACGAGTGTCACAGGGATGGTTCAAAACATAGACAGTAAGAAGAGTCAGTATTCTTGTACTTAAGTGGGCATTGTGCCTTTTGTATTTAATTCCGAAGCAATTTCTGTGTTTCATCTTCAATAAGAAGGTCCAAGGGATACAATAAACCTGAAGTTAATCATCAGAGTCTATAGCTAGTGTCACAGGAATGGTTCAAAACATAGACAGTGGAAAGAGTCAGTCTTCTTGTACTTAAGTCGGCAATGTGACTTTTGTATTTAATTCCGATGCAATTTCTTTGTTTCATCGTCAATAAGAAGGTCAGAGGGATACAGTAAACCTGAACTGAAGCGCCGGAATCTATAAGTAGTGTCACAGGAATGGTTCAAAACATAGACAGTAGGAAGAGTCAGTCTTCTTGTACTTACGTCGGCATTGTGCCTTTTCTATTTAATTCCTATGCAATTTCTGTGTTTCATCGTCAATAAGAAGGTCCAAGGGATATAGTATACCTGGAGTGAAGCATCGGAATCTATAACTAGTGTCACAGGAATGGTTCAAAACATAGACAGTAAGTACCGTCAGTCTTCTTGTACTAAAGTCAGCACTGTGCCTTTTTTATTTAATTCCGATGCAATTTCTGTGTTTCATCGTCAAAAAGAAGGTCCAAGGAGTACAGTAAACCTGGAGTGAAGCATCGGAATCTATAACTAGTGTCACAGGAATGGTTCAAAACATAATCAGTAAGAATAGTCTGTCTTGTTGTACTTAAGTCGGCATTGTGCCTTTTATATTTATTTTCGATGCAATTTCTGTGTTTCATCGTCAATAAGAAGGTCCAAGGGATACAGTAAACCTGAAGTGAAGCACCGGAATCTATAACTAGTGTCACATGAATGGTTCAAATAATAGTCAGTAAGAAGAGTCAGATTTCTTGTACTTAAGTCGCCATAGTGCCTTTTTAATTTAATTTCGATGCAATTTCTGTGTTTCATCGTCAATAAGAAGTTCCAAGGGATACAGTAAACCTGGACTGACGCATTGGAATCTATAACTAGTGTCACATGAATGGTTCAAAATATAGACAGTAAGAAAAGTCAGTCTTCTTGTACTTAATTTGGAATTGTGCCTTTTGTATTTAATTCCGATGCAATTTCTGTGTTTCATCGTCAATAAGAAGGTCAGAGGGATACAGTAAACCTGAAGTGAAGCATCGGAATCTATAACTAGTGTCACAGGAATGGTTCAAAACGTAGTCAGTAAGAAGAGTCAGTCTTCCTGTACTTAAGTCGGCAATGTGCCTTTTCTATTTAATTCCGATGCAATTTCTGTGATTCATCGTCAATAAGAAGGTCCAAGGGATACAGTAAACCTGGAGTGAAGCATCGGAATCTATAACTAGTGACACAGGAATGGTTCAAAGCATAGACAGTAGGAAGAGTCAGTCTTCTTGCACTTAAGTCGGCATTGTGCCTTTTCTATTTAATTCCGATGCAATTGATGTGTTTCATCGTCAATAAGAAGGTCCAAGGGCTACAGTAAACCTGAAGTGAAACATCGGAATCTATTACTAGTGTCACAGGAATGGTTCAAAACATAGTCAGTAAGAAGAGTCAGTCTTCGTGTACTTCAGTCGGCATTGTGCCTTTTGTATTTAATTCCGATGCAATTTCTATGTTTCATCGTCAATAAGAAGGTCCAAGGGATACAGTAAACCTGGAGTGAAGCAGCGGAATCTATAACTAGTGTCACAGGAATGAATCAAAGCATAATCAGTAAGAAGAGTCAGTCTTCTTGTACATAAGTCGGCATTGTGCCTTATGTATTAAATTCCGATGCAATTTTTGTGTTTGATCGTCAATAAGAAGGTCCAAGGGATTCAGTTAACCTGAAGTGAAGCATCGGAATCTATAGCTAGTGTCACAGGAATGGTTCAAACATAGTCAGTAAGAAGAGTCAGTCTTCATGTACATAAGTCGGCATTGTGATTTTCGTATTTAATTCCGATGCAATGTCTGTGTTTCATCGTCAATAAGAAGGTCCAAGGGATACAGTAAACCTGAAGTGAAGCATCGGAATCTATAACTAGTATAACAGGAATGCTTCAAAACATAGACAGTGGGAAGAGTCAGTCATCTTGTACTTAAGTCGGCATTGTGACTTTTGTATTTAATTCTGATGCAATTTCTGTGTTTCATCGTTAATAAGAAGGAGAGAGCGATACAGTAAACCTGAAGTGAAGCATCTGAATCTATAACTAGTGTCACAGGAATGGTTCAAATCATAGACTGTAGGAAGAGTCAGTCTTCTTGTACTTAAGTCGGCATTGAGCCTTTTCTATTTAATTCCTATGCAATTTCTGTGTTTCATCGTCAATAAGGAGGTCCAAGGGATAGGGTAAACCTGGAGTGAAGCATCGGAATCAATAACTAGTGTCACAGGAATGGTTCAAAACATAGACAGTAAGTAGCGTCAGTCTTCTTGTACTTAAGTCGGCATTGTGCCTTTTTTATTTTATTCCGATGCAATTTCTGTGTTTCATCGTCTATAAGAAGGTCCAAGGGATACAGTAAACCTGGAGTGATGCATCGGAATCTATAACTAGGGTCACAGGAATGGTTCAAAAGCATCGACAGTAAGAAGAGTCAGTATTCTTGTACTTAATTCGGCATCGTGCCTTTAGTATTTTATTCCGATGCAATTTCTGTGCTTCATCGTCAATAAGAAGGTCCAAGGGATACAGTTAACCTGAAGTGAAGCATCGAAATCTATAACTAGTATCACAGGAATGGTTCAAAACATAGACTGTAAGCAGAGTCAGTCTTCTTGTACTTAAGTCGGCATTGTGCTTTTCTTATTTAATTCCGACGCAATTTCTGTGTTTAATCGTCAATAAGAAGGTCCAAGGGATACAGTAAACCTAGAGTGAAGCATCGGAATCTATAACTAGTGTCACAGGAATGGTTCAAAACATAGTCAGTAAGAAGAGTCAGTCTTCTTGTACTTAAGTCGGCATTGTGCCTTTTGTATTTAATTCCGATGCAATTTCTGTGTTTCATCGTCACTAAGTAGGTCAGTGGTACACAGTAATCCTGACGTTAAGCATCGGAATCTATAACTAGTGTCACAGGACTGGTTCAAAGCATGGTCAGTAAGAAGAGTTAGTCTTCTTTTAGTTAAGTCGGTATTGTGCTTTTTCTATTTAATTCCGATGCAATTTCTGTGTTTCATCGTCAATAAGAAGGTCAGAGGGATACAGTAAATCTGAAGTGAAGCATCGGAATCTATAACTAGTGTCACAGGATAGGTTCAAAACATAGTCAGTAAGAAGAGTCAGTCTTCTTGTACTTAAGTCGGCATTGTGTCTTTTGTATTTAATTCCGATGCAATTTCTGTGTTTCATCGTCAATAAGAAGGTCCAAGGGATACGGTAAACCTGGAGTGAAGCATCGGAATCTAAAACTAGTGTCACAGGAATGGTTCAAAACATGGTCAGTAAGAAGAGTCAGTCTTCTTGTAGTTAAGTCGGTATTGTGCCTTTTCTATTTAATTCCGATGCAATTTCTGTGTTTCATCGTCAATAAGAAGGTCCCAGGGATACAGTAAACCTGAAATGAACCACGGGAATCTATAACTAGTGTCGCAGGAATTGTTTAAAACATAGACAGTAGGAAAAGTATGTCTAGACGTACTTATGTCGGCATTGTGCCTTTTCTATTTAATTCCGATGCAATTTCTGTGTTTCATCGTCAATAAGAAGGTCCCAGGGATACAGTAAACCTGAAATGAACCACGGGAATCTATAACTAGTGTCGCAGGAATTGTTTAAAACATAGACAGTAGGAAAAGTCAGTCTAGACGTACTTATGTCGGCGTTGTGCCTTTTGTATTTAATCCCGGTGAAATTTATGTGTTTCATCGTCAATAAGAAGGTCAGAGGGATACAGTAAACCTCAAGTGAAGCATCGGAATCTATACTAGTGTCACAGGAATGGTTCAAAACATAGAGACATGGAAGAGTCAGTCTTATTGTACTTAAGTCGGCATTGTGCCTTTTGTATTTAATTCCGATGCAATTTCTGTGTTTCTTCGTCCATAAGAAGGTCCGAAGGATATAGTAAACCTCAAGTGAAGCATCGGAATAAAAAACTAGTGTCACAGGAATGGTTCAAAACATAGAGAGTATTAAGAGTCAGTGTTCTTGTACTTAATTCGGCATTGTGCCTTTGTATTAAATTCCGATGCAACTTCTGTGTTCCATCGTCAATAAGAAGGTCAGAGGGATACAGTAAACCTCAAGTGAAGCATCGGAATCAATAACTAGTGTCACAGGAATGGATCAAAACATAGTCAGTAAAAAGAGTCATTCTTCTTGTACGTAAGTCGGCATTGTGAATTTTGTATTTAATTCCGATACAATTTCTGTGTTTCATCGTCAATAAGAAGGTCCAAGGGATACAGTAAACCTGGAGTGAAGCATCGGAATCTATAACTAGTGTCACAGGAATGGATCAAAACATAGTCAGTAAGAAGAGTCAGTCTTCTTGTACTTAAGTCGGTATTGTGCCTTTTGTATTTACTTCCGATGCAATTTCTGTGTTTCTACGTCAATAAGAGGGTCCAAGGGATACAGTAAACCTGGAGTGAAGCATCGGAATCTATAACTAGCGTCACAGGAATGGTTCAAAACATAGTCAGTAAGAAGAGTCAGTCTTCTTGTAGTTAAGTCGGCATTGTTCCTTCTCTATTTAATTCCGATGCAATTTCTGTGTTTCATCGTCAATAATAAGGTTAGAGGTATACAGTAAAAATGTAGTGAAGCATAGGAATCTATAACTAGTGTCACAGGAATGGTTCAAAGCATAGACAGTAGGAAGAGTCAGTCTTCTTGTACTTAAGTCGGCATAGTGCTTTTTCTATTTAATTCCGATGCGATTTCTGTGTCTCATCGTCAATAGGAAGGTCCAAGGGATACAGTAAACCTGAAGTGAAGCATCGGAATTTATAACTTGTGTCACAGGAATGGTTCAAAACATAGTCAGTATGAAGAGTCAGTCTTCTTGTACGTAAGTCGGCATTGTGAATTTTGTATTTAATTCCGATACAATTTCTGTGTTTCATCGTCAATAAGAAGGTCCAAGGGATACAGTAAACCTGGAGAGAAGCATCGGAATCTATAACTAGTGTCACAGGGATGGTTCAAAACATAGACAGTAAGAAGAGTCAGTCTTCTTGTACTTAAGTCGGCATTGTGCCTTTTGTATTTAATTCCGATGCAATTTCTGTGTTTCATCGTCAATATGAAGGTGAGAGGGATACAGTAATCCTGAAGTTAAGCATCGGAATCTAAGACTAGTGTCACAGGAATGGTTGAAAACATAGACAGTAGGAAGAGCCAGTCTTCTTGTACTTAAGTCGGCATTGTACCTATTGTATTTAATTCCGATGCAATTTCTGAGTTTCATCGTCAATACGAAGGTCCAAGGGATACAGTAAACCTGGAGTGAAGCATCAGAATCTATAACTAGTGTCACAGGGATGGTTCAAAACATAGACAGTAAGATGAGTCAGTATTCTCGTACTTAAGTCGGCATTGTGCCTTTTGTATTTAATTCCGATGCAATTTCTGTGTATCATCGTCAATAAGAAGGTCCAAGGCACAGAAAAAAATGAAGTGAAGCTTCAGAATCTATAACTAGTGTCACAGGAATGGTTCAAAACATAGTCAGTAAGAAGAGTCAGTCTTCTTGTACTTAAAACATCATTGTGCAATTTCTATTTAATTCTGAAGCAATTTCTATGTTTCATCGTCAATAAGAAGGTCCAAGGGATACAGTAAACCTGGAGTGAAGCATCGGAATCTATAACTAGTATAACAGGAATGGTTCAAAACATAGACAGTGGGAAGAGTCAGTCATCTTGTACTTAAGTCGGCATTGTGACTTTTGTATTTAATTCTGATGCAATTTCTGTGTTTCATCGTTAATAAGAAGGAGAGAGCGATACAGTAAACCTGAAGTGAAGCATCTGAATCTATAACTAGTGTCACAGGAATGGTTCAAATCATAGACTGTAGGAAGAGTCAGTCTTCTTGTACTTAAGTCGGCATTGAGCCTTTTCTATTTAATTCCTATGCAATTTCTGTGTTTCATCGTCAATAAGGAGGTCCAAGGGATAGGGTAAACCTGGAGTGAAGCATCGGAATCAATAACTAGTGTCACAGGAATGGTTCAAAACATAGACAGTAAGTAGCGTCAGTCTTCTTGTACTTAAGTCGGCATTGTGCCTTTTTTATTTTATTCCGATGCAATTTCTGTGTTTCATCGTCTATAAGAAGGTCCAAGGGATACAGTAGACCTGGAGTGATGCATCGGAATCTATAACTAGGGTCACAGGAATGGTTCAAAAGCATCGACAGTAAGAAGAGTCAGTATTCTTGTACTTAATTCGGCATCGTGCCTTTAGTATTTAATTCCGAAGCAATTTCTGAGTTTCATCGTCAATAAGAAGGTCAGAGGGATACAGTAAACCTGAAGTGAAGCATCGGAATCTATAACTAGTGTCACAGGAATAGTTCAAAGCATAGTCAGTAAGAAGAGTCCGTCTTCTTGTACTCAAGTCGGCATTGTGCTTTTGTATTTAATTCCGATGCAATTTCTGTGTTTCATCGTCTATAAGTAGGTCCAAGGAATACAGAGAACCTGGCGTGAAGCATCGGAAACTATAACTAGTGTCACAGGAATGGTTCAAAACATAGACAGTAAGATGAGTCAGTCGTCTTGTAGTTAAGTCGGCATTGTGCCTTTTGTATTTAATTCCGATGCAATTTCTGTGCTTCATCGTCAATAAGAAGGTCCAAGGGATACAGTTAACCTGAAGTGAAGCATCGAAATCTATAACTAGTATCACAGGAATGGTTCAAAACATAGACTGTAAGCAGAGTCAGTCTTCTTGTACATAAGTCGGCATTGTGCTTTTTTTATTTAATTCCGACGCAATTTCTGTGTTTAATCGTCAATAAGAAGGTCCAAGGGATACAGTAAACCTAGAGTGAAGCATCGGAATCTATAACTAGTGTCACAGGAATGGTTCAAAACATAGTCAGTAAGAAGAGTCAGTCTTCTTGTACTTAAGTCGGCATTGTGCCTTTTGTATTTAATTCCGATGCAATTTCTGTGTTTCATCGTCACTAAGTAGGTCAGTGGTATACAGTAATCCTGAAGTTAAGCATCGGAATCTATAACTAGTGTCACAGGACTGGTTCAAAGCATGGTCAGTAAGAAGAGTTAGTCTTCTTATAGTTAAGTCGGTATTGTGCTTTTTCTATTTAATTCCGATGCAATTTCTGTGTTTCATCGTCAATAAGAAGGTCAGAGGGATACAGTAAATCTGAAGTGAAGCATCGGAATCTATAACTAGTGTCACAGGATAGGTTCAAAACATAGTCAGTAAGAAGAGTCAGTCTTCTTGTACTTAAGTCGGCATTGTGTCTTTTGTATTTAATTCCGATGCAATTTCTGTGTTTCATCGTCAATAAGAAGGTCCAAGGGATACGGTAAACCTGGAGTGAAGCATCGGAATCTAAAACTAGTGTCACAGGAATGGTTCAAAACATGGTCAGTAAGAAGAGTCAGTCTTCTTGTAGTTAAGTCGGTATTGTGCCTTTTCTATTTAATTCCGATGCAATTTCTGTGTTTCATCGTCAATAAGAAGGTCCCAGGGATACAGTAAACCTGAAATGAACCACGGGAATCTATAACTAGTGTCGCAGGAATTGTTTAAAACATAGACAGTAGGAAAAGTATGTCTAGACGTACTTATGTCGGCATTGTGCCTTTTCTATTTAATTCCGATGCAATTTCTGTGTTTCATCGTCAATAAGAAGGTCCCAGGGATACAGTAAACCTGAAATGAACCACGGGAATCTGTAACTAGTGTCGCAGGAATTGTTTAAAACATAGAAAGTAGGAAAAGTCAGTCTAGACGTACTTATGTCGGCGTTGTGCCTTTTGTATTTCATCCCGGTGAAATTTATGTGTTTCATCGTCAATAAGAAGGTCAGAGGGATACAGTAAACCTCAAGTGAAGCATCGGAATCTATACTAGTGTCACAGGAATGGTTCAAAACATAGAGACATGGAAGAGTCAGTCTTATTGTACTTAAGTCGGCATTGTGCCTTTTGTATTTAATTCCGATGCAATTTCTGTGTTTCTTCGTCCATAAGAAGGTCCGAAGGATATAGTAAACCTCAAGTGAAGCATCGGAATAAAAAACTAGTGTCACAGGAATGGTTCAAAACATAGAGAGTATTAAGAGTCAGTGTTCTTGTACTTAATTCGGCATTGTGCCTTTGTATTAAATTCCGATGCAATTTCTGTGTTCCATCGTCAATAAGAAGGTCAGAGGGATACAGTAAACCTCAAGTGAAGCATCGGAATCAATAACTAGTGTCACAGGAATGGATCAAAACATAGTCAGTAAAAAGAGTCATTCTTCTTGTACGTAAGTCGGCATTGTGAATTTTGTATTTAATTCCGATACAATTTCTGTGTTTCATCGTCAATAAGAAGGTCCAAGGGATACAGTAAACCTGGAGTGAAGCATCGGAATCTATAACTAGTGTCACAGGAATGGATCAAAACATAGTCAGTAAGAAGAGTCAGTCTTCTTGTACTTAAGTCGGTATTGTGCCTTTTGTATTTACTTCCGATGCAATTTCTGTGTTTCTACGTCAATAAGAGGGTCCAAGGGATACAGTAAACCTGGAGTGAAGCATCGGAATCTATAACTAGCGTCACAGGAATGGTTCAAAACATAGTCAGTAAGAAGAGTCAGTCTTCTTGTAGTTAAGTCGGCATTGTTCCTTCTCTATTTAATTCCGATGCAATTTCTGTGTTTCATCGTCAATAATAAGGTTAGAGGTATACAGTAAACCTGTAGTGAAGCATAGGAATCTATAACTAGTGTCACAGGAATGGTTCAAAGCATAGACAGTAGGAAGAGTCAGTCTTCTTGTACTTAAGTCGGCATAATGCTTTTTCTATTTAATTCCGATGCGATTTCTGTGTCTCATCGTCAATAGGAAGGTCCAAGGGATACAGTAAACCTGAAGTGAAGCATCGGAATTTATAACTTGTGTCACAGGAATGGTTCAAAACATAGTCAGTATGAAGAGTCAGTCTTCTTGTACGTAAGTCGGCATTGTGAATTTTGTATTTAATTCCGATACAATTTCTGTGTTTCATCGTCAATAAGAAGGTCCAAGGGATACAGTAAACCTGGAGAGAAGCATCGGAATCTATAACTAGTGTCACAGGGATGGTTCAAAACATAGACAGTAAGAAGAGTCAGTCTTCTTGTACTTAAGTCGGCATTGTGCCTTCTGTATTTAATTCCGATGCAATTTCTGTGTTTCATCGTCAATATGAAGGTGAGAGGGATACAGTAAACATATAGTGAAGCATCGGAATCTAAAACTTGTCTCACAGGAAATGTTCAAAATATGGTCATTAAGAAGAGTCAGTCTTCTTGTACTTAAATCGGCATTGTGCCTTTTCTATTTAATTCCAATGCAATTTCTGTGTTTCGTCGTCAATAGGAAGGTACAAGTAATACAGTAAACCTGAAGTGAAGCATCGGAATCTAAAACCGGTCTCACAGGAAAGGTTCAAAACATAGAGAGTAACAAGAGCCAGTCATCTTGTATTTGAGTCGGCATTGTGCCTTTTGTATTTAATTCCGATGCAATTTATGTGTTTCATCGTCAATAAGAACGTCAGAGGGATACAGTTAACCTGAAGTGAAGCATCGGAATCTATAACTAGTGTCACAGGAATGGTTAAAAAATAGACAGTAAGAAGAGTCAGTCTTCTTGTACTTAAGTCGGCATTGTGCCTTTTGTATTTAATTCCGATGCAATTTCTGTGTTTTATCGTCAATAAGAAGGTCAGCGGGATACAGTAAAGCTGAAGTGAAGCATCGGAATCTATAACTAGTGTCACAGGGATGGTTCAAAACATAGAAGGTAAGAAGCGTCAGTATTCTTCTACTTAAGTCGACATTGTGCCTTTTGTATTTAATTCCGATGCAATTTCTGTTTTTCATCGTCAATAAGACTGTCGGAGGGATACAGTAAACCTGAACTGTAGCATCGGATGCTATAACTAGTGTCACAGGAATGGTTCAAAGCATAGTCAGCAAGAAGAGTCAGTCTTCTTGTACTTAAGTCGGCATTGTGCTTTTTCTATGTAATTGCGATCCAATATCTGTGTTTCATCGTCAATAAGAAGGTCAATGGGATACACTAAACATGAAGTGAAGGATCGGAATCTATAACTAGTGTCACAGGAATGGTTAAAAATAGACGGTAAGAAGAGTCAGTCTTCTTGTACTTAAGTCGGCATTGTGCCTTTTGTATTTAATTCCGATGCAATTACCGTGTTTCATCGTCAATAAGAAGGTCCAAGCGATACAGTAAACCTGAAGTGAAGCATCGGAATCTATAACTAGTGTCACAGGAATGGTTCAAAACATAGACAGTAAGAAGAGTCAGTCTTCTTGTACTTAAAACGGCATTTTGCCTTTTGTATTTAATTCCGATGCAATTTTTGCGTTTCATCGTCAATAAGAAGGTCAGAGGGATACAGTAAACCTGAAGTGAAGCATCGGAATCTATAACTAGTGTCACAGGAATGGTTCAAAACATAGTGAGTAAGATGAGTCAGTCTTCTTGTACATAATTCGGCATTGTGCCTCTTCTATTTAATTCCCATGTAATTTCTGTGATTCATCGTCAATAAGAAGGTCCAAGTGATACAGTAAACCTGAAGTGAAGCATCGGAATCTATAACTAGTGTCACAGGAATGGTTCAAAATATAGACAGTAAGAAGACTCAGACTTCTTGTACTTAAGTCGGCATTGTGCATTTTCTACTTAATTCCGATGCAATTTCTGTGATTCATCGTCAATATGAAGGTCCAAGGGATACAGTAAACCTGAAGTGAAGCATCGGAATCTATTACTAGTGTCACAGGAATGTTTCAAAACATAGACAGCAAGAAGAGTCCGTCCTCTTGAACTTAAGTCGGCATTGTGCAATTTGTATCTAATTCCGATGCTATTTCTGTGTATCATCGTCAATAAGAAGGTCAGAGGGATACAGTGAACCTGATGTGAAGCATCGGAATCTATAACTAGAGCCACAGAAATGGTTCAAAACATAGACAGTAGGAAGAGGCATTCTTCTTGTACTTCAGTCGGCATTGTGTCTTTTCTATTTAATTCCGATGCAATTTCTGTGTTTCATCGTCAATAAGAAGGTCAGAGCGATACAGTCAACCTGAAGTGACTCATCATAATCTATAACTAGTGTCACAGGAATGGTTCAAAACATAGACAGTAAGAAGAGTCAGTCTACTTGTACATAAGTCGGCATTGTGCCTTTTGTATTTAATTCCGATGCAATTTTTGTGTTTCATCGTTAATAAGAAGGTCAGAGGGATACAGTAAACGTGAAGTGAAGCATCGGAGTCTATAACTAGTGTCACAGGAATGGTTCAAAACATTGACAATAGGAAGGGTCAGTCTTCTTGAACTTGTGTCGGCATTGTGCCTTTTCTATTTACTTCCGATGCAATTTCTGTGTTTCGTCGTCAATAAGAAGGTCCAACGGATACAGTAATCCTGAAGTGAAGCAGCGGAACCTATAATTAGTGTCACAGGAATGTTTCAAAACATAGACAGGAAGAAGAGTCAGTCCTCTTGTACTAAGTCGGCATTGTGCTTTTTGTATCTAATTCCGATGCAATTTCTGTGTTTCATCGTCAATAAGAAGGTCAGAGGGATACAGTAAACCTGAGATAAAGCAGCGGAATCTATAACTAGTGTCACAGGAATGGTTCAAAACATAGACAGTAGGAAGAGTCAGTGTTCTTGTACTTAAAACTTAAGTCGACATTGTGCCTTTTCTATTTAATTCCGATGCAATTTCTGTGTATCGTCGTCAATACGAAAGTCCAAGGGATACAGTAAACCTGAAGTGAAGAATCGGAATCTATAACTAGTGTCACCGGAATGGTTCAAAACATAGACAGTAAGATGAGTCAGTCTTCTTGTACATAAGTCGGCATTGTGCCTTTTGTATTTAATTCCGATGCAATTTCTGATATTCATCGTCAATAAGAAGGACCAAGGGAAACAGTAAACCTGAAGTGAAGCATCGGAATCTATATCTGGTGTCACAGGAATGGTTCAAAACAAAGACAGTAATAAGAGTCAGTCATCTTGTACTTACGTCGGCATTGTGCCTTTTGTATTTAATTCCGATGCAATTTCTGTGTTTCATCGTCAATAGGAAGGTTAGAGGGATACAGTAAACCTGAAGTGAAGCATCGGAGTGTGTAACTAGTGTCACAGGAATGGTTCAAATCATAGAGAGTAGGAAGAGTCAGTCTTCTTGTACTTATGTCTGCATTGTTCCTTATGTATGTAATTCCGATGCAATTTGTTTCATCGTCAATATGAAGGTCAGAGGGATACAGTACACCTGAAGTCATGCATCGGAATCTAAAACAGGTGTCACAGGAATGGATCAAAACATAGTCAGTAAGAAGAGTCAGTCTACTTGTACTTAATTCGGCATTGTGCCTCTTTATTTAATTCCGATGCAATTTCTGTGTTTCATCGTCAATAAAAAGGTCCAAGGGATACAGTAAACCTGAAGTGAAGCTTCGGAATCTATAACTAGTGTCACAGAAATGGTTCAAAACATAGTCAGTAAGAAGAATCAGTCTTCTTGTACTTAAGTCGGCATTGTGAATTTTCTATTTAACTCCGATGCAATTTCTGTGCTTCATCGTCAATAAGAAGGTCAGAGGGATACAGTAAACCTGACGTGAAGCATCGGAGTGTATAACTAGTGTCACAGGAATGGTTCAAAATATAGACAGTAAGAAGACTCAGTCTTCTTGTACTTAAGTCGGCATTGTGCATTTTCTACTTAATTCCGATGCATTTTCTGTGATTCATCGTCAATAAGAAGGTCCAAGGGATACAGTAAACCTGAATTGAAGCATCGGAATCTATAACTAGTGTCACAGGAATGTTTCAAAACATAGACAGCAAGAAGAGTCAGTCCTCTTGAACTTAAGTCGGCATTGTGCTATTTGTATCTAATTCCGATGCTATTTCCGTGTATCATCGTCAATAAGAAGGTCAGAGGGATACAGTAAACCTGAAGTGAAGCATCGGAATCTATAACTAGTGTCACAGGAATGGTTCAAATCATAGACATTAAGAAGTGTCAGTCTTCTAGTAATTAAGTCAGCATTGTGCCTTTTCTTTTCAATTCCGATGCAATTCCTGTGTTTCATCGTCGATAAGAAAGTCCAAGGGATACAGTAAACCTGAAGTGAAGCATCGGAATCTATAACTAGTGTCACAGGAATTATTGAAACATAGACAGTAAGAAGAGGCAGTCTACTTGTACTTAAGTAGGCATTGTGCCTTTTGTCTTTAATTCCGATGCAATTTCTGTGTTTCAACGCCAATAAGAAGGTCAGAGGGATACAGTAAACATATAGTGAAGCATCGGAATCTAAAACCTGTCTCACAGAAAATGTTCACAACATATTCAGTAAGAAGAGTAAGTCTTCTTGTACTTAAGTCGGCATTGTGCTTTTGTATTTAATTCTGATGCAATTTCTGTGTTTCATCGTCAATACGAAGGTCAGAGGGATACAGTAAACCTGAAGTGAAGCATCGGAATCTATAACTAGTGTCACAGGAATCGTTCAAAACATAGACAGTAGGAAGAGTCAGTCTTCTTCTACTTGAGTCGGCATTGTGCCTTTTGTATTTATATCCGATGCAATTTCTGTGTATCATCGTCAATAAGAAGGTCAGAGGGATGCAGTAAACCTGAAGTGAAGCATCGGAATCTATAACTAGTGTCACAGGAATGGTTCAAAACATAGACAATACGAAGGGTCAGTCTTCTTGTACTTAAGTCGGCTTTGTGCCTATTGTATTCAATTCCGATGAAATTTCTTTGTTTCATCGTCAATAAGAAGGTCCAAGGGATACAGTAAACCTGAAGTGAAGCATCGGAATCTTTAACTAGTGTCACAGGAATCGTTCAAAGCATAGACAGTAAGAAGAGTAACTCTTCTTGTACCTAAGTCGGCATTGTGCCTTTTGTATTTAATTCCGACGCAATTTCTGTGTTTCATCTTCGATACGAAGGCCAGAGGGATACAGTAAACCTGAAGTGAAGCATCGGAATCCATAACTAGTGTCACAGGAATGGTTCAAAACATAGACAGTAAGATGAGTCAGTCTTCTTGTACATAGGTCGGCATTGTGCCTTTTCTATTTAATTCCGATGCAATTTCTGTGATTCATCGTAAATAAGAAGGTCCAAGGGATACAGTAAACCTGAAGGGAAGCATCGGAATCTATAACTTGTGTCACAGGAATGGTTCAAAACATAGACAGTAAGAAGAGTCAGTCTTCTTGTACTTAAGTCGGCATTGTGCCTTTTCTATTTACTTCCGATGTAATTTCTGTGTTTCATCTTCAATAGGAAGGACTGAGGGATACAGTAAACCTGAAGTGAAGCATCGGAATCTTTAACTAGTGTCACAGGAATGGTTCAAAACATAGACAGTAAGAAGAATCAGTCTTCTTGTACATAAGTCGGCATTGTGCCTTTTTTATTTAATTCCGATGCAATTTCTGTGTTTCATCGTCAACAAGAAGGTCAGAGGGATACAGTAAACCTGAAGTGAAGCATCGGAAACTATAACTAGTGTCACAGGAATGGTTCAAACATAGACAGTAAGATGAGTCAGTCTTCCTGTACATAAGTCGGCATTGTGAATTTTGTATTTACTTCCGATGCAATTTCTGTGTTTCATCTTCAATACGAAGGTCCAAGGGATACAGTAAACCTGATGTGATGCATAGGAATCTATAACTAGTGTCACAGAAAGGGTTCAAAACATAGTCAGTAAGAAGAGTCAGTCTTCTTGTACTTAAGTCGGCATTGTGCCAATTTTATTTAAATACGATGCAATTTCTGTGTTTCATCGTCAATAAGAAGGTGAGGGGGATTCAGTAAACCTGAAGTGAAGAATCGGAATGTATAACAAATGTCACAGGAATCGTTCTAAACACAGACAGTAGGAAGAGTCAGTCTTCTTCTACTTAAGTTGGCTTTGTGCCTTTTGTATTTATTTCCGATGCAATTTCTGTGTTTCATCGTTAATAAGAAGGTCAGAGGGATACAGTAAAGTTGAAGTGAAGCATCGGAGTCTATAACTAGTGTCACAGGAATGGTTCAAAACATAGACAATTGGAAGGGTCAGTCTTCTTGAACTTAAGTCGGCATTGTGCCTTTTCTATTTAATTCCGATGCAATTTCTGTGTTTCGTCGTCAATAAGAAGGTCAGAGGGATACAGTAAACCTGAGATAAAGCAGCGGAATCTATAACTAGTGTCACAGGAATGGTTCAAAACATAGACAGTAGGAAGAGTGAATCTTCTTGTACTTCAGACTTAAGTCGACATTGTGCCTTTTCTATTTAATTCCGATGCAATTTCTGTGTTTCGTCGTCAATAAGAAAGTCCAAGGGATACAGTAAACCTGAAGTGAAGCATCGGAATCTATAACTAGTGTCACCGGAATGGTTCAAAACATAGACAGTAAGATGAGTCAGTCTTCTTGTACATAAGTTGGCATTGTGCCTTTTGTATTTAATTCCGATGCAATTTCTGTGTTTCATCGTCAATAGGAAGGTTAGAGGGATACAGTAAACCTGAAGTGAGGCATCGGAGTCTATAACTAGTGTCACAGGAATGGTTCAAATCATAGAGAGGGGGAAGAGTCAGTCTTCTTGTACTTAAGTCCGCATTGTGCCTTTTGTATTTAATTCCGATGCAATTTGTTTCATCGTCAATAAGAAGGTCAGAGGGATACAGTAAACCTGAAGTCATGCATCGGAATCTATAACTAGTGTCACAGGAATGGATCAAAACATAGTCAGTAAGAAGAGTCAGTTTACTTGTACTTAATTCGCATTGTGCCTTTTTATTTAATTCCGAAGCAATTTCGGTGTTTCATCGTCAATAAGAAGGTCCAAGGGATACAGTAAACCTGAAGTGAAGCTTCGGAATCTATAACTAGTGTCACAGAAATGGTTCAAAACATAGTCAGTAAGAAGAATCAGTCTTCTTGTACTTAAGTCGGCATTGTGCCTTTTCTATTTAATTCCGATGCAAGTTCTGTGCTTCATCGTCAATAAGAAGGTCAGAGGGATACAGTAAACCTGACGTGAAGCATCGGAATGTATAAGTAGTGTCACAGGAATTGTTCAAAACATAAACAGTTGGAAGAGTCACACTTCTTGTACTTGACTCGGCATTGTGACTTTTGTATTTAATTCCGTTGCAATTTCTGTGTTTCATCGTCAATAAGAAGGTCAGAGAGATACAGAAACCTGAATTGAAGCATCGGAATCTATAACTAGTGTCACAGGAATGGTTCAAATCATAGACAGTAGGAAGAGTCATTCTTATTGTACTTAAGTCGGCATTGTGCCTTTTCTATTTAAATCCGATGCCATTTCTGTGTTTCATCGTCAATAAGAAGGTCAGAGGGAGACAGAAAAACCTGAAGTGAATCATCGGAATCTACAACTAGTGTCACAGGAATGGTTCAAAACATAGACAGTAGGAAGAGTCAGTCTACTTGTACTTAAGTCGGCATTGTGCCTTTTGTATTTAATTCCGATGCAATTTCTGTGTTTCATCATCAATAAGAAGGTCCAAGGGATACAGAAAACCTGAAGTGAAGCAACGGAATCTATAACTAGTGTCACCGGAATGGTTCAAAACATTGACAGTAAGATGAGTCAGTCTTCTTGTACATTAGTCGGCATTGTGCCTTTTGTATTTAATTCCGATGCAATTTCTGTGTTTCATCGTCAATAAGAAGGACCAAGGGACACAGTAAACTTGAAGTGAAGCATCGGAATCTATAACTGGTGTCACAGGAATGGTTCAAAACAAAGACAGTAATAAGAGTCAGTCATCTTGTACTTGCGTCGGCATTGTGCCTTTTGTATTTAATTCCGATGCAATTTCTGTGTTTCATCGTCAACAAGAAGGTCCAAGGGATACAGTTCACCTGAAGTGAAGCATCGGAATGTATAACTAGTGTCAGAGGAATGGTTCAAATCATAGACAGTAAGAAGAGTCAGTCTTCTTGTACTTAAGTCAGCATTTTGCCTTTTCTATTTAATTCCGATGCAATTTCTGTGTTTCATCGTCAATAAGAAGGTCAGAGGGATACAGTAAACCTGAAGTGAAGCATCGGAATCTATAGCTAGTGTCACAGGAATGGTTAAAAAATAGACAGTAAGAAGAGTCAGTCTTCTTGTACTTAAGTCGGCATTGTGTCTTTTGTATTTAATTCCGATGCAATTTCTGTGTTTCATCGTCAGTAGGAAGGTTAGACAGATACAGTAAACCTGAAGTGAAGCATCGGAATCTATAACTAGTGTCACAGGAATGGTTCAAAACATACACAGTAAGATGACTCTGTGTTCTTGTACATAAGTCAGCATTGTGCCGTTTCTATTTATTTCCGATGCAATTTCTGCGATTCATCGTCAATAAGAAGGTCCAAGGGATACATTAAACCTGAAGTGAAGCATCGGAATCTATAACTAGTGTAACAGGAATGATTCAAAACATAGACAGTCAGAACAGTCAGCCTTCTTGCACTTAAGTCGGCATTGTGCTTTTTCTATATTATTCCGATGCAATTTCTGTGTTTCATCTTCAACAGGAACGTCAGAGGGATACAGTAAACCTGAAGTGAAGCATCGGAATCTATAACTAGTGTCACAGGAATGGTTCAAAACATAGACAGCAAGAAGAGTCAGTCTTCTTGTACTTAAGTCGGCATTGTACTTATTTTTTTTTTAATTCCGATGCAATTTCTGTGTTTCATCGTCAATAAGAAGGTCAGAGGGATACAGTAAACCTGAAGTGAAGCATCGGAATCTATAACTAGTGTCACAGGAATGGTTCAAAACATAGACAATAGGAAGGGTCAGTCTTCTCGTACTTAAGTCGGCATTCTGCCTTTTCTATTTAATTCCGATGCAATTTCTGCATTTCATCGTCAATAAGAAGGTCCAAGGGATACAGTAAGCCTGAAATGAAGCATCGGAATCTATAACTAGTGTCACAAGAATGATTCAAAAAATACACAGTAAGAAGAGTCAGTCCTCTTGTACTTAAGTCGGCATTGTGCATTTTGTATCTAATTCTGGTGCAATTTCTGTGTTTCATCGTCAATTAGAAGGGCAGAGGGATACAGTAAACCTGAAGTGAAGCATCGGAATCCATAACTAGTGTCACAGGAATGGTTCAAAACATAGTCAGTAAGAAGAGTCAGTCTTCTTGTACTTAATTCGGCATTGTGCATTTTTATTTAATTCCGATGCTATCTCTGTGTTTCACCGTCAATAAGGAGATCAGAGGTATACTGTAAACCTGAAGTGAAGCATCGGAATCTATAACTAGTGTCACAGGAATGGTTCAAAGCATAGGCAGTAGGAAGAGTCTGTCTTCTTGTACTTAAGTTGGCATTGTGAGTTTTGTATTTAATTCCGATGCAATTTCTGTGTTTCATCGTCAATAAGAAGGTTCAAGGGATACAGTACACCTGAAGTGAAGCATCGGAATCTAAAACTAGTGTCACAGGAATGGTTCAAATCATAGACAGTAAGAAGAGTCAGTCTTCGTGTACTTAAGTGGCATTGTGCCTTTTGTATTTAATTCCGATGCAATTTCTGTGTTTCATCGTCAATAAGGAGGACCAAGGGATACAGTAAACATATTGTGAAGCATCGGAATCTAAAACTGGTCTCACAGGAAATGTTCACAACATAGTCAGTAAGAAGAGTCAGTCTTCTTGTACTTAAGTCAGCATTGTGCCTTTTGTATTTCATTCCGATGCAATATCTGTGTTTCATCGCCAATAAGAAGGTCAGAGGGAAACAGTAAACCTGAAGTGAAGCATCGGAATCTATACCTACTGTCACAGGAATGGTTCAAAACATAGACATTAGGTAGAGTCAGTCTTCTTGTATTTAAGTCGGCATTATCCCTCTTGTATTAAAATCCGATGAAATTTCTTTGTTTCATCGTCAATAAGAAGGTCCAAGGAATACAGTAAACCTGAAGTGAAGCATCGGAATCTATAACTAGTTTCACAGGAATGGTTCAAAACATAGACAGTCAGAACAGTCAGTCTTCTTGCACTTAAGTCGGCTTTGTGCCTTTTGTCTTTAATTTCGATGCAATATCTGTGTTTCATCGTCAATAAGAAGGTCAGAGATATACAGTAAATCTGAAGTGAAGCATCGGAATCTATAACGAGTGTCACAGGAATGGTTCAAAACATACACCGTAAGAAGAATCAGTCTTCTTTTACTTAAGTCGGCATTGTGCCTTTTGTAATGAATTTCGATGCAATTTCTGTGTTTCATCGTCGGTAAGAAGGTTCAAGGGATACAGTAAACCTAAAGTGAAGCATCGGAATCTGTAACTAGTGTCACAGGAGTGGTTCAAAACATAGACAGTAAGAAGAGTCAGTCTTCTTGTACTTAATTCGGGATTGTGCCTTTTGTATTTAATTCCGATGCAATTTCTGTGTTTCATCGTCAATAAGAAGGTCAGAGGGATACAGTAAACCTGGATTGAAGCTTCGGAATCTATAACTAGTGTCACAGGAATGCTTCAAACCATACACAGTAAGATGAGACAGTCTTCTTGTACATAAGTCAGCAATGTGCCGTTTCTATTTAATTCCGATGCAATTGCTGTGATTCATCGTCAATAAGAAGGTACAAGGGATACAGTAAACCTGAAGTGAAGCATGGGAATCCATAACTAGTGTCACACTAATGGTTCAAAACATAGACAGTAAGTAGAGTCAGTCTTCTTGTACCTAAGTCAGCATTGTGCCTTTTCTATTTAATTCCGATGCAATCTCTGTGTTTCATCGTCAATTAGAAGTGCAGAGGGATACAGAAAACCAGAAATGAAGCATCGGAAACTAAAACTGGTCTCACAGGAAAGGTTCAAATGATATACAGTAAGAAGAGACAATCTTCTTGTACTTAAGTCGGCAGTGTCCCTTTTGTATTTAATTCCGATGCTATTTATGTGTTTCATCCTCAATATGTAGGTCCAAGGGATACAGTAAACATGAACTGTAGCATCGGAAACTAAAACTTGTGTCACAGGAAAGGTTCAATACATAGACAGTAACAAGAGTCAGTCTTCTTCTACTTAAGTCGGCATTGTGCCTTTTGTATTTAATTCCGAGCAATTTCTGTGTTTCTTCGTCAATATGAAGATCCAAAGGATACAGTAAACCTGAAGTGAAGCATCGGAATCAAAACTGGTCTCACAGGAAAAGTTCAAATCGTAGACAGTAAGAAGAGTCAGCCTTCTTGTACTTAAGTCGGCATCGTGCGTTTTGTATTTACTTCCGATGCAATTTCTGTGTATCATCTTCAATACGAAGGTCCAAGGGTTACAGTAAACCTGAAGTGACGCATCGATATCTAAAACTGGTGCCGCAGCAAAGGCTTGAATCATAGACAGTAAGAAGAGTCAGACTTATTGTACTTATGTCAGCATTGTGCCTTTTGTATTTAATTCCGATGCAATTTCTGTGTTTCATCGTCAGTAAGCAGGTCCAAGCGAATCAGTAAACCTGAAGTGAAGCATCGGAATCTAAAACTGGTCTTACAGGAAAGGTTCATATCATAGAATGTAAGAAGAGTCAGTCCTCTTGTACTTAAGTCGGCATTGTGCCTTTTGTATTAAATTCCGATGCAATTTCTGTGTTTTATCGTCAATAAAAAGGTCCAAGGGATACAGTAAACCTGAAGTAAAACTTCGGAATCTAAAACTGGTCTCACAGGAAAGGTTCAAAACATAGACAGTAAGAAGATTCAGTCTTCTTGTTTTTAAGCGGACGTTGTGCCTTTTGTATTTAATTCCGATGCAATTTCTATGTTTCATCGTCAATTAGAAGGTCCAAGGGATACAGTAAACATGAAGTGAACCATCGGAATCTAATACTGGTCTCACAGGAAAGGTTCAAAGCATAGACAGTAAGAAGAGTCGGTCTTCTCGTCTTTAAGTCGGCATTTTGACTTTTGAATATAATTCATCGTCAACAAGAAAGTCCAAGTTATACAGTAAGCCCGAACTAAAGCATCGGATTCAAAACTAATCTCACAGGAATGGATAAAACATAGACACTAAGAAGAGTCAGTCTTCTTGTTCTTAAGGCGGCATTGTGCCTTTTGTATTTAATTCCGATGCAATTTCTGTGTTTCATCGTCAATTAGAAGGACCAAGGGAGACAGTAAACCGGAAATTAAGCATAGGAATCTAACACTGGTCTCACAGGAAAGGTTCAAATCATAGACAGTAAGAAGTGTCAGACTTATTGTACTTTTGTCAGCATTGTGCCTTTTGTATTTAATTCCGATGCAATTTCTGTGTTTCATCGTCAATAACAAGATCAATGGGATACAGTAATGCTGAGGTGAAGCATCGTAATATAAAACTGGTCTCACAGGAAAGGTTCCAATCATAGAATGTACGAAGTGTCCGTCCACTTTTACTTAAGTCGGCATTGTGCCTTTAGAATTTCATTCCGATGCAATTTCTGTGTTTCATCGTCAATAAGAAGGTCCAAGGGATACAGCAAACCTGAATTGAAGCATCGGAAACTAACACTTGTGTCACAGGAAAGGTTCAAAACATAGACTGTAAGAAGAGTCGGTCTTCTTGTACTTAAGTCGGCATTGTGCATTTTATATTTAATTCCGATGAAATTTCTGTGTTTTATCGTCAATAATAAGGTCCAGGGGATACATGAAACCTGAAATGGAGCATCGGAATCTAAAACTGGTCTCACAGGAGAGGTTCAAAGTGTAGACCGTAAGAAAAGTCAGTCTTCTTGTACTTAAGCCGGCATTCTGCCATTTTTATATAATTCCGATGCAATATCTGTGTTTCATTGTCATTATGAAGGTCCAAGGGATACAGTAAACCTGAATTGAAGCATCGGAATCTAGAACTGGTCACATAGGAAAGGTTCAAATCAATGAATGTAAGAAGAGTCAGTCCTCTTGTACTTAAGTCGGCATTGTGCTTATTGTATTTACTTCCGATGCAATTTTCGGATTTTATCATCAATAAGAAGGTCCAAGGGATACAGTAAACCTGAAGTGAAGCATCGGAAATTAGAACTGGTCTCAAAGGACAGGTTCAAAACATAGACAGTAAAAAGAGTCAGTCTTCTTGCTTTTAAGTGGGCATTGTGCCTTTTGTATGTAATTCCGACGCAATCTCTGTGTTTCATCGTCAATAAGAAAGTCCAAGGGATACAGTGAACCTGAAGTGAAACATCGGAATCTAAAACTGGTCTCACAGGAAACTTTCAAAGCATATATAGTATGAAGAGCCAGTCTTCCTGTACTTAAATCGGCATTGTGCTTTTGTATTAAATTCCGATGCAATATCTGTGTTTTATCTTCAAAAAAAAGGTCCAAGGCGTGCAGTAAATTTGAAGTAGAGCTTCGAAATCTAAAATTGGTCTCACAGGAAAGGTTCAAAACATAGACAGTAAGAAGAGTCAGTCTTCTTGTACTTCACTCGGCAATGTGCCTTTTGTATTTACTTCCGATGTAATTTCTGTGTTTCTTCGTCAATACGAAGGTCCAAGGGATACAGCTAACCTGAAGTGAAGCATCGCGATCAAAACTGGTCTCACAGGAAAGATTCAAAACATAGACAGTAAGAAGAGTCAGTCTTCTTGTACTTAAGTCGGCAGTGTGCCTTTTGTATTTAATTCCGATGCAATTTATGTGTTCCATCGTTAATAAGACGATCCAAGGGATGCAGTAAACCTTAGGTGAAACATCGGAAACTAAAACTGGTCTCACAGGAAAGGTTCAAAACATAGACAGTAAGAAGGGTCAACCTTCTTGTAATTAAGTCGGCATTGTGCCTTTTGTATTTCATTCCGATGCATTTTCTGTGTTTCATTGTCAATAAGAAAGTCCTAGGGATACAGTAAACCTGAAGTATAACATCGGAATCTAAAACTGGTCACACAGGAAAGGTTCAAAACATAGACGGAAAGAAGAGTCAGTCTTCTTGTTATTAAGTGGGCATTGTGCCTTTTGTATATAATTCCATTGCAATTTCTGTGTTTCATCGCCAATAAGATAGTCCAAATGATACAGTAAACCTGAAGTGAAGCATCGGAATCTAAAACTGGTCCCACAGTAAAGATTCAAATCATAGACAGTTAGAAGAGTCAGTCTTCATGTACTTAAATCGGCATTGTGCATTTTGTATATAATTCCGGTGCAATATCTGTGTTTCTTCGTCAATAAGAAGGTCCAATGGATACAGTAAACCGGATATGCAGCATAGGAGTCTGAAACTGGTCTCACAGGAAAGGTTCAAATCATAGACAGTAAGAACTGTCAGTCTTCTTGTACTTCAGTCGGCATTGTGCCTTTTGTATTTAAATCCGATGTAATTTCTGTGTTTCATCGTCAATAAGAATGTCCAAAGGATACAGTAAACTAGAAATGAAGCATAGGAATCTAAATCTGGTCTCACAGGAAAGGTTCAAATCATAGAATGAGAGAAGAGTCAGTCCTCTTGTACTGAAATCGGCATTGTGCCTTTTTGTATTTAATTCAGATGCGATTTCTGGGTTTTATCGTCAATAAGAAGGTCCAAGGGACACAGTACACCTGAAGTAAAGCATCGGAATCTGAAACTGGTCACACAGGAAAGGTTCAAAACATAGGCAGTACGAAGAGTCAGTCTTCTTGTTTTTAAGTGGGCATTGTGCCTTTTGTACTTAATTCCGATGCAATTTCTGTGTTTCATCGTCAATAAGAATGTCCAAGGGATATGGTAAACCTGAAGTGAAGCATCGGAATCAAAACTGGTCTCACAGGAATGGCTCAAAACATAGACAGTAAGAAGAGTCAGTCTTCTTGTACTAAAGTCGGCATTGTGCCTTTTGTATTTAATTCCGATGCAATTTCTGTGTTTCATCGTCAATAAGAATGTCCAAGGGATACAGTAAACCTGAAGGTAAGCATCGGAAACTAACACTGGTCTCACAGGAAAGGTTCAAAACATAGACAATTAGAAGAGTCTCTCTTCTTGTACTTAAGTCGGCATTGTTTATTTTTTATTTAATTCCGATGCAATTTCTGTGTTTCGTCGTAATATGAAGGTCCAAGGCATACAGTAAACCTAAAGTGAAGCATTGGAATCTAAAACTGGTCTCACTGGAAAGGTTCAAATCATAGAATGTAAGAAGGGTCAATCCTCTTGTGCTCAAGCCTGCATTGTGCCTTTTTGTATTTAATTCCGATGCAATATCTGTGTTTCATCGTCAATAAGAAGGTCCAAGGCATACAGTAAACCTGAAGTAAAGCATCGGAATCTAAAACTGGTCTCACAGTAGAGATTCAAAACATAGACAATAAGAAGAGTCAGTCTTCTTGTACTTAAGTCGGAATTGTGCCTTTTGTATTTAATCCCGATGCAATATCTGTGGTTCATCGTCAATAAGAAGGCCCTAGGGATTCAGTAAACCTGAAGTGAAGCATCGGAAACTAAAACTGGTCTCAAAGTAAAGGTTCAAAGCATAGACAGTATGAAGAGTCTGTCTTCTTGTACTTAAGTCGGCATTGTGCCTTTTGTACTTAATTCCGATCCAATTTCTGTGTTTCATGGTCAATAAGAAAGTCTGAGGGATACAGTGAACCTGAAGTAAAGCATCGGGATCTAAAACTGGTCTCACTTAAAAGGATCAGACCATAGTCAGCAAGAGGAGTCAGTCTTTTTGTATTTAAATCGGCATTGTGCCTTTTGTATTTAATTCCAATGCAATTTCTGTGTTTCATCGTCAACAAGAAGGTCCAAGGGATACAGTAAACCTGAAGTGAAGCTTCGGAATCAAAACTGGTCTCACAGCTAAAGTTCAAAACATAGACAGTAAGTAGAGTCAGTCTTCTTGTACTTAAGTTGGCATTGTGCCTTTTGTATTTAATTCCGATGCAATTTCTGTGTTTCATCGACAATAAGCAACATGGGATACAGTAAACCTGAAGTGAAGCATCGGAATCTAAAACTGGTCTCAGAGGAAACGTTCTAAATATAAACCGTAAGAAGAGTCAGTCCTCTCGTATTTAATTCGGCATTGTGCCTTTTGTATTTAATTCCGATGCAATTTCTGTGTTTCATCGTCAATTAGAAGGTATAAGGGATACAATAAAACTGAAGTGAAGCTTCGATTTATAAAACTGGTCTCACAGGAAAAGTTCATAACATAGACAGTAAGAAGAGTCAGTCTTCTTGTACTTAAGTTGGCATTGTGCCTTTTGTATTTAGTTCCGATGCAATTTCTGTGTTTCATCGTCAATAAGCAGGTACAAGGGATACAGTAAACCTGAAGTGAAGCATCGGAATCTAAAACTGGTCCTATTGGAAAGGTTCAAATCAAAGAATGTAAGAAGAATCAGTCCTCTTGTACTTAAGTCGGCATTGTGCTTATTGTGTTTAATTCCGATGCAATTTCTGGGTTTTATCGTCAATAAGAAGGTCCAAGGGATACAGTAAACCTGAAGTAAATCATCGGAATCTAAAACTTCTCTCACAGGAAAGGTTCAAAACATAGACAGTAAGTAGAGTCAGTCTTCTTGTACTTCAGCCGGCAATGTGATTTTTGCATTTAATTCCGATTCAATTTCAGTGTTTCATCGTCGATATGAAGCTTCAAGGGATACAGTAAACCTGAAGTGAAGCATCGGAATCGAAAACTGGTCTCACAGGAAAGGTTCAAAGCATACACAGTAAGAATAGTCAGTCTTCTTGTACTTAAGCCGGCATTGTGATTTTTGTATTTAATTCCGATGCGATTTCTGTGTTTCATCGTCAATTAGAAGGTCCAAGGGATACATTAAACCTGAAGTGAAGCATCGATATCTAAATCTGGTGTTACAGGAAAGGTTCAAATCATAGAAAGTAAGAAGAGTCAGTCCTCTTGTACTTAAGTCGGCATTGTGCCTTTTGCATATATATCTGATGCAATTTCAGTGTTTCGTCGTCAATAAGGTCCATGGAATACAGTAAACCGGCAGTGAAGCATCGGAATCTAAAACTGGTCTCACAGGAAACGTTTAAACTATAGACAGTAAGAGGAGTCAGTCTTCTTGTACTCATGTCAGCATTGAGCATTTTGTATTTAATTCCGATGCAATTTCTGTGTTTCATCATCACTTAGAAGGTCCAAATTATACAGTAAACCTGAAGTGAACTATCGGAATCTAAAACTGGTCTGACAGGTAAGGATCAAAACATAGACAGTAAGAAAAGTCAGTCTTCTTGTACTTATGTCGGCATTGTGCCTTATGTATTTAATTCCGATGCAATTTCTGTGTTTCATCGTCAATAAGAAGATCTAACTGATACAGTAAACCTATGGTGAAGCATCGGAATCAAAAACTGGGATCACACGAAAGGTTCAAATCATAGACAGTAAGAAGAGTGAGTCTTCTTGTACTTAAGTCGGCATTGTGCCTTTTGTATTAAATTCCGATGCAATATCTGTGTTTCATCGTCCATAAAAAGGTCCAAGGGATACAGTAAACCTGAAGTGAAGCATCGATATCTAAAACTGGTCCCACAGGACAGGCTAATATCATACAATGTAAGAAGAGTCAGACCTCTTGTACTTAAGTCGACATTGTGCCTCTTGTATGTAATTCCAATGCCATTACTGTGTTTCATCGTCAACAAGAAGGTCCAAGGGATACAGTAAACCTGAAGTGAAGCATCGGAATCTAAAACTGGTGTCACAGGAAAGATTCAAAACATAGACTGTAAGAAGAGTCACTCCTCTTCTACTTAAGTCGCATTTGTGCCTTTTATATTTAATTCCGATGCAATTTCTGTGCTTCATCGTCAATAAGCAGGTCCAAGGGATACAGTAAACCTGAAGTGAAGCATCGGAATCTAAAACTGGTCTCACAGGAAAGGATCAAAACATAGACAGTAAGAAAAGTCAGTCTTCTTGTACTTATGTCGGCACTGTGCCTTTTGCATTTATATCCGATGCAATTTCACTGTTTCATCGTCAATAAGAAGGTCCAAGGGATACAGTAAACCGGCAGTGAAGCATCGGAATCTAAAACTGGTCTAACAGGAAAGGTTCAAAACATAGACAGTAAGAAGAGTCAGTCTTCTTGTACTTTAGTCGGCATTGTGCCTTTTGTATTTAATTCCGATGCAATTTCTGTGTTTCATCGTCAATAAGAAGGTCCAAGGGATACAGTAAACCTGAAGTGAAGCATCGGAATCTAAAACTGGTCTCACAGGAAAGGTTAAAACATAGAGAATAAGGAGAGTCGGTCTTCTTGCACTTAAGTCGTCATTATGCCTTTTGTATTTAATTCCGATGCAATTTCTGTGTTTCATCGTCAAAAGCAAGGTCCAAGGGATACAGTAAACCTGAAGTGAAGCATCGATATCTAAAACTGGTCTCACAGGAATGGCTAAAATCATAGAATGTAAGAAGAGCCAATCCTCTTGTATTTAATTGGCATTGTGCCTTTTGTATTTAAGTCCAATGCAATTTCTGTGTTTCATCGTCAATAAGAAGGTCCAAGGGCTACAGTAAACCTGAAGTGTAGCATCGGAATCTAGCACTGGTCTCACATGAAAGGTTCAAATCATAGAAAGTAAGAGGAGTAAGATCTCTTGTACTTAAGTCGGCATTGTGCCTTTTGTATTTAATTCCGATGCAAATTATGTGTTTCATCGTTAATAAGTAGCTCCAAGGGATACAGTATACCTGAAGTGAAGCATCAGGATCTAAAACTTGTGTCACAGGAAAGCTTCAAAGCATAGACAGTAAGAGGAGTCAGTCTTCTTGTACTTAAGTCGGCATTGTGCCTTTTGTATTTAATTCCGATGCAATTTCTGTGCTTCATCGTCAATATGAAGATCCAAAGGATTTAGTAAACCTGAAGTGAAGCATCGGAATCAAAACTGGTCTCACAGGATAGGTTCAAATCATTGAATGTAAGAAGAGTCAGTACTCTTGTCCTTAAGTCGGCATTAAGCCTTTTGTATCTATTTCCGATGCTATTTCTGTGTTTCATCGTCAATAAGAAGGTCCAAGGGATACATGAAAGCTGAAATGAAGCATCGGAATCTAAAACTGGTCTCACAGGAAAGGTTCACAATATAGACCGAAAGAAGAGTCAGTCTTCTTGTACTTAAGTCGCCATTGTGCCTCTTGTATTTAATTCCGTTGCAATTTCTGTGCTACATCGTCAAAACGAAGGTCCAAGGAACACAGTAAACCTGAAGTGAAGCACCGGAATCTAAAACTGATCTCACAGGAAAGGTTCACAACATAGACAGTAAAAAGAGTCAGTCTTCTTGTACTTAAGTCGGCATAGTGAGTTTTGTATTTAATTCCGATGCAATTTCTGTGTTTCATCGTCAAAAAGAAGCTCCAAGGAATACAGTAAACCTGAAGTGAGGCATCGATATCTAAAACTGATCTCAGAGGTAAGGCTCAAATCGTAGAATGTAAGAAGGGTAATTCCTATTGTACTTATGTTGGCATCGTGCGTTTTGTATTTAATTCAGATGAAATTTCTGTGTTTCATCAACAATTAGAAGGTCCAAGGGATACAGTAAACCTGAAATGAAGCATCGGAATCGAAAACTAGTCTCACAGGAAAGGTTCAAATCATAGAATGTAAGAAGAGACAGTCCTCTTGTACTTAAGTCGGCATTGTGCATTTAGTATTAAATTCCGATGCAATTTCTGTGTTTTATCGTCACTAATAAGGTCCAAGGGATACAGTAAACTTGAAGTAAAGCTTCGGAATCTAAAACTGGTCTCACAGGAAAGGCTCAAATCATAGACAGTAAGAAGAGTCAGTCTTCTTGTTTTTAAGTGGGCATTGTGACTTTTGTATTTAATTCCGACGCAATTTCTGTGTTTCTTCATCAACAAGAAGGTCCAAGGGATACAGTAAATCTGAAGTAAAGCATCGGAATCTAAAACTGGTCTCACAGGAAGGGTTCAAAACATAGACGGTAAGAAGAGTCAGTCTTCATGTATTTAAGTCGGCATTGAGCCCTTTGTATTTAATTCCGGTGCAATTTCTTTGTTTCATCGTCAACAAGAAGGTCCAAGGGATACAGTAAACCTGAAATGAGGTATAGGAATCTGAATCTGGTCTCACAGGAAAGGTTCCAATCATATACAGTAAGATGTGTCAGTCTTCTTGTACTTCAGTCGGCATTGTGAGTTTTGTAATTAATTCCGATGTAACTTCTGTGTTTCATCGTCAATAAGAAGGTCCAAGGGATACAGTAAACCTGAAGTGAAGCATCGGAATCAAAACTGGTCTCACAGGAAAGGTTCAAAACATAGACAGTAAGAAGAGTCAGTCTTCTTGTACTTAAGTCGGCATTGTGCATTTTGTATTTAGTTCCGATGCAATTTCTATGTTGCATCGTCAATAAGAAAGTCCAAGGGAGACAGTAAACTAGAAATGTAGCATAGGAATCTAATACTGGTCCCACAGGAAAGGTTCAAAATATAGACAGTAATAAGTCTCAGTCTTCTAATACTTAGGTCGGCATTGTGCCATTTGTATTTAATTCCGATGCAATTTCTGGATTTCATCGTCAATATGAAGATCCAAGGGATACAGTAAACCTGAAGTGGAGCATCGGAATCAAAACTGCTCTCACAGGAAAGGTTCAAAACATAGACTGTAAGAAGAGTCAGTCTTCTTGTACTTATGTCGGCATTGTGCATTTTGTATTTAATTCCGATGAAATTTCTGTGTTTCATCGTCAATAAGAAGGTCCAAGGGATACAGTAAACCTGGTATGAGGCATCGGAATCTAAAACTGGTCTCACACTAAAGGTTCAAATCACAGATAGTAAGAAGACTCAGTCTTCTTGTACTTAAGTCGGCATTGTGCTTTTTGTATTTAATTCCAACGCAATTTCTGTGTTTCATCGTCAGTCAGTAGGTCCAAGGGAATCAGGAAACCTGAAGAGAAGCATCGTAATCTAAAACAGGTCTCACAGGAAATGTTCAAAACATCGACTGTAAGAAGAGTCATTCTTCTTGTACTTAAATCGGCATTGTGCCTTTTGTATATAATTCCGATGCTATTTCTGTGTTTCATCGTCAGTAAGCAGGTCCAAGCGATACAGTAAACCTGAAGTGAAGCATCGGAATCTAAAACTGGTCTCACAGGAAAGGTTCATATCATAGAATGTAAGAAGAGTCAGTCCTCTTGTACTTAAGTCGGCATTGTGCCTTTTGTATTAAATTCCGATGCAATTTCTGTGTTTTATCGTCAATAAAAAGGTCCAAGGGATACAGTAAACCTGAAGTAAAACTTCGGAATCTAAAACTGGTCTCACAGGAAAGGTTCAAAACATAGACAGTAAGAAGATTCAGTCTTCTTGTTTTTAAGCGGACGTTGTGCCTTTTGTATTTAATTCCGACGCAAATTCTGTGTTTCATCGTCAACAAGAAAGTCCAAGTTATACAGTAAGCCCGAACTAAAGCATCGGATTCAAAACTAATCTCACAGGAATGGATAAAACATAGACACTAAGAAGAGTCAGTCTTCTTGTTCTTAAGGCGGCATTGTGCCTTTTGTATTTAATTCTGATGCAATTTCTGTGTTTCATCGTCAATTAGAAGGACCAAGGGAGACAGTAAACCGGAAATAAAGCATAGGAATCTAACACTGGTCTCACAGGAAAGGTTCAAATCATAGACAGTAAGAAGAGTCAGACTTATTGTACTTATGTCAGCATTGTGCCTTTTGTATTTAATTCCGATGCAATTTCTGTGTTTCATCGTCAATAACAAGATCAAAGGGATACAGTAATGCAGAGGTGAAGCATCGTAATCTAAAACTGGTCTCACAGGAAAGGTTCCAATCATAGGAATGTACGAAGTGTCCGTCCACTTTTACTTAAGTCGGCATTGTGCCTTTAGAATTTCATTCCGATGCAATTTCTGTGTTTCATCGTCAATAAGAAGGTCCAAGGGATACAGCAAACCTGAATTGAAGCATCGGAAACTAACACTTGTGTCACAGGAAAGGTTCAAAACATAGACTGTAAGAAGAGTCGGTCTTCTTGTACTTAAGTCGGCATTGTGCATTTTATATTTAATTCCGATGAAATTTCTGTGTTTTATCGTCAATAATAAGGTCCAGGGGATACATGAAACCTGAAATGGAGCATCGGAATCTAAAACTGGTCTCACAGGAGAGGTTCAAAGTGTAGACCGTAAGAAAAGTCAGTCTTCTTGTACTTAAGTCGGCATTCTGCCATTTTTATATAATTCCGATGCAATATCTGTGTTTCATTGTCATTATGAAGGTCCAAGGGATACAGTAAACCTGAATTGAAGCATCGGAATCTAGAACTGGTCACATAGGAAAGGTTCAAATCAATGAATGTAAGAAGAGTCAGTCCTCTTGTACTTAAGTCGGCATTGTGCTTATTGTATTTACTTCCGATGCAACTTTCGGATTTTATCATCAATAAGAAGGTCCAAGGGATACAGTAAACCTGAATTGAAGCATCGGAAATTAGAACTGGTCTCAAAGGACAGGTTCAAAACATAGACAGTAAAAAGAGTCAGTCTTCTTGCTTTTAAGTGGGCATTGTGCCTTTTGTATGTAATTCCGACGCAATCTCTGTGTTTCATCGTCAGTAACAAAGTCCAAGGGATACAGTGAACCTGAAGTGAAACATCGGAATCTAAAACTGGTCTCACAGGAAACTTTCAAAGCATATATAGTATGAAGAGTCAGTCTTCCTGTACTTAAATCGGCATTGTGCTTTTGTATTAAATTCCGATGCAATATCTGTGTTTTATCTTCAAAAAAAAGGTCCAAGGCGTGCAGTAAATTTGAAGTAGAGCTTCGAAATCTAAAATTGGTCTCACAGGAAAGGTTCAAAACATAGACAGTAAGAAGAGTCAGTTTTCTTGTACTTCACTCGGCAATGTGCCTTTTGTATTTACTTCCGATGTAATTTCTGTGTTTCTTCGTCAATACGAAGGTCCAAGGGATACAGCTAACCTGAAGTGAAGCATCGCGATCAAAACTGGTCTCACAGGAAAGATTCAAAACATAGACAGTAAGAAGAGTCAGTCTTCTTGTACGTAAGTAGGCATTTAGATTTTGTATTTAATTCCGATGCAATTTCTGTGTTACATCGTCAGTAAGCCGGTACAAGGTATACAGTAAACCTGAAGTGAAGCATTGGAATCTAAAACTGGCCAAATAGGAAAGGTTCAAATCAAAGAATGTAAGAAGAGTCAGTCCTCTTGTACTTAAGTCGGCATTGTGCTTATTGTGTTTAATTCCGATGCAAGTTCTGGGTTTTATCGTCAATAAGAAGGTCCAAGGGATACAGTAAACCTGAAGTAAAACATCGGAAACTAAAACTGGTCTCACAGGAAAGGTTCAAAACATAGACAGTAAGAAGAGTCAGTCTTCTTGTACTTAAGTCGGCAGTGTGCCTTTTGTATTTAATTCCGATGCAATTTATGTGTTTCATCGTTAATAAGAAGGTCCAAGGGATACGGTAAACCTGAAGTGAAGCATCGGAAACTAAAACTGGAGTCACAAGAAAGGTTCAAAACATAGACAGTAAGAAGAGTCAGTCTTCTTGTACTTAAGTCGGCATGGTGCTTTTGTGTATAATTCCGATGCAATTTCTGTGTTTCATCGTCACTATGAAGGTCCAACTGATACAGGAAACCTAAGATAAAGCATCGGAATCTATAACTGGTCTCAGAGGAAATGTTCAAAGTATAGACAGTAAGAAGAGTCAGTCTTCTTGTACTGATGTCGGCATTTTGATTTTGTATCTAATTCCGACGCAATTTCTGTGTTTCATCGTCAATAAGAATGTCCAAGGAATACAGTAAACCTGAAGTGAAGCATCGGAATCTAAAACTGGTCCCACAGTAAAGATTCAAATCATAGACAGTTAGAAGAGTCAGTCTTCATGTACTTAAATCGGCATTGTGCATTTTGTATATAATTCCGGTGCAATATCTGTGTTTCTTCGTCAATAAGAAGGTCCAATGGATACAGTAAACCGGATATGAAGCATAGGAGTCTGAAACTGGTCTCACAGGAAAGGTTCAAATCATGGACAGTAAGAACTGTCAGTCTTCTTGTACTTCAGTCGGCATTGTGCCTTTTGTATTTAAATCCGATGTAATTTCTGTGTTTCATCGTCAATAAGAATGTCCAAAGGATACAGTAAACTAGAAATGAAGCATAGGAATCTAAATCTGGTCTCACAGGAAAGGTTCAAATCATAGAATGAGAGAAGAGTCAGTCCTCTTGTACTGAAATCGGCATTGTGCCTTTTTGTATTTAATTCAGATGCGATTTCTGGGTTTTATCGTCAATAAGAAGGTCCAAGGGACACAGTACACCTGAAGTAAAGCATCGGAATCTGAAACTGGTCACACAGGAAAGGTTCAAAACATAGGCAGTACGAAGAGTCAGTCTTCTTGTTTTTAAGTGGGCATTGTGCCTTTTGTACTTAATCCCGACGGAAATTCTGTGTTTCATCGTCAATAACAAAGTCCAAGGGATACGGTAAACCTGAAGTGAAGCATCGGAATCAAAACTGGCCTCACAGGAATGGCTCAAAACATAGACAGTAAGAAGAGTCAGTCTTCTTGTACTAAAGTCGGCATTGTGCCTTTTGTATTTAATTCCGATGCAATTTCTGTGTTTCATCGTCAGTAAGAAGGTCCAAGGGATACAGTAAACCTGAAGGTAAGCATCGGAAACTAACACTGGTCTCACAGGAAAGGTTCAAAACATAGACAATTAGAAGAGTCTCTCTTCTTGTACTTAAGTCGGCATTGTTTATTTTTTATTTAATTCCGATGCAATTTCTGTGTTTCGTCGTCAATATGAAGGTCCAAGGCATACAGTAAACCTAAAGTGAAGCATTGGAATCTAAAACTGGTCTCACTGGAAAGGTTCAAATCATAGAATGTAAGAAGGGTCAATCCTCTTGTGCTCAAGCCTGCATTGTGCCTTTTTGTATTTAATTCCGATGCAATATCTGTGTTTCATCGTCAATAAGAAGGTCCAAGGCATACAGTAAACCTGAAGTAAAGCATCGGAATCTAAAACTGGTCTCACAGTAGAGATTCAAAACATAGACAATAAGAAGAGTCAGTCTTCTTGTACTTAAGTCGGAATTGTGCCTTTTGTATTTAATCCCGATGCAATATCTGTGGTTCATCGTCAATAAGAAGGCCCTAGGGATTCAGTAAACCTGAAGTGAAGCATCGGAAACTAACACTGGTCTCACAGGAAAGGTTCAAAGCATAGACAGTATGAAGAGTCTGTCTTCTTGTACTTAAGTCGGCATTGTTTATTTTTTATTTAATTCCGATCCAATTTCTGTGTTTCATGGTCAATAAGAAAGTCTGAGGGATACAGTGAACCTGACGTAAAGCATCGGGATCTAAAACTGGTCTCACTTAAAAGGATCAGACCATAGTCAGCAAGAAGAGTCAGTCTTCTTGTATTTAAATCGGCATCGTGCCTTTTGTATTTATTTCCAATGCAATTTCTGTGTTTCATCGTCAACAAGAAGGTCCAAGGGATACAGTAAACCTGAAGTGAAGCTTCGGAATCAAAACTGGTCTCACAGCTAAGGTTCAAAACATAGACAGTAAGTAGAGTCAGTCTTCTTGTACTTAAGTTGGCATTGTGCCTTTTGTATTTAATTCCGATGCAATTTCTGTGTTTCATCGACAATAAGCAACATGGGATACAGTAAACCTGAAGTGAAGCATCGGAATCTAAAACTGGTCTCAGAGGAAACGTTCTAAATATAGACCGTAATAAGAGTCAGTCCTCTTGTATTTAATTCGGCATTGTGCCTTTTGTATTTAATTCCGATGCAATTTCTGTGTTTCATCGTCAATTAGAAGGTATAAGGGATACAATAAAACTGAAGTGAAGCTTCAATTTATAAAACTGGTCTCACAGGAAAAGTTCATAACATAGACAGTAAGAAGAGTCAGTCTTCTTGTACTTAAGTTGGCATTGTGCCTTTTGTATTTAGTTCCGATGCAATTTCTGTGTTTCATCGTCAATAAGCAGGTACAAGGGATACAGTAAACCTGAAGTGAAGCATCGGAATCTAAAACTGGTCCTATTGGAAAGGTTCAAATCCAAGAATGTAAGAAGAATCAGTCCTCTTGTACTTAAGTCGGCATTGTGCTTATTGTGTTTAATTCCGATGCAATTTCTGGGTTTTATCGTCAATAAGAAGGTCCAAGGGATACAGTAAACCTGAAGTAAATCATCGGAATCTAAAACTTCTCTCACAGGAAAGGTTCAAAACATAGACAGTAAGTAGAGTCAGTCTTCTTGTACTTAAGTCGGCAGTGTGCCTTTTGAATTTAATTCCGATGCAATTTATGTGTTTCATCGTTAATAAGAAGGTCCAAGGGATACAGTAAACCTGAAGTGAAGCATCGGAAACTAAAACTGGAGTCACAGGAAAGGTTCAAAACATAGACAGTAAGAAGAGTCAGTCATCTTGTACTTAAGTCGGCATTGTGCTTTTGTATATAATTCCGATGCAATTTCTGTGCTTCATCGTCAATATGAGGGTCCAACGGATACCGTAAACCTAAGGTAAAGCATCGGAATCTATAACTGGTCTCAGAGGAGATGTTCAAAGTATAGACAGTAAGAAGAGTCAGTCGTCTTGTACTTATGTCGGCATTTTGATTTTGTATTTAATTCCGACGCAATTTCTGTGTCTCATCGTCAAAACGAAGGTCCAAGGGATACAGTAAACCTGAAATGAAGCATCGGAATCTAAAACTGGTCCCACAGTAAAGATTCAAAACATAGACAGTTAGAAGAGACAGTCTTCTTGTACTTAAGTCGGCATTGTGCCTTTTGAATTTAATTCCGATGCGATTTCTGTGTTTCATTGTCAATAAGAAGGTCCAAGGGATACAGTAAACCTGAAGTGAAGCATCGGAAACTAAAACTGGTCTCACAGGAAAGGTTCAAAGCATAGCCAGTACGAAGAGTCCGTCTTCTTGTACTTAATTCGGAATTGTACCTTTTGTGTTTAATTCGGATGCAATTTCTGTGATTCATCGTCAATGAGAAGGTCCAAGGGATACAGTAAACCTGAAGTGAAGCATCGGAATCTAAAACTGATCTCACAGGAAAGGTTCAAGTCATAGAATGTAAGAAGAGTCAGTCTTCTTGTTTTTAAATCGGCATTGTGCCTTTTGTATTTAATTCCAACGCAATTTCTGTGTTTCATCGTCAATAAGACGGTCCAAGGGATACAGTAAACCTGAAGTGAAGCTTCGGAATCAAAACTGGTATCACAGCAAAGGTTCAAGACGTAGACAGTAAGAAGAGTCAGTCTTCTTGTACTTAAGTCAGCATAGTGCCTTTTGTATTTAATTCCGATGCAATTTCTATGTTTCATCGTCAATTAGAAGGTCCAAGGGATACAGTAAACATGAAGTGAACCATCGGAATCTAATACTGGTCTCACAGGAAAGGTTCAAAGCATAGACAGTAAGAAGAGTCGGTCTTCTCGTCTTTAAGTCGGCATTTTGACTTTTGAATTTAATTCCTATGCAATTTCGGTGTTTCATCGTCTACAAGAAGGTCCAAGGGATACTGTAAACCTGAAGTGAAGCATCGGAATCTAAACCTGGTCTCACAGTAAAGGTTCAAACATTGACTGTAAGAAGAGTCTGTCTTCTTGTACTTAAGTCGGCTTTGTGCCTTTTGTATTTCATTCCGATGCATTTTCTGTGTTTCATCGTCATTAGGAAGGCCCAAGGGATACAGCAAACCTGAAGTGAAGCATCGGAATCTAATACTGGTCTCACAGGAAAGGTTCAAATCATAGAATGTAAGAAGATTTAGTCTTCTTGTACTTAAGACGGCATTGTGCCTTTTGTATTTAATTCCGATGCAATTTCTGTGTTTCATCGTCAATAAGAAGGTCCAAGGGATACAGTAAACCTGAAGTGAAGCATCGAAATGGAAACTGGTCACACAGGAATGGTTCAAAACATAGACTGTAAGAAGAGTCAGTCCTCTTGTACTTAAGTCGGCATTGTGCTGTTTGTATTTATTTCCGACGCAATTACTGTGTATCATCGTCAATAAGAAAGGCCAAAGGATACAGTAAACCTGATGTGAAGCATCGGAATCGAAAATGGTCTCACAGGAAACATTCCAATCATAGACAGTAAGGAGAGTCAGTCTTCTTGTACTTAAGTCGGCATCGTGCTTTTGTATTCAATTCCGATGCAATTTCTGTGTTTCATCGTCAATAAGCAGATCCAAAGGATACAGTAATCCTGAAGTGAAGAAGTGGAATCTAAAACTGGTCTCGCAGGAAAGGTTCAAATCATAGAATGTAACAAGTGTCATTCCTCTTGAACTTAAGTCGGCATTGCGCTTTTTGTATTTAATTCCGATGTAATTTCTGTGTTTTATCGTCAGTAAGAAGGACCAAGGGATACAGTAAACCTGAAGTGGAGCATCGGTATCAAACCTGGTCTCACAGGATAGGTTAAATCATAGAATGTAAGAAGAGTCAGTCCTCTTATACTTAAGTCGGCATTGTGCTTTTGTATATAATTCCGATGCAATTTCTGTGCTTCATCGTAAATATGAGGGTCCAACGGATACCGTAAACGTAAGGTAAAGCATCGGAATCTATAACTGGTCTCAGAGGAGATGTTCAAAGTATAGACAGTAAGAAGAGTCAGTCGTCTTGTACTTATGTCGGCATTTTGATTTTGTATTTAATTCCGACGCAATTTCTGTGTCTCATCGTCAAAAAGAAGGTCCAAGGGATACAGTAAACCTGAAATGAAGCATCGGAATCTAAAACTGGTCCCACAGTAAAGATTCAAAACATAGACAGTTAGAAGAGACAGTCTTCTTGTACTTAAGTCGGCATTGTGCCTTTTGAATTTAATTCCGATGCGATTTCTGTGTTTCATTTTCAATAAGAAGGTCCAAGGGATACAGTAAACCTGAAGTGAAGCATCGGAAACTAAAACTGGTCTCACAGGAAAGGTTCAAAGCATAGACAGTAAGAAGAGTCCGTCTTCTTGTACTTAATTCGGAATTGTGCCTTTTGTGTTTAATTCGGATGCAATGTCTGCGATTCATCGTCAATGAGAAGGTCCAAGGGATACAGTAAACCTGAAGTGAAGCATCGGAATCTAAAACTGATCTCACAGGAAAGGTTCAAGTCATAGAATGTAAGAAGAGTCGGTCTTCTTGTTTTTAAATCGGCATTGTGCCTTTTGTATTTAATTCCAACGCAATTTCTGTGTTTCATCGTCAATAAGACGGTCCAAGGGATACAGTAAACCTGAAGTGAAGCTTCGGAATCAAAACTGGTATCACAGCAAAGGTTCAAGACGTAGACAGTAAGAAGAGTCAGTCTTCTTGTACTTAAGTCGGCATAGTGCCTTTTGTATTTAATTCCGATGCAATTTCTGTGTCTCATCGTCAACACGAAGGTCCAAGGGATACAGTAAACCTGAAGTGAAGCATCGGAATCTAACCCTGGTCTCACAGTAAAGGTTCAAACATAGACTTTAAGAAGAGTCTGTCTTCTTGTACTTAAGTCGGCTTTGTGCCTTTTGTATTTAATTCCGATGCATTTTCTGGGTTTTATCGTCCATAACAAAGTCCAAGGGATACAGTAAACCTGAAGTGAAGCATCGGAATCTAAAACTGGTCAAATAGGAAAGGTTCAAATCAAAGAATGTAAGAAGAGTCAGTCTTCTTGTATTTACATTGTCATTGTGCCTTTTGTATTTAATTCCATTGCATTTTCTGTGTTTCATCGTCAATAAGAAGGTCCAAGGGATACAGTAAACCTGAAGTGAAGCATCGGAATCAAAAATGGTCTCACAGCTAAGGTTCAAAACATAGACAGGAAGAAGAGTCAGTCTCCTTGTACTTAAGTAGGCATTTAGATTTTGTATTTAATTCCGATGCAATTTCTGTGTTTCATCGTCAATAAGAAGGTCCAAGGGATACAGTAAACCTGAATTCAAGCATAGGAATCTAAAACTGGTCTCACAGGGGTGGTTCAAAACATAGACAGTAAGAAGAGTCAGTCTTCTTGTACTTAAGTTGGCATTGTGCCTTTTGTATTTAATTCCGATGCAATTTCTGTGTTTCATCGTCAATAAGCAACAAGGGATACAGTAAACCTGAAGTGAAGCATCGGAACCTAAAACTGCTCAAATAGGAAAGGTTCAAATCAAAGAATGTAAGAAGAGTCAGTCCTCTTGTACTTAAGTCGGCATTGTGCTTATTGTGTTTAATTCCGACTCAATTTCTGAGTTTTATCGTCAATAACAAAGTCCAAGGGATACAGTAAACCTGAAGTGAAGCATCGGAATCTAAAACTGGTCAAATAGGAAAGGTTCAAGTCAAAGAATGTAGGAAAAGTCAGTCTTCTTGTACTTAAGTCGGCATTGTGCCTTTTGTATTTAATTCCGATGCAAATTCTGTGCTTCATCGTTAATTTGAAGGGCCAAGGGATACAGTATACCTGAAGTGAAGCATCGGAATCTAAAAATGGTCTCAGAGGAAACGTTCTAAATATAGACCGTAAGAAGAGTCAGTCCTCTTGTATTTAAGTCGGCATTGTGCCTTTTGTATTTAATTCCGATGCAATTTCTGTGTTTCATCGTCAATTAGAAGGTATAAGGGATAAGGTAAAACTGAAGTGAAGCTTCGATTTATAAAACTGGTCTCACAGGAAAAGTTCATAACATAGACAGTAAGAAGAGTCAGTCTTCTTGTACTTAAGTTGGCATTGTGCCTTTTGTATTTAATTCCGATGCAATTTCTGTGTTTCATCGTCAATAAGCAGGTACAAGGGATACAGTAAACCTGAATTGAAGCATCGGAATCTAAAACTGGTCCTATTGGAAAGGTTCAAATCAAAGAATGTAAGAAGAGTCAGTCCCCTTGAACTTAAGTCGGCATTGTGCATTTGTATATAATTCCGATGCAATTTCTGTGTTTCATCGTCAATATGAGGGTCCAACGGATAAAGTAAACCTAAGGTAAAGCATCGGAATCCATAACTGGTCTCAGAGGAGATGTTCAAAGTATAGACAGTAAGAAGAGTCAGTCGTCTTGTACTTATGTCGGCATTTTGATTTTGTATTTAATTCCGACGCAATTTCTGTGTTTCATCGTCAAAAAGAAGGTCCAAGGGATACAGTAAACCTGAAGTGAAGCATCGGAATCTAAAACTGGTCCCACAGTAAAGATTCAAAAGATAGACAGTTAGAAGAGACAGTCTTCTTGTACTTAAGTCGGCATTGTGCATTTTGAATTTAATTCCGATGCGATTTCTGTGTTTCATTGTCAATAAGAAGGTACAAGGGATACAGTGAACCTGAAGTGAAGCATCGGAAACTAAAACTGGTCTCACAGGAAAGGTTCAAAGCATAGACAGTAAGAAGAGTCCGTCTTCTTGTACTTAATTCGGAATTGTGCCTTTTGTGTTTAATTCGGATGCACTGTCTGTGATTCATCGTCAATGAGAAGGTCCAAGGGATACAGTAAACCTGAAGTGAAGCATCGGAATCTAAAACTGATCTCACAGGAAAGGTTCAAGTCATAGAATGTAAGAAGAGTCGGTCTTCTTGTTTTTAAATCGGCATTGTGCCTTTTGTATTTAATTCCAACGCAATTTCTGTGTTTCATCGTCAATAAGACGGTCCAAGGGATACAGTAAACCTGAAGTGAAGCTTCGGAATCAAAACTGGTATCACAGCAAAGGTTCAAGACGTAGACAGTAAGAAGAGTCAGTCTTCTTGTACTTAAGTCGGCATAGTGCCTTTTGTATTTAATTCCGATGCAATTTCTGTGTCTCATCGTCAACACGAAGGTCCAAGGGATTCAGTAAACCTGAAGTGAAGCATCGGAATCTAACCCTGGTCTCACAGTAAAGGTTCAAACATAGACTTTAAGAAGAGTCTGTCTTCTTGTACTTAAGTCGGCTTTGTGCCTTTTGTATTTAATTCCGATGCATTTTCTGGGTTTTATCGTCCATAACAAAGTCCAAGGGATACAGTAAACCTGAAGTGAAGCATCGGAATCTAAAACTGGTCAAATAGGAAAGGTTCAAATCAAAGAATGTAAGAAGAGTCAGTCTTCTTGTATTTACATTGTCATTGTGCCTTTTGTATTTAATTCCATTGCATTTTCTGTGTTTCATCGTCGATAAGAAGGTCCAAGGGATACAGTAAACCTGAAGTGAAGCCTCGGAATCAAAAATGGTCTCACAGCTAAGGTTCAAAACATAGACAGGAAGAAGAGTCAGTCTCCTTGTACTTAAGTAGGCATTTAGATTTTGTATTTAATTCCGACGCAATTTCTGTGTTTCATCGTCAATAAGAAGGTCCAAGGGATACAGTAAACCTGAATTCAAGCATAGGAATCTAAAACTGGTCTCACAGGGGTGGTTCAAAACATAGACAGTAAGAAGAGTCAGTCTTCTTGTACTTAAGTTGGCATTGTGCCTTTTGTATTTAATTCCGATGCAATTTCTGTGTTTCATCGTCAATAAGCAACAAGGGATACAGTAAACCTGAAGTGAAGCATCGGAACCTAAAACTGCTCAAATAGGAAAGGTTCAAATCAAAGAATGTAAGAAGAGTCAGTCCTCTTGTACTTAAGTCGGCATTGTGCTTATTGTGTTTAATTCCGACTCAATTTCTGAGTTTTATCGTCAATAACAAAGTCCAAGGGATACAGTAAACCTGAAGTGAAGCATCGGAATCTAAATCTGGTCAAATAGGAAAGGTTCAAGTCAAAGAATGTAGGAAAAGTCAGTCTTCTTGTACTTAAGTCGGCATTGTGCCTTTTGTATTTAATTCCGATGCAAATTCTGTGCTTCATCGTTAATTTGAAGGGCCAAGGGATACAGTATACCTGAAGTGAAGCATCGGAATCTAAAAATGGTCTCAGAGGAAACGTTCTAAATATAGACCGTAAGAAGAGTCAGTCCTCTTGTATTTAAGTCGGCATTGTGCCTTTTGTATTTAATTCCGATGCAATTTCTGTGTTTCATCGTCAATTAGAAGGTATAAGGGATAAGGTAAAACTGAAGTGAAGCTTCGATTTATAAAACTGGTCTCACAGGAAAAGTTCATAACATAGACAGTAAGAAGAGTCAGTCTTCTTGTACTTAAGTTGGCATTGTGCCTTTTGTATTTAATTCCGATGCAATTTCTGTGTTTCATCGTCAATAAGCAGGTACAAGGGATACAGTAAACCTGAATTGAAGCATCGGAATCTAAAACTGGTCCTATTGGAAAGGTTCAAATCAAAGAATGTAAGAGGAGTCAGTCCCCTTGAACTTAAGTCGGCATTGTGCATTTGTATATAATTCCGATGCAATTTCTGTGTTTCATCGTCAATATGAGGGTCCAACGGATAAAGTAAACCTAAGGTAAAGCATCGGAATCCATAACTGGTCTCAGAGGAGTTGTTCAAAGTATAGACAGTAAGAAGAGTCAGTCGTCTTGTACTTATGTCGGCATTTTGATTTTGTATTTAATTCCGACGCAATTTCTGTGTTTCATCGTCAAAAAGAAGGTCCAAGGGATACAGTAAACCTGAAGTGGAGCATCGGTATCAAACCTGGTCTCACAATATAGGTTCAAATCATAGAATATAAAATGAGTCAGTCCTCTTGTACTTAAGTCGGCATTGTGCATTTGTATATAATTCCGATGCAATTTCTGTGTTTCATCGTCAATATGAGGGTCCAACGGATACCGTAAACCTAAGGTAAAGCATAGGAATCCATAACTTGTCTCAGAGGAGATGTTCAAAGTATAGACAGTAAGAAGAGTCAGTCGTCTTGTACTTATGTCGGCATTTTGATTTTGTATTTAATTCCGACGCAATTTCTGTGTTTCATCGTCAAAAAGAAGGTCCAAGGGATACAGTAAACCTGAAGTGAAGCATCGGAATCTAAAACTGGTCCCACAGTAAAGATTCAAAAGATAGACAGTTAGAAGAGACAGTCTTCTTGTACTTAAGTCGGCATTGTGCATTTTGAATTTAATTCCGATGCGATTTCTGTGTTTCATTGTCAATAAGAAGGTACAAGGGATACAGTGAACCTGAAGTGAAGCATCGGAAACTAAAACTGGTCTCACAGGAAAGGTTCAAAGCATAGACAGTAAGAAGAGTCCGTCTTCTTGTACTTAATTCGGAATTGTGCCTTTTGTGTTTAATTCGGATGCAATTTCTGTGATTCATCGTCAATGAGAAGGTCCTAGGGATACAGTAAACCTGAAGTGAAGCATCGGAATCTAAAACTGATCTCACAGGAAAGGTTCAAGTCATAGATTGTAAGAATTGTCGGTCTTCTTGTTTTTAAATCGGCATTGTGCCTTTTGTATTTAATTCCAACGCAATTTCTGTGTTTCATCGTCAATAAGACGGTCCAAGGGATACAGTAAACCTGAAGTGAAGCTTCGGAATCAAAACTGGTATCACAGCAAAGGTTCAAGACGTAGACAGTAAGAAGAGTCAGTCTTCTTGTACTTAAGTCGGCATAGTGCCTTTTTTATTTAATTCCGATGCAATTTCTATGTTTCATCGTCAATTAGAAGGTCCAAGGGATACAGTAAACATGAAGTGAACCATCGGAATCTAATACTGGTCTCACAGGAAAGGTTCAAAGCATAGACAGTAAGAAGAGTCGGTCTTCTCGTCTTTAAGTCGGCATTTTGACTTTTGAATTTAATTCCTATGCAATTTCGGTGTTTCATCGTCTACAAGAAGGTCCAAGGGATATTGTAAACCTGAAGTGAAGCATCGGAATCTAACCCTGGTCTCACAGTAAAGGTTCAAACATAGACTTTAAGAAGAGTCTGTCTTCTTGTACTTAAGTCGGCTTTGTGCCTTTTGTATTTAATTCCGATGCATTTTCTGTGTTTCATCGTCAATAGGAAGGCCCAAGAGATACAGCAAACCTGAAGTGAAGCATCGGAATCTAATACTGGTCTCACAGGAAAGGTTCAAATCATAGAATGTAAGGAGATTTAGTCTTCTTGTACTTAAGACGGCATTGTGCCTTTTGTATTTAATTCCGATGCAATTTCTGTGTTTCATCGTCAATAAGAAGGTCCAAGGGATACAGTAAACCTGAAGTGAAGCTTTGAAATGGAAACTGGTCTCACAGGAATGGTTCAAAACATAGACAGTAAGAAGAGTCAGTCTTCTTGTACTTAAGTCGGCATTGTGCTGTTTGTATTTATTTCCGACGCAATTACTGTGTATCATCGTCACTTAGAAAGGCCAAAGGATACAGTAAACCTGAAGTGAAGCATCGGAATCAAAAATGGTCTCACAGGAAACATTCCAATCATAGACAGTAAGGAGAGTCAGTCTTCTTGTACTTAAGTCGGCATTGTGCCTTTTGTATTTAATTCCGATGCAATTTCTGTGTTTCATCGTCAATAAGAAGGTCCAAGGGATACAGAAAACCTGAAGTAAAGCATCGGAATCTGAAACTGGTCTCACAGGAAAGGTTCAAAACATAGACAGTAAGAAGAGTCGGTCTTCTTGTTATTAAGTCGGCATTGTGCCTGTTGCATTTCATTCCGACGCAATTTCTGTGTTTCATCGTCAATAAGAAGGTCCAAGGGATACAGTAAACCTGAAGTGAAGCATCGGAATCTAAACCTGGTCTCACAGTAAAGGTTCAAATCATAGACAGTAGGAAGGGTCTGTCTTCTTGTACCTAAGATGGCATTGTGCCTTTTGTATTTAATTCCAATGCAATTTCTGTGTTTCATCGTCAATAAGAAAGTCCAAGGGATACGGTGAACCTGAAGTGAAGCATCGGAATCAAAACTGGTCTCACAGGAATGGCTCAAAACATAGACAGTAAGAAGAGTCAGTCTTCTTGTACTAAAGTCAGCATTGTGCCTTTTGTATTTAATTCCGATGCAATTTCTGTGTTTCATCGTCAATAAGAAGGTCCAAGGGATACAGTAAACCTGAAGGTAAGCATCGGAAACTAACACTGGTCTCACAGGAAAGGTTCAAAACCTAGACAATTAGAAGAGTCTATCTTCTTGTACTTAAGTCAGCATTGTGGATTTTTTATTTAATTCCGATGCAATTTCTGTGTTTCGTCGTCAATATGAAGGTCCAAGGCATACAGTAAACCTAAAGTGAAGCATTGGAATCTAAAACTGGTCTGACAGGAAAGGTTCAAATCATAGAATGTAAGAAGGGTCAATCCTCTTGTGCTCAAGCCTGCATTGTGCCTTTTTGTATTTAATTCCGATGCAATATCTGTGTTTCATCGTCAATAAGAAGGTCCAAGGCATACAGTAAACCTGAAGTAAAGCATCGGAATCTAAAACTGGTCTCACAGTAGAGATTCAAATCATAGACAGTAAGAAGAGTCAGCCTTCTTGTACTTAAGTTGGAATTGTGCCTTTTGTATTTAATCCCGATGCAATATCTGTGATTCATCGTCAATAAGAAGGCCCTAGGGATTCAGTAAACCTGAAGTGAAGCATCGGAAACTAAAACTGGTCTGAAAGTAAAGGTTCAAAACATAGACAGTATGAAGAGTCTGTCTTCTTGTACTTAAGTCGGCATTGTGCCTTTTGTACTTAATTCCGATCCAGTTTCTGTGTTTTATGGTCAATAAGAAAGTCTGAGGGGTACAGTGAACCTGAAGTGAAGCTTCGGAATCAAAACTGGTCTCACAGCTAATGTTCAAAACATAGACAGTAAGAAGAGTCAGTCTTCTAGTACTTAAGTTGGCATTGTGCCTTTTGTATTTCATTCCGATGCAATTTCTGTGTTTCATCGTCAATAAGCAACAAGGGATACAGTAAACCTGAAGTAAAGCATCGGAATCTAAAACTGGTCAAATAGGAAAAGTTCAAATCAAAGAATGTAAGAAGAGTCAGTCCTCTTGTACTTAAGTCGGCATTGTGCTTATTGTGTTTAATTCCGATGCAATTTCTGGGTTTTATCGTCCATAACAAAGTCCAAGGGATACAGTAAACCTGAAGTGAAGCATCGGAATCTAAAACTGGTCAAATAGGAAAGGTTCAAATCAAAGAATGTAAGAAGAGTCAGTCTTCTTGTATTTACATTGTCATTGTGCCTTTTGTATTTAATTCCTTTGCATTTTCTGTGTTTCATCGTCAATAAGAAGGTCCAAGGGATACAGTAAACCTGAAGTGAAGCCTCGGAATCGAAAATGGTCTCACAGCTAAGGTTCAAAACATAGACAGGAAGAAGAGTCAGTCTCCTTGTACTTAAGTAGGCATTTAGATTTTGTATTTAATTCCGATGCAATTTCTGTGTTTCATCGTCAATAAGAAGGTCCAAGGGATACAGTAAACCTGAATTCAAGCATAGGAATCTAAAACTGGTCTCACAGGGGTGGTTCAAAACATAGACAGTAAGAAGAGTTAATCTTCTTGTACTTAAGTTGGCATTGTGCCTTTTGTATTTAATTCCGATGCAATTTCTGTGTTTCATCGTCAATAAGCAACAAGGGATACAGTAAACCTGAAGTGAAGCATCGGAACCTAAAACTGCTCAAATAGGGAAGGTTCAAATCAAAGAATGTAAGAAGAGTCAGTCCGCTTGTACTTAAGTCGGCATTGTGCTTATTGTGTTTAATTCCGACTCAATTTCTGAGTTTTATCGTCAATAACAAAGTCCAAGGGATACAGTAAACCTGAAGTGAAGCATCGGAATCTAAAACTGGTCAAATAGGAAAGGTTCAAGTCAAAGAATGAAGGAAAAGTCAGTCTTCTTGTACTTAAGTCGGCATTGTGCCTTTTGTATTTAATTCCGATGCAAATTCTGTGCTTCATCGTTAATCTGAAGGGCCAAGGGATACAGTATACCTGAAGTGAAGCATCGGAATCTAAAAATGGTCTCAGAGGAAACGTTCTAAATATAGACCGTAAGAAAAGTCAGTCCTCTTGTATTTAAGTCGGCATTGTGCCTTTTGTATTTAATTCCGATGCAATTTCTGTGTTTCATCGTCAATTAGAAGGTATAAGGGATAAGTTAAAACTGAAGTGAAGCTTCGATTTATAAAACTGGTCTCACAGGAAAAGTTCATAACATAGACAGTAAGAAGAGTCATTCTTCTTGTACTTAAGTTGGCATTGTGCCTTTTGTATTTAATTCCGATGCAATTTCTGTGTTTCATCGTCAATAAGCAGGTACAAGGGATACAGTAAACCTGAATTGAAGCATCGGAACCTAAAACTGGTCCTATTGGAAAGGTTCAAATCAAAGAATGTAAGAAGAGTCAATCCCCTTGGACTTAAGTCGGCATTGTGCATTTGTATATAATTCCGATGCAATTTCTGTGTTTCATCGTCAATATGAGGGTCCAACGGATATCGTAAACCTAAGGTAAAGCATCGGAATCCATAACTGGTCTCAGAGGAGATGTTCAAAGTATAGACAGTAAGAAGAGTCAGTCGTCTTGTACTTATGTCGGCATTTTGATTTTGTATTTAATTCCGACGCAATTTCTGTGTTTCATCGTCAAAAAGAAGGTCCAAGGGATACAGTAAACCTGAAGTGGAGCATCGGTATCAAACCTGGTCTCACAGGATAGGTTCAATTCATAGAATATAAGATGAGTCAGTCCTCTTGTACTTAAGTCGGCATTGTGCATTTGTATTTAATTCCGATGCAATTTCTGTGTTTCATCGTCAATAACAAGGGCCAAGGGATATAGTAAACCTGAAGTGAAGCATCGGAATCTAAAACTGATCTCACAGGAAAGGTTCAAGTCATAGAATGTAAGAAGAATCAGTCTTCTTGTTTTTAAATCGGCATTGTGCCTTTTGTATTTAATTCCAATGCAATTTCTGTGTTTCATCGTCAATAAGACGGTCCAAGGGATACAGTAAACCTGAAGTGAAGCTTCGGAATCAAAACTGGTATCACAGCATAGGTTCAAGACGTAGACAGTAAGAAGAGTCAGTCTTCTTGTACTTAAGTCGGCATAGTGCCTTTTGTATTTACTTCCGATGCAATTTCTATGTTTCATCGTCAATTAGAAGGTCCAAGGGATACAGTAAACATGAAGTGAACCATCGGAATCTAATACTGGTCTCACAGGAAAGGTTCAAAGCATAGACAGTAAGAAGAGTCGGTCTTCTCGTCTTTAAGTCGGCATTTTGACTTTTGATTATAATTCCTATGCAATTTGGGTGTTTCATCGTCTACAAGAAGGTCCAAGGGATACTGTAAACCTGAAGTGAAGCTTCGGAATCTAAACCTGGTCTCACAGGAAAGGTTCAAAACATAGACAGTAAGAAGAGTCTGTCTTCTTGTACTTAAGACGGCATTGTGCCTTTTGTATTTAATTCCAATGCAATTTCTGTGTTTCATCGTCATTAACAAGGGCCAAGGGATATAGTAAACCTGAAGTGAAGCATCGGAATCTAAAACTGGTCTCACAGGAAAGGTTCTAAACATAGACAGTAAGAAGATTTAGTCATCTTGTACTTAAGTCGGCATTGTGCCTTTTGTATTTAATTCGGATCGCAATTTCTGTGTTTCGTCGTCAATGAGAAAGTCCAAGGGATACAGTAAACCTGAAGTGAAGCATCGGAAACTAAAACTGGTCTCACAGGGTAGGTTCACAACATAGACAGTAAAAAGAGTCAGTCTTCTTGTACCTAAGTCGGCTTTGTGCCTTTTGTATTTAATTCCCATGCATTTTCTGTGTTTCATCGTCAATAGGAAGGCCCAAGGGATACAGCAAACCTGAAGTGAAGCATCGGAATCTAATACTGGTCTCACAGGAAAGGTTCAAATCATAGAATGTAAGAAGAGTCAGTCTTCTTGTACATAAGACGGCATTGTGCCTTTTGTATTTATTTCCGACGCAATTACTGTGTATCATCGTCAATAAGAAAGGCCAAAGGATACAGTAAACCTGAAGTGAAGCATCGGAATCAAAAATGGTCTCACAGGAAACATTCCAATCATAGACAGTAAGGAGAGTCAGTCTTCTTGCACTTAAGTCAGCTTTGTGCCTTTTATATTTAATTCCGATGCAATTTCTGTGTTTCATCGTCAATAAGAAGGTCCAAGGGATACAGTAAACCTGAAGTAACCCATCGGAATCTAAAATTGGTCTCACAGGAGAGGTTCAAAACATAGACAGTATGAAGAGTCAGTCTTCATGTACTTAAGTCGGCATTGTGCCTTTTGTATTTAATTCCGATGCAATTTCTGTGTTCATCATCAATAAGAAGGTCCACGGGTTACAATACACCTGAAATGAAGCGTAGGAATCTGAAACTGGTCTCACAGGAAAGCTTCAAATCATAGACAATAAGAAGTGACAGTCTTCTTGTACTTCAGTCGGCATTGTTCCTTTTGTATTTAAATCCGATGTAATTTCTGTGTTTCATCGTCGATAAGAAGGTCCAAGGGATACAGTAAACCTGAAGTGAAGCATCGGAATCAAAATTGGTCTCAAAGGAAAGTTTCGAAACATAGACAGTAAGAAGAATCAGTCTTCCTGTACTTAAGTTGGCATTGTGCATTTTGTATTTAATTCCGATGCAATTTCTGTGTTACATCGTCAATAAGATGGTCCAAGGGATACAGTAAAACAGAAACGAAGCATCGGAAACTAAAACTGGTCTCACAGGAAAGGTTCTAATCATAGACAGTAAAAAGGGTCAGTCTTCTTGAATTTAAGTCGGCAGTGTGCCTTTTGTATTTAATTCTGATGCAATTTCTGTGTTTCATCGTCAATAAGCAGGTACAAGGGATACAGTAAACCTGAAGTGAAGCATCGGAATCTAAAACTGGTCCTATTGGAAAGGTTCAAATCAAAGAATGTAAGAAGAGTCAGTCCTCTTGTACTTAAGTCGGCATTGTGCTTATTGTGTTTAATTCCGATGCAATTTCTGGGTTTTATCGTCAATAAGAAGGTCCAAGGGATACAGTAAACCTCAAGTAAATCATCGGAATCTAAAACTTCTCTCACAGGAAAGGTTCACAACATAGACAGTAAGTAGAGTCAGTCTTCTTGTACTTAAGTCGGCAGTGTACCTTTTGTATTTAATTCCGATGCAATTTATGTGTTTCATCGTTAATAAGAGGGTCCAAGGGATACAGTAAACCTGAAGTGAAGCATCGGAAACTAAAACTGGAGTCACAGGAAAGGTTCAAAACATAGACAGTAAGAAGAGTCAGTCATCTTGTACTTAAGTCGGCATCGTGCTTTTGTATTTAATTCCGATGCAATTTCTGTGTTTCATCGTCAATAAGCAGATCCAAAGGATACAGTAATCCTGAAGTGAAGAATCGGAATCTAAAACTGGTCTCGCAGGAAAGGTTCAAATCATAGAATGTACGAAGAGTCATTCCTCTTGAACTTAAGTCGGCATTGCGCTTTTTGTATTTAATTCCGATGTAATTTCTGTGTTTTATCGTCAGTAAGAAGGACCAAGGGATGCAGTAAACCTGAAGTGGAGCATCGGTATCAAACCTGGTCTCACAGGATAGGTTCAAATCATAGAATGTAAGAAGAGTCAGTCCTCTTGTACTTAAGTCGGCATTGTGCATTTGTATATAATTCCGATGCAATTTCTGTGTTTCATCGTCAATATGAGGGTCCAACGGATACCGTAAACCTAAGGTAAAGCATCGAAATCTTTAACTGGTCTCAGAGGAGATGTTCAAAGTATAGACAGTGAGAAGAGTCAGTCGTCTTGTACTTATGTCGGCATTTTGATTTTGTATTTAATTCCGACGCAATTTCTGTGTTTCATCGTCAAAAAGAAGGTCCAAGGGATACAGTAAACCTGAAGTGAAGCATCGGAATCTAAAACTGGTCCCACAGTAAAGATTCAAAGGATAGACAGTTAGAAGAGACAGTCTTCTTGTACTTAAGTCGGCATTGTGCCTTTTGAATTTAATTCCGATGCGATTTCTGTGTTTCATTGTCAATAAGAAGGTCCAAGGGATACAGTGAACATGAAGTGAAGCATCGGAAACTAAAACTGGTCTCACAGGAAAGGTTCAAAGCATAGACAGTAAGAAGAGTCCGTCTTTATGTACTTAATTCGGAATTGTGCCTTTTGTGTTTAATTCCGATGCAACTTCTGTGATTCATCGTCAATGAGAAGGTCCAAGGGATACAGTAAACCTGAAGTGAAGCATCGGAATCTAAAACCGATCTCACAGGAAAGGTTCAAGTCATAGAATGTAAGAAGAGTCAGTCTTCTTGTTTTTAAATCGGCATTGTGCCTTTTGTATTTAATTCCAATGCAATTTCTGTGTTCCATCGTCAATAAGACGGTCCAAGGGATACAGTAAACCTGAAGTGAAGCTTGGGAATCAAAACTGGTATCACAGCACGGGTTCACGGCGTAAACAGTAAGAAGAGTCAGTCTTCTTGTACTTAAGTCGGCATAGTGCCTTTTGTATTTAATTCCGATGCAATTTCTATGTCTCATCGTCAATTAGAAGGTCCAAGGGATACAGTAAACATGAAGTGAACCATCGGAATCTAATACTGGTCTCACAGGAAAGGTTCAAAGCATAGACAGTAAGAAGAGTCGGTCTTCTCGTCTTTAAGTCGGCATTTTGACTTTTGAATATAATTCCTATGCAATTTGGGTGTTTCATCGTCTACAAGAAGGTCCAAGGGATACAGTAAACATGAAGTGAACCATCGGAATCTAATACTGGTCTCACAGGAAAGGTTCAAAGCATAGACAGTAAGAAGAGTCGGTCTTCTCGCCTTTAAGTCGGCATTTTGACTTCTGAATATAATTCCTATGCAATTTGGGTGTTTCATCGTCTACAAGAAGGTCCAAGGGATACAGTAAACCTGAAGTAAATCATCGGAATCTCAAACTTCTCTCACAGGAAAGGTTCAAAACATAGACAGTAAGTAGAGTCAGTCTTCTTGTACTTAAGTCGGCAGTGTGCCTTTTGAATTTAATTCCGATGCAATTTATGTGTTTCATAGTTAATAAGAAGGTCCAAGGGATACAGTAAACCTGAAGTGAAGCATCGGAAACTAAAACTGAAGTCACAGGAAAGGTTCAAAACATAGACAGTAAGAAGAGTCAGTCATCTTGTACTTAAGTTGGCATTGTGCATTTGTATATAATTCCGATGCAATTTCTGTGTTTCATCGTCAATATGAGCGTCCAACGGATACCGTAAACCTAAGGTAAAGCATCGGAATCTATAACTGGTCTCAGAGGAGATGTTCAAAGTACAGACAGTAAGAAGAGTCAGTCGTCTTGTACTTATGTCGGCATTTTGATTTTGTATTTAATTCCGACGCAATTTCATTGTTTCATCGTCAAAAAGAAGGTCCAAGGGATACAGTAAACCTGAAGTGAAGCATCGGAATCTAAAACTGGTCCCACAGTAAAGATTCAAAGGATAGACAGTTAGAAGAGACAGTCTTCTTGTACTTAAGTCGGCATTGTGCCTTTTGAGTTTAATTCCGATGCGATTTCTGTGTTTCATTGTAATAAGAAGGTCCAAGGGATACAGTAAACCTGAAGTGAAGCATCGGAAACTAAAACTGGTCTCACAGGAAAGGTTCAAAGCATAGACAGTAAGAAGAGTCCGTCTTCTTGTACTTAATTCGGAATTGTGCTTTTGTGTTTAATTCCGATGCAATTTCTGTGATTCATCGTCAATGAGAAGGTCCAAGGGATACAGTAAACCTGAAGTGATGCATCGGAATCTAAAACTTATCTCACAGGAAAGGTTCAAGTCATAGAATGTAAGAAGAATCAGTCTTCTTGTTTTTAAATCGGCATTGTGCCTTTTGTATTTAATTCCAATGCAATTTCTGTGTTTCATCGTCAATAAGACGGTCCAAGGGATACAGTAAACCTGAAGTGAAGCTTCGGAATCAAAACTGGTATCACAGCAAAGGTTCAAGACGTAGACAGTAAGAAGAGTCAGTCTTCTTGTACTTAAGTCGGCATAGTGCCTTTTGTATTTAGTTCCGATGCAATTTCTATGTTTCATCGTCAATTAGAAGGTCCAAGGGATACAGTAAACATGAAGTGAACCATCGGAATCTAATACTGGTCTCACAGGAAAGGTTCAAAGCATAGACAGTAAGAAGAGTCGGTCTTCTCGTCTTTAAGTCGGCATTTTGACTTTTGAATATGATTCCTATGCAATATGGGTGTTTCATCGTCTACAAGAAGGTCCAAGGGATACTGTAAACCTGAAGTGAAGCATCGGAATCTAAACCTGGTATCACAGGAAAGGTTCAAAACATAGACAGTAAGAAGAGTCTGTCTTCTTGTACTTAAGACGGCATTGTGCCTTTTGTATTTAATTCCAATGCAATTTCTCTGTTTCATCGTCAATAACAAGGGCCAAGGGATATAGAAAACCTGAAGTGAAGCATCGGAATCTACAACTGGTCTCACAGGAAAGGTTCTAAACATAGACAGTAAGAAGATTTAGTCATCTTGTACTTAAGTCGGCATTGTGCCTTTTGTAATTAATTCGGATGCGATTTCTGTGTTTCATCGTCAATGAGAAAGTCCAAGGGATACAGTAAACCTGAAGTGAAGCATCGGAAACTAAAACTGGTCTCACAGTGAAGGTTCACCACATAGACAGTAAGAAGAGTCAGTCTTCTTGTACTTAAGTCGGCTTTGTGCCTTTTGTATTTAATTCCCATGCATTTTCTGTGTTTCATCGTCAATAGGAAGGCCCAAGGGATACAGCAAACCGGAAGTGAAGCATCGGAATCTAATACTGGTCTCACAGGAAAGGTTCAAATCATAGAATGTAAGAAGAGTCAGTCTTCTTGTACTTAAGACGGCATTGTGCCTTTTGTATTTATTTCCGACGCAATTACTGTGTATCATCGTCAATAAGAAAGGCCAAAGGATACAGTAAACCTGAAGTGAAGCATCGGAATCAAAAATGGTCTCACAGGAAACATTCCAATCATAGACAGCAAGGAGAGTCAGTCTTCTTGTACTTAAGTCGGCATTGTGCCTTTTATATTTAATTCCGATGCAATTTCTGTGTTTCATCGTCAATAAGCAACAAGGGATACAGTAAACCTGAAGTGAAGCATCGGAATCTAAAACTGGTCAAATAGGAAAGGTTCAAATCAAAGAATGTAAGAAGAGTCAGTCTTCTTGTACTTAAGTCGGCATTTGCATTTGTATTTAATTCCGATGCAATTTCTGTATTTCATCGTCAATAAGAAGGTCCGAGGTATACAGTAACCGTGAATTTAAGCATTGGAATCTGAGACTGGTCTCACAGGGAAGGTTTAAAACATAGACAGCAAGAAGAGTCAGTCTTCTTGTATTTACATTGTCATTGTGCCTTTTGTATTTAATTCCATTGCAATTTCTGTGTTTCATCGTCAATAAGAAGGTCCAAGGGATACAGTAAACCTGAAGTGAAGCCTCGGAATCAAAAATGGTCTCACAGCTAAGGTTCGAAACATAGACAGGAAGAAGAGTCAGTCTCCTTGTACTTAAGTAGGCATTTAGATTTTGTATTTAATTCCGATGCAATTTCTGTGTTTCATCGTCAATAAGAAGGTCCAAGGGATACAGTAAACCTGAATTCAAGCATAGGAATCTAAAACTGGTCTCACAGGGATGGTTCAAAACATAGACAGTAAGAAGAGTCAGTCTTCTTGTACTTAAGTTGGCATTGTGCCTTTTGTATTTAATTCCGATGCAATTTCTGTGTTTCATCGTCAATAAGCAACAACGGGTACAGTAAACCTGAAGTGAAGCATCGGAATCTAAAACTGGTCAAAGAGGAAAGTTTCAAATCAAAGAATGTAAGAAGAGTCAGTCCTCTTGTACTTAAGTCGGCATTGTGCTTATTGTGTTTAATTCCGATGCAATTTCTGGGTTTTATCGTCAATAACAAAGTCCAAGGGATACAGTAAACCTGAAGTGAAGCATCGGAATCTAAAACTGGTCAAATAGGAAAGGTTCAAGTCAAAGAATGTAAGAAGAGTCAGTCTTCTTGTACTTAAGTCGGCATTGTGCTTTTGTATTTAATTCCGATGCAAATTCTGTGCTTCATCGTTAATTTGAAGGGCCGAGGGATACAGTATACCTGAAGTGAAGCATCGGAATCTAAAAATGGTCTCAGAGGAAACGTTCTAAATATAGACCGTAAGAAGAGTCAGTCCTCTTGTATTTAAGTCGGCATTGTGCCTTTTGTATTTTATTCCGATGCAATTTCTGTGTTTCATCGTCAATAAGCAGGTACAAGGGATACAGTAAACCTGAAGTGAAGCATCGGAATCTAAAACTGGTCCTATTGGAAAGGTTCAAATCAAAGAATGTAAGAAGAGTCAGTCCTCTTGTACTTAAGTCGGCATTGTGCTTATTGTGTTTAATTCCGATGCAATTTCCGGGTTTTATCGTCAATAAGAAGGTCCAAGGGATACAGTAAACCTGAAGTAAATCATCCGAATCTCAAACTTCTCTCACAGGAAAGGTTCAAAACATAGACAGTAAGTAGAGTCAGTCTTCTTGTACTTACGTCGGCAGTGTGCCTTTTGTATTTAATTCCGATGCAATTTATGTGTTTCATCGTTAATAAGAAGGTCCAAGGGATACGGTAAACCTGAAGTGAAGCATGGGAAACTAAAACTGGAGTCACAGGAAAGGTTCAAAACATAGACAGTAAGAAGAGTCAGTCATCTTGTACTTAAGTCGGCATCGTGCTTTTGTATTTAATTCCGATGCAATTTCTGTGTTTCATCGTCAATAAGCAGATCCAAAGGATACAGTAATCCTGAAGTGAAGATTCGGAATCTAAAACTGGTCTCGCAGGAAAGGTTCAAATCATAGAATGTAAGAAGAGTCATTCCTCTTGAACTTAAGTTGGCATTGCGCTTTTTGTATTTAATTCCGATGTAATTTCTGTGTTTTATCGTCAGTAAGAAGCACCAAGGGATACAGTAAACCTGAAGTGGAGCATCGGTATCAAACCTGGTGTCACAGGATAGGTTCAAATCATAGAATGTAAGAAGAGTCAGTCCTCTTGTACTTAAGTCGGCATTGTGCTTTTGTATATAATTCCGATACAATTTCTGTGTTTCATCGTCAATATGAGGGTCCAACGGATACCGTAAACCTAAGGTAAAGCATCGGAATCTATAACTGGTCTCAGAGGAGATGTTCAAAGTATAGACAGTAAGAAGAGTCAGTCGTCTTGTACTTATGTCGGCATTTTGATTTTGTATTTAATTCCGACGCTATTTCTGTGTTTCATCGTCAAAAAGAAGGTTCAAGGGATACAGTAAACCTGAAGTGAAGCATCGGAATCTAAAACTGGTCTCACAGTAAAGATTCAAAACATAGACAGTATGAAGAGTCAGCCTTCTTGTACTGAAGTCGGCACTGTGCCTATTGTACTTGATTCCGATGCAATTTCTGTGGTTCATCGTCAATAAGAAGGTCCAAGGGATACAGTAAACCTGAAGTAAAGCATCGGAATCTAAAACTGGTCTCACTGAAAAGGATCAAACCATAGTCAGCAAGAAGAGTCAGTCTTCGTGTATTTAAATCGGCATTGTGCCTTTTGTATTTAATTCCAATGCAATTTCTGTGTTTCATCGTCAATATGAAGATCCAAGAGATACAGTAAACCTGATGTGAAGCATCGGAATCAGAACTGGTCTCACACGAAAGGTACAAATCGCAGAATGTAACAAGGGTTAGTCCTCCTGTACTTAAGTCGGCATTGTGCCTTTTGTATTTAATTCCGATGCAATTTCTGTGTTTTATCGTCAGTAAGAAGGTTTAAGGGATACAGTAATGCTGAAGTGAAGCATCGGAAACTAAAACTGGTCTCACAGGAAAGGTTCATAGCATAGACAGTGAGAAGTGTCAGACTTCTTGTACTTAAGTCGGAATTGTGTTTTTCGTATTTAATCCCGATGCAATATCTGTGTTTCATAGTCAATAAGAAGCTCCAAGGGATACATTAAACCTGAGATGAACCATCGGAATCTAAAACTGGTCTCACAGGAATGGGTCAAAACATAGACCGTAAAAAGAGTCAGTCATCTTCTACTTAAGTCGGCATTGTAACTTTTGTATATAATTCCGATGCAATTTCTGTGTTTCATCGTCAATATGAAAGTCCAACGGATACAGTAAACCTAAGGTAAAGCATCGGAATCTATAACTGGTCTCAGAGGAAATGTTCAATATATAGGCAGTAAGATGAGTCAGTCTTCCTGTACTTATGTCGGCATTTTGATTTTGTATTTAATTCCGACGCAATTTCTGTGTTTCAACGTCAATAAGAAGGTCCAAGGGATACAGTAAACCTGAAGTGAAGCATCGGAATCTAAAACTGGTCCCACAGTAAAGATTCAAAACAAAGACAGTTAGAAGAGTCAGTCTTCATGTACTTAAATCGGCATTGTGCTTTTTGTATTTAATTCCGGTGCAATTTCTGTGTTTCTTCGTCAATAAGAAGGTCCAATCGATACAGTAAACCGGGAATGAAGCACAGGAATCTGAAACTGGTCTCACAGGAAAGGTTCAAATCATAGACAGTAAGAAGTGTCAGTCTTCTTGTACTTCAGTCGGCATTGTGCATTTTGTATTTAATTCCGATGTAATTTCTGTGTTTCAACGTCAATAAGAAGGTCCAAGGGATTAAGTAAATCTGAAGTGAAGTATCGGAATCAAAACTGGTCTCACAGGAAACGTTCAAAGCATAGACTGTAAGAAGAGTCAGTCTTCTTTTACTTAAGTCGGCATTTTGCATTTTGTATTTAATTCCGATCCAATTTCTGCGTTTCATCGTCAATAAGAAGGTCCAAGGGATACAGTAAACCTGAAGTGAAGCATCGTAATCTAAAACTGATCCCACAGGAAAGGTTCAAGTCATAGAATGTAAGAAGAGTCAGTCTTCTTGTTTTTAAATCGGCATTGTGCCATTTGTATTTAATTCCAATGCAATTTCTGTGTTTCATCGTCAATAAGACGGTCCAAGGGATATGGTAAACCTGAAGTGAAGCTTCGGAATCAAATTTGGTATCACAGCAAAAGTTCAAGACGTAGACAGTAAGAAGAGTCAGTCCTCTTGTACTTAAGTCGGCATAGTGCCTTTTGTATTTAATTCCGATGCAATTTCTATGTGTCATCGTCAAGTAGAAAGTCCAAGGGATACAGTAAACCTGAAGTGAAGCATCGGAATCTAAAACTGGTCTCACAGGAAAGGTTCTAAACATAGACAGTAAGAAGATTTAGTCATCTTGTACTTAAGTCGGCATATTGCCTTTTGTATTTAATTCGGATACAATTTCTGTGTTTCATCGTCAATGAGAAAGTCCAAGGGATACAGTAAACTTGAAGTGAAGCGTCGGACTCTAAAACTGGTCTCACAGGGATGGTTCACAACATAGACAGTAAGAAGAGTCAGTCTTCTTGTACTTAAGTCTGCTTTGTGCCTTTTGTATTTAATTCCGATCCATTTCCTGTGTTTCATCGTCAATAAGAAGGCCCAAGGGATACAATAAACCTGAAGTGAAGCATCGGAATCTAATACTGGTCTCACAGGAAAGGTTCAAATCATAGAATGTAAGAAGAGTCAGTCTTCTTGTACTTAAGACGGCATTGTGCCTTCTGTATTTAATTCTGATGCAATTTCTGTGTTTCATCGTCAATAAGAAGGTGCAAGGGATACAGAAAACCTGAAGTAAAGCATCGGAATCTGAAACTGGTCTCACAGGAAAGGTTCAAAACATAGACAGTAAGAAGAGTCCGTCTTCTTGTTATTAAGTCGGCATTGTGCCTGTTGCATTTCATTCCGACGCAATTTCTGTGTTTCATCGTCAATAAGATGGTCCAAGGGATACAGTAAACCTGAAGTGAAGCATCGGAATCAAAATTGGTCTCACAGGAAAGGTTCAAAACATAGACAGTAAGAAGAATCAGTCATCTTGTACTTAGGTCGGCATTGTGCATTTTGTATTTAATTCCGATGCAATTTCTGTGTTTCATCGTCAATAAGATGGTCCAAGGGATACAGTAAAACAGAAACGAAGCATCGGAAACTAAAACTGGTCTCACAGGAAAGGCTCTAATCATAGACAGTAAAAAGGGTCAGTCTTCTTGAATTTAAGTCGGCAGTGTGCCTTTTGTATTTAATTCCGATGCAATTGCTGTGTTTTATCATCAATTAGCAGGTGAAAGGGATTCAGTAATCCTGTAGTAAAGCATCGGAATCTAAAACTGGTCTCACAGGAAAGGTTCAAATCATAGAATGTAAGAAGAGTCATTCCTCTTGTACTTAAGTCGGCATTGTGCCTTTTGTATTTAATTCCGATGCAATTTCTGTGTTTCATCGTCAATAAGAAGGTCTAAGGGATACATTGAACCTGATATGAAACATCGGAATCTAAAACTGGTCTCATATGAAACGTTCAAAACATAGACCGCAAGAAGAGTCAGTCTTCTTGTACTTAAGTCGGCAGTGTGCCTTTTGTATATAATTCCGATGCAATTTCTGTGTCATCGTCAATATGAAGGTCCAAGGGATACAGTAAACCTGAAGTGGAGCATCGGAATCAAAACTGGTCTCACAGGATAGGTTCATATCTTAGAACGTAAGAAGAGTCACTCCTCATGTACTTAAGTCGGCATTATGCATTTTGTATTTAATTCCCATGCAATATCTGTGTTTCATCGTCAATAAGAAGGTCTAAGGGATACATTGAACCTGATATGAAACATCGGAATCTAAAACTGGTCTCATATGAAACGTTCAAAACATAGACCGCAAGAAGAGTCAGTCTTCTTGTACTTAAGTCGGCAGTGTGCCTTTTGTATATAATTCCGATGCAATTTCTGTGTCATCGTCAATATGAAGGTCCAAGGGATACAGTAAACCTGAAGTGAAGCATCGGAATCTAAAACTGGTCTCACAGTAAAGATTCAAACCATAGACAGTAAGAAGAGTCAGTCTTCTTGTACTTAAGTCGGCATTGTAACTTTTGAATTTAATTCCGATGCAATTTCTGTGTTTCATCGTCAATAACAAAGTCCAAGGGATACAGTAAAACTGAAGTGAAATATCGGAATCTAAAACTGGTCTCACAGGAAAGGTCCAAAACTTACCCAGTAAGAAGAGTCAACCTTCTTGGACTTAAGTCGGCATTGTGCTTTTTGTATTTAATTCCGATGCGTTTCTGTGTTTTATCGTCATCAAGTAAGTCTGAGGGATACAGTAAACCTGAAGTGAAGCTTCGGAATCAAAACTGGTCTCAGAGGAAGGGTTCAAAACATAGACTTTAAGAAGAGTCAGTCTTCTTGTACCTAAATCGACATTGTGCGTTTTGTATTTAACTCCGATGTAATTTCTATGTTTCACCGTCAATATGGAAGTCCAAAGGATACTGCAAACCTGAAGTGACGCATCGGAATCTAAAACTGGTCTCACAGGAAAAGTTCAAATCATAAACAGTAAGAAGAGTCGGTCTTCTTCTACTTAAGACGGCATTTTGACATTTGAATTTAATTCCGATGCAATTTCTGTGTTGCATCGTCAATAAGAAGGTCCAAGGGATACAGTAAACTTGAAGTAAAGCATCGGAATCTAAAACTGGTCTCACTGGAAAGGTTCAAATCATAGAATGTAAGAAGAGTCAGTCCTCTTGTACTTGAATCGGCATTGTGCCTTTTGTATTTTATTCCGACGCAATTTCTGTGTTTCATCGTCAATATGAAGGTCCAAAGGATACAGTAAACCTGAAGCGAAGCATCGGATCCAAACTGGTCTGACAGGAATGGTTCGAAACATAGACAGTAACAAGAGTCAGTCTTCTTGTACTTAAGTCGGCATTGTGCCTTTTTGTATTTAATTCCGATGCTAATTCTGTGTTTCATCGTTAGTCTGAAGGGCCAAGGGATACAGTATACCTGAAGTGAAGCATCGGAATCTAAAACTCGTCTCAAAGGAAACGTTCTAAATATAGACCGTAAGAAGAGTCACTCCTCTTGTATTTAAGTCGGTATTGTGCCTCTTGTATTTAATTCCGATGCGATTTCTGTGTTTCATCGTCAATAAGAAGGTCCAAGGGATACAGTGAACCTGAAGTGAAGAATCGGAAACTAAAACTGGTCTCACAGGAGAGGTTCAAAGCATAGACAGTAAGAAGAGTCCGTCTTCTTGTACTGAAGTCGGAATTGTGCCTTTTGTGTTTAATTCCGATGCAATTTCTGTGATTCATCGACAATGAGAAGGTCTAAGGGATACAGTAAAGCTGAAGTGAAGCATCGGAGTCTAAAACTGGTCTCACAGGAAAGGTTCAAGTCATAGAATGTAGGAAGAGTCAGTCCTCTTGTACTTAAGTCGGCATTGTGCCTTTTGTATTTAATTCCGATGCAATTTCTGTGCTTCATCGTCAATAAGAAGGTCCAAGGCATACAGTAAACCTAAAATACAGCTTCGTAATCTAAAACTGGTCTCACAGTAAAGATTCAAAAAATAGACAGTAAGAAGAGTCAGTCTTCTTGTACTTAAGTCGGCATTGTGCCTTTTGAATTGAATTCCGATGCAATATCTGTGTTTCATCGTCAATAATGAGGACCATGGAATACAGTAAACCAGAAGTGAAGCATCGGAATGTAAAACTGGTCTCACAGAAGAGGTTCAAAACATAGACAGTAAGAAGAGTCAGTCTTCTTGTACTTATGTCGGCATTGTGCCTTTTGTATTTAATTCCGATGCAATTTCTATGTTTCATCGACAATAAGAAAGTCTGAGGGATACAGTAAACCTGAAGTAAAGCATCGGAATCTAAACTGGTCTCACAGGAAAGGTTCAAAACGAAAACAGTAAGAAAAGTCGGTCTTCTTGTTTTTAAGTCGGCATTGTGAATTTTGTATTTCATTCCGACGCAATTTTTTTGTTTCATCGTCAATAAGAAGGTCCAAGGGATACAGTGAACCTGAAGTGAAGCATCGGAATGGAAACTGGTCTCACGGGAATGGTTCAAAATATAGACAGTAAGAAGAGTCAGTCCTCTTGTACTTAAGTCGGCATTTTGGTTTTGTATTTAATTCCGCTGCAAATTTCTGTGTTTCATCGTCAATAAGAAGGTCCAAGGGATACAGTATACCTGAAGTGAAGCATCGGAATCTAAAACTGGTCTCACAGTAAAGATTCAAACCATAGACAGTAATAAGAGTCAGTCTTCTTGTAATTACGTCGGCATTGTGCCTTTTGTATTTAATCCGTTGCAATTTCTGTGTTTCATCGTCAATATAAACGTCCAAGGGATACAGTAAACCTGAAGTGAAGCATCGGAAACTAAAACTGGTCTCACAGGAAAGGTTCTAATCATAGAATGTAAGAAGAGTCATTCCTCTTGTACATAAGTCGGCATTGTGGCTTTTGTATTTAATTCCGATGCAATTTCTGGGTTTTATTGTCAATAAAGTCTAGGGGATACAGTAAACCTGAAGTAAAGCATCGGAATCTAAAACTGGTCACACAGGAATGGTTCAATCATAGACAGTAAGAAGGGTCAGTCTTCTTGTTTTTAAGTGGGAATTGTGCCTTTTGTATTTAATTCCGACGCAATTTCTGTGTTTCATCGTCAATAAGAAAGTCCAAGGGATACATTGAACCTGAAATGAAACATCGGAATCTATAACTGGCCTCACAGTAAAGATTCAAACCATAGACAGTAAGAAGAGTCAGTCTTCTTGTACTTAGGTCGGCATTGTAACTTTTGTACTTAATTCCGATGCAATTTCTGTGTTTCATCGTCAATAACAAAGTCCAAGGGATACAGTAAACCTGAAGTGAAACATCGGAATCTAAAACTGGTCTCACAGGAAAGGTTCGAGTCATAGAATTTAAGAAGCGTCAGTCCTCTTGTACTTAGGTCGGTATTGTAACTTTTGTATTTAATTCCGATGCAATTTCTGTGTTTCATCGTCAATAACAAAGTCCAAGGGATACAGTTAACCTGAAGTGAAACATCAGAATCAAAAACTGGTCTCACAGGAAAGGTTCGAGTCATAGAATGTAAGAAGCGTCAGTCCTCTTGTACTTAAGTCGGCATTGTGTCTTTTGTAATTAATTCCGATGCAATTTCTGTGTTTCATCGACAATAAGAAGGTCCAATTCATACAGTAAACCTGAAGTAAAGCATCGGAATCTAAAACTGGTCTCACAGTAAATATTCAAATCATAGACAGTAAAAACAGACCGTCTTCTTGTACTCTAGTTGCGCATTGTGCATTTTGTATTTAATTCCGATGCAATTTCTGTGTTTCATCGTCAATAAGAAGGTCCGAGGGATACATTAAACCTGAAGTGAAGCATCCAAGACTAAAACTGGTCTCACAGGAGAGGTCCAAAACTTAGCCAGTAAGTAGAGTCAGTCTTCTTGGACTTAAGTCGGCATTGTGCCTGTTGTATTTCATTCCGATGCAATTTCTGTGTTTTATCGTCATCAAGTAAGTCTGAGGGCTACAGTAAACCTGTAGTGAAGCATCGGAATCAAAACTGGTCTCACAGGAAAGGTTCAAAACATAGACCTTAAGAAGAGTCAGTCTTCTTGTACCTAAGTCGACATTGTGCCTTTTGTATTTAATTCCGATGCAATTTCTATGTTTCAACGTCAATATGGAAGTCCAAGAGATACAGCAAACCTGAAGTGACGCATCGGAATCTAAAACTGGTCTCACAGGAAAGGTCCAAATCATAGACAGTAAGAAGAGTCGGTCTTCTTGTACTTAAGACGGCATTTTGACGTTTGAATTTAATTCCGATGCAATATCTGTGTTTCATCGTCAATAAGAAGGTCAAAGGGATACAGTCAACTTGAAGTGAAGCATCGGAACCTAAAACTGGTCTCACAGGAAAGGTTCAAATCATAGAATGTAAGAAGAGAAAGTCCTCTTGTACTTAAGTCGGTATTGTGCATTTTGTATTTCATTCCGTCGCAATTTCTGTGTTTCATCGTCAATAAGAAGGTCCAAGGGATACAGTAAACCTGAAGAGAAGCATCGGAATCCCAACTGGTCTCACAGGAATGATTCAAAACATAGACAGTAACAAGAGTCAGTCTTCTTGTACTTAAGTCGGCATTGCGCCTTTTGTACGTAATTCCGATGCAATTTCTGTGTTGCATCGTCAATAAGTAAGTCTGAGGGATACAGTAAACCTGAAGTGAAGCAGCGCAATCAAAACTGGTCTCACAGCAAAGGTTCAAAACATAGACGGTAAGAAGAGTCAGTCGTCATGTACTTATGTCGGCATTGTGCCTTTTGTATTTAATTCCGATGCAAATTCTGAGTTTCATAGTTAATTTGAACGGCCAAGGGATACAGCATACCTGAAGTGAAGCATCGGAATCTAAAACTGGTCTCAGAGGAAACGTTCTAAATATAGACCGTAAGAAGAGTCAGTCCACTTGTATTTAAGTCGCCATTGCGCCTTTTGTATTTAATTCCGATGCAATTTCTGTGTTTCATCGTCAATTAGAAGGTATAAGGGATATATTAAAACGGAAGTGAAGCTTCGATTTATAAAACTGGTCTCACAGGAATGGTTCATAACATGGACAGTAAGAAGAGTAAGTCTTCTTGTACTTAAGTTGGCATTGTGCCTTTTGTATTTAATTCCGATGCAATTTCTGTGTTTCATCGTCAATAAGCAGGTACAAGGGATACAGTAAACCTGAAGTGAAGCATCGGAATCTAAAACTGGTCAAATAGGAAAGGTTCAAATCAAAGAATGTAAGATGAGTCAGTCCTCTTGTACTTAAGTCGGCATTGTGCCTATTGTGTTTAATTCCGATGCAATTTCTGGGTTTTGTCGTCAATAAGAAAATCCAAGGGATACAGTAAACCTGAAGTAAAGCATCGGAATCTAAAACTGGTCTCACAGGAAAGGTTCAAAACATAGACAGTAAGAAGAGTCAGTCTTCTTGTACTTAAGTCGGCAGTGTGCCTCTTGTATTTAATTCCGATGCAATTTCTGTGTTTCATCGTCAATAAGAAGCTCCAAGGGATACATTAAACCTGAGATGAAGCATCGGAATCTAAAACTGGTCTCACAGGAATGGTTCAAAACACAGACCGTAAGAAGAGTCAGTCATCTTCTACTTAAGTCGGCATTGTGCCTTTTGTATATAATTCCGATGCAATTTCTGTGTTTCATCGTCAATAGGAAGGTCCAACGGATACAGTAAACCTAAGGTAAAGCATCGGAATCTGTAACTGGTCTCAGAGGAAATGTTCAAAGTATAGACAGTAAGAAGAGTCAGTCTTCTTGTACTTATGTCGGCATTTTGATTTTGTATTTAATTCCGACGCAATTTCTGTGTTTCATCGTCAATAAGAAGGTCCAAGGGACACAGCAAACCTGAAGTAAAGCATCGGAATCTACAACTGGTCACACAGGAAAGGTTCAAAACATAGACAGTAAAGAGAGTCAGTCTTCTTGTTTTTTAATTGGGCATTGTGCCTTTTGTATTTAATTCCGACGCAATTTCTGTGTTTCATCGTCAATAAGAAAGTCCAAGGGATACGGTAAACCTGAAGTGAAGCATCGTAATCAAAACTGGTCTCACAGGAATGGTTCAAAACATAGACAGTAAGAAGAGTCAGTCTTCTTGTACCAAAGTCGGCATTGTGCCTTTTGTATTTAATTCCGATGCAATTTCTGTGTTTCATCGTCAATAAGAATGTCCAAGGGATACAGCAAACTAGAAATGAAGCATAATAATCTAAATCTGGTCTCACAGGAAAGGTTCAAATTATAGACAGTAAACAAGACTCAGTCTTCTTATACTTAAGTCGGCATTGTGAATTTTGTATTTAATTCCGATGCAATTTCTGTGTTTCATCGACAATATGAAGATTCAAGGGACACAGTAAACCTGAAGTGGAGCATCATAATGAAAACTGCTCTCAGAGGATAGGTTCAAATCATAGAATGTTAGAAGAGTCAGTCCTCTTGTACTTAAGTCGGCATTGTGCGTTTTGTATTTAATTCCGATGGAATTTCTGTGTTTCATCGTCAATAAGTAGGTCCAAGGGATGCATAAAACCTGAAATGAGGAATCGGAATCTGAAACTGGTCTCACAGGAAAGGTTCAAAACATAGACCGTAAGAAGAGTCAGTCTTCTTGTACATAAGTCCGCATTGTGCCTTTTGTATATAATTCCGACGCAATTTCTGTGTTTCATCGTCAATATGAGGGTCCAAGGGATACATAAAACCTGAAATGAGGAATCGGAATCTGAAACTGGTCTCAAAGGAAAGGTTCAAAATATAGACAGTAAGATGAGTCAGTCTCCTTGTACTTAAGTCGGCATTTAGATTTTGTATTTAATTCCGATGCAATCTCTGTGTTTCATCGTCAATAAGAATGTCCAAGCGATACAGTAAACCTGAGTGAAGCATCGGAATCTAAAACTAGTGTCACAGTAAAGATTCAAAGCATAGACAGTAAGAAGAGTCAGTCTTCTTGTACTTAAGTCAGCAGTGTGCCTTTTGTATTTAATTCCGATGCAATTTATGTGTTTCATCTTTAATAAGAAGGTCCAAGGGATACAGTAAACCTGAAGTGAAGCATCGGAAACTAAAACTGGAGTCACAGGAAAGGTTCAAAGCATACACAGTAAGAAGAGTCAGTCTTCTTGTACTTAAGTCGGCATGGTGCTTTTGTTTTTAAGTCCGATGCAATTTCTGTGTTTCATCGTCAATAAGCAGATCCAAAGGGTACAGTAATCCTGAAGTGAAGAATCGGAATCTAAAACTGGTCTCGCAGGAAAGGTTCAAATCATAGAATGTAAGAAGAGTCAGTCCTCTTGTACTTAAGTCGGCATGGTGCTTTTGTATTTAATTCCGGTGCAATTTCTGTGTTTCTTCGTCAATAGGAAGGTCCAATGGATACAGTAAGCCGGAAATGAAGCATAGGAATCTGAAACTGGTCTCACTGGAAAAGTTCAAATCATAGACAGTAAGAAGTGTCAGTCTTCTTGTACTTCAGTCGGCATTGTGCCTTTTGTATTTAATTCCGATGTAATTTCTGTGTTTCATCGTCAATAAGATGGTCCAAGGGATTAAGTAAATCTAAAGTGAAGCATCGGAATCAAAACTGGTCTCACAGGAAAGGTTCAAAGCATAGACTGTAAGAAGAGTCAGTCTTCTTTTACATAAGTCGGCATTTTGCATTTTGTATTTAATTCCGATGCAATTTCTGTGTTTCATCGTCAATAAGAAGGTCCAAGGGATACAGTAAACCATAAATGAAGCATAGGAATGTAAATCTGGTCTCACAGGAAATTTTCAAATCATAGAATGTAAGAAGAGTCAGTCCTCTTCTACTGAAATCGGCATTGTGCCTTTTGTATTTAATTCCGATGCAATTTCTGTGTTTCATCGACAATATGAAGATTCAAGGGACACAGTATACCTGAAGTGGAGCATCATAATGAAAACTGCTCTCAGAGGATAGGTTCAAATCATAGAATGTAAGAAGAGTCAGTCCTCTTAAACTTAAGTCGGCATTGTGCCTTTTGTATTTAATTCCGATGCAATTTCTGTGTTTCATCGTCAATAAGAAGGTCCAAGGGATACATAAAACCTGAAATGAGGAATCGGAATCTGAAACTGGTCTCAAAGTAAAGGTTCAAAGCATAGACAGTATGAAGAGTCTGTCTTCTTGTACTTAAGTCGGCATTGTGTCTTTTGTACTTAATTCCGATCCAATTTCTGTGTTTCATGGTCAATAAGTAAGTCTGAGGGATACAGTAAACCTAAAGTGAAGCATCGGAATCAAAACAGGTCTCACAGGAAAATGTACAAATTATAGACAGTAAGAAGAGTCAGTCTTCTTGTACTTAAGTCAGCAGTGTGCCTTTTGTATTTAATTCCGATGCAATTTATGTGTTTCATCTTTAATAAGAAGGTCCAAGGGATACAGTAAACCTGAAGTGAAGCATCGGAAACTAAAACTGGAGTCACAGGAAAGGTTCAAAGCATACACAGTAAGAAGAGTCAGTCTTCTTGTACTTAAGTCGGCATGGTGCTTTTGTTTTTAAGTCCGATGCAATTTCTGTGTTTCATCGTCAATAAGCAGATCCAAAGGGTACAGTAATCCTGAAGTGAAGAATCGGAATCTAAAACTGGTCTCGCAGGAAAGGTTCAAATCATAGAATGTAAGAAGAGTCAGTCCTCTTGTACTTAAGTCGGCATGGTGCTTTTGTATTTAATTCCGGTGCAATTTCTGTGTTTCTTCGTCAATAGGAAGGTCCAATGGATACAGTAAGCCGGAAATGAAGCATAGGAATCTGAAACTGGTCTCACTGGAAAGGTTCAAATCATAGACAGTAAGAAGTGTCAGTCTTCTTGTACTTCAGTCGGCATTGTGCCTTTTGTATTTAATTCCGATGTAATTTCTGTGTTTCATCGTCAATAAGATGGTCCAAGGGATTAAGTAAATCTAAAGTGAAGCATCGGAATCAAAACTGGTCTCACAGGAAAGGTTCAAAGCATAGACTGTAAGAAGAGTCAGTCTTCTTTTACATAAGTCGGCATTTTGCATTTTGTATTTAATTCCGATGCAATTTCTGTGTTTCATCGTCAATAAGAAGGTCCAAGGGATACAGTAAACCATAAATGAAGCATAGGAATGTAAATCTGGTCTCACAGGAAATTTTCAAATCATAGAATGTAAGAAGAGTCAGTCCTCTTCTACTGAAATCGGCATTGTGCCTTTTGTATTTAATTCCGATGCAATTTCTGTGTTTCATCGACAATATGAAGATTCAAGGGACACAGTATACCTGAAGTGGAGCATCATAATGAAAACTGCTCTCAGAGGATAGGTTCAAATCATAGAATGTAAGAAGAGTCAGTCCTCTTAAACTTAAGTCGGCATTGTGCCTTTTGTATTTAATTCCGATGCAATTTCTGTGTTTCATCGTCAATAAGAAGGTCCAAGGGATACATAAAACCTGAAATGAGGAATCGGAATCTGAAACTGGTCTCAAAGTAAAGGTTCAAAGCATAGACAGTATGAAGAGTCTGTCTTCTTGTACTTAAGTCGGCATTGTGTCTTTTGTACTTAATTCCGATCCAATTTCTGTGTTTCATGGTCAATAAGTAAGTCTGAGGGATACAGTAAACCTAAAGTGAAGCATCGGAATCAAAACAGGTCTCACAGGAAAATGTACAAATTATAGACAGTAAGAAGAGTCAGTCTTCTTAGACGTAAGTCGGCATTGTGCCTTTTGCATTTAATTCCAATGCAATTTCTGTGTTTCATCGTCAATAAGGTGGTCCAAGGGATACAGTAAACCTGAAGTAAAGCATCGGAATCTAAATCTGGTCTCACTGAAAAGGATCAAACCATAGTCAGCAAGAAGAGTCAGTCTTCGTGTATTTAAATCGGCATTGTGCCTTTTGTATTTAATTCCAATGCAATTTCTGTGTTTCATCGTCAATAAGAAGGACCAAGGGATACAGTAAACCTGAAGTGAAGCTTCGGAATCATAACTGGTTTCACAGCTGAGGTTCAAAACATAGACAGTAAGAGGAGTCAGTCTTCTTGTACTTAAGTCGGCATTGTGCTTTTGTATTTAATTCCGATGCAATTTCTGTGTTTCATCGTCAATAAGAAGGTCCAAGGGATACAGTAACCTTGAATTAAAGCATTGGAATCTGAAACTGGTCTCACAGGGAAGGTTCAAAACATAGACAGCAAGAAGAGTCAGTCTTCTTGTATTTACATCGTCATTGTGCCTTTTGTATTTAATTCCATTGCAATTGCTGTGTTTCGTCGTCAATAAGAAGGTCCAAGGGATACAGTAAACCTGAAGTGAAGCTTCGGAATCCAAACTGGTCTCACATCAAAGGTTCAAAACATAGACAGGAAGAAGAGTCATTCTCCTTGTACTTAGGTAGGCATTTAGATTTTGAATTTAATTCCGGTGCAATTTCTGTGTTTCATCGTCAATAAGAAGGTCCAAGGGATACAGTAAACCTGAATTCAAGCATAGGAATCGAAAACTGGTGTCACAGGGATGGTTCAATACATAGACAGTAAGAACAGTCAGTCTTCTTGTACTTAAGTTGGCATTGTGCCTTTTGTATTTAATTCCGATGCAATTTCTGTGTTTCATCGTCAATTAGAAGGTATAAGGGATATATTTAAACGGAAGTGAAGCTTCGATTTATAAAATTGGTCTCACAGGAAAGGTTCATAACATGGACAGTAAGAAGAGTAAGTCTTCTTGTACTTAAGTTGGCATTGTGCCTTTTGTATTTAATTCCGATGCAATTTCTGTTTTTCATCGTCAATAAGCAGGTACAAGGGATACAGTAAACCTGAAGTGAAGCATCGGAATCTAAAACTGGTCAAATAGGAAAGGTTCAAATCAAAGAATGTAAGATGAGTCAGTCCTCTTGTACTTAAGTCGGCATTGTGCCTATTGTGTTTAATTCCGATGCAATTTCTGGGTTTTGTCGTCAATAAGAAGGTCCAAGGGATACAGTAAACCTGAAGTAAAGCATCGGAATCTAAAACTGGTCTCACAGGAAAGGTTCAAAGCATAGACAGTAAGAAGAGTCAGTCTCCTTGTACTTAAGTCGGCAGTGTGCCTTTTGTATTTAATTCCGATGCAATTTATGTGTTTCATCGTTAAAAAGAAGGTCCAAGGGATACAGTAAATCTGAAGTGAAGCATCGGAAACTAAAACTGGCGTCACAGGAAAGGTTCAAAACATAGACAGTAAGAAGAGTCAGTCTTCTTGTACTTAAGTCGGCATGGTGCTTTTGTATTTAATTACGATGCAATTTCTGTGTTTCATCGTCAATAAGCAGATCCAAAGGATACAGTAATCCTGAAGTGAAGAATCGGAATCAAAAACTGGTCTCACAGGAATGGTTCAAAACATAGACCGTAAGATGAGTCAGTCATCTTCTACTTAAGTCGGCATTCTGCCTTTTGTATATAATTCCGATGCAATTTCTGTGTTTCATCGTCAATATGAAGGTCCAACGGATGCAGTAAACCTAAGGTAAAGCATCGGAATTTATAAATGGTCTCAGAGGAAATGTTCAAAGTACAGACAATAAGAAGAGTCAGTCTTCTTGTACTTATGTCGGCATTTTGATTTTGTATTTAATTCCGACGCAATTTCTGTGTTTCATCGTCATTAAGAAGGTCCAAGGGATACAGTAAACCTGAAGTGAAGCATCTGAATCTAAAACTGGTCCCACAGTAAAGATTCAAAACATAGACAGTTAGAAGAGACAGTCTTCTTGCACTTAAGTTGGCATTGTGCCTTTTGTATTTAATTCCGATGCGATTTCTATGTTCCATCGTCAATAAGAATGTCCAAGGGATACAGTAAACCTGAAGTGAAACATCGGAAACTAAAACTGGTCTCACAGGAAAGGTTCAAAGCATAGACAGTAGGAAGAGTCCGTCTTCTTGTACTTAAGTCGGCATTGTGCCTTTTGAATTGAATTTCGATGCAATTTCTATGTTTCATCGCCAATAAGAAAGTCTGAGGGATACAGTAAACCTGAAGTAAAGCATCGGAATCTGAAACTGGTCTCTCTGGAAAGGTTCAAGACATAGACAGCAAGAAGAGTCAGTCTTCTTGTTTTTAAATCGGCATTGTGCCTTTTGTATTTAATTCCAATGCAATTTCTGTGTTTCATCGTCAATAAGAAGGTCCACGGGATACAGTAAACCTGAAGTGAAGCTTCGGAATCAAAACTGGTATTACAGCAAAGGTTCAAGACGTAGACAGTAAGAAGAGTCAGTCTTCTTGTACTTAAGTCGGCATTGTGCCTTTTGTATTTAATTCCGATGCAATTTCTTTGTTTCATCGTCAATTACAAGGTCCAAGGGATACAGTAAACATGAAGTGAACCATCGGAATCTAAAACTGGTCTCACAGGAGAGGTTCAAAGAATAGACAGTAACAAGAGTCGGTGTTCTCGTCTTTAAGTCGGCATTTTGACTTTTCAATGTAATTCCGATGCAATTTCGGTGTTTCATCGTCAACAAGAAGGTCCAAGGGATACTGTAAACTTGAAGTGAAGCATCGGAATCTAAAACTGGTCTCACAGTAAAGGTTCAAACTTAGTTAGTAAGAAGAGTCTGTCTTCTTGTACTTAAGACGGCACTGTGCCTTTTGTATTTAATTCCAATGCAATTTCTGTGTTTCATCGTCAATAACAAGGTCCAAGAGATACAGTAAACCTGAAGTGAAGAATCGGAATCTAAAACTGGTCTCACAGGAAAGGTTCAAAACATACACAGTAAGAAGATTTAGTCTTCTTGTACTTATGTCGGCATTTTTATTTTGTATTTATTTCCGACGCAATTTCTGTGTTTCATCGTCAATAAGAAGGTCCAAGGGATACAGTAAACCTGAAGTGAAGCATCGGAATCTAAAATTGGTCTCACAGGAAAGGTTCAAAACATAGACAGTAAGAGGAGCCAGTCTTCATGTACTTAAGTCGGCATTGTGCCTTTTGTATTTAATTCCGATGCAATTTCTGTGTTTCATCGTCAATAAGAATGTCCAAGGGTTACAATACACCTGAAATGAAGCATAGGAATCTGAAACTGGTCTCACAGGAAAGCTTCAAATCATAGACAATAAGAAGTGACAGTCTTCTTGTACTTCAGTCGGCATTGTTCCTTTTGTATTTAAATCCGATGTAATTTCTGTGTTTAATCGTCAATAAGATGGTCCAAGGGTTACAGTAAACCTGAAGTGAAGCTTCAGAATCAAAACTGGTATCACAGCAAAGGTTCAAGACGTAGACAGTAAGAAGAGTCAGTCTTCTTGTACTTAACTCGAGATTGTGTCTTTTGTAATTAATTGCGATGCAACTTCTGTGTATCATCGTCAATAAGAAGGTCCAAGGCATACAGTAAACCTAAAGTAAAGCATCGGAATCTATAACTTGTCTCACACTAAATATTCAAATCATAGACAGTAAGAACAGACCGTCTTCTTGTACTTAAGTCGGCATTGTGCCTATAGTATTTAATTCCGATGCAATTTCTGTGTTTTATCGTCAATAAGAAGGTCCACGGGATACATTAAACCTGAAGTGAAGCATCTGAGACTAAAACTGGTCTCACAGGAGAGGTCCAAAACTTAGACAGTAAGAAGAGTCAGTCTTCTTGTACTTAAGTCGGCATTGTGCCTTTTGCATTTAATTCTGATGCAATTTCTGTGTTTCATCGTCATCAAGTAAGTCTGAGATATACAGTAAACCTAAAGTGAAGCATCGGAATCAAAACTGGTCTCACAGGAAAGGTTCAAAACATAGACAGTAAGAAGAGTCGGTCTTCTTGTACTTAAGACGGCATTTTGACTTTTGAATTTAATTCCGATCTAATATCTATGTATCATCGTCAATAAGAAGGTCAAAGGGATACCGTAAAATTGAAGTGAAGCATCGGAACCTAAAACTGGTCTCACAGGAAAGGTTCAAATCATAGAATGTAAGAAGAGTCAGTCCTCTAGTACTTAAGTCGGCATTGTGCCTTTTGTATTTCAATCCGTCGCAATTTCTGTGTTTCATCGTCAATAAGAAGGTCAAAGGCATACCGTAAAATTGAAGTGAAGCATCGGAACCTAAAACTGGTCTCACAGGAAAGGTTCAAATCATAGAATGTAAGAAAGGTCAGTCCTCTAGTACTTAAGCCGGCATTGTGCCTTTTGTATTTCAATCCGTCGCAATTTCTGTGTTTCATCGTCAATAAGAAGGTCCAGGGGATACAGTAAATCTGAAGAGATGCATCGGAATCCCAACTGGTCTCACAGGAATGATTCAAAACATAGACAGTAAGAAGAGTAAGTCTTCCTGTATTTAAGTCGGAATTGTGCCTTTTGTATTTAATTCCTATGAAATTTCTGTGTGTCATCGTCAATAAGAAGGTCCAAGGGATACAGTAAACCTGAATTGAAACATAGGAATCAAAAACCGCATTCACAGGAAAGGCTCAAATCATATGCAGTAAGAAGAGTCAGTCTACTTGTACTTAAGTCGGCATTATGCCTTTTGTATTTAATTCCGAAGCTATTACTGTGTTTCATCGTCAATATGAAGATCCAAGGGATACAGTAAACCTGAAATGAAGCATCGAAATCAGAACTGGTCTCACAGGAAAGGTACAAATCGAGGAATGTCAGAAGGGTCGGTCCTCTTGTACTTAAGTCGGCATTGTGCCTTTTGTACGTAATTCCGATGCAATTTCTGTGTTTCATCGTCAATAAGTAAGTCTGAGGGATACAGTAAACCTGAAGTGAAGGAGCGCAATCAAAACTGCTCTCACAGGAAAGGTTCAAAATATAGACAGTAAGAAGAGTCAGACTTCTTGGACTTAAGTCGGCATTGTGCCTTTTGTATTTAATTCCGATGCAAAGTTTCTGTTTCACCGTCAATAAGGTGGTCCAGGGGATACAGCAAACCTAAAGTAAAGCATCGGAAACTAAAACTGGTCTCATTGGAAAGGTTCAAACTATAGCCAGCAAGATGAGTCAGTCTTCTTGTTTTTAAATCGGTATTGTGCCTTTTGTATTTAATTCCAATGTATTTTCTGTGTTTCACCGTCAATAAGAAGGTCCAAGGGATACAGTAAACCTGAAGTGAAGCTTCGGAATCCAAACTGGTCTCACATCAAAGGTTCAAAACATAGACAGTAAGAAGAGTCAGTCATCATGTACTTATGTCGGCATTGTGCCTTTTGTATTTAATTCCGATGCCATTTCTGTGTTTCATCGTCTATAAGAAGGTCCAAGGGACACAATAACACTGAAATGAAGCATAGGAATCTAAAACTGGTCTCTCAGAGAAGGTTCAAGACATAGACCGTAAGTGGAGTCAGTCTTCTTGTACTTAAGTCGGCATTGTGCCTTTTGTATATAATTCCGAAGCAATTTCTGTGTTTCATCGTGAATATGAAGGTCCAAGGGATACAGTTAACCTGAAGAAAAGCATCGGAATCTATAACTGGTCTCGCAGGAAAGGTTCAAAATATAGACAGTAAGAAGAGTCAGACTTCTTGGACTTAAGACGGCATTGTGCCTTTTGTATTTAATTCCAATGTAATTTCTGTGTATTTTCGTCAATAAGAAGGTCCAAGGGATACAGTAAACCCGAAGTGAAGCTTCGGAATCCAAACTGGTCTCACAGCAAAGGTTCAAAACATAGACAGTAAGAGGAGTCAGTCTCTTTGTACTTAAGTCGGCATCGTGCCTTTTGTATTTAATTCCGATGCAATTTCTGTGATTCATCTTCAATAAGAAGGTCCAAGGGATACAGTAACACTGAAATGAAGCATAGGGATCTGAAACTGGTCTCACAGGGAAGGTTTAAACATAGACAGTAAGAAGTGTCAGTCTTCTTATACTTAAGTCGGCATTGTGACATTTGAATTTAATTCCGATGCAATTTCTGTGTTGAATCGTCTATAAGAAGGTCCAAGGGATACAGTAAACCTGAAGTGAAGCATCGGAATCAAAAATTGTTCTCACTGGAAAGGTTCAAATCACACAATGAAAGAAGAGTCAGTCCACTTGTACTTAAATCGGCATTGTGCCTTTTGTATTTTATTCCGCCGCAATTTCCGTGTTTCATCGTCAATATGAAGGTCCAAAGGATACAGTAAACCTAAAGCGAAGCATCGGAATCCAAACTGGTCTGACAGGAATGGTTCAAAACATAGACAGTAAGAAGAGTCAGTCTTCTTGTACTTAAGTCGGCATTGTGCCCTTTGTATTTAATTCCGATGCAATTTCTGTGTTTCATGGTCAATAAGTAGGTCCAAGGAATACAATAAACCTGAATTGAAACATAGGAATCTAAAACTGCACTCACAGGAAAGGTTCAAATCATAGACAGTAAGAAGAGTCAGTCTTCTTGTACTTAAGTCGGCATTATGCCTTTTGAATTTAATTCCGATGCAATTTCTGTATTTTATCGTCAGTAAGAAGGTCCAAGGGATACAGTAAACCTGAAGTGAAGCATCGGAAACTAAATCTGGTCTCACAGAAAAGGTTCAAAGCGTAGACAGTAAGAAGTGTCAGTCTTCTTGTACTTAAGTCAGCATTGCGCCGTTTGTATTTAATTACGATGCAATTTCTGTGTTTCATCGTCAATAAGAAGGTCCAAGGGATACAGTAAACCTGAAGTGAAGCATCGGAATCTAAAACTGGTCTCACAGGAAAGGTTCGAGTCCTAGAATGTAAGAAGAGACAGTCCTCTTTTACTTAAGTCGGCATTGTGCCTTTTGCATTTAATTCCGATGCAATTTCTGTCTTTCATCGTCAATACGAAGGTCCAAAACATACAGTAAAACTAAAGTAAAGCATCGGAATCTAAAACTGGACTCACAGTAAAGATTCAAAGCATAGACAGTAAGAGAGGTCAGTCTTCTTTTACTTAAGTCGGCATTGTGCCTTTTGTATTTTATTCCAATGCAATTTCTGTGTGTCATCGTCAATAAGAAGGTCCAAGGGATACAGTAAACCTGAAGTGAAGCATCGGAAACTAAAACTGGTCTCACAAGAGAGGTTCAAAACATAGACAGTTAGAAGAGTCAGTCTTCTTGTTTTTAAATCGGCATTGTGCCTTTTGTATTTCATTCAAATGCAATTTCTGTGTTACATCGTCAATAAGAAGGTCCAAGGGATACAGTAAACATGAAGTGAACCATCTGAATCTAAAACTGGTCTCACAGGAACGGTTCAAAGGGTAGACAGTAAGGAGAGTCGGTCTTCTTGTACTTAAGTCGGCATTTTGACTTTTGAATTTAATTCCGATGCAATATCTGTGTTGCATCGTCAATATGAAGGTCCAAGGAATACAGTAAACCTGAAGTGAAGCATCGGAATCTAAAACTGGTCTCACAGTAAAGGTTCAAAACACAGACAGTAAGAAGACTCAGTCTTCTTGTACTTAAGTCGGCATTGTGAATTTTGTATTTAATTCCAATGCAATTTCTGTGTTTCATCGTCAATAAGAAGGTCCAAGGGATACAGTAAACCTGAAGTGAAGCATCGGAACCTAAAACATGTCTCACAGGAAAGGTTCAAGAGATAGCCAGTAACAAGAGTCAGACTTCTTGGACTTAAGTCGGCATTGTGCCTTTTGTATTTAATTCCGATGCAATTTCTGTGTTTCACCGTCTATACGGAGGTCCAAGGGATACAGAAAACCTGAAGTAAAGCATCGGAATCTAAAACTGGTCTTACTGGAAAGGTTCAAACCATAGACAGAAGGAAGAGTCAGTCTTCTTGTTTTTAGATCGGCATTGTGCATTTTGTATATAATTCCAATGCAATTTCTGTGTCTCATCGTCAATAAGAGGGTCCAAGGGATACAGTAAACCTGAAATGAAGCTTCGGAATCCAAACTGGTCTCACAGCAAAGGTTCTAAACATAGACAGTAAGAAGAGTCAGTTTTCTTGTACTCTAGTCGGCATTGTGCCTTTTTTATTTAATTCCAATGCATTTTCTGTGTTTTATCGTCAATATGAAGGTCCAAAGGGATACAGTAACACGGAAATGAAGCATAGGAATCTAAAACTGGTCTCACAGAGAAGTTTCAAACCATAGACACTAAGAAGAGTCAGTCTTCTTGTACTTCAGTCGGGATTGTGCCTTTTGTATTTCATTCCGCTTTAATTTCTGTGTTTCATCGTCAATTAGGAGGTCCAAGGGATACAGTAAACCTAAAGTAAAGCATCGGAATCTAAAACTAGTCTCACTATAAAGGTTCAAACCATAGACAGCAGGAAGAGCCAGTCTTCTTGTTTTTAAATCGGCATTGTGCTTTTGTATTTAATTCCAATGCAATTTCTGTGTTTCATCGTCAATAAGAAGGTCCAAGGGATACAGTAAACCTGATGTGAAGCATCGGAAACTAAAACTGGTCTCACAGGAAAGGTACAAAGCATAGACAGTTAGAAGAGTTAGTCATCTTGTACTTAAGTCGGCATTGTGCCTTTTGTATTTAATTCGGATGCAATTTCTGTGTTTCATCGTCAATAAGAAAATCTCAGGGATACAATAAACCTGAAGTGAAGCATCGGAATCAAAACTGGTCTCACAGGAAAGGTTTAAAATATAGACAGTGAGAAGAGTCAGACTTCTTGGACTTAAGTCGGCATTGTGCGTTTTGTATTTAATTCCGATGCAATTTCTGTGTTTCATCGTCACTAAGAAGGTCCAAGGGATACAGTAACACTGAAATGAAGCATAGGAATCTAAAAGTAGTCTCACAGAGAAGGTTCAAAACATAGAGAGTAAGAAGAGTCAGTCTTCTTGTACTTAAGTCGGTATTGTGCCCTTTGTATTTAATGCCGATGCAAATTCTGTGTTTCATCGTCAATAAGAAGGTCCAAGGGATACAGTAAACCTTAAGGGAAGCATCGGAATCTAAAACTGGTCTCACAGGAAAGTTTCAAACATAGACAGGAAGAAGAATCGGTCTTCTTGTCTATAAGTCGGCATTGTGCCTTTTGTATTTAATTCCGATGCAATTTCTGTGTTTCAAGGTCAATTAGAAGGTCCAAGGGATACAGTAACGATGAAGTAAACCATCGGAATCTAAAACTGGTCTCACAGGAAAGGTTCAAAGCTTAGACACTAAGTTGAGTCGGTCTTCTTGTACTTAAGTCGGCATTTTGACTTTTGAATTTACTTCCGATGCAATATCTGTGTTTCATCGTCAAAAAGAAGGTCCAAGGGATACAGTAAACCTGAAGTGAAGCATCGGAATCTAAAACTGGCCTCACAGTAAAGGTTCAAATCATAGGCAGTAAGAGGAGTCAGTCTTCTTGTACCTTAGGCGGCATTGTGCCATTTGTATTTAATTCCAATGCAATTTCTGTGTTTCATCGTCAATAAGATGGTCCAAGGGATACAGTAAACCTGAAGTGAAGCATCGGAATCTAAACTGGACTCACAGGAGAGATTCAAATCAAAGAAAATAAGAGTGTCACTCCTCTTGTACTTATGTCGGTATTGTGCCTTTTGTATTAAACTCGGATGCAATTTCTGTGTTTCATCGTCAATACGAAGGTCCAAGGGATACAGTAAACCTTAAGGGAAGCATCGGAATCTAAAACTGGTCACACAGGAAAGGTTCAAAACTAAGACAGTAAGAAGAGGCAGCCTTCTTGTACTTAAGTCGGCATTTTGACTTTTGTATTTAATTCCGATGCAATTTCTGTGTTTCATCGTCAATAAGAAATTCCTAGGGATACAGTAAACCTGAAGTGAAGCATCGAAACCTATAACTGGTCTCACAGGAAAGGTTCAAAATATTGACAGTTGGAAGAGTCAGTCTTCTTGTACTTAAGTCGGCATTGTGCCTTTTGTATTTAATTCCTATGCAATTTCTGCATTCATCGTCAATAAGAAGGTCCAAGGCATACAGTAAACCTTAACTAAAGCATCGGAATCCAAAACTGGTCTCACAGGAAAGGTTTAAAGCATAGTCAGTAAGAAGAGTCGGTCTTCTTGTTTTTAATTCGGCATTGTGCCGTTTGTACTTCATTCCGACGCTATTTCTGTGTTTCATCATCACTAAGAAGGTCCAAGGGATGCAGCAAACCTGAAGTGAAGCATCGGAATCCAAACTCGTCTCACAGGAATGGTTCAAGACATAGACAGTAAGAAGAATCAGTCTTCTTGTACGTAAGTCGGCATTCTGCCTTTTGTATTTAATTACGATTCAATTTCTGTGTTTCATCGTCAGTAAAAAGGTCCATGGGATACAGTAAACCTGAATTGAAGCATAGGAGTCAAAAACTGCTCTCACAGGAGAGGTTCAAGTCATAGACAGTAAGAAGAGTTGGTCTTCTTGTACTTAAATCGGCATTATGCCTTTTGTATTTATTTCCGATTGCAATTTCTGTGTTTCATCGTCAATATGAAGAACCAAGGGATACAGTAAACCTGAAGTACAGCATCGGAATCTAAAACTGGTCTCACCGGAAAGGTTCAAAACTTAGACAGTAAGAAGAGTTAGTCATCTTGTACTTAAGTCGACATTGTGCTTTTTGTTTTTAATTCCGATGTAATTTCTGTCGTTCATCGTCAATAAGAAGGTCCAAGGGATACAGTAAACCTGAAGTACAGCATCGGAATCTAAAACTGGTCTGACCGGAAAGGTTCAAAACTTAGACAGTAAGAAGAGTGAGTCATCTTGTACTTAAGTCGGCATTGTGCTTTTTGTATTTAATTCCTTTGCAATTTCTGTGTTTCATCGTCAATAAGAAGGTCCAAGGGATACAGTAAACCTGACATGAAGCATCTGAATCTAAAACTGGTCACACAGGAAAGATTCAAATCATAGAATGTAAGAAGAGACAGTCCTCTTGTACTTAAGTCGGCATTGTGCCTTTTGCATTTAATTCCGATGCAATTTCTGTGTTTCATCGTCAAGAAGAAGGTCCAAGGGATAGAGTAAACCTGAAGTACAGCATCGGAATCTAAAACTGGCCTCACCGGAAAGGTTCAAAGCATAGACAGTAAGAAGAGACAGTCATCTTGTACTTAAGTCGGCATTGTGCCTTTTGTATTTAATTCCTTTGCAATTTCTGTGTTTCATCGTCAATAAGAAGGTCCAAGGGATACAGTAAACCTGAAGTGAAGCATCGGAATCAAAACTGGTCTCACAGAAAACCTTCAAACCATAGACAGTAAGAAAAGTGAGTCACATTGTACTTATGTCGGCATTGTGCCTTTTGTATTTAATTCCTTTGCAATTTCTGTGTTTCATCGTCAATAAGAAGGTCCAAGAGATACAGTAAACCTGAAGTGAAGCATCGGAAACTAAAACTGGTCTCACAGGAAAGGTTCAAAGCATAGACAGTAAGAAGAGACAGTCATCTTGTACTAAAGTCGGCATTTTGATTTTGTATTTAATTCCGATACAATTTCTGTGTTTCATCGTCAATTAGGAGGTCCAAGGGATACAGTAAACCTAAAGTGAAGCATCGGAATCTAAAACTCGTCTCACTATAAAGGTTCAAACCATAGACAGCAGGAAGAGCCAGTCTTCTTGTTTTTAAATCGGCATTGTGCTTTTGTATTTAATTCCAATGCAATTTCTGTGTTTCATCGTCAACAAGAAGGTCCAAGGGATACAGTAAACCTGATGTGAAGCATCGGAAACTAAAACTGGTCTCACAGGAAAGGCACAAAGCATAGACAGTTAGAAGCGTTAGTCATCTTGTACTTAAGTCGGCATTGTGCCTTTTGTATTTAATTCGGATGCAATTTCTGTGTTTCATCGTCAATAAGAAGGTCCAAGGGATATAGTAAACCTGAAGTGAAGCATCGGAATCTAAAACTGGTCTCACAGTAAAAATTCAAAACATAGACAGTAAGAACAGTCAGTCTTTTTGTACTTAAGTCGGCATTGTGCCTTTTGTATTTAATTCGGATGCAATTTCTGTGTGTCATCGTCAATAAGAAGTTCCAGGGGAAACAGTAACACTGAAGTGAAGCATCGGAAACTAAAACTGGGCTCACAGGAGAGGTTCAAATCATAGACAGTTAGGAGAGTTAGTCTTCTTGTACTTAAGTCGGCATTGTGCTTTTTGTATTTAATTCCCAGGCAATTTGTGTGTTTCATCGTCAATAAGAAAGTCTCAGGGATACAATAAACCTGAAGTGAAGCATCGGAATCAAAACTGGTCTCACAGGAAAGGTTCAAAATATAGACAGTGAGAAGAGTCAGACGTCTTGGACTTAAGTCGGCATTGTGCCTTTTGTATTTAATTCCGATGCAATTTCTGTGTTTCATGGTCAATTAGAAGGTCCAAGGGATACAGTAACGATGAAGTGAACCATCGGAATCTAAAACTGGTGTCACAGGAAAGGTTCAAAGCATAGACACTAAGATGAGTCGGTCTTCTTGTACTTAAGTCGGCATTTTGACTTTTGAATTTACTTCCGATGCAATATCTGTGTTTCATCGTCAAAAAGAAGGTCCAAGGGATACAGTAAACCTGAAGTGAAGCATCGGAATCTAAAACTGGCCTCACAGTAAAGGTTCAAATCATAGGCAGTAAGAGGAGTCAGTCTTCTTGTACCTTAGGCGGCATTGCGCCTTTTGTATTTAATTCCAATGCAATTTCTGTGTTTCATCGTCAATAAGATGGTCCAAGGGATACAGTAAACCTGAAGTGAAGCATCGGAATCTAAACTGGACTCACAGGAGAGATTCAAATCATAGAAAATTAGAGTGTCACTCCTCTTGTACTTATGTCGGTATTGTGCATTTTGTATTAAATTCGGATGCAATTTCTGTGTTTCATCGTCAATAAGAAGGTCCAAGGGATACAGTAAACCTTAAGGGAAGCATCGGAATCTAAAACTGGTCTCACAGGAAAGTTTCAAACATAGACAGGAAGAAGAATCGGTCTTCTTGTCTATAAGTCGGCATTGTGCCTTTTGTATTTAATTCCGATGCAATTTCTGTATTTCATCGTCAATTAGAAAGTCTGAGGGATACAGTAAACCTGAAGTGAAGCATCGGAAACAAAAGTTGTCTCACAGTATAGGTTTAAATCATAGACAGTAAGAACAGTAGTCTTCTTGTACTTCAGTCGGCATTGTGCCTTTTGTATTTAATTCCGCTTCAATTTCTGTGTTTCATCGTCAATAAGAAGGTCCAAGGAATACATTTAACCTGAAATGAAGCATCGGAATCTAAAACTGGTCTCACAGGAAAGGTTCAAAACATAGATCTTAAGAAGAGTCAGTCTTCTTGTACCTAAATCGACATTGTGCCTTTTGTATATAATTACGATGCAATTACTGTGTTTCATCGTCTTATTGAAGGTCCAATGGACACACTAAACCTGAAGTGAAGCATCGGAATCCAAACTGGTCTCACAGGAATGGTTCAAAACATAGACAGTAAGAAGAGTCAGACTCCTTGTACTTAAGTCGGCATTGTGCCTTTTGTATTTATTTACGATTCAATTTCTGTGTTTCATCGTCAGTAAGAAGGTCAATGGGATACAGTAAATTTGAATTGAAGCATAGGAATCTAAAACTGCTCTCACAGGAAAGGTTCAAATCATAGACAGTAAGAAGAGTCAGTCTTCTTGTACTTAAGTCGGCATTATGCCTTTTGTATTTAATTTCGATGCAATTTCTGTGTTTCATCGTCAATATGAAGATCCAAGGGATACAGTAAACCTCATGTGAAGCATCGGAATCAGAACTGGTCTCACAGGAAAGGCTCAAATCGTATAATGTAAGAAGAGTCAGTCCTCTTGTACTTAATCCGGCATTCGGCCTTATGTATTTAATTCCGATGCAATTTCTGTGTTTCATCGTCAATAAGAATGCCCAAGGGATATAGTAAACCTGAAGTAAAGCATCGGAATCAAAAACTGGTCTCACAGGAAAGTTTCAAACATAGACAGGAAGAAGAATCGGTCTTCCTGTTTATAGGTCGGCATTGTGCCTTTTATATTTAATTCCGATGCAGTTTCTGTGTTTCATCGTCAATAAGAAAGTCTGAGGGATACAGTAAACCTGAAGTCAACCATCGGAATCTAAAACTGGTCACACAGGAAAGGTTCAAAACTAAGACAGTAAGAAGAGGCAGCCTTCTTGTACTTAAGTCGGCATTTTGACTTTTGTATTTAATTCCGATGCAATTTCTGTGTTTCATCGTCAATAAGAAATTCCTAGGGATACAGTAAACCTGAAGTGAAGCATCGAAACCTATAACTGGTCTCACAGGAAAGGTTCAAAATATTGACAGTTGGAAGAGTCAGTCTTCTTGTACTTAAGTCGGCATTGTGCCTTTTGTATTTAATTCCTATGCAATTTCTGCATTCATCGTCAATAAGAAGGTCCAAGGCATACAGTAAACCTTAACTAAAGCATCGGAATCCAAAACTGGTCTCACAGGAAAGGTTCAAAGCATAGTCAGTAAGAAGAGTCGGTCTTCTTGTTTTTAATTCGGCATTGTGCCGTTTGTACTTCATTCCGACGCAATTTCTGTGTTTCATCATCACTAAGAAGGTCCAAGGGATGCAGTAAACCTGAAGTGAAGCATCGGAATCCAAACTCGTCTCACAGGAATGGTTCAAGACATAGACAGTAAGAAGAGTCAGTCTTCTTGTACGTAAGTCGGCATTCTGCCTTTTGTATTTAATTACGATTCAATTTCTGTGTTTCATCGTCAGTAAGAAGGTCCATGGGATACAGTAAACCTGAATTGAAGCATAGGAGTCTAAAACTGCTCTCACAGGAGAGGTCCAAGTCATAGACAGTAAGAAGAGTCAGTCTTCTTGTACTTAAATTTGCATTATGCCTTTTGTATTTATTTCCGATTGCAATTTCTGTGTTTCATCGTCAATATGAAGAACCAAGGGATACAGTAAACCTGAAGTACAGCATCGGAATCTAAAACTGGTCTCACCGGAAAGGTTCAAAACTTAGACAGTAAGAAGAGTTAGTCATCTTGTACTTAAGTCGACATTGTGCCTTTTGTTTTTAATTCCGATGTAATTTCTGTCGTTCATCGTCAATAAGAAGGTCCAAGGGATACAGTAAACCTGAAGTACAGCATCGGAATCTAAAACTGGTCTGACCGGAAAGGTTCGAAACTTAGACAGTAAGAAGAGTGAGTCATTTTGTACTTAAGTCGGCATTGTGCTTTTTGTATTTAATTCCTTTGCAATTTCTGTGTTTCATCGTCAATAAGAAGGTCCAAGGGATACAGTAAACCTGACATGAAGCATCTGAATCTAAAACTAGTCTCACAGGAAAGATTCAAATCATAGAATGTAAGAAGAGACAGTCCTCTTGTACTTAAGTCGGCATTGTGCCTTTTGCATTTAATTCCGATGCAATTTCTGTGTTTCATCGTCAATAAGAAGGTCCAAGGGATAGAGTAAACCTGAAGTACAGCATCGGAATCTAAAACTGGTCTCACCGGAAAGGTTCAAAGCATAGACAGTAAGAAGAGACAGTCATCTTGTACTTAAGTCGGCATTGTGCCTTTTGTATTTAATTCCTTTGCAATTTCTATGTTTCATCGTCAATAAGAAGGTCCAAGGGATACAGTAAACCTGACGTGAAGCATCGGAATCAAAACTGGTCTCACAGAAAACCTTCAAAACATAGACAGTAAGAAAAGTGAGTCACATTGTACTTATTTCGGCATTGTGCCTTTTGTATTTAATTCCTTTGCAATTTCTGTGTTTCATCGTCAATAAGAAGGTCCAAGAGATACAGTAAACCTGAAGTGAAGCATCGGAAACTAAAACTGGTCTCACAGGAAAGGTTCAAAGCATAGACAGTAAGAAGAGGCAGTCATCTTGTACTAAAGGCGGCATTTTGATTTTGTATTTAATTCCGATACAATTTCTGTGTTTCATCGTCAATTAGGAGGTCCAAGGGATACAGTTAACCTAAAGTAAAGCATCGGAATCTAAAACTCGTCTCACTATAAAGGTTCAAACCATAGACAGCAGGAAGAGCCAGTCTTCTTGTTTTTAAATCGGAGTTGTGCTTTTGTATTTAATTCCAATGCAATTTCTGTGTTTCATCGTCAATAAGAAGGTCCTAGGGATACAGTAAACCTGATGTGAAGCATCGGAAACTAAAACTGGTCTCACAGGAAAGGTACAAAGCATAGACAGTTAGAAGAGTTAGTCATCTTGTACTTAAGTCGGCATTGTGCCTTTTGTATTTAATTCGGATGCAATTTCTGTGTTTCATCGTCAATAAGAAGGTCCAAGGGATATAGTAAACCTGAAGTGAAGCATCGGAATCTAAAACTGGTCTCACAGTAAAAATTCAAAACATAGACAGTAAGAACAGTCAGTCTTTTTGTACTTAAGTCGGCATTGTGCCTTTTGTATTTAATTCGGATGCAATTTCTGTGTGTCATCGTCAATAAGAAGTTCCAGGGGAAACAGTAACACTGAAGTGAAGCATCGGAAACTAAAACTGGGCTCACAGGAAAGGTTCAAATCATAGACAGTTAGGAGAGTTAGTCTTCTTGTACTTAAGTCGGCATTGTGCCTTTTGTATTTAATTCCCAGGCAATTTGTGTGTTTCATCGTCAATAAGAAAGTCTCAGGGATACAATAAACCTGAAGTGAAGCATCGGAATCAAAACTGGTCTCACAGGAAAGGTTCAAAATATAGACAGTGAGAAGAGTCAGACTTCTTGGACTTAAGTCGGCATTGTGCCTTTTGTATTTAATTCCGATGCAATTTCTGTGTTTCATCGTCACTAAGAAGGTCCAAGGGATACAGTAACACTGAAATGAAGCATAGGAATCTAAAAGTAGTCTCACAGAGAAGGTTCAAAACATAGAGAGTAAAAAGAGTCAGTCTTCTTGTACTTAAGTCGGTATTGTGCCCTTTGTATTTAATGCCGATGCAAATTCTGTGTTTCATCGTCAATAAGAAGGTCCAAGGGATACAGTAACCCTTAAGGGAAGCATCGGAATCTAAAACTGGTCTCACAGGAAAGTTTCAAACATAGACAGGAAGAAGAATCGGTCTTCTTGTCTATAAGTCGGCATTGTGCCTTTTGTATTTAATTCCGATGCAATTTCTGTGTTTCATGGTCAATTAGAAGGTCCAAGGGATACAGTAACGATGAAGTGAACCGTCGGAATCTAAAACTGGTGTCACAGGAAAGGTTCAAAGCATAGACACTAAGATGAGTCGGTCTTCTTGTACTTAAGTCGGCATTTTGACTTTTGAATTTACTTCCGATGCAATATCTGTGTTTCATCGTCAAAAAGAAGGTCCAAGGGATACAGTAAACCTGAAGTGAAGCATCGGAATCTAAAACTGGCCTCACAGTAAAGGTTCAAATCATAGGCAGTAAGAGGAGTCAGTCTTCTTGTACCTTAGGCGGCATTGCGCCTTTTGTATTTAATTCCAATGCAATTTCTGTGTTTCATCGTCAATAAGATGGTCCAAGGGATACAGTAAACCTGAAGTGAAGCATCGGAATCTAAACTGGACTCACAGGAGAGATTCAAATCATAGAAAATTAGAGTGTCACTCCTCTTGTACTTATGTCGGTATTGTGCATTTTGTATTAAATTCGGATGCAATTTCTGTGTTTCATCGTCAATAAGAAGGTCCAAGGGATACAGTAAACCTTAAGGGAAGCATCGGAATCTAAAACTGGTCTCACAGGAAAGTTTCAAACATAGACAGGAAGAAGAATCGGTCTTCTTGTCTATAAGTCGGCATTGTGCCTTTTGTATTTAATTCCGATGCAATTTCTGTATTTCATCGTCAATTAGAAAGTCTGAGGGATACAGTAAACCTGAAGTGAAGCATCGGAAACAAAAGTTGTCTCACAGTATAGGTTTAAATCATAGACAGTAAGAACAGTAGTCTTCTTGTACTTCAGTCGGCATTGTGCCTTTTGTATTTAATTCCGCTTCAATTTCTGTGTTTCATCGTCAATAAGAAGGTCCAAGGAATACATTTAACCTGAAATGAAGCATCGGAATCTAAAACTGGTCTCACAGGAAAGGTTCAAAACATAGATCTTAAGAAGAGTCAGTCTTCTTGTACCGAAATCGACATTGTGCCTTTTGTATATAATTACGATGCAATTACTGTGTTTCATCGTCTTATTGAAGGTCCCATGGACACACTAAACCTGAAGTGAAGCATCGGAATCCAAACTGGTCTCACAGGAATGGTTCAAAACATAGACAGTAAGAAGAGTCAGACTCCTTGTACTTAAGTCGGCATTGTGCCTTTTGTATTTAATTACGATTCAATTTCTGTGTTTCATCGTCAGTAAGAAGGTCAATGGGATACAGTAAATTTGAATTGAAGCATAGGAATCTAAAACTGCTCTCACAGGAAAGGTTCAAATCATAGACAGTAAGAAGAGTCAGTCTTCTTGTACTTAAGTCGGCATTATGCCTTTTGTATTTAATTTCGATGCAATTTCTGTGTTTCATCGTCAATATGAAGATCCAAGGGATACAGTAAACCTCATGTGAAGCATCGGAATCAGAACTGGTCTCACAGGAAAGGCTCAAATCGTATAATGTAAGAAGAGTCAGTCCTCTTGTACTTAATCCGGCATTCGGCCTTATGTATTTAATTCCGATGCAATTTCTGTGTTTCATCGTCAATAAGAATGCCCAAGGGATATAGTAAACCTGAAGTAAAGCATCGGAATCAAAAACTGGTCTCACAGGAAAGTTTCAAACATAGACAGGAAGAAGAATCGGTCTTCCTGTTTATAGGTCGGCATTGTGCCTTTTATATTTAATTCCGATGCAGTTTCTGTGTTTCATCGTCAATAAGAAAGTCTGAGGGATACAGTAAACCTGAAGTCAACCATCGGAATCTAAAACTGGTCACACAGGAAAGGTTCAAAACCAAGACAGTAAGAAGAGGCAGCCTTCTTGTACTTAAGTCGGCATTTTGACTTTTGTATTTAATTCCGATGCAATTTCTGTGTTTCATCGTCAATAAGAAATTCCTAGGGATACAGTAAACCTGAAGTGAAGCATCGAAACCTATAACTGGTCTCACAGGAAAGGTTCAAAATATTGACAGTTGGAAGAGTCAGTCTTCTTGTACTTAAGTCGGCATTGTGCCTTTTGTATTTAATTCCTATGCAATTTCTGCATTCATCGTCAATAAGAAGGTCCAAGGCATACAGTAAACCTTAACTAAAGCATCGGAATCCAAAACTGGTCTCACAGGAAAGTTTCAAAGCATAGTCAGTAAGAAGAGTCGGTCTTCTTGTTTTTAATTCGGCATTGTGCCGTTTGTACTTCATTCCGACGCAATTTCTGTGTTTCATCATCACTAAGAAGGTCCAAGGGATGCAGTAAACCTGAAGTGAAGCATCGGAATCCAAACTCGTCTCACAGGAATGGTTCAAGACATAGACAGTAAGAAGAGTCAGTCTTCTTGTACGTAAGTCGGCATTCTGCCTTTTGTATTTAATTACGATTCAATTTCTGTGTTTCATCGTCAGTAAAAAGGTCCATGGGATACAGTAAACCTGAATTGAAGCATAGGAGTCTAAAACTGCTCTCACAGGAGAGGTCCAAGTCATAGACAGTAAGAAGAGTCAGTCTTCTTGTACTTAAATCGGCATTATGCCTTTTGTATTTATTTCCGATTGCAATTTCTGTGTTTCATCGTCAATATGAAGAACCAAGGGATACAGTAAACCTGAAGTACAGCATCGGAATCTAAAACTGGTCTCACCGGAAAGGTTCAAAACTTAGACAGTAAGAAGAGTTAGTGATCTTGTACTTAAGTCGACATTGTGCCTTTTGTTTTTAATTCCGATGTAATTTCTGTCGTTCATCGTCAATAAGAAGGTCCAAGGGATACAGTAAACCTGAAGTACAGCATCGGAATCTAAAACTGGTCTGACCGGAAAGGTTCAAAACTTAGACAGTAAGAAGAGTGAGTCATCTTGTACTTAAGTCGGCATTGTGCTTTTTGTATTTAATTCCTTTGCAATTTCTGTGTTTCATCGTCAATAAGAAGGTCCAAGGGATACAGTAAACCTGACATGAAGCATCTGAATCTAAAACTAGTCTCACAGGAAAGATTCAAATCATAGAATGTAAGAAGAGACAGTCCTCTTGTACTTAAGTCGGCATTGTGCCTTTTGCATTTAATTCCGATGCAATTTCTGTGTTTCATCGTCAATAAGAAGGTCCAAGGGATAGAGTAAACCTGAAGTACAGCATCGGAATCTAAAACTGGTCTCACCGGAAAGGTTCAAAGCATAGACAGTAAGAAGAGACAGTCATCTTGTACTTAAGTCGGCATTGTGCCTTTTGTATTTAATTCCTTTGCAATTTCTATGTTTCATCGTCAATAAGAAGGTCCAAGGGAGACAGTAAACCTGACGTGAAGCATCGGAATCAAAACTGGTCTCACAGAAAACCTTCAAAACATAGACAGTAAGAAAAGTGAGTCACATTGTACTTATTTCGGCATTGTGCCTTTTGTATTTAATTCCTTTGCAATTTCTGTGTTTCATCGTCAATAAGAAGGTCCAAGAGATACAGTAAACCTGAAGTGAAGCATCGGAAACTAAAACTGGTCTCACAGGAAAGGTTCAAAGCATACACAGTAAGAAGAGACAGTCATCTTGTACTAAAGTCGGCATTTTGATTTTATATTTAATTCCGATACAATTTCTGTGTTTCATCGTCAATTAGGAGGTCCAAGGGATACAGTAAACCTAAAGTAAAGCATCGGAATCTAAAACTCGTCTCACTATAAAGGTTCAAACCATAGACAGCAGGAAGAGCCAGTCTTCTTGTTTTTAAATCGGAGTTGTGCTTTTGTATTTAATTCCAATGCAATTTCTGTGTTTCATCGTCAATAAGAAGGTCCAAGGGATACAGTAAACCTGATGTGAAGCATCGGAAACTAAAACTGGTCTCACAGGAAAGGTACAAAGCATAGACAGTTAGAAGAGTTAGTCATCTTGTACTTAAGTCGGCATTGTGCCTTTTGTATTTAATTCGGATGCAATTTCTGTGTTTCATCGTCAATAAGAAGGTCCAAGGGATATAGTAAACCTGAAGTGAAGCATCGGAATGTAAAACTGGTCTCACAGTAAAAATTCAACACATAGACAGTAAGAACAGTCAGTCTTTTTGTACTTAAGTCGGCATTGAGCCTTTTGTATTTAATACCCATGCAATTTGTGTGTTTCATCGTCAATAAGAAAGTCTCAGGGATACAATAAACCTGAAGTGAAGCATCGGAATCAAAACTGGTCTCACAGGAAAGGTTCAAAATATAGACAGTGAGAAGAGTCATACTTCTTGGACTTAAGTCGCCATTGTGCCTTTTGTATTTAATTCCGATGCAATTTCTGTGTTTCATCGTCACTAAGAAGGTCCAAGGGATACAGTAACACTGAAATGAAGCATAGGAATCTAAAAGTAGTCTCACAGAGAAGGTTCAAAACATAGAGAGTAAGAAGAGTCAGTCTTCTTGTACTTAAGTCGGTATTGTGCCCTTTGTATTTAATGCCGATGCAAATTCTGTGTTTCATCGTCAATAAGAAGGTCCAAGGGATACAGTAACCCTTAAGGGAAGCATCGGAATCTAAAACTGGTCTCACAGGAAAGTTTCAAACAGAGACAGGAAGAAGAATCGGTCTTCTTGTCTATAAGTCGGCATTGTGCCTTTTGTATTTAATTCCGATGCAATTTCTGTGTTTCATGGTCAATTAGAAGGTCCAAGGGATACAGTAACGATGAAGTGAACCATCGGAATCTAAAACTGGTCTCACAGGAAAGGTTCAAAGCATAGACACTAAGATGAGTCGGTCTTCTTGTACTTACGTCGGCATTTTGACTTTTGAATTTACTTCCGATGCAATATCTGTGTTTCATCGTCAAAAAGAAGGTCCAAGGGATACAGTAAACCTGAAGTGAAGCATCGGAATCTAAAACTGGCCTCACAGTAAAGGTTCAAATCATAGGCAGTAAGAGGAGTCAGTCTTCTTGTACCTTATTCGGCATTGTGCCTTTTGTATTTAATTCCAATGCAATTTCTGTGTTTCATCGTCAGTAAGATGGTCCAAGGGATACAGTAAACCTGAAGTGAAGCATCGGAATCTAAACTGGACTCACAGGAGAGATTCAAATCATAGAAAATTAGAGTGTCACTCCTCTTGTACTTATGTCGGTATTGTGCCTTTTGTATTAAATTCGGATGCAATGTTTGTGTTTCATCGTCAATAAGAAGGTCCAAGGGATACAGTAAACCTTAAGGGAAGCATCGGAATCTAAAACTGGTCTCACAGGAAAGTTTCAAACATAGACAGGAAGAAGAATCGGTCTTCTTGTCTATAAGTCGGCATTGTGCCTTTTGTATTTAATTCCGATGCAATTTCTGTATTTCATCGTCAATTAGAAAGTCTGAGGGATACAGTAAACCTGAAGTGAAGCATCGGAAACAAAAGTTGTCTCACAGTATAGGTTTAAATCATAGACAGTATGAACAGTAGTCTTCTTGTACTTCAGTCGGCATTGTGCCTTTTGTATTTAATTCCGCTGCAATTTCTGTGTTTCATCGTCAATAAGAAGGTCCAAGGAATACATTAAACCTGAAATGAAGCATCGGAATCTAAAACTGGTCTCACAGGAAAGGTTCAAAGCATAGACCTTAAGAAGAGTCAGTGTTCTTGTACCTAAGTCGACATTGTGCCTTTTGTATATAATTACGATGCAATTACTGTGTTTCATCGTCTTATTGAAGGTCCAATGGACACACTAAACCTGAAGTGAAGCATCGGAATCCAAACTGGTCTCACAGGAATGGTTCAAAACATAGACAGTAAGAAGAGTCAGACTCCTTGTACTTAAGTCGGCATTGTGCCTTTTGTATTTAATTACGATTCAATTTCTGTGTTTCATCGTCATTAAGAAGGTCAATGGGATACAGTAAACCTGAATTGAAGCATAGGAATCTAAAACTGCTCTCACAGGAAAGGTTCAAATCATACACAGTAAGAAGAGTCAGTCTTCTTGTACTTAAGTCGGCATTATGCCTTTTGTATTTAATTTCGATGCAATTTCTGTGTTTCATCGTCAATATGAAGATCCAAGGGATACAGTAAACCTCATGTGAAGCATCGGAATCAGAACTGGTCTCACAGGAAAGGCTCAAATCGTAGAATGTAAGAAGAGTCAGTCCTCTTTTACTTATGCCGGCATTCGGCCTTATGTATTTAATTCCGATGCAATTTCTGTGTTTCATCGTCAATAAGAAGGCCCAAGGGATACAGTAAACCTGAAGTAAAGCATCGGAATCAAAAACTGGTCTCACAGGAAAGTTTCAAACATAGACTGGAAGAAGAATCGCTCTTCTTGTTTATAGGTCGGCATTGTGCCTTTTATATTTAATTCCGATGCAGTTTCTGTGTTTCATCGTCAATAAGAAAGTCTGAGGGATACAGTAAACCTGAAGTCAACCATCGGAATCTAAAACTGGTCACACAGGAAAGGTTCAAAACTAAGACAGTAAGAAGAGGCAGCCTTCTTGTACTTAAGTCGGCATTTTGACTTTTGTATTTAATTCCGATGCAATTTCTGTGTTTCATCGTCACTAAGAAATTCCTAGGGACACAGTAAACCTGAAGTGAAGCATCGAAACCTATAACTGGTCTCACAGGAAAGGTTCAAAATATTGACAGTTGGAAGAGTCAGTCTTCTTGTACTTAAGTCGGCATTGTGCCTTTTGTATTTAATTCCTATGCAATTTCTGCATTCATCGTCAATAAGAAGGTCCAAGGCATACAGTAAACCTTAACTAAAGCATCGGAATCCAAAACTGGTCTCACAGGAAAGGTTCAAAGCATAGTCAGTAAGAAGAGTCGGTCTTCTTGTTTTTAATTCGGCATTGTGCCGTTTGTACTTCATTCCGACGCAATTTCTGTGTTTCATCATCACTAAGAAGGTCCAAGGGATGCAGTAAACCTGAAGTGAAGCATTGGAATCCAAACTCGTCTCACAGGAATGCTTCAAGACATAGACAGTAAGAAGAGTCAGTCTTCTTGTACGTAAGTCGGCATTCTGCCTTTTGTATTTAATTACGATTCAATTTCTGTGTTTCATCGTCAGTAAGAAGGTCCATGGGATACAGTAAACCTGAATTGAAGCATAGGAGTCTAAAACTGCTCTCACAGGAGAGGTTCAAGTCATAGACAGTAAGAAGAGTCAGTCTTCTTGTACTTAAATCGGCATTATGCCTTTTGTATTTATTTCCGATTGCAATTTCTGTGTTTCATCGTCAATATGAAGAACCAAGGGATACAGTAAACCTGAAGTACAGCATCGGAATCTAAAACTGGTCTCACCGGAAAGGTTCAAAACTTAGACAGTAAGAAGAGTTAGTCATCTTGTACTTAAGTCGACATTGTGCCTTTTGTTTTTAATTCCGATGTAATTTCTGTCGTTCATCGTCAATAAGAAGGTCCAAGGGATACAGTAAACCTGAAGTACAGCATCGGAATCTAAAACTGGTCTGACCGGAAAGGTTCGAAACTTAGACAGTAAGAAGAGTGAGTCATTTTGTACTTAAGTCGGCATTGTGCTTTTTGTATTTAATTCCTTTGCAATTTCTGTGTTTCATCGTCAATAAGAAGGTCCAAGGGATACAGTAAACCTGACATGAAGCATCTGAATCTAAAACTAGTCTCACAGGAAAGATTCAAATCATAGAATGTAAGAAGAGACAGTCCTCTTGTACTTAAGTCGGCATTGTGCCTTTTGCATTTAATTCCGATGCAATTTCTGTGTTTCATCGTCAATAAGAAGGTCCAAGGGATAGAGTAAACCTGAAGTACAGCATCGGAATCTAAAACTGGTCTCACCGGAAAGGTTCAAAGCATAGACAGTAAGAAGAGACAGTCATCTTGTACTTAAGTCGGCATTGTGCCTTTTGTATTTAATTCCTTTGCAATTTCTATGTTTCATCGTCAATAAGAAGGTCCAAGGGATACAGTAAACCTGACGTGAAGCATCGGAATCAAAACTGGTCTCACAGAAAACCTTCTAAACATAGACAGTAAGAAAAGTGAGTCACATTGTACTTATTTCGGCATTGTGCCTTTTGTATTTAATTCCTTTGCAATTTCTGTGTTTCATCGTCAATAAGAAGGTCCAAGAGATACAGTAAACCTGAAGTGAAGCATCGGAAACTAAAACTGGTCTCACAGGAAAGGTTCAAAGCATAGACAGTAAGAAGAGGCAGTCATCTTGTACTAAAGTCGGCATTTTGATTTTGTATTTAATTCCGATACAATTTCTGTGTTTCATCGTCAATTAGGAGGTCCAAGGGATACAGTTAACCTAAAGTAAAGCATCGGAATCTAAAACTCGTCTCACTATAAAGGTTCAAACCATAGACAGCAGGAAGAGCCAGTCTTCTTGTTTTTAAATCGGAGTTGTGCTTTTGTGTTTAATTCCAATGCAATTTCTGTGTTTCATCGTCAATAAGAAGGTCCAAGGGATACAGTAAACCTGATGTGAAGCATCGGAAACTAAAACTGGTCTCACAGGAAAGGTACAAAGCATAGACAGTTAGAAGAGTTAGTCATCTTGTACTTAAGTCGGCATTGTGCCTTTTGTATTTAATTCGGATGCAATTTCTGTGTTTCATCGTCAATAAGAAGGTCCAAGGGATATAGTAAACTTGAAGTGAAGCATCGGAATCTAAAACTGGTCTCACAGTAAAAATTCAAAACATAGACAGTAAGAACAGTCAGTCTTTTTGTACTTAAGTCGGCATTGAGCCTTTTGTATTTAATTCCCATGCAATTTGTGTGTTTCATCGTCAATAAGAAAGTCTCAGGGATACAATAAACCTGAAGTGAAGCATCGGAATCAAAACTGGTCTCACAGGAAAGGTTCAAAATATAGACAGTGAGAAGAGTCATACTTCTTGGACTTAAGTCGGCATTGTGCATTTTGTATTTAATTCCGATGCAATTTCTGTGTTTCATCGTCACTAAGAAGGTCCAAGGGATACAGTAACACTGAAATGAAGCATAGGAATCTAAAAGTAGTCTCACAGAGAAGGTTCAAAACATAGAGAGTAAGAAGAGTCAGTCTTCTTGTACTTAAGTCGGTATTGTGCCCTTTGTATTCAATGCCGATGCAAATTCTGTGTTTCATCGTCAATAAGAAGGTCCAAGGGATACAGTAACCCTTAAGGGAAGCATCGGAATCTAAAACTGGTCTCACAGGAAAGTTTCAAACATAGACAGGAAGAAGAATCGGTCTTCTTGTCTATAAGTCGGCATTGTGCCTTTTGTATTTAATTCCGATGCAATTTCTGTGTTTCATGGTCAATTAGAAGGTCCAAGGGATACAGTAACGATGAAGTGAACCATCGGAATCTAAAACTGGTCTCACAGGAAAGGTTCAAAGCATAGACACTAAGATGAGTCGGTCTTCTTGTACTTACGTCGGCATTTTGACTTTTGAATTTACTTCCGATGCAATATCTGTGTTTCATCGTCAAAAAGAAGGTCCAAGGGATACAGTAAACCTGAAGTGAAGCATCGGAATCTAAAACTGGCCTCACAGTAAAGGTTCAAATCATAGGCAGTAAGAGGAGTCAGTCTTCTTGTACCTTATTCGGCATTGTGCCTTTTGTATTTAATTCCAATGCAATTTCTGTGTTTCATCGTCAGTAAGATGGTCCAAGGGATACAGTAAACCTGAAGTGAAGCATCGGAATCTAAACTGGACTCACAGGAGAGATTCAAATCATAGAAAATTAGAGTGTCACTCCTCTTGTACTTATGTCGGTATTGTGCCTTTTGTATTAAATTCGGATGCAATGTTTGTGTTTCATCGTCAATAAGAAGGTCCAAGGGATACAGTAAACCTTAAGGGAAGCATCGGAATCTAAAACTGGTCTCACAGGAAAGTTTCAAACATAGACAGGAAGAAGAATCGGTCTTCTTGTCTATAAGTCGGCATTGTGCCTTTTGTATTTAATTCCGATGCAATTTCTGTATTTCATCGTCAATTAGAAAGTCTGAGGGATACAGTCAACCTGAAGTGAAGCATCGGAAACAAAAGTTGTCTCACAGTATAGGTTTAAATCATAGACAGTAAGAACAGTAGTCTTCTTGTACTTCAGTCGGCATTGTGCCTTTTGTATTTAATTCCGCTGCAATTTCTGTGTTTCATCGTCAATAAGAAGGTCCAAGGAATACATTAAACCTGAAATGAAGCATCGGAATCTAAAACTGGTCTCACAGGAAAGGTTCAAAGCATAGACCTTAAGAAGAGTCAGTGTTCTTGTACCTAAGTCGACATTGTGCCTTTTGTATATAATTACGATGCAATTACTGTGTTTCATCGTCTTATTGAAGGTCCAATGGACACACTAAACCTGAAGTGAAGCATCGGAATCCAAACTGGTCTCACAGGAATGGTTCAAAACATAGACAGTAAGAAGAGTCAGACTCCTTGTACTTAAGTCGGCATTGTGCCTTTTGTATTTAATTACGATTCAATTTCTGTGTTTCATCGTCATTAAGAAGGTCAATGGGATACAGTAAACCTGAATTGAAGCATAGGAATCTAAAACTGCTCTCACAGGAAAGGTTCAAATCATAGACAATAAGAAGAGTCAGTCTTCTTGTACTTAAGTCGGCATTATGCCTTTTGTATTTAATTTCGATGCAATTTCTGTGTTTCATCGTCAATATGAAGATCCAAGGGATACAGTAAACCTCATGTGAAGCATCGGAATCAGAACTGGTCTCACAGGAAAGGCTCAAATCGTAGAATGTAAGAAGAGTCAGTCCTCTTTTACTTATGCCGGCATTCCGCCTTATGTATTTAATTCCGATGCAATTTCTGTGTTTCATCGTCAATAAGAAGGCCCAAGGGATACAGTAAACCTGAAGTAAAGCATCGGAATCAAAAACTGGTCTCACAGGAAAGTTTCAAACATAGACAGGAAGAAGAATCGCTCTTCTTGTTTATAGGTCGGCATTGTGCCTTTTATATTTAATTCCGATGCAGTTTCTGTGTTTCATCGTCAATAAGAAAGTCTGAGGGATACAGTAAACCTGAAGTCAACCATCGGAATCTAAAACTGGTCACACAGGAAAGGTTCAAAACTAAGACAGTAAGAAGAGGCAGCCTTCTTGTACTTAAGTCGGCATTTTGACTTTTGTATTTAATTCCGATGCAATTTCTGTGTTTCATCGTCACTAAGAAATTCCTAGGGATACAGTAAACCTGAAGTGAAGCATCGAAACCTATAACTGATCTCACGGGAAAGGTTCAAAATATTGACAGTTGGAAGAGTCAGTCTTCTTGTACTTAAGTCGGCATTGTGCCTTTTGTATTTAATTCCTATGCAATTTCTGCATTCATCGTCAATAAGAAGGTCCAAGGCATACAGTAAACCTTAACTAAAGCATCGGAATCCAAAACTGGTCTCACAGGAAAGGTTCAAAGCATAGTCAGTAAGAAGAGTCGGTCTTCTTGTTTTTAATTCGGCATTGTGCCGTTTGTACTTCATTCCGACGCAATTTCTGTGTTTCATCATCACTAAGAAGGTCCAAGGGATGCAGTAAACCTGAAGTGAAGCATTGGAATCCAAACTCGTCTCACAGGAATGCTTCAAGACATAGACAGTAAGAAGAGTCAGTCTTCTTGTACGTAAGTCGGCATTCTGCCTTTTGTATTTAATTACGATTCAATTTCTGTGTTTCATCGTCAGTAAGAAGGTCCATGGGATACAGTAAACCTGAATTGAAGCATAGGAGTCTAAAACTGCTCTCACAGGAGAGGTTCAAGTCATAGACAGTAAGAAGAGTCAGTCTTCTTGTACTTAAATCGGCATTATGCCTTTTGTATTTATTTCCGATTGCAATTTCTGTGTTTCATCGTCAATATGAAGAACCAAGGGATACAGTAAACCTGAAGTACAGCATCGGAATCTAAAACTGGTCTCACCGGAAAGGTTCAAAACTTAGACAGTAAGAAGAGTTAGTCATCTTGTACTTAAGTCGACATTGTGCCTTTTGTTTTTAATTCCGATGTAATTTCTGTCGTTCATCGTCAATAAGAAGGTCCAAGGGATACAGTAAACCTGAAGTACAGCATCGGAATCTAAAACTGGTCTGACCGGAAAGGTTCGAAACTTAGACAGTAAGAAGAGTGAGTCATTTTGTACTTAAGTCGGCATTGTGCTTTTTGTATTTAATTCCTTTGCAATTTCAGTGTTTCATCGTCAATAAGAAGGTCCAAGGGATACAGTAAACCTGACATGAAGCATCTGAATCTAAAACTGGTCTCACAGGAAAGATTCAAATCATAGAATGTAAGAAGAGACAGTCCTCTTGTACTTAAGTCGGCATCATGCCTTTTGCATGTAATTCCGATGCAATTTCTGTGTTTCATCGTCAATAAGAAGGTCCAAGGGATAGAGTAAACCTGAATTACAGCATCGGAATCTAAAACTGGTCTCACCGGAAAGGTTCAAAGCATAGACAGTAAGAAGAGACAGTCATCTTGTACTTAAGTCGGCATTGTGCCTTTTGTACTTAATTCCGATGCAATTTTTGTGTTTCATCGTCAATAAGAAGGTCCAAGGTATACGGTAACACTGAAATGAAGCATAGCTATCTAAAACTGGTCTCACAGAGAAGGTTCAAAACATAGACAGTAAGAAGAGTCAGTCATCTTGTACTTAAGTCGGCATTGTGCTTTTTGTGTTTGATGCCGATGCAATTTCCGTGTTACATCGTCAGTATGAAGGGCAAAGGGATACAGTAAACCTGAAGTGAAGCATCGGAAACTAAAACTGGTCTCACAGGAAAGGTTCAAAGCATAGACAGTAAGAGGAGACAGTCATCTTGTACTTAAGACGGCATTGTGCCTTTTGTATTTAATTCCGATGCAATTTCTATGTTTCATCGTCAATAAGAAGGTCCAAGGGATACAGTAAACCTGAAGTGAAGCATCGGAATCTAAAACTGGTCTCACAGTAAGTATTCAAAACATTAACAGTAAGAAGAGTCAGTCTTCTTGAACTTAACTCGGCATTGTGCCTTTTGTATTTAATGCCGATGCAAATTCTGTGTTACATCGTCAATATGAAGGGCCAAGCGATACAGTATACCTGAAGTGAAGCATCGGAATCTAAAACTGGTCTCAGAGGAAAGGTTCGAAATATAGACCGTAAGAAGAGTCAGTCTTCTTGTACTTATGTCGGCATTGTGCCTTTTGTATTTAATTCCGATGCAATTTCTAGGTTTCATCGTCAATTAGAAGGTCCAAGGGATACAGTTACGATGAAGTGAACCATCGGAATCAAAAACTGGTCTCACAGTAGAGGTTCAAAGCATAGACAGTACGAAGAGCCGGTCCTCTTGTACTTAAGTCGGCATTTTGGTTTTGGAATTTAATTCCGATGCAATATCTGTGTTTCATTGTCAATAAGAAGGTCCAAGGGATACTGTAAACCTGAAGTGAAGCATCGGAATCTAAAACTGGTCTCACAGTGTTGGTTCAAAACATAGACAGTAAGAGGAGTCAGTCTTCTTGTACCTTAGTCGGCATTGTCCCTTTTGTATTTAATTCCAATGCAATTTCTGTGTTTCATCGTCAATAAGAAGGTCCAAGGGATACAGTAAACCTGAAGTGAAGCATCGGAATCTAAAACTGGTCTTACAGGAAAGGTTCAAATCATAGATTGTAAGAAGAGTCGGTCCTCTTGTACATAAGTCGGCAATGTGCCATTTGTATTTCATTCCGACGCAATATCTGTGTTTCATCGTCAATAAGAATGTCCAAGGGATAGAGTAAACCTGAAGTGAAGCATCGGAATCCAAACTGGTCTCATAGGAATGGTTCAAATCATAGACAGTAAGGAGTGTCAGTCTTCTTGTACTTAAGTCGGTATTGTGCCTTTTGTATTTAAATCCGATGCAATTTCTGTGTTTCATCGTCAATACGAAGGTCCAAGGGATACAGAAAACCTGAAATGAAGCGTCGGAATCTAAAACTCGTCTCACAGGAAAGGTTCAAAATATAGACAGTAAGGAGAGTCAGTCTTCTTATTTTTGATTCGGCATTGTGCCGTTTGTATTTCATTCCGACGCAATTTCTGTGCTTCATCGTCAATTAGAAGGTCCAAGGGATGCTGTAAACCTGAAGTGAAGCATTGGAATCCAAACTGGTCTGACAGGAATGGTTCAAAACATAGACAGTAAGAAGAGTCAGTCTTCTAGCACTAAAGTCGGCATTGTGCCTTTTGTATTTAATTACGATGCAATTTTTGTGTTTCATCGTCCGTAAGAAGGTCCATGGGATACAGTAAACCTGAATTGAAGCATAAAAATCTAAAACTGCTCTCACAGGAAAGGTTCAAATCATAGACAGAAAGAAGATTCAGTCTTCTTGTACTTAAGTCGGCATTATGCCGTTTGTATTTAACTTCGATGCAATTTCTGTGTTTCATCGTCAATAAGGGGGTCCAAGGGGTAAAGTAAACCTGAAGTAAAACATCGGAATCAAAAACTGGTCTCACAGGAAAGTTTCAAACATTGACAGGAAGAAGAATTGGTCTTCTTGTCTTTAAGTCGGCATTGTGCCTTTTATATTTAATTCCGATGGAGTTTCTGTGTTTCATCCTCAATAAGAAAATCTGAGGCATACAGTAAAACTGAAGTGAACCATCGGAATCTAAAACTGGTCTCACAGGAAAGGTTCAAAACATAGACAGTAAGAAGAGGCAGCCTTCTTGTACTTAAGTCGGCATTTTGACTTTTGTATTTAATTCCGATGCAATTTCAGTGTTTCATCGTCAATAAGAAGGTCCTAGGGATACAGTAAACCTGAAGTGAAACATCGGAATCTAAAACTTGTCTCACAGTAAATGTTCAAATCTTAGACTGCAAGAAGAGTTAGTCGTCTTGTACTTAAATCGGAATTGTGATTTTGTATTTAATTCCGATTCAGTTTCTGTGTTTCATCGTCAGTAAGAAGGTCCAAGGGACACAGTAAACCTGAAGTGAAGCATCGTAATCTAAAAATGGTCTCACAGGAAAGGTTAAAAACATAAGCAGTGAGAAGAGTCACTCTGCTTGGACTTAAGTTGGCATTGTGCATTTTGTATTTAATTCCAATGCAATTTCTGTGATTCATCGTCAATAAGAAGGTCCAAGGGATACAGTAAACCTGATGTGAAGCATCGGAAATTAAAACTAGTCTCACAATAAAGGTTCAAATCATAGAATGTAAGAAGATGCAGTCCTCTTGTACTTAAGTCGCCATTGTACCTTTTGTATTTAATTCCGATGGAATTTCTGTGTTTCATCGTCAATAAGAAGTTCCAAGGGATACAGTAAACCTGAAATGAAGCATCGGAATTTAAAACTGGTCTCACAGGAAAGGTTCAAATCATAGAATGTCAGAAGAGTCAGTCCTCTTGTACTTAAGTCGGCATTCTGCCTTGTGCATTTAATTCCAATGCAATTTCTGTGTCTCATCGTCAATAAGAAGGTCCAAGGGATACAGTAAACATGAAGTACAGCATCGGAATCTAAAACTGGTCTCACCGGAAAGGTTCAAAACATAGACAGTAAGAAGAGTCAGCCTTCTTGTACTTAAGTCGGCATTGTGCCTTTTATTTTTAATTCCGATGTAATTTCTGTGTTTCATCGTCAATAAGAAGGTCCAAGGGATACAGTAAATCTGAAGTGAAGCATCGGAATCAAAACATGTTTCACAGGAAACCTTCAAAACACAGACAGTAATAAAAGTCAGTCTTCTTGTACTTAAGTCGGCATTGTGCCTAATGTATTTAATTCCAATGCAATTTCTGTCTTCCATCGTCAATAAGAAGGTCCAAGGGATACAGTAAACCTGAAATGAAGCATAGGAATCTAAAACTGGTTTCACAGGAAAGGTTCAGATCATAGACAGTAAGAAGACTCAGTCATCTTGTACTTACGTCGGCATTGTGCATTTTTATTTAATTCCGATGCAATTTCTGTGTTTCATCGTCAATATGAAGGTCCAAAGAATACAGTAAACCTGAAGTGAAGCATCGGAATTTAAAACCGGTCTCACAGGAAAGGTACAAGGTATAGACAAAAAGAAGAGTCAGTCATCTTGTACTTCAGACTGCATTATGCCTTATTGTTTAATTCCCATGCAATTTCTGTATTACATCGCCAATAAGAAAGTATGAGGGATACAGTAAACCAGAAGTGAAGCATCGGAATCAAAACTGGTCTCACAGTATAGGTTTAAAACATAGACAGTAAGAAGAGTAGTCTTCTTGTACTTCAGTCGGCATTGTGCCTTTTGTATTCGATTCCGATGCACTTTCTGTGTTTCATCGTCAATAAGAAGGTCCAAGGCATACAGAAAGCCTGAAGTAAGGCATTGGAATCTAAAACTGGTCACACAGGAATGGTTCAAAACATAGACAGGTAGTAGAGTCGGTTTTCTTGTCTTTAAGTCGGCATTGTGCCTTTTGTATTTAATTCCGAGTCAATTTTTGTGTTTCATCGTCAATAGGTAAGTCTGTTGGATACAGTAAAACTAAAGTGAAGCGTCGGAATCAAAACTGGTCTCACAGGAAAGGTTTAAAACATAGACTGTATGAGGAGTCAGTCTTATCGTACTTAAGTAGGCATTGTGGCTTTTGTATTTAATTCCGATGCAATTTCTGTGCCTCATCGTCAATTAGAAGGTCCAAGGGATATAGTAAACCTGAAGTGAAGCATCGGAATCTAAAACTGGTCTCACAGGAAAGGTTGAAATTATAGACAGTAAGAAGTGTCAGTCTTCTTGTACTTAAATCGGCATTTCGAATTTTGTATGTAATTCCGATGCAATTTCTGTGTTTCATCGTCAATACGAAGGTCCAAGGGAAACAGCAAACCTGAAGTGAAGCATCGGAATCTATAACTTGTCTCACAGGAAAGATACAAGATATATATACAAGGAAGAGTCTCCTTGTACTTAAGTTGGCAATGTGCCTTTTGTATTTAATTCCGATGCAATTTCTATGTTACATCGTCAATAAGTAAGTCTGAGGGATACTGTAAACCTGAAGTGAAGCATCGGAATCAAAACTGGTCTCTCAGGAAAGATTTAAAACATAGACAGGAAAAGGAGTCAGTCTTCTCTACTTAAGTCGGCACTGTGCCTTTTGTAATTAATTCCGACGCAATTTCTATGTTTCGTCGTCAATAAGAAGGTCCATGGGATACAGTAAACCTGAAGTGAAGCATCGGAAATTAAAACTGGTCTCTCAGGAAAGGTTCAAATTATAAAATGTAAGAAGAGTCACTCCTCTTCTATGTAGGTAGGCATTGCGCCTTTTGTATTTAATTCCGATGCAATTTCTGTGTTTCATCGTCAATAAGAAGGTCCAAGGCATACAGTAATCCTGATGTAAAGCATCGGAATTAAAACTGGTCACACGGAAAGGTTCAAAACATAGACGGTAAGAAGAGTCGGTCTTCTTGTCTTTAAGTCGGCAATGTGCCTTTTGTATTTAATTCCGATGCAATTTCTGTGTTTCATCGTCAATAAGTAAGTCTGTGGGCTACAGTAAACCTGATGTGGAGCATCGGAATCTAAAACTGGTCTCCGAGGAACGGTTCAAAATATAAACCGTAAGAAGAGTCGGACTTCTTGTACTTAAGTCGGCATTTTGATTTTGTATTCAATTCCGATACAATTTCTGTGTTTCATCGTCAATTAGAAGGTCCAAGGGATACAGTAAACCTGAAGTGAAGCATCGCAATGTAAAACTGGTCACACAGTAAAGATTCAAAGCATCGACAGTAAGAAGATACAGTCTTCTTGTACTTACGTGGGCATTGTGCCTTTTGTATTTAATGCCAATGCAATTTCTGTGTTTCATCGTCAATAAGTAAGTATCAGGGATACAGTAAACCTGAAGTGAAGCATCGGAATCTAAAACTGGTCTCACAATAAAGGTTCAAAACATAGACAGTAAGAAGAGTCAGTCTTCTTGTACTTAAGTCAACATTGTGCCTTTTGTATTTAATTCCGATGCAATTTCTGTGTTTCATCGTCAATAAGAAGGTCCAAGGGATACAGTAAACCCGAAGGGAAGCATCGGAAACTAAAACTGGTCTCACAGGAAAGGTTCACAACATAGACAGTAAGAAGAGTCTGTCTTCTTGTACTTAAGTCGGCATTGTGCCTTTTGTATTTAATTCCGATGTAACATCGGTGTTTCATCGACAATAACAAGGTTCAAGGGATTCAGTACACCTGATGTGAAGCACCGGAATCAAATCTGGTCTCACAGGAAGGCTTCAAAACATAGACAGTAAGAAGTGTCCGTCTTCTTGTACTTAAGTCGGCATTGTGCATATTGTATTTAATGCCGATGCAATTTCTGTGTTTTATCGTCAATAAGAAGGTCCAAGGAACACAGTAAACCTGAAATGAAGCATCGGAACCTAAAACTGGTCTCACAGGAAAGGTTCAAAGCATAGACAGTAAAAAGAGTCAGTCTTCTTGTACTTAAGACGGCATTATGCGTTTTATATTTAATTCTGATGCAATTTCTGTGTTTCATCGTCAATACGAATGCCCAAAAGATACAGTAAAACTGAAGTGAAGCATCGGAATCTAAAACTGGTTTCACAGTAAAGATTCAAAACATAGAAAGTAAGAAGAGTCAGTCTTCTTGTACTTAAGTCGGCATTGTGCCTTTTGTATTTAATTCCGATGCAATTTCTGTGATTCATCGTCAATAAGAAGTTCCAAGGGATACAGTAAACCAGATTTGAAGCATCGGAAACTAAGACTGGTCTCACAGGAAAGGTTCAAATCATAGACAGTAAGAAGAGTCTGTCGTCTTGCACTTAAGCCGCCATTGTGCCTTTTGTGTTTAATTCCGATGTAATATCGGTGTTTTATCGTCAATAAGAAGGTCCAAGGGATACAGTAAACCTGAAGTGAAGCATCGGAATCTAAAACTGGTCTCACAGGAAAGGTTCAAATCATAGACAGTAAGAAGAGTCAGTCTTCTTGGACTTAAGTCGGCTTTGTGACTTTTGTATTTAATTCCAATGCTTAATCTGTGTTTCATCGTCAATAAGAAGGTTCAAGGAATACAGTAAACCCGACGTAAAGCATCGGAATCCAAAACTGGTCTCACAGAAAAGGTTCAAAACATAGACAGTAAGAAGAGTCGGTCTTCTTGTACTTAAGTCGGCATTGTGCCTTTTGTATTTAATTCCGATGCAATTTCTGTATTTCATCGTCAATAAGTAAGTCTGCGGGATACAGTAAACCTGCAGTGAAGCATCGGAATCAAAACTAGTCTCACAAGAAAGGTTTAAAACATAAACAGTAAGAGGAGTCAGTCTTCTTGAACTCAAGTCGGCATTGTGCTTTTCGTAATCAATTCCGATGCAATTTCTGTGTTTCATCGTCAATACGAAGGTCCAAGAGATACAGTAAACCTGAAGTAAAGCATCGGAATCTAAAACTGGTCTCACAGGAAAGGTTCAATACATAGACAGTATGAAGAGTCTCTCTACTTGTACTTAAGTCGGCATTGTGCCTTTTGTATTTCATTCCGATGCAATTTCTGTGTTTCATCGTCAACAAGAAGGTCCAAGTTATACAGCAAACCTGAAATGAAGCATAGCAATCTAAAAATGGTCTCACAGGAAAGGTTCAAATCATAGACAGTAAGAAGACTCAGTCATCTTGTACTTAAGTCGGCATTGTGCCTTTTGTATATATTTACGATGCAATTTCTGTGTTTCATCGTCAATAAGAAGGACCAAGATATACAGTAAACAGGAAATGAAGCACAGGTACCTAAACTAGTCTCACAGGAAAGGTTCAAATCATAGACAGTAAGTGGACTCAGTCATCTTGTACCTAAGTCTTCATTATGCTTTTTGTATTTAATTCCGATGCAATTTCTGTGTTTCATGGTCAATATGAAGGTCCAAGGATACAGTAAACCTGACGTGAAGCATCGGAATATAAAACTGGTCTCACAGGAAAGGTTCAAATGATAGACAGTAAGATGAGTCAGTCTTCTCGTATATTAGCCGGCATTGTGCCATTTGTATTTAATTCCAATGCAATTTCTGTGTTACATCGTCAATAAGAAGGTCCAAGGGATACAGTATACCTGAAGTGAAGTATCGGAAACTACGACTGGTCTCACAGGAAAGGTTCAAAACATAGACAGTAAGAAGAGTCAGTCTTCTTGTACTTAAGTCGGCATTGTGACTTTTGTAATTAATTCCGACGCAGTTTCTGTGTCTCATCGTCAATAACTAGGTCCAAGGGATACAGTAAACCTGAAGTGAAGCATCGGAATCTAAAACTGGTCTCACAGGAAAGGTTCAAATGATAGAATGTAAGAATAGTCAGTCCTCTTGTACTTAAGTCGGCATTGTGCCTTTTGTATTCGATTCCGATGCACTTTCTGTCTTTCATCGTCAATAAGAAGGTCCAAGGCATACAGTAAACCTGAAGTAAAACATCGGAATCTAAAACTGGTCACACAGGAAAGCTTCAAACCATAGACCGTAAGAAGAGTCAGTCTTCTTGTACTTAAGTCGGCATTGTGCCCTTTGTATTTAATTCCGATGCAATTTCTGTGTTTCATCGTCAATTAGAAGGTCCGAGGGATACAGTAAACCTGAAGAGAACCATAGGAATCTAAAACTGGTCTCACAGGAAAGGATCAAAGCATAGACAGTAAGAAGAGTCGGTCTTCTTGTACTTAAGTCAGCTTTGTGCCTTTTGTATTTAATTCCGATGCTAATTCTGTGTTTCATCGTGAATAAGAAGGTCCAAGGGATACAGTAAACCCGAAGTGAGGCATCGGAAACTAAACTGGTCTCACAGGAAAGGTTCACAACATAGACAGAAGAAGATTCAGCCTTCTTGTACTTAAGACGGCATTGTGCCTTTTGTATTCAATTGCAATGCAATATGTGTGTTTCATCGTCAATAAGAAGGTCCAAGGAATACAGTAAACCTGAAATGAAGCATCGGAATCTAAAACTTGTCTCACAGGAAAGGTTCAAATCATAGACAGTAAGAAGACTCAGTCTTTTTGTACTTAAGTCGGCTTTGTGCCTTTTGTATTTCATTCCGATACTAATTCTGTGTTTCATCGTCAATAAGACGGTCCAAGGGATACAGTAAACCCGAAGTGAAGCATCGGAAACTAAAACTGGTCTCACAGGAAAGGTTCACAACGTAGACAGTTAGAAGAGTCAGTCATCTACATCTACATCTACATCTACATTGATACTCCGCAAGCCACCCAACGGTGCGGCGGAGGGCACTTTACGTGCCACTGTCATTACCTCCCTTTCCTGTTCCAGTCGCGTATGGTTCGCGGGAAGAACGACTGTCTGAAAGCCTCCGTTCGCGCTCTAATCTCTCTAATTTTACATTCGTGATCTCCTCGGGAAGTATAAGTAGGGGCAAGCAATATATTCGATACCTCATCCAGAAACGCACCCTCTCGGAACCTGGCGAGCAAGCTTCACCGCGATGCAGAGCGCCTCTCTTGCAGAGTCTGCCACTTGAGTTTATTAAACATCTCCGTAACGCTATCATGGTTACCAAATAACCCAGTGACGAAACGCGCCGCTCTTCTTTGGATGTTCTCTATCTCCTCCGTCAACCCGACCTGGTACGGATCCCACACTGATGAGCAATACTCAAGTACAGGTCGAACGAGTGTTTTGTAAGCCACCTCCTTTGTTGATGGACTACATTTTCTAAGCACTCTCCCAATGAATCTCAACCTGGTACCCGCCTTACCAACAATTAGTTTTATATGATCATTCCACTTCAAATCGTTCCGTACGCATACTCCCAGGTATTTTACAGAAGTAACTGCTACCAGTGTTTGTTCCGCTATCATATACTCATACAATAAAGGATCCTTCTTTCTATTTATTCGCAATACATTACATTTGTCTATGTTAAGGGTCAGTTGCCACTCCCTGCACCAAGTGCCTATCCGCTGCAGATCTTCCTGTATTTCGCTACAATTTTCTAATGCAGCAACTTCTCTGTATACTACAGCATCATCCGCGAAAAGCCGCATGGAACTTCTGACACTATCTACTAAGTCATTTGTATATATTGTGAAAAGCAATGGTCCCATAACACTCCCCTGTGGCACGCCAGAGGTTACTTTAACGTCTGTAGACGACTCTCCATTGATAACAACATGCTGTGTTCTGTTTGCCAAAAACTTCTCAATCCAGCCACACAGCTGGTCTGATATTCCGTAGGCTCTTACTTTGCTTATCAGGCGACAGTGCGGAACTGTATCGAACGCCTTCCGGAAGTCAAGAAAAATAGCATCTACCTGGGAGCCTGTATCTAATATTTTCTGGGTCTCATGAACAAATAAGGCGAGTTGGGTCTCACACGATCGCTGTTTCCGGAATCCATGTTGATTCCTACATAGTAGATTCTGGGTTTCCAGAAATGACATGATACGCGAGCAAAAAACATGTTCTAAAATTCTACAAGAGATCGACGTAAGAGATATAGGTCTATAGTTTTGCGCATCTGCTCGACGACCCTTCTTGAAGACTGGGACTATCTGTGCTCTTTTCCAATCATTTGGAACCCTCCGTTCCTCTAGAGACTTGCGGTACACGGCTGTTAGAAGGGGGGCAAGTTCTTTCGCGTACTCTGTGTAGAATCGAATTGGTATCCCGTCAGGTCCAGTGGACTTTCCTCTATTGAGTGATTCCAGTTGCTTTTCTATTCCTTGGACACTTATTTCGATGTCAGCCATTTTTTCGTTTGTGCGAGGATTTAGGGAAGGAACTGCAGTGCGGTCTTCCTCTGTGAAACAGCTTTGGAAAAAGGTGTTTAGTATTTCAGCTTTACGCGTGTCATCCTCTGTTTCAATGCCATCATCATCCCGTAGTGTCTGGATATGCTGTTTCGAGCCACTTACTGATTTGACGTAAGACCAGAACTTCCTAGGATTTTCTGTCAAGTCGGTACATAGAATTTTACTTTCGAATTCAATGAACGCTTCACGCATAGCCCTCCTTACGCTAACTTTGACATCGTTTAGCTTCTGTTTGTCTGAGAGGTTTTGGCTGCGTTTAAACTTGGAGTGGAGCTCTCTTTGCTTTCGCAGTAGTTTCCTAACTTTGTTGTTGTACCACGGTGGGTTTTTCCCGTCCCTCACCGTTTTACTCGGCACGTACCTGTCTAAAACGCATTTTACGATTGCCTTGAACTTTTTCCATAAACACTCAACATTGTCAGTGTCGGAACAGAAATTTTCGTTTTGATCTGTTAGGTAGTCTGAAATCTGCCTTCTATTACTCTTGCTAAACAGATAAACCTTCCTCCCTTTTTTTATATTCCTATTAACTTGAATATTCAGGGATGCTGCAACGGCCTTATGATCACTGATTCCCTGTTCTGTACATACAGATTCGAAAAGTTCCGGTCTCTTTGTTATCAGTAGGTCCAATATGTTATCTCCACGAGTCGGTTCTCTGTTTAATTGCTCGACGTAATTTTCGGATAGTGCACTCAGTATAATGTCACTCGATGCTCTGTCCCTACCACCCGTCCGTCTTGTACTTAAATCGGCATTGTGCCTTTTGTATTTAATTCCGATGCAATATCTGTGTTTCATCGTCAATAACAAGGTCCAAGGGATACAGTAAACCTGAAGTGAAGCATCGGAATCTAAAAGTAGTCTCACGGGAAAAGTTCAAATCATAGAATGTTAGATGAGGCAGTCCTCTTGTACTTAAGTTGGCATTGTGCAATTTGTATTTAATTCCGATGCAAAGTCTGTGTTTCATCGTCAATGAGAAGGTCCAAGGGATACAGTAAACCGGAAGTAAAGCATCGGAATCTAAAACTGGTCTCACAGGAAAGGTTCAAATCATAGACAGTAAGAAGAGTCAGTCTTCTTGTTGTTAAGTTGGCATTGTGCCTTTTATATTTCATTCCGACGCAATTTCTGTGTTTCATCATCAATAAGAAGGTCCATGGGATACAGTAAACCTGAAAGGAAACATAGGAATCTGAGACTGGTCTCACAGGAAAGGTTCAAATCATAGACAGTAAGAAGAGTCAGCCTTCTTGTACTTTAATCGGCATTGTGCCTTTTGTATTTAATTCCGACGTAATTTCGGTGTTTCATCGTCAATACGAAGGTCCAAGGGATACAGTAAGCCCGAAGTGAAGCACCGGAATCAAACTGGTCTCACAGGAAAGCTTCAAAACATAGACAGTAAGAAGAGTCAGTCTTCTTGTACATAAGTCGGCATAATGCATTTTGTATTTAATTCCGATGCAATTTCTGTGTTTCATCGTCATTAAGAAGGTCCAAGTTATACAGTAAACCTGAAATGAAGCATCGGAATCTAAAACTGGTCTCACAGGAAAGGTTCAATACATAGACAGTAAGAAGAGTCTGTCTACTTGTACTTAAGTCGGCATTGTGCCTTTTGTATTTCATTCCGATGCAATTTCTATGTTTCATCGTCAATAAGAAGGTCCAAGTTATACAGCAAACCTGAAATGAAGCGTAGCAATCTAAAACTGGTCTCACAGGAAAGGTTCAAATCATAGACAGTAAGAAGACTCAGTCATCTTGTACTTAAGTCGACATTGTGCCTTTTGTATTTAATTCCGAAGCAATTTCTGTGTTTCATCGTCAATATGAATGTCCAAGGGATACAGTAAACATGAAGTGAAGCATCGGAATCTAAAACTGGCGTCACAGGAAAGGTTCAAATCATAGACAGTAAGAAGAGTCAGTCTTCTTGTACCTAAGTCTGCATTTTGACTTTTGTATTTCATTCCGATGCAGTTCCAGTGTTTCATCCTCAATACGAAGGTCCAAGGGATACAGTAAACCTGAAGTGAAGCATCGCAATCATAACTGGTCTCACAAGAAAGGTTTAAAACATAGACAGTAAGAAGAGTCAGTCTTCTTGAACTTAAGTCGACATTTGGTTATTGTATTTTATTCCGATGCAGTTTCTGGGATTCATCGTCAATACGAAGGTCCAAGGGATACAGTAAACCTGAAGTGAAGCATCGGACTCTAAAACTGGTCTCACAGTAAAGGTTCAAAACATAGACAGTAAGAAGAGTCAATCTTTTTGGACTTAAATCGGCATTGTGCCTTTTGTATTCAATTCCGATGCGATTTCTGTGTTTCATCGTCAATAGGAAGGTCCAAGGGATACAGTAAACCTGAAGTAAAGCATCGGAATCTAAAACTGGTCTCACAGGAAGGGTTCAAATCATAGAATGTAAGAAGAGTCATTCCCCTTGTACTTAAGTCGGCATTGTGCCATTTGTATTTAATTCCGATGCAATGTGTGTGTTTCATCGTCAATAAGAAGGTCCAAGGGATACAGTTAACCGGAAGTAAAGCATTGGAATCTACAACTGGTCTCACAGGAAAGGTTCAAATCATAGACAGTAAGAAGAGTCAGTCTTCTTGTTTATAAGTTGGCATTGTGCCTTTTGTATTTCATTCCGACGCAATTTCTGTGTTTCATCATCAATAAGAAGGTCCATAGGATACAGTAAACCTCAAAGGAAACATAGGAATCTGAAACTGGTCTCACAGGAAAGGTTCAAATCATAGTCAGTAAGAAGAGTCAGTCTTCTTGTACTTTAATCGGCATTGTGCCTTTTGTATTTAAATCCGATGCAATCTCTGTGTTTCATCGTCAATATGAAGGTCCAAGGGATACAGTAAACATGAAGTGAAGCATCGGAATCTAAAACTGGCCTCACAGGAAAGGTTCAAATTATAGACAGTAAGATGAGTCAGTCTTCTTGTACCTAAGTCGGCATTTTAACTTTTGTATTTCATTCCGATGCAGTTTCTGTGTTTCATCCTCAATAAGAAGGTCCAAGGGATACAGTAAACCTGAAGTGAAGCATCGCAATCAAAACTGGTCTCACAGGAAAAGTTTAAAACATAGACAGTAAGAAGAGTCAGTCTTCTTGTACTTAAGTCGGCATTGTGCCTTTTGTATTGAATTCCGAGGTAATTTCTGTGTTTCATTATCAGCAAGAAGGTCCAAGGCATACATTAAACCAGTAATGAAGCATTGGAATCTAAAACTGGTCTCACAGGAAAGGTTCAAAATATAGACTGTAAGAAGAGTCAGTCTTCTTGTACTTAAGTCGGCATTTTGACTTTTGTTTTTTATTCCGATGCAATTTCTGGGATTCATCGTCAATAAGAAGGTCCAAGGGATACAGTAAACCTGAAGTGAAGCATCGGAATCTAAATCTGTTCTCACAGTAAAGGTTCATAACGTAGACAGCAAGAAGAGTCAGTCTTCTTGTACTTAAGTCGGCATTGTGCCTTTTGTATTTAATTCCAATTCAATTTCTGTGTTTCATCGTCAATAAGAAGGTCCAACGGACACAGTAAACCTGAAGTGAAGCATCGTAATCTAAAAGTGGACTCACAGGAAAGGTTCAAAACATAGACAGTAATAATAGTCAATCTTTTTGGACTTAAATCGGCATTGAGCCTTTTGTATTCAATTCCGATGCGATTTCTGTGTTGCATCGTCAATAGGAAGGTCCAAGGGATACAGTAAACCTGAAGTAAAGCATCGTAATCTAAAACTGGTCTCACCGGAAAAGTTCAAAACATAGACAGTAAGAAGAGTCAGTTCTCATGTACCTTAGTCGGCATTGTGCCTTTTGTATTTCATTCCGATGCAATATCTGTGTCTCATCGTCAATAAGAAGGTCCAAGGGATACAGTAAACCTGAAATGAAGCGTAGGAAACTGAAACTGGTCTCACAGGAAAGGTTCAAATCATAGGCTGTCAGCAGAGTCAGTCTTCTTGTACTTAAGTCGGCATTGTGCATTTTGTATTTAATTCCGATGTAATTTCAGTGTTTCATCGTCAATAAGAAGGTCCAAGGGATACACTAAACCTGAAGTGAAGCTTCGGAATCTAAGTCTGGTCTCACAGGAAAGGTTCAAATCATAGGCTGTAAGCAGAGTCAGTCCTCTTGTACTTAAGTCGGCATTGTGCCATTTGTATTTAATTCCGATGCAAATTCTGTGCTTCATCGTCAATATGAAGGTTCAAGGGATACAGTATACCTGAAGTGAAGCATCGGTATCTAAGACTGGTCTCGGAGGGAAGGTACAAAATATAGACAGTAAGAAGAATCAGTCTTCTTGTACTTAAGTCCGCATTATGCCTTTTGTATTTAATTCCGATGCAATTTCTGTGTTTCATCGTCAATTAGAAGGTCCAAGGGATTCAGTAAACCTGATGAGAACCATCGGAATCCAAATCTGGTCTCACAGGAACGGTTCAAAACATAGACAGTAAGAAGAGTCACTCTACTTATACTTAAGTCGGCATTTTGAATTTTGTATTTAATTCCGATGCGATTTCTGTGATTCATCGTCAATAAGAAAGTCCGAGGGATACAGTAAACCTGAAGTGAAGCATCGGAATCTAAAATTGGTCTCACAGTAAAGGTTCAAAAGATAGACATCAAGAAGAGTCAGTCTTCTTGTTCTGAAAACGGCATAGTGACTTTTGTATTTAATTCAAATTCAATTTCTGTGTTTCATCGCCAATAAGAAGGTCCAAGGGTTACAGTAAACCTGAAGTGAAACATCGGAATCAAAACTGGTCTCACAGGTAAGCTTCAAAACATAGACAGTAACAAGAGTCAGTCTTCTTGTACTTAAGTCGGCATTGTGCCTTTTGTATTTAATTCCGATGCAATTTCTGTGTTTCATCGTCAATAAAAAGGTCCAAGGGATACAGTAAACCTGAAGTAAAGCATCGGAAGCTAAAACTGATCCCACAAGAAAGGTTCAAAGCATAGACAGTATGTTGATTCTGTCTTCTTGTTTTTGAGTCGGCATTGTGCCTAATGTATTTAATTCCGACGCCATTTCTGTGTTTCATCGGGAATAAGAAGGTCCAAGGGATACAGTAAACCTGAAGTAAAGCATCAGAATGTAAAACTGGTCTCACAGGATAGGTTCAAAGCATAGACGGTAAGAAGAGTTAGTCCTCTTGTATTTATGTCGGCGTTGTGCCGTTTGTGTTTAATTCCGATGCAATTTCTGTGTTTCATCGTCAATAAGATGGTCCAAGGGATACAGTAAACTTGAAATGAAGCATCGGAATCTAAAACTGGTCTCACAGGAAAGGTACAAATCATAGAATGTAAGAAGAATCAGTCCTCTTGTACTTAAGTCGGCATTGTGCTTTTTGCATTTAATTCCGATGCAATTTCTGTGTTTCATCGTCAATAAGAAGGTCCAAGGGATACAGTAAACCTGAAGTAAAGCATCGGAATCTAAAATTGGTCTCGCCCTAAAGGTTCAAAACATAGACAGTAAGAAGGGTCAGTCTTCATGTAATTAAGTCGGCATTGTGCCTTTTGTATTTAATTCCGATGCAATATCTGTGTTTCATCGTAAATAAGAAGGTCCAAGGGATACAGTAAACCTGAAACAAAGCATAGGAATCTGAAACTGGTCTCATAGGAAAGGTTAATATCATAGACAGTTAGAAGAGCCAGTCTTCATGTACTTAAGTCGGAATTGTACCTATTGTATTTAATTCCGATGCATTTTCTGTGTTTCATCGTCAATAAGCAGGTCCAAGGCATACGGTAAACCTGAAATGAAGCATCGGAATCTAAAACTGGTCTCACACAGGAAAGGTTCAAATCATAGAATGTAAGATGAGTCAGTCCCCTTGTACTTAAGTCGGCATTGTGCTTTTTGCATTTAATTCCGATGCAATTTCTGTGTTTCATCGTCAATAAGAAGGTCCAAGGGATACAGTAAACCTGAAGTAAAGCATCGGAATCTAAAATTGGTCTCGCCCTAAAGGTTCAAAACATAGACAGTAAGAAGAGTCAGTCTTCATGTAATTAAGTCGGCATTGTGCCTTTTGCATTTAATTCCGATGCAATTTCTGTGTTTCATCGTCAATAAAAAGGTCCAAGGGATACAGTAAACCTGAAGTACAGCATCGGAAGCTAAAACTGAACCCACAAGAAAGGTTCAAAGCATAGACAGTATGTTGATTCTGTCTTCTTGTTTTTGAGTCGGCATTGTGCCTTTTGTATTTAATACCGACGCAATTTCTGTGTTTCATCGTCTATAAGAAGGTCCAAGGGATACAGAAAACCTGAAGTGAAGCATAGGAATCAACACTGGTCTCACAGGAAAGCTTCGAAACATAGACAGTAAGAAGTGTCAGTCTTCTCGTACTTATGTCGGCATTATGCCTTTTGTATTTAATTCCGATGCAATTTCTGTGTTTCATCGTCAATAAGGAGGTCCAAGGGATACAGTAAACCTGAAATGAAGCATAGGAATCTGAAACTGGTCTCACAGGAAAGGTTAATATCATAGACAGTAAGAAGAGTCAGACTTCTTGTACTTAAGTCCGCATTGTGCCTTTTGTATTTAATTCCGATGCAATATCTGTGTTTCGTCATCAATTAGAAGGTCCAAGGGATACAGTAAACCTGAAAGGAAACATAGGAATCTGAGACTGGTCTCACAGGCAAGGTTCAAATCATAGACAGTAAGAAGAGTCAGAATTCTTGTACTTTAATCGGCATTGTGCCTTTTGTATTTAATTCCGACGTAATTTCGGTGTTTCATCGTCAATACGAAGGTCCAAGTGATACAGTAAGCCTGAAGTGAAGCACCGGAATCAAACTGGTCTCACAGGAAAGCTTCAAAACATAGACAGTAAGAAGAGTCGGTCTTCTTGTACATAAGTCGGCATAATGCATTTTGTATTTAATTCCGATCCAATTTCTGTGTTTCATCGTCATTAAGAAGGTCCAAGTTATACAGTAAACCTGAAATGAAGCATCGGAATCTAAAACTGGTCTCACAGGAAAGGTTCAATACATAGGCAGTAAGAAGAGTCTGTCTACTTGTACTGAAGTCGGCATTGTGCCTTTTGTATTTCATTCCGATGCAATTTCTGTGTTTCATCGTCAATAAGAAGGTCCAAGTTATACAGCAAACCTGAAATGAAGCATAGCAATCTAAAACTGGTCTCACAGGAAAAGTTCAAATCATAGACAGTAAGAAGACTCAGTCATCTTGTACTTAAGTCGACATTGTGCCTTTTGTATTTAATTCCGAAGCAATTTCTGTTTTTCATCGTCAATATGAACGTCCAAGGGATACAGTAAACATGAAGTGAAGCATCAGAATCTAAAACTGGCGTCACAGGAAAGGTTCAAATCATAGACAGTAAGAAGAGTCAGTCTTCTTGTACCTAAGTCTGCATTTTGACTTTTGTATTTCATTCCGATGCAGTTTCAGTGTTTCATCCTCAATACGAAGGTCCAAGGGATACAGTAAACCTGAAGTGAAGCATCGCAATTATAACTGGTCTCACAAGAAAGGTTTAAAACATAGACAGTAAGAAGAGTCAGTCTTCTTGTACTTAAGTCGGCATTGTGCCTTTTGTATTTAATTCCGAGGTAATTTCTGTGTTTCATCGTCAATAAGAAGGTCCAAGGCATACATTAAACCAGTAATGAAACATCGGAATCTAAAACTGGTCTCACAGGAAAGGTTCAAAATATAGACCGTAAGAAGAGTCAGTCTTCTTGTACTTAAGTCGGCATTTGGCTTTTGTATTTTATTCCGATGCAATTTCTGGAATTCATCGTCAATACGAAGGTCCAAGGGATACAGTAAACCTGAAGTGAAGCACCGGACTCTAAAACTGGTCTCACAGTAAAGGTTCAAAACATAGACAATAAGAAGAGTCAATCTTTTTGGACATAAATCGGCATTGTGCCTTTTGTATTAAATTCCGATGCGATTTCTGTGTTTCATCGTCAATAGGAAGGTCCAAGGGATACAGTAAACCTGACGTAAAGCATCGGAATCTAAAACTGGTCTCACAGGAAAGGTTCAAATCATAGAATGTAAGAAGAGTCATTCCTCTTGTACTTAAGTCGGCATTGTGCCATTTGTATTTAATTCCGATGCAATGTGTGTGTTTCATCGTCAATAAGAAGGTCCAAGGGATACAGTTAACCGGAAGTAAAGCATCGGAATCTAAAACTGGTCTCACAGGAAAGGTTCAAATCATTGACAGTAAGAAGAGTCAGTCTTCTTGTTTATAAAGTTTCATTGTGCCTTTTGTATTTCATTCCGACGCAATTTCTGTGTTTCATCATCAATAAGAAGGTCCATGGGATACAGTAAACCTCAAAGGAAACATAGGAATCTGAAACTGGTCTCACAGGAAAGGTTCAAATCATAGACAGTAAGAAGAGTCAGTCTTCTTGTACTTTAATCGGCATTGTGCCTTTTGTATTTAATTCCGATGTAATTTCGGTGTTTCATCGTCAATACGAAGGTCCAAGGGATACAGTAAAACTGAAGTGAAGCACCGGAATCAAAGCTGGTCTCACAGGAAAGCTTCAAAACATAGACAGTAAGAAGAATCAGTCTTCTTGTACATAAGTCGGCATAATGCATTTTGTATTTAATTCCGATGTAATTTCTGTGTTTCTTCGTCATTAAGAATGTCCAGGTTATACAGTAAACATGAAATGAAGCATCGGAATGTAAAACTGGTCTCACAGGAAATGTTCAATACATAGACACTAAGAAGAGTCTGTCTACTTGTACTTAAGTCGGCATTGTGCCTTTTGTATTTCATTCTGATACAATTTCTGTGTTTCATCGTCAAAAAGAAGGTCCAAGTTATACAGCAAACCTGAAATGAAGCATAGCAATCTAAAACTGGTCTCACAGGAAAAGTTCAAATCATAGACAGTAAGAAGACCCAGTCATCTTGTACTTAAGTCGGCATTGTGCGCTTTGTATTTAATTCCGATGCAATCTCTGTGTTTCATCGTCAATATGAAGGTCCAAGGGATACAGTAAACATGAAGTGAAGCATCGGAATCTAAAACTGGCCTCACAGGAAAGGTTCAAATTATAGACAGTAAGATGAGTCAGTCTTCTTGTACCTAAGTCGGCATTTTGACTTTTGTATTTAATTCCGATGCAGTTTCTGTGTTTCATCCTCAATAAGAAGGTCCAAGGGATACAGTAAACCTGAAGTGAAGCATCGCAATCAAAACTGGTCTCACAGGAAAGGTTCATAACGTAGACAGCAAGAAGAGTCAGTCTTTTTGTACTTAAGTCGGCGTTGTGCCTTTTGTATTTAATTCCAATTCAATTTTTGTGTTTCATCGTCAATAAGATTGTCCAACGGATACAGTAAACCTGAAGTGAAGCATCGTAATCTAAAAGTGGACTCACAGGAAAGGTTCAAAACATAGACAGTAATAATAGACAATCTTTTTGGACTTAAATCAGCATTGTGCCTTTTGTATTCAATTCCGATGCGATTTCTGTGTTGCATCGTCAATAGGAAGGTCCAAGGGATACAGTAAACCTGAAGTAAAACATCGTAATCTAAAACTGGTCTCACCGGAAAAGTTCAAAACATAGACAGTAAGAAGAGTCAGTATTCATGTACCTTAGTCGGCATTGTGCCTTTTGTATTTCATTCCGATGAAATATCTGTGTCTCATCGTCAATAAGAAGGTCCAAGGGATACAGTAAACCTGAAATGAAGCATAGGAAACTGAAACTGGTCTCACAGGAAAGGTTCAAATCATAGGCTGTAAGCAGAGTCAGTCTTTTTGTACTTAAGTCGGCAGTGTGCATTTTGTATTTAATTCAGATGTAATTTCAGTGTTTCATCGTCAATAAGAAGGTCCAAGGGATACACTAAACCTGAAGTGAAGCTTCGGAATCTATGTCTGGTTTCACAGGAAAGGTTCAAATCATAGGCTGTAAGCAGAGTCAGTCTTCTTGTACTTAAGTCGGCATTGTGCCATTTGTATTCAATTCCGATGCAAATTCTGTGCTTCATCGTCAATATGAAGGTTCAAGGGATACAGTATACCTGAAGTGAAGCATCGGTATCTAAGACTGGTCTCGGAGGGAAGGTACAAAATATAGAGAATAAGAAGAATCAGTCTTCTTGTACTTAAGTCCGCATTGTGCCTTTTGTATTTAATTCCGATGCAATTTCTGTGTTTCATCGTCAATTAGAAGGTCCAAGGGATTCAGTAAACCTGATGAGAACCATCGGAATCCAGAACTGGTCTCACAGGAACGGTTCAAAACATAGACAGTAAGAAGAGTCACTCTACTTATACATAAGTCGAAATTTTGAATTTTGTATTTAATTCCGATGCAATTTCTGTGATTCATCGTCAATAAGAAGGTCCGAGGGATACAGTAAACCTGAAGTGAAGCATCGGAATCTAAAATTGGTCTCACAGTAATGGTTCAAAACATAGACATCAAGAAGAGTCAGTCTTCTTGTTCCGAAAACGGCATAGTGCCTTTTGTATTTAATTCCAATTCAATTTCTGTGTTTCATCGCCAATAAGAAGGTCCAAGGGATACAGTAAACCTGAAGTGAAGCATCGGAATCAAAACTGGTCTCACAGGTAAGCTTCAAAACATAGACAGTAACAACAGTCATTCTTCTTGTACTTAAGTCGGCATTGTGCCTTTTGTATTTAATTCCGATGCAATTTCTGTGTTTCATCGTGAATAAGAAGGTCCAAGGGATACAGTAAACCTGAAGTAAAGCATCTGAATGTAAAACAGGTCTCACAGGATAGGTTCAAAGCATAGACGGTAAGAAGCGTCAGTCCTCTTGCATTTATGTCAGCATTGTGCCGTTTGTGTTTAATTCCGATGCAATTTCTGTGTTTCATCGTCAATAAGATGGTCCAAGGGATACAGTAAACTTGAAATGAAGCATCGGAATCTAAAACTGGTCTCACAGGAAAGGTTAAAATCATAGACAGTAAGAAGAGTCAGTCTTCTTGTACTTAAGTCGGCAATGTGCCTTTTGTATTTAATTCCGATGTTATTTCTGTGTTTCATCGTCAATAAGAGGGTCCAAGGGATACAGTAAATCTGGAGTGTAGCATCGGAATCAAAACTGGTCTCACAGGAAAGCTGCAAAACATAGACAGTAACAAGACTCAGTCTTCTTGTCCTTAAGTTGGCATTGTGCCTTTTGTATGTAATTCCGATGCAATTTCAGTGTTTCATCGTCAATAAGCAGGTCCAAGGGATACAGTAAACCTGAAGTGAAGCATCGGAATCTAAAACTGGTCTCACAGGAAAGGTTCAAATCATGGAATGTAAGAAGAGTCAGTCCTCTTGTACTTAAGTCGGCATTGTGCCTTTTGTATTTAATTCCGATGCAATTTCTGTGTTTCATCGTCAATAAGAAGGTCCAAGGGATACAGTAAACCTGAAGTAAAACATCGGAATCTAAAACTGGTCTCACAGGAAAGGTTCAAAACATAGACAGTAAGAAGAGTAAGTCTTCTTGTTTTTATGTGGGCATTGTGCCTTTTGTATTTAATTATAACGCAATTTCTGTGTTTCACCGTTAATAAGAAAGTCCAAGGGATACAGTAAACCTGAAGTGAAGCATGGGAAGCTAAAACTGGTCACACAGGAAAGGTTCAAAACATAGACAGTAAGAAGAGTCAGTCTTCATGTACTGATGTCGGCATTGTGCCTTTTGTATTTAGTTCCGGTGCAATTTCTTTGTTTCATCGTCTATAAGAAGGTCCAAGGGAAACAGTAAACCTGAAGTCAACTATCGGAATCTAAAACTGGTCTCACAGGAAAGGTTCAAATCATGGAATGTAAGAAGAGTCACTCCTCTTGTACTTAAGTCGGCATTGTGCCTTTTGTATTTAATTCCGATGCAATTTCTGTGTTTCATCGTCAATAAGGAGGTCTAAGGGATACAGTAAACCTGAAGTAAAGCATAGGAATCTAAAACTGGTCTCACAGGAAAGGTTCAAAACATAGACAGTAAGAAGAGTCAGTCTTCTTGTTTTTAAGTGGGCATTGTGCCTTTTGTATTTAATTCGATGCAATCTCTGTGTTTCATCGTCAATAAGAATATCCAAGTGATACGGTAAACGTGATGTGAAGCACCGGAATCTAAAACTGGTCTCACAGGAAAGGTTCATATCATAGAATGTAATAGGAGTCAGTCTTCTTGTACTAAAGTCGGCATTGTGCCTTTTGCATTAAATTCCGATGCAATTTCTGTGTTTCATCGTCAATAAGTAGGTCCAAGAGATACGGTAAACCTGAAGTGAAGCATCGGAAATTAAAACTGGTCTCACAGGAGACGTTCAAAACATAGACAATAAGAAGAGTCAGTCTTCTTGTACTTAAGTCGGCATAGTGCCTTTTGTATTTAATTCCGATGTTTTTTCTGTGTTTCATCTTCAATAAGATGGTCCAAGGGATACAGTAAACCTGAAGTGAAACACCGGAATCAAAACTAGTCTCACAGGAAAGCTTCAAAACATAGACAGTAAGAAGAGTCAGTCTTCTTGTACTTAAGTCGGCATTGTTCATATAGTATTTGATACCGATGCAATTTCTGTGTTTCATCGCCAATAAGCAGGTCCAAGGGATACAGTAAACCTGAAGTGAAGCATCCGAATCTAAAACTGGTCTCACAGGAAAGGTTCAAATCATGGAATGTAAGAAGAGTCAGTCCTCCTGTACTTAAGTCGGCATTGTGCCTTTTGTATTTAATTTCGATGCAATTTCTGTGTTTCATCGTCAATAAGAAGGTCCAAGGGATACAGTAAACCTCGAAGTGAAGCACCGGAATCAAAACTAGTCTCACAGGAAAGCTTCAAAACATAGACAATAAGAAGAGTCAGTCTTCTTGTACTTAAGTCGGCATTGTTCATATAGTATTTAATTCCGATGCAATTTTTGTGTTTTATCGTCAACAAGAAGGTCGAATATATACAGTAAACCTATAGTGAAGCATCGGAATCCAAAACTGGTCTCACAAGAAAGGTTCAAATCATAGACAGTAAGAAGAGTCAGTCTCCTTGTACATATGTCGGCATTGTGCCTTTTGTATTTAATTCCGATGCAATTTCTGTGTTTCATCATCAATAAGAAGGTCCAAGACATACAGTAAACCTGAAGTAAAGGATCCGAATCTAAAACTGGTCTCACAGGAAAAGTTCAAAACATAGACAGTAAGATGAGTCAGTCTTCTTGTTTTTATGTAGGCATTGTGCCTTGTGCCTTTTGTATTTAATTCCGACGCAATTTTTGTGCTTCATCGTCAGTAAGAAAGTCCAAGGGATACAGTAAACTTGAAGTGAAGCATCGGAATTAAAGCTGGTCTCACAGGATTGGTTCAAAACATAGACAGTAAGAGGAGTCAGTCTTCTTGTACTTAAGTCGGCATTGTGCCATTTGTATTTAGTTCCGATGCAATTTGTGTGTATTATCGTCAACATGAAGGACCAAGGGATGCAGTAAACCTGCAGTGAATCATCGGAATCTAAAACTGGACTCACAGGAAAGGTTCAAAATATTGACAGCAAGAAGAGTCAGTCTTCTTGTTCTGAAGTCGACATAGTGAAATTTGTATTTAATTACGATGCAATATCTGTGTTTCATCGTCAATAAGAACGTCCAAGGGATACAGTATACCTGAAATGAAGCATCGGAATCTAAAACTGGTCTCACATGAAAGGTTCAAATCATAGAATGTAAGAAGACTCAGTCGTCTTGTACGAAAGTCGGCATTGTGCCTTTTGCATTTAATTCCGATGCAATTTCTGTGTCTCATCGCAAATAAGAAGGTCCAAGGGATACAGTAAACCAGAAACAAAGCATCGGAATCTAAAACTGGTCTCACAGGAAAGGTTCATAACATAGACAGTAAAAAGAGTTAGTCTTCATGTACTGAAGTCGGCATTGTGCCTTTTGTATTTAATTCCGATGCAATATCTGTGTTTCATCGTCAATAAGAAGATCCAAGGGATACAGTAAACCTGAAAGGAAACATACGAAACTGAAACTGGTCTCACAGGAATGGTTCAAATCATAGACAGTAAGAAGAGTCAGTCTTCTTGTACTTAAGTCGTCATTGTGTCTTTTGTATTTAAATCCGATGTAATTTCTGTGTTTCATCGTCAATAAGAAGGTCCAAGGGATACAGTAAACCTGAAGTGAAGCACCGGAATCAAAACTGGTCTCACAGGAAAGCTTCAAAACATAGACAGTAAGAAGAGTCAGTCTTCTTGTACTTAAGTCAGCATTTTTCATTTAGTAATTAATTCCGATGCAATTTTTGTGTTTCATCGTCAATAAGAAGGTCCAAGATATACAGTAAACCTGAAGTAAAGCAGCGGAATCTAATGCTGGTCTCAAAGGAAACGTTCAAAATATAGACAGTAAGAAGAATCAGTCTTCATGTACTTAAGTCGGCATTGTGCCTTTTGTATTTCATTCCGATGCAATAACTGTGTTTCATCGTCAATAAGAAGGTCCTAGGGATACAGTAAACCTGAAAGGAAACCTAGGAATCTGAGGCTGATCTCACAGGAAAGGTTCAAATCATAGACAGTAAGAAGAGCCAGTCTCCTTGTACTTAAGTCGGCAATGTGGCGTTTGTATTTAATTCCGATGTAGTTTTTGTGCTTCACGTCAATAAGATGGTCCAAGGGATACAGCAAACCTGACGTGAAGCATCGGAATCAAAACTGGTCTCACAGGATAGCTTCTAAACATATACGGTAAGAAGAGTCAGTCTTCCTGAACTTAAGTCGGCATTGTGCATTTTGTAATTAATTCCGATGCAACTTCTGTGTTTCATCGTCAATAAGAAGGTCCAAGGGAAACAGTGAACCTGAAGTGAAGCATCGGAATCTAAAACTTGTCTCACAGGAATGTTTCAAAACATTGACAGTAGGATGAGTCAGTCTTCTTGTACTTAAGTCGGCATTGTGCCTTTTGTATTTAATTCGGTTGCAATTACTGTGTTTCATCGGCAATAAGAAGGTCCAAGGGATACAATAAACCAGAAGTGAAGCTTCGGAATCTAAAACTGGTCTCACAGGAAAGGTTCAATTCATAGAATGTAAGAAGAGTCAGTCCTCTTGTACTTAAGTCGGCATTTTGTCTTTTGTATTTAATTCCGTTGCCATTTCTGTGTTTCATGAGTGAATAAAAAGGTCCAAGGGATAGAGTAAACCTGAAGTAAAGCATCGGAATGTAAAACTGGTCTCACAGGAAAGGTTCAAAGCATAGACAGTAAGAAGAGTCAGTCTTCTTGTACTTAAATCGGCATTGTGCCTTTTGTATTTGATTCCGATGCAATTTCTGTGTTTCATCGTCAATAAGAAGGTCCAAGGGATACAGTAAACCTGAAATGAAGCATCGGAATCTAAAACTGGTCTCACAGGAAAGGTTCAAATCATAGAATGTAAGAGGAGTCTGTCCTCTCGTCCTGAAGTCGGCATTTTGCCTTTTGCATTTAATTCCGATGCAATTTCTGTGTTTCTTCGTCAATAAGAAGGTCCAAGGGATACAGTAAACCTGAAGTAAACCATCGGAATCTAAGACTGGTCTCAGAGGGAAGGTTCAAAATATAGACAGTAAGAAGAGTCAGTCTTCTGGTACTTAAGCCGTCATTGCGCCTTTGGTAATTAATTCCGATGTAATTTCTGTGTTTCATCGTCAATAAGAAGGTCCAAGGGATACAGCAAACCTGAAGTGAAGCACAGAAATCAAAACTGGTCTCACAATAAAGCTTCAAAACATAGACAGTAAGAAGAGTCAGTCTTCTTGTACTTAAGTCAGCATTGTTCATGTAGTATTTAAATCCAATGCAATTTTTGTTCTTCATCGTCAATGAGAAGGTCCAAGATATACAGTAAACCTGGAGTAAAGCATCGGAACCTAAAACTGGACTCACAGGAAACGTTCAAAACATAGACAGTAAGAAGAGTCAGTCTTCATGTACGTAAGACGGAATTGTGCCTTTTGTATTTCATTCCGATGCAATATCTGTGATTCATCGTCACTAAGAAGGTCCAAGCGATACAGTAAACCTGAAAGAAAACCTACGAATCTGAGGCTGATCTAACAGGAATGGTTCAAATCATAGACAGTAAGAAGAGTCAGTCTCCTTGTACGTATGTCGGCATTGTGGCGTTTGTATTTAATTCCGATGTAATTTTTGTGTTTCACGTCAATAAGAAGGTCCAAGGGATACAGTAAACCTGACGTGAAGCACCGGAATCAAATCTGGTCTCACAGGAAATCTTCAAAACATAGACAGTAAGAAGAGTCAGTCTTCTTGAACTTATGTCGGCATTGTGCATTTTGTATTTAATTCCGATGCAATTTCTGTGTTTCATCGTCAATAAGAAGGTCCAAGGGATACAGTAAACCTGAAGTAAAGCATCAGAATCCAAAACTGGTCTCACAGGAATGGTTCAAAACATTGACAGTAAGAAGAGTCAGTCTTCTTGTACTTATGTCGGCATTGTGCTTTTTGTATTTAATTCGGATGCAATTACTGTGTTTCATCGTCAATAAGAAGGTCCAAGGGATACAGTAAACTTGATGTGAAGCTTCGGAATCTAAAACAGGTCTCACAGGAAAGGTCGAATTCATAGAATGTAAGATGCGTGAGTCCACTTGTACTTAAGTCGGCATTGTGGCTTTTGAATTTAATTCCGATGCAATTTCTGTGTTTCATCGTCAATAAGAAGGTCCAAGGGATACAGTACACCTGAAGTAAAGCATCGGAATCTAAGACTGGTCTCAGAGGGAAGGTTCAAAATATAGACAGTAAGTGAAGTCAGTCTTCTAGTACTTAAGTCGGCATTGTGCCTTTTGTATTTAACTCCGATGCAGTATCTGTGTTTCATTGTCAATAAGAAGGTCCCAGGGATACAGTAAACCTGAAACGAGACATAGGAATCTTAAACTGGTCTCACAGGAATGGTTCAAATCATAGACAGTAAGAAGAGTCAATTTTCATGTACTGAAGTCGGCATTGTGCCTTTTGTATTTAATTCCGATGCAATATCTGTGTTTCATCGTCAATAAGAAGGTCCAAGGGATACAGTAAACCTGAAGTGAAGCACCGGAATCAAAACTGGTCTCACACGAAAGCTTCAAAACATAGACAGTAAGAAGAGTCAGTCTTCTTGTACTTAAGTCGGCATTGTTCATGTAGTATTTAATTCCGATGCAATTTTTGTGTTTCATCGTCAGTAAGAAGGTCCAAGATAAACAGTAAACCTGAAATAAAGCATCGGAATCTAAAATTGGTCTCAAAGGAAACGTTCAAAACATAGACAGTAAGAAGAGTCAGTCTTCATGTACTTAAGTCGGCATTGTGCCTTTTGTATTTCATTCCGATGCAATATCTGTGTTTCATCGCCTATAAGAAGGTCCAAGGGATACAGTAAACCTGAAAGGAAACATAGGAATCTGAAACTGGTCTCACAGGAATGGTTCAAATCATAGACAGTAAGAGGAGTTAGTCTTCTTGTACTTAAGTCGTCATTGTGCCTTTTGTATTTAAATCCGATGTAATTTCAGTGTTTCATCGTCAGTAAGAAGGTCCAAGGGGTACAGTAAACCTGAAGTGAAGCACCGGAATCAAAACTGGTCTCACATGAAAGCTTCAAAACATAGACAGTAAGAAGAGTCAGTCTTCTTGTACTTAAGCCGGCAATGTGCATTTTGTATTTAATTCCGATGCAATTTCTGTGTTTCATCGTCAATAAGAAGGTCCAAGGGATACAGTAAACCTGAAATGAAGCATCGGAATCTAAAACTGGTCTCACATGAAAGGTTCAAATCATAGAATGTAAGAAGAGTCAGTCGTCTTGTACGAAAGTCGGCATTGTGCCTTTTGCATTTAATTCCGATGCAATTTCTGTGTCTCATCGTAAATAAGAAGGTCCAAGGGATATAGTAAACCTGAAGTAAAGCATCGGAATCAAAAAATGGTCTCACAGGAAACGTTCAAAAGATAGACAGTAAGAAGAGTCAGTCTTCATGTACTTAAGTCGGAATTGTGCCTTTTGTGTTTCATTCCGATGCAATATCTGTGTTTCATCGTCAATAAGAAGGTCCAAGGGATACAGTAAACCTGAAAGAAAACCTACAAATCTGAGGCTGATCTAACAGGAATGGTTCAAATCATAGACAGTAAGAAGTGTCAGTCTCATTGTACTTATGTCGGCATTGTGGCGTTTGTATTTCATTCCGATGTAATTTTTGTGTTTCACGTCAATAAGAAGGTGCAAGGGATACAGTAAACCTGACGTGATGCACCGGAATCAAAACTGGTCTCACAGGAAACCTTGAAAAAATTGATAGTAAGAAGAGTCAGCCTTCTTGTACTTAAGTCGGCATTGTGCATTATGTATTTAATTCCGATGCAATTTCTGTGTTTCATCATCAATAAGAAGGTCCAAGGGATACAGTAAACCTGATGTAAAGCATCGGAATCAAAAATTGGTCTCACAGGAATGGTGCAAAACATTGCCAGTAAGAAGAGTCAGTCTTCTTGTACTTAAGTCGGCATTGTGCCTTTTGTATTTAATTCGGATGCAATTACTGTGTTTCATCGTCAATAAGAAGGTCCAAAGGATACAGTAAACTTGAAGTGAAGCATCGGAATCTAAAACAGGTCTCACAGGAAAGGTTCAATTCATAGAATGTAAGAAGAGTCAGTCCTCTTGTACTTAAGTCGGCATTGTGCCTTTTGTATTTAATTCCGATGCCATTTCTGTGTTTCATCGTGAATAAGAAGGTCCAAGGGATAGAGTAAAAATGAAGTACAGCATCGGAATGTAAAACTGGTCTCACAGGAAAGGTTCAAAGCATAGACAGTAAGAAGAGTCAGTCTTCTTGTACTTAAGTCGGCATTGTGCCTTTAGTATTTAATTCCGATGCAATTTCTTTGTTTCATCGTCAATAAGAAGGTCCAAGGGATACAGTAAACCTGAAATGAAGCATAGGAATGTAAAAATGGTCTCACAGGATAGGTTCAAATCATAGACAGTAAGAAGACTCAGTCATCTTGTACTTAAGTCGGCATTGTGCCTTGTGCATTTAATTCCGATGCAACTTCTGTGTTTCATCGTCAATTAGAATGTCCAAGGGATACAGTAAACCTGATGAGAACCATCGGAATCTAAAACTGGTCTCACAGGAAAGGTTTAAATTATAGACAAAAAGAAGAGTCAGTCTTCTTGTACTTAAATCGGCATTTTGACTTTTGTATTTAATTCCGATGCAATTTATGTGTTTCATCGTCATTATGAAAGTCCAAGGGATACAGTAAACCTGAAGTGAAGCATCGGAATCTATAACTGGTCTCACAGGAAAGGTTCAAAATATAGACACAAAGAAGAGTCAATCTTCTTGTACTTAAGTCGGCATTGTGCCTTTTGTATATAATTTTGATGCAATTTCTGTGTTTCATCTTCAATAAGAAGGTACAAGGGATACAGTAAACCTGAAGTGAAACACTGGAATCAAAACTGGTCTCACAGGAAACCTTCAAAACATAGACAGTAAGAAGATTCAGTCTTCTTGTACTTAAGTCGGAATTGTGCGTTTTGTACTTAATTCCGATGCAATTCCTGTGTTTCATCGTCAATAAGAAGGTCCAACGGATACAGTAAACCTGAAATGAAGCATCTGAATCTTAAAACTGGTCTCACAGGAAAGGTTCAAATCATGGAATGTAAGAAGAGTCAGTCCTCTTGTACTTAAGTCCGCATTGTGCCTATTGTATTTAATTTCGATGCAATTTCTGTGTTTCATCGTCAATAAGAAGGTCTAAGGGATACAGTAAACCTGAAGTAAAGCAACCGAATCTAAATCTGGTCTCACAGGAAAGGATCAAAATATAGGCAGTAAGAAGAGTCAGTCTTCTTGTTTTTAAGAGGGCATTGTGCCTATTGTATTGAATTCCAACATATTTCTGTGTTTCATCGTCAATAAGAAAGTCCAAGGGATACAGTAAACCTGAAGTGAGGCATCGGAATCTAATACTGGTCTCACAGGAACGGTTCAAATTATAGACAGTAAGAAGAGTCAGTCTACTCGTACTTAAGTCGGCATTTTGACTTTTGTATTTAATTCCGATGCAATTTCTGTGTTTCATCTTTAATAAGAAGGTCCAAGGGATACAGTAAACCTGAAGTGAAACACCGGAATCAAAACTGGTCTCACACGATTGGTTCAAAACATAGACAGTAAGAGGAGTCAGTCTTCTTGTACTTAAGTCAGCATTGTGCCTTTTGTATTAAATTCCTATGCTATTTCTGTGTTTCATCGTCAATAAGAAGGTCCAAGGGATACAGTATACCTGAAATGAAGCATGAGAATCTAAAACTGGTCTCACAGGAAAGGTTCAAATCATAGACAGTAAGAAGACTCAGTCATCTCGTACTTAAGTCGGCATTGTGCCTTTTGTATTTAGTTCCGATGCAATTTGTGTGTTTCATCGTCAACATGAAGGTCCAAGGCATACAGTAATTCTGAAGTGAAGCATCGGAATCTAAAACTTGTCTCACAGGAAAAGTTCAAATTATAGACAGTGAGAAGAGTCAGTCTTCTTGCACTTAAGTCAGCATTTTGACTTTTGTATTTAATTCCGATGCAATTTCTGTGTTTCATCGTCAATATGAAGGTCCCAGGGATACAGCAAACCTGAAGTGAAGCATCGGAATCTATAACTGGTCGAACAGGTAAGGTTCAAAATATAGACAGCAAGAAGAGTCAGTCTTCTTGTTCTGAAGTCGGCATAGTGATATTTGTATTTAATTCCAATTCAATTTCTGTGCTTCATCGACAATAAGAAGGTCCAGGGGATACAGTTAACCTAAAGTGAAGCATCGTAATCTAAAAATGGTCTCACAGGAAAGGTTCAAAACATAGTCAGTAAGAAGAGTCAATCTTCTTGTAATTAAAACGGCGTTGTGCCTTTTCTATTTAATTCTGATGCAATTACTGTGTTTCATCATCAATAAGAAGGTCCAAGGGATACAGTAAACCTGAAGTGAAGCTTCGGAATCTGAACCTGGTCTCACAGGAAAGGTTCAAAACATAGACATTAAGAAGAGTCAGTATTCTTGTACTTGAGTCGGCATTGTGCCTTTTGTATTTCATTCCGATGCAATTTCTGTGTTTCATCGTCAATAAGAAGGTCCAAGGGATACAGTAAACCGGAAATGAAGCATCTGAATCTAAAACTATTCTCACATGAAAGGTTCAAATCATAGAATGTAAGAAGAGTCAGTCGTCTTGAACGAAAGCCGGCATTGTGCCTTTTGCATTTAATTCCGATGCAATCTCTGTGTTTCATCGTAAATAAGAAGGTCCAAGGGATACAGTAAACCTGAAGTAAAACATCGGAATCTAAAACAGGTTCACAGGAAAGGTTCAAACCATAGACAGTAAGAAGAGTCAGTCTTCACGTACTGAAGTCGGCATTGTGCCTTTTGTATTTAATTCCGATGCAATATCTGTGTTTCATCGTCAATAAGAAGGTCCAAGGGATACAGTAAATCTGAAACTAAACATAGGAATCTGAAACTCGTCTCACAGGAATCGTTGAAATCGTCGACAGTAAGAAGAGTCAGTCTTTTTGTACTTAAGTCGGTATTGTTCATTTAGTATTTAATTCCGATGCAATTTTTTTGTTTCATCGTCAATAAGAAGGTCCAAGGGATACAGTAAACCTGAAGAGAAGCATCGGAATCTAAAACTGGTCTCACAGGAAAGGTTCAAAACATAGACATTAAGAGGTGTCAGTCTACATGTACTGAAGTCGGCATTGTGCCTTTTGTATTTAATTCCGATGCAATATCTGTGTTTCATCGTCATTAAGAAGGTCCATGGGATATAGGAAACCTGAAGTGAAGCTTCGGAATCTAGAAGTGGTCTCACAGGGAAGGTTCATATCATAGACATTAAGAGGTGTCAGTGTTCATGTACTTAAGTCAGCATTGTGCCTTTTGTATTAAATTCCTATGCTATTTCTGTGTTTGATCGTCAATAAGAAGGTCCAAGGGATACAGTAATACTGAAATGAAGCATCGGAATCGGAAACTAGTCTCACGAGAAAGGTTCAAATCATAGACAGTAAGAAGACTCAGTCATCTTGTACTTAAGTCGGCATTGTGCCTTTTGTACTTAATTGCGATGCAATTTCTGTGTTTCATCGTCAATAAGAAGGTCCAAGGGATACAGTAAACCTGAAATGAAGCATCGGAATCTTAAAACTGGTGTCACAGGAAAGGTTCAAATCATGGAATGTGAGAAGAGTCAGTCCTCTTGTACTTAAGTCCGCATTGTGCCTTTTGTATTTAAATCCGATGCAATTTCTGTGTTTCATCTTCAATAAGAAGATCCAAGGGATACAGTAAACCTGAAGTGAAACACCGGAATCAAAACTGGTCTCACAGGATTGCTTCAAAACGTAGACAGTAAGAGGAGTCAGTCTTCTTGTACTTAAGTCAGCATTGTGCATTTTGTATTAAATTCCTATGCTATTTCTGTGTTTCATCGTCAATAAGAAGGTCCAAGGGATACAGTATACCTGAAATGAAGCATAAGAATCTAAAACTGGTCTCACAGGAAAGGTTCAAATCATAGACAGTAAGAAGACTCAGTAATCTCGCACTTAAGTCGGCATTGTGCCTTTTGTATTTAGTTCCGATGCAATTTGTGTGTTTCATCGTCAACATGAAGGTCCAAGGGATACAGTAAACCTGAAGTGAAGCATCGGAATCTAAAACTGGTCTCACAGGAAAAGTTCAAATTATAGACAGTGAGAAGAGTCAGTCTTCTTGTACTTAAGTCGGCATTTTGACTTTTGTATTTAATTCCGATGCAGTTTCTGTGTTTCATCGTCAATAAGCAATTCCAAGGGATACAGTATACCTGAAGTGAAGCATCGGAATCTTAAAACTGGGCTCACAGGATGGTTCAAATCATGGAATGTAAGAAGAGTCAGTCCTCATGTACTTAAGTCCGCATTGTGCCTTTTGTATTTAAATCCGATGCAATTTCTGTGTTTCATCTTCAATATGAAGGTCCAAGGGATACAGCAAACCTGAAGTGTAGCATCGGAATCTATAACTGGTCGAACAGGAAAGGTTCAAAATATAGACAGCAAGAAGAGTCAGTCTTCTTGTCCTGAAGTCGGCATAGTGCCATTTGTATTTAATTCCAAGTCAATTTCTGTGCTTCATCGTCAATAAGGAGGTCCAAGGGATACAGTAAACCTAAAGTTAAGCATTGTAATCTAAAAATGGTCTCACAGGAAAGGTTCAAAACATAGTCAGTAAGAAGAGTCAATCTACTTGTACTTAGGTCGGCATTGTGCCTTTTCTATTTAATTCGGATGCAATTACTGTGTTTCATCATCAATAAGAAGGTCCAAGGGATACAGTAAACCTGAAGTGAAGCTTCGGAATCTAAAACTGGTCTCACAGGAAAGGTTCAAAGCATAGGCAGTATGAAGAGTCAGTATTCTTGTACTTGAGTCGGCATTGTGCCTTTTGTATTTAACTCCGACGCTATATCTGTGTTTCATCGTCAATAAGATGGTGCAAGGGATACAGTATACCTGAAATGAAGCATAAGAATCTAAAACTGGTCTCACAGGAAAGGTTCAAATCATAGACAGTAAGAAGATTTAGTCATCTTGTACTTAAGTCGGCATTGTGCCTTTTGTATTTAGTTCCTATGCAATTTGTGTGGTGTCACCGCCAGACACCACACTTGCTATGTGGTAGCTTTAATAGGCCGCGGTCCTTTTAGTACATGTCGGACCCGTGTGTCGCCACTGTGTATTCGCAGACCTAGCGCCACCACAAGGCAGGTCTCAATATACGATAGAGCACTCGCCCCAGTTGTACGACGACATTGCTAGCAACAATACGGACGAAGCCTTCCTCTCATTTGCCGAGAGACAGTTAGAATAGCCTTCTGCTAAGTCCATGGCTACGACCTAGCAAGGCGCCAATTGTAACAGTGCATGTATCTTACGAGTCGCATTTGTATACTCGAGAGAGATGTTCACCAGGAGTGAACAAAGTTAAGTATATTCCAGCTACGTACTTTTCTTGCTACCATTCAATAGTTATCCTGTTCCAGACTTCACGCCCGTCTGCGATAGGTAGCGTGCCTATCGGCCCCCTCAAAATAACACTGTGTCGGCACTTCTGTCGACACATCAATTTGTGTGTTTCATCGTCAACATGAAGGTCCAAGGGATACAGTAAGCCTGAAGTGAAGCATCGGAAGCTACAACTGGTCTCACAGGAAAGGTTCAACTTATTGACAGAAAGAAGAGTTTGTCTTCTTGTACTTAAGTCGGCATTTTGCTTTTGTATTTAATTCCAATGCAATTTCTGTGTTTCATCGTCAATATGAAGGTCCAAGGGATACAGCAAACCTCAATGGAAGCATCGGAATCTATAACTGGTCTCACAGGAAAGGTTCAAAATATAGGCAGCAAGAAGAGTCAGTCTTCTTGTTCTAAAGTCGGCAAAGTGCCTTTTGTATTTAATTCCAATTCAATTTCTGTGTTTCATCGTCAATAAGAAGGTCCAAGGGATACAGTAAACCTGAAGTGAAGCATCGTAATCTAAAAATGGTCTCACAGGAAAGGTTCAAATCATAGTCAGTAAGAAGAAACAATCTCGTTGTACATAAGTCTTCATTGTGCCTTTTTTATTTAATTCGGATGCAATTACTGTGTTTCATCGTCAAAAAGAAGGTCCAAGGGATACAGTAAACCTGAAGTGAAGCTTCGGAAACTAGAACTGGTCTCACAGGAAAGGTTCAAATCATAGAATGTAAGAAGAGTCAGTCCTCTTGTACTTAAGTCGGCATTGTGCCTTTTGTATTTAATTCCGATGACATTTCTGTGTTTTGTCGTGAATAAGAATGTCCAAGGGATACAGTAAAAATGAAGTAAAGCATCGGAATGTAAAACTGGTCTCACAGGAAAAATTCAAAGCATAGACAGTAAGAATAGTCAGTCTTCTTGTACTTAAGTCGGCATTGTGCCTTTTGTATTTAATTCCGATGCAATTCCTGTGTTTCATAGTCAATCAGAAGGTCCAAGGGATACAGTAAACCTGAAATGAAGCATCGGAATCTAAAACTGGTCTCACAGGAAAGATTCAAAACATAGACAGTAAGAAGAGTCAGTCTTCATGTACTGAAGTCAGCATTCTACCTTTTGTATTTAATTCCGATGCAATATCTGTGTTTCATCGTCAATAAGAAGGTCCAAGGGATACAGTAAACCTGAAAGGAAACCTAGGAATCTGAGGCTGGTCTCACAGGAAAGGTTAAAATCATTGACAGTAAGAAGAGTCCGTCTCCTTGTACTTTAGTCGGCATTGTGGCATTTGTATTTAATTCCGATGTAATGTTTGTGTTTCACGTCAGTAAGAAGGTCCAAGGGATACAGTAAACTTGACGTGAAGCACCGGAATCAAAACTGGTCTCACAGGAAAGCTTCAAAACATAGACAGTAAAAAGAGTCAGTCTTCTTGTACTTAAGTCGGAATTGTGCATTTTGTATTAAACTCCGATGCAATTTCTGTGTTCCATCGTCAATGAGCAGGTCCAAGGGATACAGAAAACCTGAAGTGAAGCATCGGAATCAAAACTGGTCGCACAGGGATGGTTCAAAACATTGACAGTAAGAAGAGTCAGTCTTCTTGTACTTAAGTCGGCATTGTGGCTTTTGTATTTAATTCCGATGCTATTTCTGTGTTTCAACGTCAATAAAAAGGTCCAAGGGATACAGTAAACCTGAAGTGAAGCATCGAAAACTAAAACTGGTCTCACAGGAAAGGTTCAAAATATAGACAGTAAGAAGAGCCAGTCTTCTTGTACTAAAGTCGGCATTGTGCCTTTTGTAATTAATTCCGACACAATTTCTGTGTTTCATCGTCAATGAGAAGGTGAGAAGGTCCAAGGGATACAGCAAAAACCTGAAGTAAAGCATCGGAATTTAAAACTGTTCACACAGGAAAGGTTCATAACATAGACAGTAAGAATAGTCAGTCTTCTTGTACTTAAGTCGGCATTGTGCCTTTTGTATTTTATTCCGATGATATTTCTGTGTTTCATCGTCAATAAGAAGGTCCAAGGGATACAGCAAACCTGAATTGAAGGATCGGAATCTATAACTGGTCTCACAGGAAAGGTTCAAAATATACACAGTAAGAAGAGTCAGTCTTCATGAACTTAAGTCGGCATTTTGACTTTTGTACTTAATTCCGATGCTATTTCTGAGTTTCATCGTCAGTAAGAGGGTCGGAGGGATACAGTAAACCTGACGTGAAGCATCGGAAACTAAAACGGGTCTCACAGTAAAGATTCAAAACATAGACAGTAAGAAAAGTCAGTCTTCTTGTACTTAAGTCGGCATTGTTCCTTTTGTATTTAATTCCGATGCAATTTCTGTGTTTCATCGTCAATAAGGAGGTCCAAGGGATACATTAAACCTGAAGTGAAAAATCGGAAACTAAAACTGGTGTCATAGGAAAGGTTCAAAACATAGACAGTAAGAAGAGTCAGTACTCTTGTACTTAAGTCGGCATTGTGCCTTTTGTATTTAATTCCGATGCACTTTCTGTGTTTCATCGTGAATAAAAAGGTCCAATGCATACAGTAAACCTGAAGTAAAGCGTCAGAATCTAAAACTGGTCATACAGGAAACGTTCAAAACATAGACAGTGAGAAGAGTCAGTGTTCTTGTCTTTAAGTCGGCATTGTGCCTTTTGTATTTATTTCCGATGCAATTTCTGTGTTTCATCGTCAATTAGAAGGTGCAAGGGATACAGTAAACCTGAAGTGAACCATAGGAATCTAAAACCGGTCCCACAGGAAAGGATCAAAGCATAGACAGTAAGAAGAGTCGTTATTAATGTCTTTAGGTCAGCATTTTGAATTTTGTATTGAATTCCGATGCAATTTCTGTGTTTCATGGTCAATAAGAAAGTCCAACGGATACAGTAAACCTGAAGTGAAGCATCGGAATCTAAAACTGGTCTCACAGTAAAGGTTCAAAGCATAGACGGTAAGAAGAGTCAGTCTTCTTGTACTTAAGTCGGCATTGTGCCTTTTGTATTTAATTCCGATGCAATTTCTGTGTTTCATCGTCAATACGAAAGTCCAAGGGATACAGTAAACCTTAAATGAAGCATAGGCATCTAAAACAGGTCTCATAGGGAAGGTTCAAAACATAGACGGTAAGATGAGTCAGACATCATGTACTTAAGTCGGCATTGTGCCTTTTGTATTTAATTCCGATCGAAATTCTGTGTTTCATCGGCAATATGAAGCTCCAAGGGATACAGTATCCCTGAGGTGATGCATCGGAATCTAAAGCTGGTCTCAGAGGAACGGTTCAAAGTATAGACCGTAAGAAGGGTTAGTCTTCTTGTACTTAAGTCGGCATTGTGCCTTTTGTAATAAATTCCGATGCAATTTCTGTGTTTCATCGTCAATACGAAGGTCCAAAGGATACAGTAAACTTGAAATGAAGCATAGGAATCTGAAACTGGTCTCACAGGAAAGGTTCAAATCATAGACAGTAAGAGGAGTCAGTCTTCTTGTACTTAAGTCGTATTTGTGATTTTTGTATTTAATTCCGATGTAATTTCTGTGTTTCATCGTCAATAAGAAGGTCCAACGGATACAGTGAACCTGAAGTGAAGCATCGGAATCTAAAACTGGTCTCACAGGAGAGCTTTAAAACATAGACATTAAGAAGAGCCAGTCTTCTTGTAATTATGTCGGCATTGTGCCCTTTTCATATATTTCCGATGCAATTTCTGTGTTTCATCGTCAATAAGAAGGTCCAAGGGATACAGTAAACCTGAAGTAAAGCATCGGAATCTAAAACTGATCTCACAGGAAAGGTTCAAAACATAGACAGTAAGTGGAGTCAGTCTTCTTGTTTTTGAGTCAGCATTGTGCATTTTGTATTTAATACCGACGCAATTTCTGTGCTTATTCCTCAATAAGAAGGTCCAAGGGATAAAGTAAACCTGAAGTGAAGCATCAGAATCTAAACTGGTCTCACAAGAAAGGTTCAAAATATAGACAGTAAGAAGAGCAGTCTTCTTGTACTTAAGTCGGCATTGTGCCTTTTGTATTTGATTCCGATGCAATTTCTGTGTTGCACCGTCAATAAGAAGGTCTGAGGCATACATTAAACCTGAAATGAAACATCCGAATCTAAAACTGGTCTCACAGGAAAGGTTCAAACATAGACCGTAAGAAGAGTTAGTCCTCTTGTACTTATGTCGGCATTGTGCCTTTTTTATATAACTGCGATGCAATTTCTGTGTTTCATCGCCAATATGAAGGTCGAAGGGACACAGCAAACCAGAAGTGAAGCATCGGAATCTAAAGTGGTCTCACAGGAGAGGTTCAAAACATAGACAGTAAGAAGAGTCAGTCTTCTTCTACTTAAGTCGGCATTGTGCCTTTTGTATTTAATTCCGAAGCAATTTCTGTGTTTCATCGTCAATAACAAGGTCCAAGGGATACAGTGAACCTGAAATAAAGCATAGGAATCTATAACTGGTCTCACAGGAAAGATTCAAATCATAGACAGTAAGAGGAGTCAGTCTTCTTGCTTTTCAGTCTGCATTGTGCCTTTTGTATTAAATTCCGATGCACTTTCTGTGTTTCATCGTCAATAAGATGGTAAAAGGCATACAGTAAACCTGAAATAAAGCATCGGAATTTAAAACTGTTCACACAGGAAAGGTTCATAACATAGACAATATGGAGAGTCTGTCTTCTTGTCTTTAAGTCGGCATTCTGCCTTTTGTATTTAATTCCGATGCAATTACTGTGTTTCATCGTCAATAAGAAGGTCCAAGGCATGCAGTAAACCTGAAGTAAAGCGTCGGAATCTAAAACTGGTCACACATGAAAGATTCAAAGCATAGACAGTAAGAAGAGTCAGTCTTCTAGTACTTAAGTCGGCATTGTGCCTTTTGTATTTAATTCCGATGCAATTCCTGTGTTTCATCGTCAATAAGAAGGTCCAAGGGATACAGTAAACCTGAAAGGAAACCTAGGAATCTGAGGCTGGTTTCACAGGAAAGGTTAAAATCATTGACAGTAAGAAGAGTCAGTCTCCGTGTACTTAAGTCGGCATTGTGGCTTTTGTATTTAATTCCGATGTAATGTTTGTGTTTCACGTCAATAAGAAGGTCCTAGGGATACAGTAAACTTGACGTGAAGCACCGGAATCAAAACTGGTCTCACAGGAAAGCTTCAAAACATAGACAGTAAGAAGAGTCAGTCTTCTTGTACTTAAGTCGGAATTGTGCATCTTGTATTAAACTCCGACGCAATTTCTGTGTTCCATCGTCAATAAGCAGGTCCAAGGGATACAGTAAACCTGAAGTGAAGCATCGGATTCTAAAAGTGGTCTCACAGGAAAAGTTCAAATCACGGAATGTAAGAAGAGTCAGTCCTTTTGTACTTAAGTCAGCATTGTGCCTTTTGTATTTAATTCCGATGCAATTTCTGTGTTTCATCGTCAATAAGAAGGTCCAATGGATACAGTATACCTGAAGTAAAGCATCCGAATCTAAAACTGGTCTCACAGGAAAGGTTCAAATCATAGACAGAAAGAAGAGTCAGTCTTCTTGTTTTTAAGTGGGCATTGTGCCTTTTGTATTTAATTCCGAAGCAATTTCTGTGTTTCATCGTCAGTAAGAAAGTCCAAGGGATACAGAAAACCAGAAGTGAAGCATCGGAATCAAAACTGGTCTCACAGGGATGGTTCAAAACATTGACAGTAAGAGGAGTCAGTCTTTATGTACTTAAGTCGGCATTGTGCCTTTTGTATTTAATTCCGATGCTATTTCTGTGTTTCATCGTCAATAAGAAGGTCCAAGGGATACAGTAAACCTGAAGTGAAGCATCGAAAACTATAACTGGTCTCATAGGAAAGGTTCAAAACACAGACAGTAAGAAGAGACAGTCATCTTGTACTAAAGTCGGCATTGTGCCTTTTGTAATTAATTCCGACACAATTTCTGTGTTTCATCGTCAATGAGAAGGTGAGAAGGTCCAAGGGATACAGTAAACCTGAACTGAAGCATCGGAATCTAAAACTGGTGTCACAGGATAGTTTCAAATCATGGAATGTAAGAAGAGTCCGTCCTCTTGTACTTAAGTCGGCATTGTGCCATTTGTATTTAATTCCGATGCACTCTCTGTGTTTCATCGTCAATAAGATGGTCCAAGGCATACAGCAAACCTGAAGTAAAGCATCGGAATTTAAAACTGTTCACACAGGAAAGGTTCATAACATAGACAGTAAGGAGAGTCGGTCTTCTTGTCTTTAAGTCGGCATTGTGCCTTTTGTACTTAATTTCGATGCAATTTCTGTGTTTCATCGTCAATAAGTAAGTCTGTGGGATTCAGTAAACCTGAAGTGAAGCAACGGAATCAAAAATGGTTTCACAGGAAAGTTCAAATCACAGACAGTAAGAACAGTTAGTATTCTTGTTTTTATGTTTTCATTGTGCCTTTTGTATTTCATATTGACGCAATTTCTGTGTTTCATCGTCACTAAGAAGGTCCAAGGGGTACAGTTAACCTGAAGTGAAGCATTGGAATCTAAAACTGGTCTCACTTAAAGATTCAAAACATAGCCAGTAAGAAATTCTGTGTTTCACCGTCAATATGAAGCTCCTAGGGATACAGTATCCCTGAAGTGAAGCATCGGAATCTAAAACTGGTCTCAGAGGAACGGTTCAAAGTATAGACAGTAAGAAGAGTCAGTCTTCTTGTACTTAAGGCGTATTTGTGATTTTTGTATTTAATTCCGATGTAATTTCTGTGTTTCATCTTCAATAAGAATGTCCAAGGGATACAGTAAAACTGAAGTGAAGCATCGGAATCAAAATTGGTCTCACAGGAGAGCTTTAAAACATAGACATTAAGAAGAGCCAGTCTTCTTGTACTTATGTCGGCATTGTGCCCTTTGCATATATTTCCGATGCAATTTCTGTGTTTCATCGTCAATAAGAAGGTCCAAGGGATACAGTAAACCTGAAGTAAAGCATCGGAATCTAAAACTGATCTCACAGGAAAGGTTCTAAACATAGACAGTAAGTGGAGTCAGTCTTCTTGTTTTTGAGTCAGCATTGTGCATTTTGTATTTAATACTGACGCAATTTCTGTGTTTCATCGTCAATAAGAAGGTCCAAGGGTTACAGTAAACCTGAAGTGAAGCATCAGAATCTAAACTGGTCTCACAAGAAAGGTTCAAAATATAGACAGTAAGAAGAGTCAGTCTTCTTGTACTTAAGTCGGCATTGTGCCTTTTGTATTTAATTCCGAAGCAATTTCTGTGTTTCACCGTCAATAAGAAGGTATAAGGCATACAATAAACCTGAAATGAAACATCGGAATCTAAAACTGGTCTCACAGGAAATGTTCAAACATAGACCGTAAGAAGAATCAGTCTTCTTGTACTTATGTCGGCATTGTGCCTTTTTTATATAACTACGATGCAATTTCTGTGTTTAATCGTCAATATGAAGGTCCAAGGGACACAGCAAACCTGAAGTGAAGCATCGGAATCTAAACTGGTCTCACAGGAAAAGTTCAAAACATAGACAGTATGAAGAGTCAGACTTGTTGTACTTAAGTCGTCATTGTGCCTTTTGTATTTAATTCCGATGCAATTTCTGTGTTTCATCGTCAATAAGATGGTCCAAGGCATACAGTAAACCTGAAGTAAAGCATCGGAATTTAAAACTGTTCAGACAGGAAAGGTTCATAACATAAACAGTAAGGAGAGTCGGTCTTCTTGTCTTTAAGTCGGCATTCTGCCTTTTGTATTCAATTTCGATGCAATTTCTGTGTTTCATCGTCAATAAGTAAGTCTGTGGGATTCAGTAAACCTGACGTCAAGCATCGGAATCAAAAATGGTTTCACAGGAAAGTTCAAATCACAGACAGTAAGAACAGTTAGTCTTCTTGTTTTTATGTTTTCATTGTGCCTTTTGTATTTCATTCCGACGCAATTTCTGTGTTTCATCGTCACTAAGAAGGTCCAAGGGGTACAGTAAACCTGAAGTGAAGCACCGGAATCAAAACTGGTCTCACAGGAAAGCTTCAAAACATGGACAGTAAGAAGAGTCAGTCTACTGGTTTTTAAGTGGGCATTGTGCCTTTTGTATTTAATTCCGACGTAATTTCTTGTTTCATCGTCAATAAGTAAGTCCAAGGGATACAGTAAACCTGAAGTGAAGCATCGAAATCAAAACTGGTCTTACAGGAATGGTTCAAAACATAGACAGTAAGAGGAGTCAGTCTTCTTGTACTTATGTCGGCCTTGTGCCTTTTGTATTTAATTCCGATCGAAATTCTGTGTTTCATCGTCAATATGAAGCTCCAAGGGATACGGTATACCTGAAGTGAAGCATCGGAATCTAAAACTGGTCTCAGAGGAACGGTTCAAAGTATAGACCGTAAAAAGAGTCAGTCTTCTTGTACTTAAGTCGGCATTGTGCCTTTTGTAATTAATTCCGATGCAATTTCTGTGTTTCATCGTCAATAAGAAGGTCCAACGGATACAGGAAACCTGAAGTGAAGCATAGGAATCTGAAACTGGTCTCACAGGAAAGGTTCAAATCATAGACAGTAAGAAGAGCCAGTCTTCTTGTACTTATGTCGGCATTGTGCCCTTTGTATATATTTCCGATGCAATTTCTGTGTTTCATCGTCAATAAGAAGGTCCAAGGGATACAGTAAACCTGAATTAAAGCATCGGAATCTAAAACTGATCTCACAGGAAAGGTTCAAATCATAGACAGTAAGTGGAGTCAGTCTTCTTGTTTTTGAGTCAGCATTGCGCATTTTGTATTTAATACCGACGCAATTTCTGTGTTCCATCGTCAATAAGAAGGTCCAAGGGATACAGTAAACCTGAAGTGAGGCATCAGAATCTAAATTGGTCTCACAAGAAAGGTTCAAAATATGGACAGTAAGAAGAGTCAGTCTTCTTGTACTTAAGTCGGCATTAGGCCTTTTGTATTTAATTCCGATGCAATTTCTGTTTCATCGTCAATAAGAAAGTCTGAAGGATACAGTAAACCTGAAGTGAAGCATCGGAATCAAAACTGGTCTCACAGGAAGGGTAAAAAACATAGACAGTAAGGAGAGTCAGTCTTCTTGTACTTAAGTCGGCATTGTTTGTATTGTATGTAATTCCGATGCAATTTCTGTGTTTCACCGTCAATAAGAAGGTCTAAGGCATACATTAAACCTCAAATGAAACATCGGAATCTAAAACTGGTCTCACAGGAAAGGTTCAAACATAGACCGTAAGAAGAGTCAGTCTTCTTGTACTTATGTCGGCATTGTGATTTTTTTATATAACTACGATGCAATTTCTGTATTTCATCGTCAATATGAAGGTCCAAGGGACACAGCAACCATGAAGTGAAGCATCGGAATCTAAACTGGTCGCACAGGTAAGGTTCAAAACATAGACAGTAAGAAGAGTCAGTCTTCTTGTACTTAAGTCGGCATTGTGCGTTTTGTATTTATGTCCGATGCAATTTCTGTGTATCATCGTCAATAAGTAGGTCTAAGGGATACAGAAAACCTGAAGTGATGCATCGGAATCTAAAACTGGTCTCAAAGGAAAGGTTCAAATCATGGAATGTAAGAAGAATCAGTCCTCCTGTAGTTAAGTCGGCATTGTGCCTTTTGTATTTAATTCCGATGCAATTTCTGTGTTTCATCGTCAATAAGAAGTTACAAGGGATACAGTAAACCTAAAATGAAGCATAGGTTTCTGAAACTGGTCTCACTGGAAAGGTTTACATCATAGACAGGAGGAAGACTCAGTCTTCTTGTACTTAGGTCGGCAATGTGCCTTTTGTATTTAATTCCGATGCAATATATGTGTTTCATCGTCAATAAGGAGGTCCAAGGGATACAGTAAACCTGAAGTGAAGCATCGGAATCTAAAACTGCTATCACAGGAAAGGTTCAAAACATAGAGAGTAAGAAGAGTCAGTCTTCATGTTTTTAAGTGGGCATTGTGCAATTTGTATTTACTTCCGACGCAATTTCTGTGTTTGATCGTCAATAAGAAAGTCCAAGGGATACAGTAAACCTGAAGTGAAGCATCGGAATCAAAACTGGTCTCACAGGAATGGTTCAAAACATAGACAGTAAGAGGAGTCGGTCCTCTTGTACTTATGTCGGCATTGTGCCTTTTGTATTTAATTCCGATGCAATTTCTGTGTTTCATCGTCAATAAGAAAGTCCAAGGGATACAGTAAACCTGAAGTAAAGCATTGGAATCTAAAACTGGTCTCACGGGTGAGGTGCAAAATATAGACAGTAAGAGGAGGCGGTCTTCTTGTTTTCATGTAGGCACTGTGCCTTTAGTATTTAATTCCGAAGCTATTTCTGTGTCTCATCGTCAATAAGAGAGTCTGAGGGATACAGTAAACCTGAAGTGAAGCATCGGAATCAAACCTGGTCTCACAGGAAGGGTTCAAAACATAGACAGTAAGAAGAGTCAGTCTTCTTGTACTTAAGTCGGCATTGTGCGTATTGTATTTAATTCCTATGCAATTTCTGTGTTTCATCGTCAATAAGAAGGTCCAAGGGATACAGTAAATCTGAGGTGAAGCATCGAAATCGAAACTGTTCTCACAGGAAAGGTTTAAAACATAGACAGTAAGAGGAGTCAGTCTTCTTGTACTTAAGTCGGCTTGGGCCTCTTGTATTTAATTCCGATGCAATCTCTGTGTATCATCGTCAATAAGCAGGTCTAAGGGATACAGTAAACGTGAAGTGTTGCATCCGAATCTAAAACTGGTCTCACAGGAAAGGGACAAATCATGGTATGTAAGAAGAGTCAGTCCCCTTGTACTTAAGTCGGCATTGTGCCTTTTGTATATGACTACAATGCAATTTCTGTGTTTCATCGTCAATAAGAAGGTCCAAGGCATACAGTAAACCTGAAGTGAAGCATCGGAATCTAAAACTGGTCTCACACGAAAGGTTCAAAGATTAACAGTAAGAAGAGTTAGTCTTCTCGTTTTTAAGTCGGCATTGTGCCATTTGTATTTAAATCCGATGCAATTTCTGTGTTTCATCGTCAATAAGAAGGTCCTAGGCATACAGTAAACCTGAATTGAAGCATCGGAATCTAAAACTGGTGTAACAGGAAAGGTTCCAAGCGTAGACAGTAAGAAGAGTCAGTCCTCATGTACTTAAGTGGCTTTGTGCCTTTTGTATTTAAATCCGATGCAGTTTATGTGTTTCATCGTCAATAAGCAGGTCCAAGGGATAAAGTAAACCTGAAAAGAAGCATCGGAATCTAAAACTGGTCTAACAGGAAAGGTTCAAAACATAGACAGCAAGAAGAGTCAGTCTTCTTGTTTTTAAGTGGGCATTGTGCCATTTGTATTTAATTCCGACGCAATTTCTGTGTTTCATCGTCAATAAGAAAGTCCAAGGGATCCAGTAAACCTGCAGTGAAGCATCGGAATCTAAACTGGTCTCACAGGAATGGTTCAAAATATAGACACTAAGATAAGTCACTCTTCTTGTACTTAAGTCGGCATTTTGATTTTTGTATGTAATTCCGTTGCAATTTCCGTGTTTCATCGTCAATAAGAAGGTCCAAGGGATACAGTAAACCTGAAGTGAAGCATCGGAATCTAAAACTGGTCTCACAGTAAAGATTCAAATATAGACATTAAGAAGAGTCAGTCTTCTTGTACCCAAGTCGGCATTGTTCCTTTTCTATTTAATTCCAATGCAGCTTCTGTGGTTCATCGTCAGTGAGAAGGTCCAAGGGATACAGTAAACCTGAAGTGAAGCATCGGAAACTAAAACTGGTCTCACAGGAAGGTTAAAATCATAGAATGTAAGAAGAGGCAGTCCTCTTGTACTTAAGTCGGCATTGTGCCTTATGTATTTAAATCCGATGCAATTTCTTGTTTCAGGTATGCAGTAAACCTGAAGTGAAGCATCGGAATCAAAACTGGTCTCACAGGAAAGGTTCTAATCGTAGAAAGTATGAAGAGTCGGTCCTCTTCTACTTAAGTCGGCAATGTGCCTTTTGTATTTAATGCCGATGCAGTTTCTGTGTTTCACCGTCAATAAGAAAGTCTGAGGGATACTGTAAACCTGAAGTGAAGCATCTGAATCTAAAACTGGTCACACTGGAGAGGTTCAAAGCATAGAGAGTAAGAAGAGTCAGTCTTCTTGTTTTTAAGTGGGCATTGTGCCTTTTGTATTTTATTCCGACGCAATTTCTGTGTTTCATCCTCAACAAGAAAGTCCAATTGATACAGTAAACCTAAGTGAAGCATCGGAATCAAAACTGGTCTCACAGGAATGGTTCATAACATACATAGTAACACGAGTCAGTCTTCTTGTACTTAAGTCGGCATTGTGCCTTTTGTATGTAATTCCGGCGCAATTTCTGTGTTTCATCGTCAATATGAGGGTCCAAGGAATACAGTAAACCAAAGTGAAGCATCGGAATCAAAAACTGGTCTCACGCGAGAGGTTCAAAGTATAGACAGTAAGATGAGTCAGTCTTCTTGTACTTAAGTCGGCATTTTGATTTTTGTATTTAATTCCGTTGCAATTTCTGTGTTTCCTCGTTAATAAGAAGGTCCAAGGGATACAGTAAACCTGAAGTGAAGCATCTGAATCTAAAACTGGTTTCACAGTAAAGATTCAAAACATAGACAGTAAGAAGAGTCAGTCTTCTTGTACTTAAGTCAGAATTGCACCTTTTGTATTTAATTCCAATGCAACTTCTGTGGTTCATCGTCAGTCAGGAGGTCCATGGGATACAGTAAACCTGAAGTGAAGCATCGTAATCTAAATCAGGTCTCGCAGGAAAGGTTCAAAACATAGACAGCAAGAAGAGTCAGTCTTCTTTTACTTAAGTCGGCATTGTGCCTTTTCTATTTAATTCCGATGCAATTTCTGTGTTTCATCGTCAATAAGAAGGTCCAAGGGATACAGTAAACCTGAACTAAGCATCGGAATCTAAAACTGATCACACAGGAAAGGTTCAAAACATAGACAATATGAGGAGTCAGTCTTTATGTTTTTAAGTTGGCATTGTGCCTTTTGTATTTAATACCGATGCAATTTCTGTGTTTCATCGTCAAGAAGAAGGTCCAATTGATACAGTAAACCTGAACTAAAGCATCGGAATCTAAAACTGGTCTCACGGGAGAGGTTCAAAACATAGACAGTAAGAGGAGTCGGTCTTCTTGTTTTCGAGTCGGCACTGTGCCTTTTGTATTTAATTCCGATGCAATTTCTGTGTTTCAACGTCAATAAGAAGTTCTGAGGGATACAGTAAACCTGAAGTGAAGCATCGGAATCAAAACTGGTCTCACAGGAAGGGTTCAAAACATAGACAGTAAGAGGAGTCAATTTTTATGTAATTAAGTTGGCATTGTGCCTATTGTATTTAATTCCGATGCAATATATGTGTTTCATCGTCAGTAAGAAGGTCCAAGGGATACAGTAAACCTGAAGTGAAGCATCGGAATCAAAACTAGTCTCACAGGAAAGGTCAAAACATAGACAGTAAGAGGAGTCAGTCTTCTTGTACTAAACTCGGCATTGTGCCTCTTGTATTTAATTCCGATGCAATTTCTGTGTTTCATCGTCAATATGAGGGTCCAAGGAATACAGTAAACCAAAGTGAAGCATCGGAATCAAAAACTGGTCTCACGCGAGTGGTTCAAAGTATAGACAGTAAGATGAGTCAGTCTTCTTGTACTTAAGTCGGCATTTTGATTTTTGTATTTAATTCCGTTGCAATTTCTGTGTTTCCTCGTTAATAAGAAGGTCCAAGGGATACAGTAAACCTGAAGTGAAGCATCTGAATCTAAAACTGGTTTCACAGTAAAGATTCAAAACATAGACAGTAAGAAGAGTCAGTCTTCTTGTACTTAAGTCAGAATTGCACCTTTTGTATTTAATTCCAATGCAACTTCTGTGGTTCATCGTCAGTCAGGAGGTCCATGGGATACAGTAAACCTGAAGTGAAGCATCGTAATCTAAATCAGGTCTCGCAGGAAAGGTTCAAAACATAGACAGCAAGAAGAGTCAGTCTTCTTTTACTTAAGTCGGCATTGTGCCTTTTCCATTTAATTCCGATGCAATTTCTGTGTTTCATCGTCAATAAGAAGGTCCAAGGGATACAGTAAACCTGAAATAAGCATCGGAATCTAAAACTGATCACACAGGAAAGGTTCAAAACATAGACAATATGAGGAGTCAGTCTTCATGTTTTTAAGTTGGCATTGTGCCTTTTGTATTTAATACCGATGCAATTTCTGTGTTTCATCGTCAAGAAGAAGGTCCAATTGATACAGTAAACTTGAACTAAAGCATCGGAATCTAAAACAGGTCTCACGGGAGAGGTTCAAAACATAGACAGTAAGAGGAGTCGGTCTTCTTGTTTTTGAGTCGGCACTGTGCCTTTTGTATTTAATTCCGATGCAATTTCTGTGTTTCATCGTCAATAAGAAGTTCTGAGGGATACAGTAAACCTGAAGTGAAGCATCGGAATCAAAACTGGTCTCACAGGAAGGGTTCAAAACATAGACAGCAAGAGGAGTCAATTTTTATGTAATTAAGGTGGCATTGTGCCTATTGTATTTAATTCCGATGCAATATATGTGTTTCATCGTCGATAAGAAGGTCCAAGGGATACAGTAAACCTGAAGTGAAGCATCGGAATCAAAACTAGTCTCACATTAAAGGTCAAAACATAGACAGTAAGAGGAGTCAGTCTTCTAGTACTAAACTCGGCATTGTGCCTCTTGTATTTAATTCCGATGCAATTTCTGTGTTTCATCGTCAATAAGAAGGTACAAGGGATACAGTAAACCTGAAATGAAGCATAGGAATCTAAAACTGGTCTCACAGGAAAGGTTCAAATCATAGACAGTAAGAAGACTCAGTATTCTTGTACTTAAGTCGGCATTGTGATTTTTGTATTTAATGCCGATGCAATTTCTTTGTTTCATTGTCAATAAAAAGGTCCAAGGGATACAGTAAACCTGAAGTGAAGCATCGTAATCTAAAACTGATCTCACAGGAGAGCTCAAATGATAGATTGTAAGAAGAGTCAGTCTTCTTGTTTTTATGTCGACATTGTGCCTTTTGTATTTAATTCCGACGCAATTTCTGTGTTTCATACGTCAACAAGACGGTCCAAGGGACACAGTAAACCTGAAGTAAAACATCGGCATCTAAAACTGGTCTCACAGGAAAGGTTCAAATCATAGACAGTGAGAAGAGTCAGTCTTATTGTTTTTAAGTGGGCATTATGAAATTTGTATTTAATTCCGACGCAATTTCTGTGTTTCATCGTCAACAAGAAGGTCCAAGGGATACAGTAAACCTGGAGTGAAGGATCGGAATCAATACTGGTCTCACAGGAAAGGTTCAAAACATAGACAGTAAGAAGACTCAGTCTTCTTGTTCTTAAGTCGGCATTGTGCCTTTTGTATTTAATTACGTTGCAATATCTGTGTTTCATCGTCAATACGAAGGTCCAAGGGATACAGTAAACCAAAGTGAAGCATCGGAATCAAAAACTGGTCTCACAGGAAAGGTCCAAATATAGACAGTAAGATGAGTTAGTCTCCTTGTACTTAAGTCGCCATTTTGACTTTTGTATTTAATTCCGATGCAATTTCGGTGGTTCATCGTCAGTCAGAAGGTCCAAGGGATACAGAAAACCTGAAGTGAAGCATCGTAATCTAAATCAGGTCTCGCAGGAAAGGTTCAAAACATAGACAGCAAGAAGAGTCAGTCTTCTTTTACTTAAGTCAGCATTGTGCCTTTTCCATTTGATTCCGATGCAATTTCTGTGTTTCATCGTCAATAAGAAGGTCCAAGGGATACAGTAAACCTGAACTAAGCATCGGGATCTAAAACTGATCACACAGCAAAGGTTCAAAACATAGACAATATGAGGAGTCAGTCTTCATGTTTTTAAGTTGGCATTGTGCCTTTTGTATTTAATACCGATGCAATTTCTGTGTTTCATCGTCAAGAAGAAGGTCCAATTGATACAGTAAACTTGAACTAAAGCATCGGAATCTAAAACTGGTCTCACGGGAGAGGTTCAAAACATAGACAGTAAGAGGAGTCGGTCTTCTTGTTTTTGAGTGGCACTGTGCCTTTTGTATTTAATTCCGATGTAATTTCTGTGTTTCATCGTCAATAAGAAGTTCTGAGGGATACAGTAAACCTGAAGTGAAGCATCGGAATCAAAACTGGTCTCACAGGAAGGGTTCAAAACATAGATAGTAAGAGGAGTCAATTTTTATGTAATTAAGTTGGCATTGTGCCTATTGTATTTAATTCCGATGCAATATATGTGTTTCATCGTCAATAAGAAGGTCCAAGGGATACAGTAAACCTGAAGTGAAGCATCGGAATCAAAACTAGTCTCACAGGAAAGGTCAAAACATAGACAGTAAGAGGAGTCAGTCTTCTTGTACTAAACTCGGCATTGTGCCTCTTGTATTTAATTCCGATGCAATTTCTGTGTTTCATCGTCAATTAGAAGGTACAAGGGATACAGTAAACCTGAAATGAAGCATAGGAATCTAAAACTGATCTCACAGGAGAGCTTCAAATGATAGATTGTAAGAAGAGTCAGTCTTCTTGTTTTTATTTCGACATTGTGCCTTTTTATTTAATTCCGACGTAATTTCTGTGTTTCATACGTCAACAAGACGGTCCAAGGGACACAGTAAACCTGAAGTAAAACATCGGCATCTAAAACTGGTCTCACAGGAAGGGTTCAAATCATAGACAGTGAGAAGAGTCAGTCTTATTGTTTTTAAGTGGGCATTATGAAATTTGTATTTAATTCCGACGCAATTTCTGTGTTTCATCGTCAACAAGAAGGTCCAAGGGATACAGTAAACCTGGAGTGAAGGATCGGAATCAATACTGGTCTCACAGGAAAGGTTCAAAACATAGACAGTAAGAAGACTCAGTCTTCTTGTTCTTAAGTCGGCATTGTGCCTTTTGTATTTAATTACGTTGCAATATCTGTGTTTCATCGTCAATACGAAGGTCCAAGGGATACAGTAAACCAAAGTGAAGCATCGGAATCAAAAACTGGTCTCACAGGAAAGGTCCAAATATAGACAGTAAGATGAGTTAGTCTCCTTGTACTTAAGTCGCCATTTTGACTTTTGTATTTAATTCCGATGCAATTTCAGTGGTTCATCGTCAGTCAGAAGGTCCAAGGGATACAGAGAACCTGAAGTGAAGCATCGGAATCTAAAACAGGTCTCGCAGGAAAGGTTCAAAACATAGACAGTATGAAGAGTCAGTCTTCTTATACTTAAGTCGGCATTGTGCCTTTTGTATTTAATTCCGAAGCAATTTCTGTGTTTCATCGTCAATAAGAAGGTCCGAGGGATACACTAAACCTGAAGTGAAGCATCGGAAACTAAAACTGGACTCACAGGAAAGGTTCAATTCATAGAATGTAAGAAGAGTCAGTCCTCTTGTACTTAAGTCGGCATTGTGGCTTTTGTATTTCATTCCGATGCAATTACTGTGTTTCATCGGCAATAAGAAGGTCCAAGGGATACAGTAACCCTGAAGTAAAGCATCGGATCAAAACTGGTCTCACAGGAGAGGTTCAAAACGTAGACAGTAAGAAGAGTCAGTCTTCTTGTGCTTAAGTCGGCATTGTGCCTTTTGTAATTAATTTCGATACAATTTCTGTGTTTCATCGTCAATAAGAAGGTCCAAGGGATACAGTAAACCTGAAGTGAAGCATCGGGATCAAAACTGGTCTCACAGGAAAGGTTCAAAACATAGACAGTAAGAGGAGTCACTCTTCTTGTACTTAAGTCGGCATTGTGCCTTTTATATTTATTCCGATGCAATTTCTGTGTTTCATCGTCAATAAGAATGTACCAGGGATACAGTAAACCTGGATTGAAACATAGGAATCTAAAACTGGTCTCACAGGAAAGTTCAAATCATAGACAGTAAGGAGACTCTGTCTTCTTGTACATGAGTCGGCATTGTGCCTTTTGTATTTAATTCCGATGCATTTCTGTGTTTCATCGTCAATAAGAAGGTACAAGGGATACAGTAAACCTGAAATTAATCATAGGAATTTAAAACTGGTCTCACAGGAAAGGTTTAAATAATAGACAGTAAGAAGACTCAGTCTTCTTGTACTTAGGTCGGCAATGTGCCTTTTGTATTTATTTCCGATGCAATTTCTGTGTTCCATCGTCAATATGAAGGTCCAAGGGATACAGTAATACCAAAGTGAAGCATCGGAATCTATAACTGGTCTCACAGGAAATTTTCAAAACATAGTCAGTAAGAAGAGTCAGTCTTCTTGTACGTAGGTCGGCATTTTGACTTTTGTATTTAATTCCGATGCAATTTCTCTGTTTCATCGTCAATAAGAAGGTCCAAGGGATACATTAACGCTGAAGTGAAGCATCGGAATCTCAAACTGGTCTCACAGTAAAGGTTCAATTCATAGAATGTAAGAAGAGTCAGTCCTCTTGTACTTAAGTCGGCATTGTGCCTTTTGTATTTAGTTCCGATGCAATTTCTATGTTCCATCGTCAATAAGAAGGTCCAAGGGATACAGTAAACCTGAAGTAAAGCATCGGCATCTAAAACTGGTCTCACAGGATAGGTTCAAAACATAGACAGTAAGAAGATTCAGTCTTCTTGTCTTTAAGTGGGCATTATGGCTTTTGTATTTAATTCCGACGCATTTTCTGTGTTTCATCGTCAATAAGAAAGTCCAAGGGAAACAGTGAACCTGAAGTGAAGCATCGGAATCAAGACTGGTCTCACAGGAATGGTTCAAAACATTGACAGTAAGAGGAGTTAGCTTTCTTGTACTTAAGTCGGCATTGGTCCTTTTGTATTTAATTCCAACGCAGCTTCTGTGGTTCATCGTCAGTCAGAAGGTCCAAGGGATACAGTAAACATGAAGTGAAGCATCGTAATCTAAAACAGGTCTCGCAGGAAAGGTTCACATCATAGACAGTAAGAAGAGTCAGTCTTCTTGTACTTAAGGGGGCATTGTGCCTTTTGTTTTTAATTCCAATGAACTTCTGTGGTTCTTCGTCGGTCAGAAGGTCCAAGGGATACAGTAAACCTGACGTGAAGCATCGGAATCTAAAACTGGTCTCACAGGAAAGGTTCAAATCATAGAATGTAAGAAGAGTCAGTCCTCTTGTACTTAAGTCGGCGTTGTGCCTTTTGTATTTAATTCCGATGCAATTTCTGTGTTTCATCGTCAATATGAGGGTCCAAGGGATACAGTAAACCAAAGTGAAGCATCAGAATCAAAAACTGGTCTCACGCGAGAGGTTCAAAGTATAGACAGTAAGATGAGTCAGTCTTCTTGTACTTAAGTCGGCATTTTGATTTTTGTATTTAATTCCGTTGCAATTTCTGTGTTTCCTCGTTAATAAGAAGGTCCAAGGGATACAGTAAACCTGAACTAAGCATCGGAAGCTAAAACTGATCACACAGGAAAGGTTCAAATCATAGACAATATGAGGAGTCGGTCTTCATGTTTTTAAGTTGGCATTGTGCCTTTTGTATTTAATACCGATGCAATTTCTGTGTTTCATCGTCAAGAAGAAGGTCCAATTGATACAGTAAACTTGAACTAAAGCATCGGAATCTAAAACTGGTCTCACGGGAGAGGTTCAAAACATAGACAGTAAGAGGAGTCGGTCTTCTTGTTTTTGAGTCGGCATTGTGCCTTTTGTATTTAATTCCGATGCAATTTCTGTGTTTCATCGTCAATAAGAAGTTCTGAGGGATACAGTAAACCTGAAGTGAAGCATCGGAATCAAAACTGGTCTCACAGGAAGGGTTCAAAACACAGACAGTAAGAGGAGTCCATTTTTATGTAATTAAATTGGCATTGTGCCTATTGTATTTAATTCCGATGCAATATATGTGTTTCATCGTCAATAAGAAGGTCCAAGGGATACAGTAAACCTGAAGTGAAGCATCGGAATCAAAACTAGTCTCACAGGAAAGGTCGAAACATAGACAGTAAGAGGAGTCAGTCTTCCTGTACTAAACTCGGCATTGTGCCTCTTGTATTTAATTCCGATGCAATTTCTGTGTTTCATCGTCAATAAGAAGGTACAAGGGATACAGTAAACCTGAAATGAAGCATAGGAATCTAAAACTGGTCTCACAGGAAAGGTTCAAATCATAGACAGTAAGAAGACTCAGTATTCTTGTACTTAAGTCGGCATTGTGATTTTTGTATTTAATGCCGATGCAATTTCTTTGTTTCATTGTCAATAAAAAGGTCCAAGGGATACAGTAAACCTGAAGTGAAGCATCGGAATCTAAAACTGATCTCACAGGAGAGCTTCAAATGATAGATTGTAAGAAGAGTCAGTCTTCTTGTTTTTATGTCGACATTGTGCCTTTTGTATTTAATTCCGACGCAATTTCTGTGTTTCATACGTCAACAAGACGGTCCAAGGGACACAGTAAACCTGAAGTAAAACATCGGCATCTAAAACTGGTCTCACAGGAAAGGTTCAAATCATAGACAGTGAGAAGAGTCAGTCTTATTGTTCTTAAGTGGGCATTATGAAATTTGTATTTAATTCCGACGCAATTTCTGTGTTTCATCGTCAACAAGAAGGTCCAAGGGATACAGTAAACCTGGAGTGAAGGATCGGAATCAATACTGGTCTCACAGGAAAGGTTCAAAACATAGACAGTAAGAAGACTCAGTCTTCTTGTTCTTAAGTCGGCATTGTGCCTTTTGTATTTAATTACGTTGCAATATCTGTGTTTCATCGTCAATACGAAGGTCCAAGGGATACAGTAAACCAAAGTGAAGCATCGGAATCAAAAACTGGTCTCACAGGAAAGGTCCAAATATAGACAGTAAGATGAGTTAGTCTCCTTGTACTTAAGTCGCCATTTTGACTTTTGTATTTAATTCCGATGCAATTTCGGTGGTTCATCGTCAGTCAGAAGGTCCAAGGGATACAGAAAACCTGAAGTGAAGCATCATAATCTAAATCAGGTCTCGCAGGAAAGGTTCAAAACATAGACAGCAAGAAGAGTCAGTCTTCTTTTACTTAAGTCGGCATTGTGCCTTTTCCATTTAATTCCGATGCAATTTCTGTGTTTCATCTTCAATAATAAGGTCCAAGGGATACAGTAAACCTGAACTAAGCATCGGAATCTAAAACTGATCACACAGGAAAGGTTCAAAACATAGACAATATGAGGAGTCAGTCATCATGTTTTTAAGTTGGCATTGTGCCTTTTGTATTTAATACCGATGCAATTTCTGTGTTTCATCGTCAAGAAGAAGGTCCAATTGATACAGTAAACTTGAACTAAAGCATCGGAATCTAAAACAGGTCTCACGGGAGAGGTTCAAAACATAGACAGTAAGAGGAGTCGGTCTTCTTGTTTTTGAGTCGGCACTGTGCCTTTTGTATTTAATTCCGATGCAATTTCTGTGTTTCATCGTCAATAAGAAGTTCTGAGGGATACAGTAAACCTGAAGTGAAGCATCGGAATCAAAACTGGTCTCACAGGAAGGGTTCAAAACATAGACAGTAAGAGGAGTCAATTTTTATGTAATTAAGTTGGCATTGTGCCTATTGTATTTAATTCCGATGCAATATATGTGTTTCATCGTCAATAAGAAGGTCCAAGGGATACAGTAAACCTGAAGTGAAGCATCGGAATCAAAACTAGTCTCACAGGAAAGGTCAAAACATAGACAGTAAGAGGAGTCAGTCTTCTTGTACTAAACTCGGCATTGTGCCTCTTGTATTTAATTCCGATGCAATTTCTGTGTTTCATCGTCAATTAGAAGGTACAAGGGATACAGTAAACCTGAAATGAAGCATAGGAATCTAAAACTGGTCTCACAGGAAAGGTTCAAATCATAGACAGTAAGAAGACTCAGTATTCTTGTACTTAAGTCGGCATTGTGATTTTTGTATTTAATGCCGATGCAATTTATTTGTTTCATTGTCAATAAAAAGGTCGAAGGGATACAGTAAACCTGAAGTGAAGCATCGGAATCTAAAACTGATCTCACAGGAGAGCTTCAAATGATAGATTGTAAGAAGAGTCAGTCTTCTTGTTTTTATGTCGACATTGTGCCTTTTGTATTTAATTCCGACGTAATTTCTGTGTTGCATACGTCAACAAGACGGTCCAAGGGACACAGTAAACCTGAAGTAAAACATCGGCATCTAAAACTGGTCTCACAGGAAAGGTTCAAATCATAGACAGTGAGAAGAGTCAGTCTTATTGTTTTTAAGTGGGCATTATGAAATTTGTATTTAATTCCGACGCAATTTCTGTGTTTCATCGTCAACAAGAAGGTCCAAGGGATACAGTAAACCTGGAGTGAAGGATCAGAATCAATACTGGTCTCACAGGAAAGGTTCAAAACATAGACAGTAAGAAGACTCAGTCTTCTTGTTCTTAAGTCGGCATTGTGCCTTTTGTGTTTAATTACGTTGCAATATCTGTGTTTCATCGTCAATACGAAGGTCCAAGGGATACAGTAAACCAAAGTGAAGCATCGGAATCAAAAACTGGTCTCACAGGAAAGGTCCAAATATAGACAGTAAGATGAGTTAGTCTCCTTGTACTTAAGTCGCCATTTTGACTTTTGTATTTAATTCCGATGCAATTTCGGTGGTTCATCGTCAGTCAGAAGGTCCAAGGGATACAGAAAACCTTAAGTGAAGCATCGGAATCTAAAACAGGTCTCGCAGGAAAGGTTCAAAACATAGACAGTATGAAGAGTCAGTCTTCTTATACTTAATTCGGCATTGTGCCTTTTGTATTTAATTCCGATGCAATTTCTGTGTTTCATCGTCATTAAGAAGGTCCGAGGGATACACTAAACCTGAAGTGAAGCATCGGAAACTAAAACTGGACTCACAGGAAAGGTTCAATTCATAGAATGTAAGAAGAGTCAGTCCTCTTGTACTTAAGTCGGCATTGTGGCTTTTGTATTTCATTCCGATGCAATTACTGTGTTTCATCGGCAATAAGAAAGTCCAAGGGATACAGTAACCCTGAAGTAAAGCATCGGAATCAAAACTGGTCTCACAGGAGAGGTTCAAAACGTAGACAGCAAGAAGAGTCAGTCTTCTTGTGCTTAAGTCGGCATTGTGCCTTTTGTAATTAATTTCGATATAATTTCTGTGTTTCATCGTCAATAAGAAGGTCCAAGGGATACAGTAAACCTGAAGTGAAGCATCGGGATCAAAACTGGTCTCACAGGAAAGGTTCAAAACATAGACAGTAAGAGGAGTCACTCTTCTCGTACTTAAGTCGGCATTGTGCCTCTTATATTTATTCCGATGCAATTTCTGTGTTTCATCGTCAATAAGAATGTACCAGGGATACAGTAAACCTGGATTGAAACATAGGAATCTAAAACTGGTCTCACAGGAAAGTTCAAATCATAGACAGTAAGGAGACTCTGTCTTCTTGTACACGAGTCGGCATTGTGCCTTTTGTATTTAATTCCGATGCATTTCTGTGTTTCATCGTCAATAAGAAGGTACAAGGGATACAGTAAACCTGAAATTAATCATGGGAATTTAAAACTGGTCTCACAGGAAAGGTTTAAATAATAGACAGTAAGAAGACTCAGTCTTCTTGTACTTAGGTCGGCAATGTGCCTTTTGTATTTATTTCCGATGCAATTTCTGTGTTCCATCGTCAATATGAAGGTCCAAGGGATACAGTAATACCAAAGTGAAGCATCGGAATCTATAACTGGTCTCACAGGAAATTTTCAAAACATAGTCAGTAAGAAGAGTCAGTCTTCTTGTACGTAGGTCGGCATTTTGACTTTTGTATTTAATTCCGATGCAATTTCTCTGTTTCATCGTCAATAAGAAGGTCCAAGGGATACATTAACGCTGAAGTGAACCATCGGAATCTCAAACTGGTCTCACAGTAAAGGTCCAATTCATAGAATGTAAGAAGAGTCAGTCCTCTTGTACTTAAGTCGGCATTGTGCCTTTTGTATTTAGTTCCGATGCAATTTCTATGTTCCATCGTCAATAAGAAGGTCCAAGGGATACAGTAAACCTGAAGTAAAGCATCGGCATCTAAAACTGGTCTCACAGGATAGGTTCAAAACATAGACAGTAAGAAGAGTCAGTCTTCTTGCTTTTAAGTGATCATTATGGCTTTTGTATTTAATTCCGACGCAATATCTGTGTTTCATCGGCAATAAGAAAGTCCAAGGGAAACAGTAAACCTGAAGTGAAGCATCGGAATCAAAACTGGTCTCACAGGAATGGTTCAAAACATAGACAGTAAGAGGAGTTAGTTTTCATGTTCTTAAGTCGGCATTGTTCCTTTTGTATATAATTCCAATGCAACTTCTGTGGTTCATCGTCAGTCAGAAGGTCCAAAGGATACTGTAAACCTGAGGTGAAGCATCGTAATCTAAAACAGGTCTCGCAGGAAAGGTTCAAAACATAGACAGTAGGAAGAGTCAGTCTTCTTGTACTTAAGTCGGCATTGTGCTTTTGTATTTAATTCCGATGCAATTTCTGTGTTTCATCGTCAATAAGAAGGTCCGAGGGATACACTAAACCTGAAGTGAGGCATCGGAAACTAAAACTGGTCTCACAGGAAAGGTTCAATTCATAGAATGTAAGAAGAGACAGTCTTCAGGTTTTTAAGTCGGCATTGTGCCTATTGCATTTAATACCGACGCAATTTCTGTGTTTCATCGTCAATAAGAAGGTCCAACTAATACAGTAAACGTGAAGTAAAGCATCGGCATCTATAACTGCTCTCACAGGATAGGTACAAAACATAGACAGTGAGAAGAGTCAGTCTTCAGGTTTTTAAGGCGGCATTGTGCCTTTTGCATTTAATACCGACGCAATTTCTGTGTTTCATCGTCAATAAGAAGGTCCAAGGGATACAGTAAACCTGAAGTGAAGCATCGGAATCTAAACTGGTCTCACAGGAAAGGTTCAATTCATAGAATGTAAGAAGAGTCAGTCCTCTTGTACTTAAGTCGGCATTGTGCCCTTTGTATTTAGTTCCGATGCAATTTCTATGTTCCATCGTCAATAAGATGGTCCAAGGGATACAGTAAACGTGAAGTAAAGCATCGGCATCTATAACTGCTCTCACAGGATAGGTACAAAACATAGACAGTAAGAAGAGTCAGTCTTCTTGTTTTTAAGTGAGCATTGTGGCTTTTGTATTTAATTCCGTCGAGAGTTCTGTGTTACATCGTCAATAAGTAAGTCCAAGGGAAACAGTAAACCTGAAGTGAAGCATCGGAATCAAAACTGGTCTCACATAAATGGTTCAAAACATAGACAGTAAGAGGAGGTAGTTTTCTTGTACTTAAGTCGGCATTGTTCCTTTTGTATTTAATTCCAATGCATCTTCTGTGGTTCATCGTCAGTCAGAAGGTCCAAGGGATACAGTAAACCTGAAGTAAAGCATCGTAATATAAAACAGGTCTCGCAGGAAAAGTTCAAAACATAGACAGTAAGAAGAGTCAGTCTTCTTGTACTTAGGTCGGCATTGTGCCTTTTGTATTTAATTCCGATGCGATTTCTGTGTTTCATCGACAATAAGAAGGTCCAAGGGATACAGTAAACCTGAAGTGAAGCATCAGAATCTAAAACTATTCTCACAGGAAAGGTTCAAAATATAGACACTAAGATGAGTCACTCTTCTTGTACTTACGTCGGCATTTTGATTTTTGTATGTAATTCCGTTGCAATTTCCGTGTTTCATCGTCAATAAGAAGGTCCAAGGAATACAGTAAACCTGAAGTGAAGCATCGGAATCTAAAACTGGTCTCACAGGAAGGTTAAAGTCATAGAATGTAAGAAGAGGCAGTCCTCTTGTACTTAAGTCGGCATTGTGCCTTATGTATTTAAATCCGATGCAATTTCTTGTTTCATCGTCAATAAGAAGGTCAAAGGGATACAGTAAACCTGAACTAAAGCATGGGAATCTAAAACTGATCACACAGGAAAGGTTCAAAACATAGACAATATGAGGAGTCAGTCTTCATGTTTTTAAGTCGACATTGTGCCTTTTGTATTTAATACCGACGCAATTTCTGTGCTTCATCGTCAATAAAAAGGTCCAAGGGATACAGTAAACCTGAAGTGAATCATCGGTATCTAAACTGGTCTCACAGGAATGGTTCAAAACATAGACAGTAAGAAGAACAGTCATTTGTTCTTAAGTCGGCATTGTGCCTTTTGTGTTTAATTCCGATGCAATTTCTGTGTTTCATCGTCAATATGAAGATCCAAGGGATGCAGTAAACCTGAAGTGAGGCATCGGAATCAAAACAGGTCTCACAGGAAAGGTTCAAATCGTACAAAGTATGAAGAGTCAGTCCTCTTGTACTTAAGTCGGCATTGTGCCTTTTGTATTTAATTCCGATGCAGTTTCTGTGTTTCACCGTCAATAAGAAAGTCTGAGGGATACTGTAAACCTGAAGTGAAGCATTGGAATCTAAAACTGGTCACACTGGAGAGTTTCAAAGCATAGAGAGTAAGATGAGTCAGTCTTCTTGTTTTTAAGTCGGAATTGTACATTTTGTATTTAATTCCAATGTAACTTCTGTGGTTTGTCGTCAGTCAGGAGGTCCATGGGATACAGTAAACCTGAAGTGAAGCATCGTAATCTAAATCAGGTCTCGCAGGAAAGGTTCAAAACATAGACAGCAAGAAGAGTCAGTCTTCTTGTACTTGAGTCGGCATTGTGCCTTTTGTATTTAATTCCGATGCAATTTCTGTGATTCAACGTCAATATGAAGATCCAAGGGATACAGTAAACCTGAAGTGAAACATCGGAATCAAAACTGGTCCCACAGGAAAGGTTCAAATCGTAAAACGTAAGAAGAGTCTCTTGTACTTAAGTCGGCATTGTGCCTTTTATATTTATTTCCGATGCAATTTCTGTGTTTCATCGTCAATATGAAGGTCCAAGGGATACAGTAAACCTGAAATTAAGCATAGGAATCTAAAACTGGTCTCACAGGAAAGGTTTAAATCACAGACAGTAAGAAGACTCAGTCTTCTCGTACTTAGGTCGGCAATGTGATTTTTGTATTTCTTTCCAATGCAATTTCTGTGTTTCATCGTCAATATGAAGGTCCAAGGGATACAGTAATACCAAAGTGAAGCATTGGAATCTAAAACAGGTCTCACAGGAAATTTTCAAAGCATAGACGGTAAGAAGAGTCAGTGTTCTTGTACGTAAGTCGGCATTTTGACTTTTGTATTTAATTCCGATGCAATTTCTGTGTTTCATCGTCAATAAGAAGGTCCAAGGGATACATTAACCCTGAGGTGAAGCATCGGAAACTAAAACTGGTCTCACAGGAAAGGTTCAATTCATAGAATGTAACAAGAGTCAGTCTTCTTGTACGTAAGTCGGCATTTTGACTTTTGTATTTAATTCCGATGCGATTTCTCTGTTTCATCGTCAATAAGAAGGTCAGAGGGATACATTAACCATGAACTGAAGCATCGGAATCTAAAACTGGTCTCACAGTAAAGGTAAAAACATAGACAGCAAGAAGAGTCAGTCTTCTTGTACTTAAGTCGGCATTGTGCCTTTTGTATTTAATTCCGATGCAATTTCTGTGTTTCATCGTCAATAAGGAGGTCCAAGGGATACATTAACCCTGCAGTGAAGCATCGGAATCTAAACTAGTCTCACAGGAAAGGTTCAATTCATAGAATGTGAGAAGAGTCAGTCCTCTTGTACTTAAGTCGGCATTGTGCCCTTTGAATTTAGTTCCGATGCAATTTCTATGTTCCATCGGCAATAAGATGGTCCAAGGGATACAGTAAACGTGAAGTAAAGCATCGGCATCTATAACTGGTCTCACAGGATAGGTACAAAACATAGACAGTAAGAAGAGTCAGTCTTCAGGTTTTTAAGTCGGCATTGTGCCTTTTGCATTTAATACCGACGCAATTTCTGTGTTTCATCGTCAATAAGAAGGTCGAAGGGATACAGTAAACCTGAAGTGAAGCATCGGAATCTAAACTGGTCTCACAGGAAAGGTTCAATTCATAGAATGTAAGAAGAGTCAGTCCTCTTGTACTTAAGTCGGCATTGTGCCCTTTGAATTTAGTTCCGATGCAATTTCTATGTTCCATCGTCAATAAGATGGTCCAAGGGATACAGTAAACGTGAAGTAAAGCATCGGCATCTGTAACTGGTCTCACAGGATAGGTACAAAACATAGACAGTAAGAAGAGTCAGTCTTCTTGTTTTTAAGTGGGCATTGTGGCTTTTGTATTTAATTCCGACGCAATTTCTGTGTTTCATCGTCAATAAGTAAGTCCAAGGGAAACAGTAAACCTGAAGTGAAGCATCGGAATCAAAACTGGTCTCACAGAAATGGTTCAACACATAGACAGTAAGAGGAGTTAGTTTTCTTGTACTTAAGTCGGCATTGTTCCTTTTGTATTTAATTCCAATGCAACTTCTGTGGTTCATCGTCAGTCAGAAGGTCCAATGGATACAGTAAACCTGAAGTAAAGCATCGTAATCTAAAACAGGTCTCGCAGGACAAGTTCAAAACATAGACAGTAAGAAGAGTCAGTCTTCTTGTACTTAATTCGGCATTGTTCCTTTTGTAATTAATTCCGATGCAATTTCTGTGTTTGATCGTCATTAAGAAGGTCCATGGTTCAAATGGTTCAAATTGCTCTGAGCACTATGGGTCTCAACTGCTGAGGTCATTAGTCGCCTAGAACATAGAACTAGTTAAACCTAACTAACCTGAGGATATCACAAACAACCATGCCTAAGGCTGGATTCGAACCTGAGACCGTAGCGGTCTAGCGGTTCCAGACTGCAGCGCCTATAACTGCACGGCCACTTCGGCTGGCCAAGGTCCAAGGGATACAGTAAACCTGAAGTGAAGCATCGGAATCAAAACTGGTCTCACAGGAAAGGTTCAAAACATAGACAGTAAGAGGAGTCAGTCTTCTTGTACTTAAGTCGGCATTGCGCCTTTTGTATTTAATTCCGATGCGATTTCTGTGTTTCATCGTCAATAAGAAGGTCCAAGGGATACAGTAAACCTGAAGTGAAGCATCGGAATCTAAAACTGGTCTCACAGAAAAGATTCAAAACATAGACAGTAAGAAGAGTCGGTCTTCTTCTACTTAAGGCGGCATTGTGCCTTTTGTTTTTAATTCCAATGCATCTTCTGTGGTTCCTCGTCAGTCAGAAGGTCCAAGGGATACAGTAAACGTGAAGTGAAGCATCGTAATCTAAAACAGGTCTCGCAGGAAAGGTTCAAAACATAGACAGTAAGAAGAGTCAGTCTTCTTGTACTTAGGTCGGAATTGTGCCTTTTGTGTTTAATTCCGATGCAATTTCTGTGTTTCATCATCAATAAAAAGGTCCAACTGATACAGTAAACCTGAAGTGAAGCATCGGAATCTAAAACTGGTCTCACAGGAAAGGTTCAAATCATAGAATGTAAGAAGAGTCAGTCCTCTTGTACTTAAGTCGGCGTTGTGCCTTTTGTATTTCATTTCGATGCAATTTCTGTGATTCATCGTCAATATGAAGATCCAATTGATACAGTAAACCTGAAGTGAAACATCGGAATCAAAACTGGTCTCACAGGAAAGGTTCAAATCGTAGAACGTAAGAAGAGTCTCTTGTACTTACGTCGGCATTGTGCCTTTTGTATTTAACTCCGATGCAATTTCTCTGTTTCATCGTCAATAAGAAGGTCCAAGGGATACATTAACGCTGAAGTGAAGCATCGGAATCTCAAACTGGTCTCACAGTAAAGGTTCAATTCATAGAATATAAGAAGAGTCAGTCCTCTTGTACTTAAGTCGGCATTGTGCCTTTTGTATTTAGTTCCGATGCAATTTCTATGTTCCATCGTCAATAAGAAGGTCCAAGGGATACAGTAAACCTGAAGTAAAGCATCGGCATCTAAAACTGGTCTCACAGGATAGGTTCAAAACATAGACAGTAAGAAGACTCAGTCTTCTTGTCTTTAAGTGGGCATTATGGCTTTTGTATTTAATTCCGACGCATTTTCTGTGTTTCATCGTCAATAAGAAAGTCCAAGGGAAACATTAAACCTGAAGTGGAGCATAGGAATCCAAAACTGGTCTCACAGGAAAGTTCAAATCATAGACAGTAGGGAGACTCAGTCTTCTTATACTTAAGTCGGCATTGTGCCTTTTGTATTTAATTCCGATGCAATTTCTGTGTTTCATCGTCAATAAGAAGGTTCAAGGTATACAGTAAACTTGAAATTAAGCATAGGAATCTATAACTGGTCTCACAGGAAAGGTTTAAATCATAGACAGTAAGAAGACACAGTCTTCTCGTACTTAGGTCGGCAATGTGCCTTTTGTATTGATTTCCGATGCAATTACTGTGTTCATCGTCAATACGATGGTCCAAGGGATACAGCAATACCAAAGTGAAGCATCGGAATCTAAAACTGGTCTCACAGGAAATTTTCAAAACATAGACAGTAAGAAGAGACAGTCTTCTTGTACGTAAGTCGGCATTTTGACTTTTATATTTAATTCCAATGCAATTTCTCTGTTTCATCGTCAATAAGAAGTACAGAGGGATACATTAACCCTGAAGTGATGCATCGGAAACTAAAACTGGTCTCACAGAAAAGGTTCAATTCATAGAATGTAAGACGAGTCAGTCCTCTTGTACTTAAGTCGGCATTGTGCCTTTTGTATTTAGTTCCGATGCAATTTCTATGTTCCATCGTCAATAAGAAGGTCCAAGGGATACAGTAAACCTGAAGTAAAGCATCGGCATTTAAAACTGGTCTCACAGGATAGGTTCAAAACATAGACAGTAAGAAGAGTCAGTCTTCTTGTTTTTAAGTGGGCATTGTGGCTTTTGTATTTAATTCCGACGCAATATCTGTGTTTCATCGTCAATAAGAAAGTCCAAGGGAAACAGTAACCCTGAAGTGAAGCATCGGAATCAAAACAGGTCTCACAGGAATGGTTCAAAACATAGACAGTAAGAGGAGTTAGTTTTCTTGTTCTTAAGTCGGCATTGTTCCTTTTGTATTTAATTCCAATGCAATTTCTGTGTTTCATCGTCAATAAGAAGGTCCGAGGGATACACTAAACCTGAAGTGAGGCATCGGAAACTAAAACTGGTCTCACAGGAAAGATTCAAATCGTAGAACGTAAGAAGAGTCTCTTGTACTTAAGTCAGAATTGTGCCTTTTGTATTTAACTCAGATGCAATTTCTGTGGTTCATCGTCAATAAGAAGGTACCAGGGATACAGTAAACCTGAAATGAAGCACAGGAATCTAAAACTGGTCTCACAGGTAAGTTCAAATCATAGACAGTAAGGAGACTCAGTCTTCTTGTACTTAAGTCGGCATTGTGCCTTTTGTATTTAACTCCGATGCAATTTCTGTGTTTCTACATCTACATCTACATTGATACTCCGCAAGCCACCCAACGGTGTGTGGCGGAGGGCACTTTACGTGCCACTGTCATTACCTCCCTTTCCTGTTCCAGTCGCGTATTGTTCGCGGGAAGAACGACTGTCTGAAAGCCTCCGTGCGCGCTCTAATCTCTCTAATTTTACATTCGTGATCTCCTCGGGAAGTATAAGTAGGGGGAAGCAATATATTCGATACCTCATCCAGAAACGCACCCTCTCGAAACCTGGCGAGCAAGCTACACCGCGATGCAGAGCGCCTCTCTTGCAGAGTCTGCCACTTGAGTTTATTAAACATCTCCGTAACGCTATCACGGTTACCAAATAACCCAGTGACGAAACGCGCCGCTCTTCTTTGGATCTTCTCTATCTCCTCCGTCAACCCGACCTGGTACGGATCCCACACTGATGAGCAATACTCAAGTATAGGTCGAACGAGTGTCAATAAGAAGTTCCAAGGGATACAGTAAACCTGAAATGAATCATCGGAATCTAAAATTGGTCTCACAGGAAAGGATCAAAATATAGTCAGTAAGAAGAGTCATCCTTCTTGTACTTAAGTCGGCATTGTGCCTTTTGTATTTAATTCCGATGCAATTTCTGTGTTCCATCGTCAATAAGAAGGTCCAAGGGATACAGTAAACCTGAAATGAAGCATAGGAATCTAAAACTGATCTCACAGGAAAGGTTCAAACCATGGAATGTAAGAAGAGTCAGTCCTCTTGTACTTAAGTCGGCATTGTGCCTTTTGTATTTAATTCCGATGCAATTTCTGTGTTCCATCGTCAATAAGAAGGTCCAAGGGATACAGTAAACCTGAAATGAAGCATAGGAATCTAAAACTGGTCTCACAGGAAAGGTTCAAAGCATAGACAGTAAGAAGAGTAAGTCTTCTTCTACTTAGGTCGGCATTTTGGCTTTTGTATTTAATTCCGATGCAATTTCTGTGTTTCATAGTCAATGAGAAGGTCCAAGGGATACATTAACACTGAAGTGAAGCATCGGAATCCAAAACTGGTCTCACACTAAAGGTTCAAAAGCATAGACATCATGAAGAGTCTGTCTTCTTGTACTTAAGTCGCCACTGTGCCTTTTGTATTTAATACCAATTCAATTTCTGTGTTTCATCGTCAATAACAAGGTCCAAGGGATACAGTAAACCTGAAGTGAAGCACCGTAATCTAAAACAGGTCTCACAGGAAAGGTTCAAATCATAGACAGTAAGAAGAGTCAGTCTTCTTGACTTAAATCGGCATTGTGCCTTTTGTATTTAATTCCAATTCAATTTCTGCGTTTCTTCGTCAATAAGAAGGTCCAAGGGATACAGTAAACCTGATGCGATGCATCGGAATCTAAAACTGGTCTCACATTAAAGGTCCAAATCATAGAATGTAAGAAGAGTCAGTCCTCTGGTTCTTAAGTCGGCATTGTGCCTTTTGTATTTAATTCCGATGGAATTTCTGTGTTTCATCGTCAATAAGAAGATCCAAGGGATACATTAAACCTGAAGTAAAGCATCGGAATGTAAAACTGGTCTCACAGGAAAGGTTCAAATCATAGGCAGTGAGAAGAGTCAGTCTTCTTGATTTTAAGTCGGCATTTTGCGTTTTGCATTTAATTCCGATGTAATTTCGGTGGCTCATCGTCAATAAGAAGGTCCAAGAGATACAGTAAACTTGTTGTGAAGCATCGTAATCAAAACTGGTCTCACAGGAAAGGTTCAAAACATAGAGAGTAAGACGAGTCAGTCGTCTTGTACTTAGGTCGGCATTGTGACTTTTATATTAATTTCCAATAAAATTTCTGTGTTTCATCGTCAATAAGAAGTTCCAAGGGATACAGTAAACCTGAAATGAAGCATAGGAATCTAAAATTGGTCTCACAGGAAAGGTTCAAAATATAGACAGTAAGAAGAGTCAGTCTTCTTGTACCTATGTCGGCATTGTGCGTCTTGTATTTAATTCAGATGCAATTTCTGTGTATCATCGTCAATAAGCATGTCCAAGGGATACAGTGAGCCTGAATTGAAGCATCGGAATCTAAAACTGATCTCACAGGAATGGTTCAATTCATGGAATGTAAGAAGAGTCAGTCCTCTTGTAATTAAGTCGGCATTGTGATTCTTGTATTCAATCCCCATGCAATTTCTGTGTTTCATGGTCAATGTGAAGGTCGAAGGAATACAGTAAACCCTCACTGGTGCATCGGAATCTAATACTGGTCTCCTAGGAGCAGCTCAATGCACAAACTCTTAGAAGTTTAACTCTTCTTGTCCTTAAGTCGGCATTGTGCATTTTGCATTCAATCCCAATGCGATTTCTGTGTTTCATGGTCAATGCGAAGATCCAAGGGATACATTAAACCTGTCTGGTGCATAGGAATCTAATATTGGTCTCCCAGGAGCCGCACAAAGCACAAATTCTTAGAAGATTCTTTCTTCTAGTACTAAAATCAGCATTGTGCCTTTGGTATTCAATCCCGATGCAGTTTTTGAATTTAATGGTAATTGTGAAGGTCCAAGAGATACAGGAAACCTGCACTGGTGTATTGGAATCTAATACTGGACTCCCAGTAGCCGCTGTAAGCACAAATTCTTCGCAGATTCACAATTCTTGTACTTAAGGCGGCATTGTGCCTTTTGTATTCAATCCCGATGCAATTTCTGTGTCTCATGGTCAATGTGAGTGTCCAAGGGATTTACTAAACCTGTACTGGTGCATCGGAATCTAATACTGGTCTCCCAGGAGCCGGTCAAAGCACAAGCTCTTAGAAGATTCACTCTTATTGTACTTAAGTTGGCATTGTCCCTTTTGTATTCAATCCCGATGGAATTTCTGTGTTTCATGGTCAATGTGAAGGTCCAAGGGATACAGTAAACCTGTACTGGTGCATCGGAATCTAATACTGGTTTCACAGGAGCCGCCCAAAGCAGAAACTCCTAGATGATTCTTTCTTCTTGTACTTAAGTCGGCATTGTGCCTTTTGTATTCAATCACAATGCAATTTCTGTGTTTCATGGTCAATGTGAAGGTCCAAGGGATTCACTGAACCTGCACTGGTGCATCGGAATCGAATGCTGGTCTCTCAGGAGCCGCTCAAATCACAAAGTTTTAGAAGATTCACTCTTCTTGTACTTAAGTCGGCATTGTGCCTTTTGTATTCAATCGCCATAGTGTTTCATGGTTAATGTGAAGGTCCAAGGTATACAGTAAACCATCACTGGTGCATCGGAAATAAATACTGGTCTCCCAGGAGCCGCTCAAAGCACAAACTCTTAGATGATTGACTCTTCTTGTACTTAAGTCAGCATTGTGCCTGTTGTATTCAATCCCGATGCATTTTCTGTGTTTCATGGTCAATGTGAAAGTCCATGGGATTCAGTAAACCTGCACTGGTGCATCGATATCTAATACTGGTCTCCCAGGAGCCGCTGAAATCAGAAACTCTTAGAAGATTCACTCTTCTTGTACTTAATTTATTTATTGATTTATTTAACCTTGCAAGATTAGGGCCATCAGGCCCTCTCTTCCATCTAACCAGGCATCCTACTTATATTACATTCATATGTTTAAGTAGGCATGTTAAACTACATTTCTACAAAAAGTGAAATAAACAATTAGAAAGGTACACCTGGAAAAATATATACATATAGAGTTTATATTCGTAGATCATAAGTATTGTTATAATTAGACATTATTGAAGAGACAAATTTTAGATAGGAGTGCTGGCAGCAGGGAGTATGAGGGACACTCATTGTGAACGGAGGAGAAGAATACACATGATGAAACATAATTAAGGAAATATAAAGGAAAAGAAGATTGCCTGGCTAATAGAGATAGACGAATGGGAAGGCATCTCAGGAGCAAGATGGGAGACGCTAGCTTTGCTATTTGACAGATGAGAGGATTAGCCTGGTACATTAATTTTGTGGAGAACTTTATGAGGATAATAGTAGGAAATGCTTCAACTTCTTCTTAAAAGCAGCAGGAGATTGAATTTTGCGCAAGGTAAGGGGCAGTTTGTTCCGGATGCTGACAGCGGCAACTGAGAAGGAGTTTGCAAAAGTTTTTGTTTTGTGAGTGGGCACAGTTAGGATACCAAATAAGAGTGACCTCGTGTTTCGATTATGATGGCACGACAGGTTTTTAATCTCTGAAGCAAGGTACTGGGGTGCTTGCGCGACGAAGAGTTTGTGAAGTAGACATAGAGTGTGGTAGTCACGCAATTTGTCCGGCCGCAGCCACTTTAGCTCGGAGTATGAAGCACTAACATGATCACATCGGCGAATGTTGCAGGTGTAATGCACACAGGCATTCATGGTTATCTCTAGCCGTATTTTCTTTTCACTACCCGTGCCTTGTTGAATCACATCACAATAGTGGAGGTTCGGTAGAAAGAGTGTTTGCACGAGCTGGCGTTTCAAGTCCAGTGGAAATATGTTCTGAAACTTTTTGAGAGCATAGAGACAAGCAGACGTCTTTCGGCACACTGCGACTGTATTCTCCGCCCAGTTGAGATGCTCATCCAAAGTTACACCCAATTTTTCACTGTTTTCTGATATGGTATTGGAGTACCATCGAGCAGAATAGAAGGTAGCCATTCGCGGAGATCTGAACTTATTAATTTCTGATGGGCTATTAAGATTACTTGCGTCTTTTTTGCATTTAGTTTAAGCCCCAGGCTTTTCGCCCATGTCACTACCGAAGACAGATCATCATTCATCTGAGCGTTTGCAGTGTTTACGTCTTCAGGTCTGACGCTTAGGTAGAGCTGGAGGTCGTCGGCATAGAAATGATATTTACAGGACAGAACCGATGAAATATAGTTGACATATAAAGAAAACAAAAGTGGTCCTAAGACTGATCCTTGTGGCAGTCCCGAGGAAAGATGTTTCCAGGAAGATTTTTCATTTACGCAGACAACACATTGCTGTCTGTCTTTTAAGTAGCTTTCAAACCATCTCACTGCACTAACAGAGAAATTAAGCTGTTGCATTTTTTTGAGCAATATGTCAAAGTTACCAGTGTCAAAAGCTTTGCTGAAGTCCAGTAGCGTCAATATTGCTGCCTTTAGATTGTCAATGGCACATTTCAGGTCATCTAATACTTTAATTAGAGCAGTGTTTGTGCTGTGATGTTTACGGAAACCGGATTGAAATTTGTGATATAGGCTGAATTCATGCAAGTGTTCAGTGATTTGGTCATGAACAATATATTCGAGTGCTTTGGAAACAGCAGGCAGTATGCTAATTGGTTGGTGCCTTTTGTATCCAATCCCGATGCAATTTCTGTGTTTCATGGTCAATGTGAAGGTCCATGGGATACAGTAAACTTGCACTGCTGCATCGGACTCTAATACTGGCGTCCCAGGAGCCGCTCAAATTACATACTCATTAAATTCACTCTTCTTGTACTTAAGTCGGCATTGTGCCTTTTACATTCAATCCCGATGTATTTTATGTGTTTCATGGACAATATGAAAGTCCAAGCGATACAGTAAATCTGCACTGGTGCATTGGAATCTAATACTGGTCACCCAGGAGCCGCTCAAAACACAAATTCTTAGAAGATTCAGTCTAGTAGTACTTAAGTCGGCATTGTGCATTTTGTATTCAATCCCGATGCATTTTCAGTGCTTCATGGTCAATGTGAAGGTCCAAGGTATACAGTAACCTGCACTGGTGCATCGGGATCTAATACTTGACCCACAGGGGCCGCTCAAAGCACAAACTCTTAGAAGATTAACTCTAATTGCAGTTATGTAGGCATTGTGCCTTTGGTATTCAATCGCGATGCAATTTCTGTGTTTCATGCACAATGTGAAGGTCTGAGGGATACAGTAACCCTGCACTGGTGCATCGGAATCTAATACTGGTCTCCCTGGAGCCGCTCTAAGCACAACCTCTTAGGAGATTCACTCCTCTTGTACTTCAGTCGGCATTCTGTCTTTTGTATTCTATCCCGATGAAATTTCTGTGTTTCATGGTCAATGTTAAGGTCCAAGGGATACAGTAAAACTGCACTGGTGCATCGGAATCCAATACTGGTCACCCAGGAGCCGCTCAAAGCTCAAATTCTTAGATGATTCACTATTCTTGTACTTAAGTCGGCATAGTGCAATTTGTTTTCAATCGCGAAGCAATTTGTGTGTTTCATGGTCAATGTGAAGGTCCAAGGGATACATTAAAGCTGGAATAGTGCATCAGAATCTAATACTGGTCTCCCAGGAGCTTCACAAAGCGGGCACTCTTAGAAGATTCACTCTTCTTGTACATAAGTAGGCATTGTGCCTTTTGTATTCAATCCCGATACAATTTCTGTAGTTCATGGTCAATGTGAAAGTCGAAGGTATACAGTAAACCTGCACTGAAGCATCGGAATCTAATACTGGTCTCCCAGGAGTCGCTCAAAGCAGAAACTCTTAGAAGATTCACTCTTCTTGTACTTAGGTCGGCATTGTGCAAATTGTATTCAATCCCGATGTAATTTCTGTGTCTCATGCTCAATGTGAAGGTCCAAGGGATACAGTAAAGCTGGAATAGTGAATCGGAATCAAATACTCTTCCCCTACGAGACGCTCAAAGCACAAACTCTTAGAAGATTCGCTCTTCTTGTACTTAAGTCGGCATTGTGCCATTTGTATTCAATCCCGATGCATTATCTGCACTTCATGGACAATGTGAAGGTCCAAGGTATACAGTATACCTGTACTGGTGCATCGGACTCTAATACTTTACCCATCAGGAGTCACTTAAAGGCCAAAATCTTAGAAGCCTCACTCTTCTTGTACATAAGTCGGCGTTGTGCGTTTTGTTTTGATTCCCGATGCAATTTCTGTGTTCCATGGTCTATGTAAGGGCCAACGGATACAGTAAAGCTGGAATAGTGAATCGGAATCAAATACTCTTCCCCTTGGAGACGCTCAAATCACAAAATCTTAGAAGATTCGCTCTTCTTGTACTTGAGTCGGCATTGTGTCTTTTGTATTCAATCACGGTGCAATTTCTGTATTTCAGGGTCAATGTGAAAGTCCAAGGGATACAGTAAGCCTGCATTGCTGCATTGGAATCTAATACTGGTCTCCCAGCAGCCGCACATGTCAGAAAGTCTTTGAAGACTCACTCGTCTTGTACTTAAATCATTGAGCCTCTTGTATTCAATCCCGATGCATTTTCTGTGCATCATGGTCAATGTGAGGGTCCAAGGGATTCAGTAACCCTGCACTGGTGTATGGGAATCTAAAACTGGTCTCCCAGGAGCCACTCAAAGCACATACACTTGGAAGATTCACACTTCTTGTACTTAAGTCGGCATTGTGCCTTATCTATTCAATCCCAATGCAATTTCTGTGTTTCATGGTAAACGCGAAAGTCGAAGGGATACAGTAAACCAGCACTGGTGCATCGGAATCTAATACTGGTCACCAAGCAGGCGCTCAAAGCACAAACTCTTAGAAGATTCACTATTCTTGTATTTAAGTCGGCTTTGTGACTTTTGTATTCGATCCCGATGCATTTTCAGTGTTTCATGGTCAATGTTAGGGTCCAAGGGATTCACTAAACCTGCACTGGTGCATCGGAATCTAATACTGGACCCCAGGAGCCGCTCAAAGCAAAACTCTTAGAAGATTCACTCTCCTTGTACTTAAGTCGGCATTGTGCCTTATGTATTCAATCCCGATGCAATTTCTGTGTTTCATGGTCAATGCGAAAGTCGAAGGGATACTGTAAACCAGCACCTGTGCATCGGAATGTAATACTGGTCACCCAGGAGCGGCTCAAAGCAGAGACTTTTAGAAGTTTTACTCTTCTTGTACTTAAGTCGGCATTGTGCTTTTTTGTATTCAATCCCGATGAATTTTCTGAGTTTCATGGTCAATGTGAACGTTTAAGCGCTGCAGTAAATCAGCACTGGTGCATTGGAATCTAATACTGGTCTCCCAGGAGCCGCTCAAAGCATAAACTCTTAGAAGATTCACTATTCTTGTAGTTAAGTCGGCATTGTGCATTTTGTATTCAATTCCGATGCATTTTCAGTGGCTCATGGTCAATGTGACGGTCCAAGGTATACAGTAACATGCACTGGTGCATCGGAATCTAATACTCGACCCGCAGGGGCCGCTCAAAGCACAAACTCGTAGAAGATTAACTCTAATTGTACTTAAGTGGGAATTATGCCTTTGGTATTCAATCGCGATGCAATATCTGTGTTTCGTGCACAATGTGAACGTCCGAGGGATACAGTAAACCTGCACTGGTGCATCGGAAACTAATACTGGTCTGCCAGGAGCAGCTCAAAACACAAGCTCATAGAAGATTCACTCTTCTTGTACATAAGGCGGCATACAGCCAATTGTATTCAATCCCGATGAAATTTCTGTGTTTCATGGTCAATGTGAAAGTCAAAGGGATACAGTAAACCTACACTGCTGCATCGGAATTTAATACTGGTCTCCCAGGAGTCGCTTAAAGCAGAAACTGTTACAAGATTCACTTTTCTTGTACATAAGTCGGCATTGTGCATTTTGTATTTAGTCCCGATGTAGTTTCTGTGTCTCATGGTCAATGTGAAGGTCAGAGAGATACAGTAAACCCGAACTGGTGCATCGAAATCTAATACTGGTCTCCCAGGAGAGGCTCAAAGCAGAAACTCTTAGCACATTCACTCTTCTTGTATATAAGTCGGTATTGTTCCATTTGAATTCAATCCCGATGCAATTTCTGTGTTTCATGGTCAATGTGAAACTCCAAGGAATACAGTAAACCTGCACTGGTGCATGGGAATCTAATACAGGTGTCCCAGGAGCCACTCAAAGCACGAACACTTGGATGATTCACACTTCTTGTACTTAAGTCGGCATTGTGCCTTATGTATTCAATCCCGATGCAATTTCTGTGTTTCATGGTCAACGCGAAAGTCGAATGGATACAGTAAACCAGCACTGGTGCATCGAAATCTAATACTGGTCTGCCAGGAGCCGCTCAAAGCAGAAACGTTTAGAAGTTTCACTCTTCTTGTACTTAAATCGGCTTTGTGCCTTTTGTTTTCAATCCCAATGCATTTTCTGTGTTTCATGGGCACTGTGAAGGTCCAAAGGGATACAGTAAATCTGCACTGGTGCATTGGAATCTAATACTGGTCTCCAAGGAGCCGCTCAAAGCACAAACTCTTAGAAGATTCACACTTCTTGTACTTAAGTCGGCATTGTGCATATTGTATTCAATCCTGATTCAATTTCTGTGTTTCATGGTCAATGTGAATGTCCAACGAATGCTTTAAACCAGCACTTGTGCTTCGGAATTTAATTCGGGTCTCCCAGTAGCAGCTCAAACCACAAACTCTGAGAAGATTCACTCTTCTTGTACTTAAGTCGGCATTGTGCCTTTTGTATTCAATCCCGATGCATTTTCAGTGCTTCTTGGTTAATGTGAAGGTCCAAGGTATACAGTAACATGCACTGGTGAATTGGAATCTAATACTTGCCCCCCAGGGGCCGCTCAAAGCACAAACACTTAGAAGATTAACTACAATTGTAGATAAGTCGGCATTGTGCCATTGATATTCAATCGCGATGCAATTTCTGTGTTTCATGCCCAATGTGAAGGTCCAAGACATTCAGTAAACCTGCACTGGTGCATCGGAATCTAATACTGGTCTACCAGGACAAACTCAAAGCACAAACTCTTAGACAATTCACTCTTTATGTACTTAAGTCAGCATTGTGCCTTTTGTATTCAATCCTGATGCATTTTCTGTGTTTCATGGTCAATGTGAAGGTCCAAGGTGTACTGTATAGCTGCACAGGTGCATCGGAATCTAATACTTTACCCATCAGGAATCACTCAAAGCACAAATTCTTAGAAGATTCACTCATCTTGTACATACGGCGGCATAGAGCCTATTGTATTCAATCCCGATGAAATTTCTGTGTTTCATGGTCAATGTGAAAGTCAAAGGGATACAGTAAACCTGCACTGGTGCATCGGAACTTAATACTGGTCTCACAGGAGTCGCTTAAAGCAGAAACTCTTTCAAGATTCACTCTTCTTGTACATAAGTCGGCATTGTGGATTTTGTATTCAATCCCGATGTAGTTTCTGTGTCTCATGGTCAATGTGAAGGTCAAAGAGATACAGTAACCTGACCTGGTGCATCGGAATCTTATACCTGATCCCCAGGGTACGCTCAAAGCACAAACTCTTAGAAGATTATCTCTAATTGTACTAAAGTCGGCATTGTGCCTTTGGTATTCAATCGCGATGCAATTTCTGTGTTTCATGCACAATGTGAAGGTTCGAGGGATACAGTAAACCTGCATTGGTGCATCGGAATCAAAAACTGGTCTCCCAGGAGCCGCTCAAACCACAAACTCTTAGAAGATTCAATCTTCTTGTACTTACGTCGGCATTGTGCCATTTGAATTTAATTGCTATGCAATCTCTGTGTTTCATGGTCAATGGGAAGGTCCAAAGTATACAGTAAACCTGAATTGGTGCATCGGAATCTAATACTGGTCTCCCAGGAGTTGCTAAAAGCGCAAAATCTTAGAAGATTCACTCTTCTTGTAGTTATATTGGCATTGTGCCTTTTGTATTCAATCCCGATGCAATTTCTGTGCTTCATGGTTAATGTGAATGTCCAAGGGTTACTGTAAACCTGCACTGGTGCATCAGAATCTAATACTGGTGCTCCAGGAGCCGCTCAAACCACAAACTCTTAGAAGATTCACTCCTCTTGTACTTAAGTCGGCATTGTGCCTTTTGTATTCAATCCAGGTGCATTTTCTGTGTTTCATGGTCGATGTGAAGGTCCAAGGGATTCAGTAAACCTGCACTGGTGCATCGGAATCTAATCCTGGTCTCCCAGGAGACGCTCAAAGCAAAAACTCATAGAAGATTCACTCTTCTTGTACTTAAGTCGGCATTGTGCCTTTGTATGCAATCCCGATTCAATTTCTGTGTTTCATGGTCATTGTGAAGGTCCAAAGGATACAGTAAACCTACACTGGTGCATCGGAATGTAATACTGGTCTCCCAGGAGCCGCACAAAGCAGAAACTCTTAGAAGCTTCACACTTCTTGTACGTGAGTCGGCATTGTGCCTTTTGTTTTCAATCCCGATGTAATTTATGTCTCTCAAGGTCAATGACAAGGTCCAAGGGATTCAGTAACCCTGCACTGGTGCATGGGAATCTAAAACTGGTCTCCCAGGAGCTACTCAAAGCACATACACTTGGAAGATTCACACTTCTTTTACTTCAGTCGGCATTGTGCCTTATGTATTCAATCCCGATGCAATTTCTGTGTTTCATGGTAAACGCGAAAGTCGAAGGGATACAGTAAACCAGCACTGGTGCATCGGCATCTAACACTGGTCACCAAGGAGCGGCTCAAAGCACAAACTCTTAGAAGATTCACTCTTCTTGTACCTAAGTCGGCATTGTGCCATTTGTATTCAATCCCGAAGCAAATCTATGTTTCATGGTCAATGTGAAAGTCCAAGGGATAAAGTAAACCAGCACTGATGCATCGGAAACTAATACTGGTCTCCCAGGAGCCGCACAAAGCACAAACTCTTGAAACATTCACTCTTCTTGCACTTAAGTCGGCATTTTGCCTTTGGAATTCAATCTCGATGCAATTTCTGTGTTTCATGATCAATGTGAAGTTCCAAGGGATACAGTAAACCTCGATTGGTGCATTGGAATCTAATACTGGTTTCCCAGGAGCCGCTCAAAGCACAAACTCTTAGAAGATTCACTCTTCTTGTACTTATGTCGGCATTGTGCGTTTTGTATTCAATCCCGATGTAATTTATGTGTCTCAACGTCAATGTGAGGGTCCAACGGATTCAGTAAACCTGCACTGGTGCATCGGAATCTAATACTGGTCTCCCAGGAGCCACTCAAATCACATTCTCTTAGAAGATTGACTGTTATTGTAATTAATGCGGCATTGTGTCTTTTGTATTCAATCGCGGTGCAATTTCTGTGTTTCATGGTCAATGTGAAGGTCCAGGGGAGACAGTAAGCCTGCATTGGTGCATCGGAATCTAATACTGGTCTCCCAGCAGCCGTACATGGCAGAAACTCTTAGAAGATTCACTCTTCTGCTACTTAAATCATTGAGCGTTTTGTATTCAATCCCGATGCATTTTCTGTGCATCATGGTCAATGTGAAGGTCTAAGGGATTCAGTAGCCCTGCACTGGTACATGGGAATCCAAAACTGGTCTCCCAGGAGCCACTCAAAGCACATTCACTTGGAAGATTCACACTTCTTGTACTTAAGTCGGCATTGTGCCTTATGTATTCAATCCCGATGCAATTTCTGTGTTTCATGGTAAACGCGAAAGTCGGAGGGATACAGTAAACCAGCACTGGTGCATAGGAATCTAATACTGGTCACCAAGGAGCCGCTCAAAGCACAAACTCTTAGAAGATTCACTATACTTGTATTTAAGTCGTCATTGTGACTTTTGTATTCAATCCCGATGCATTTTCAGTGTTTCATGGTCAATGTTAGGGTCCAAGGGATTCACTAAACCTGCACTGGTGCATCGGAATCTAATACTGGACCAAAGGAGATGCTCAAAGCACAAACTCTTAGAAGATTCACTCTCCTTGTACTTAAGTCGGCATTGTGCCTTTTGTTTTCAATCCCGACGCAATTTCTGTGTTTCATGTTCAATTTGAAGGTCCAAGGAATTCAATAAACCTGCACTGGTGCATCGGAATCTAATACTGGTCTCCCAGCAGCTGCTCAAAGCACAAACTCGTAGAAGATTCTATCTTCTTGTATTTAAGTCGGCATTCTGCCTTTTGTATTCAATCCCGATGCACTATCTGTGTTTCATGCTCAATGTGAAAGTCCAAGGGATTTAGTTAACCCACACTGGTGCATCAGAATCTAATACTGGTCTCCCACGAGCCGCTCAAAGCAGAAACTCTTAGAAGTTTCAGTATTCTTGTAGTTAAGTCGGCATTGTGCCTATTGTATTCAATCCTGATCCAGTTTCTGTTAGGGTCCAAGGGATTCACTAAACCTGCACTGGTGCATCGGAATCTAATACTGGACCAAAGGAGATGCTCAAAGCACAAACTCTTAGAAGATTCACTCTTCTTGTACTTAAGTAGGCATTGTGATTTTTGTATTCAATCCCGATGTAGTTTCTGTCTCTCATGGTCAATGTGAAGGTCCAAGGGATTCATTAAACCTGCACTGGTGCATCGGAATCTAATACTGGTCTCTCAGGAGCCGATCAAATCACAAACCCTTAGAAGATTCACTCTTCTTGTACTTAATACGGCATTGTGTCTTTTGTATCAAATCACGGTGCAATTTCTGTGTTTCATGGTCAATGGGAAGGTCCAAAGTATACAGTAAACCTGAATTGGTGCATCGGAATCTAATACTGGTCTCCCAGGAGTTGCTAAAAGCGCAAAATCTTAGAAGATTCACTCTTCTTGTAGTTATGTTGGCATTGTGAATTTTGTATTCAATCCCGATGCAATTTCTGTGCTTCATGGTTAATGTGAATGTCCAAGGGTTACTGTAAACCTGCACTGGTGCATCAGAATCTAATACTGGTGCCCCAGGAGCCGCTCAAACCACAAACTCTTAGAAGATTCACTCCTCTTGTACTTAAGTCGGCATTGTGCCTTTTGTATTCAATCCAGGTGCATTTTCTGTGTTTCATGGTCGATGTGAAGGTCCAAGGCATTCAGTAAACCTGCACTGGTGCATCGGAATCTAATCCTGGTCTCCCAGGAGACGCTCAAAGCAAAAACTCATAGAAGATTCACTCTTCTTGTACTTAAGTCGGCATTGTGCCTTTGTATGCAATCCCGATTCAATTTCTGTGTTTCATGGTCATTGTGAAGGTCCAAAGGATACAGTAAACCTACACTGGTGCATCAGAATGTAATACTGGTCTCCCAGGAGCCGCACAAAGCAGAAACTCTTAGAAGCTTCACACTTCTTGTACGTGAGTCGGCATTGTGCCTTTTGTTTTCAATCCCGATGTAATTTATGTCTCTCAAGGTCAATGACAAGGTCCAAGGGATTCAGTAACCCTGCACTGGTGCATGGGAATCTAAAACTGGTCTCCCAGGAGCTACTCAAAGCACATACACTTGGAAGATTCACACTTCTTTTACTTCAGTCGGCATTGTGCCTTATGTATTCAATCCCGATGCAATTTCTGTGTTTCATGGTAAACGCGAAAGTCGAAGGGATACAGTAAACCAGCACTGGTGCATCGGCATCTAACACTGGTCACCAAGGAGCGGCTCAAAGCACAAACTCTTAGAAGATTCACTCTTCTTGTACCTAAGTCGGCATTGTGCCATTTGTATTCAATCCCGAAGCAAATCTATGTTTCATGGTCAATGTGAAAGTCCAAGGGATAAAGTAAACCAGCACTGATGCATCGGAAACTAATACTGGTCTCCCAGGAGCCGCACAAAGCACAAACTCTTGAAACATTCACTCTTCTTGCACTTAAGTCGGCATTTTGCCTTTGGAATTCAATCTCGATGCAATTTCTGTGTTTCATGATCAATGTGAAGTTCCAAGGGATACAGTAAACCTCGATTGGTGCATTGGAATCTAATACTGGTTTCCCAGGAGCCGCTCAAAGCACAAACTCTTAGAAGATTCACTCTTCTTGTACTTATGTCGGCATTGTGCGTTTTGTATTCAATCCCGATGTAATTTATGTGTCTCAACGTCAATGTGAGGGTCCAACGGATTCAGTAAACCTGCACTGGTGCATCGGAATCTAATACTGGTCTCCCAGGAGCCACTCAAATCACATTCTCTTAGAAGATTGACTGTTATTGTAATTAATGCGGCATTGTGTCTTTTGTATTCAATCGCGGTGCAATTTCTGTGTTTCATGGTCAATGTGAAGGTCCAGGGGAGACAGTAAGCCTGCATTGGTGCATCGGAATCTAATACTGGTCTCCCAGCAGCCGTACATGGCAGAAACTCTTAGAAGATTCACTCTTCTGCTACTTAAATCATTGAGCGTTTTGTATTCAATCCCGATGCATTTTCTGTGCATCATGGTCAATGTGAAGGTCTAAGGGATTCAGTAGCCCTGCACTGGTACATGGGAATCCAAAACTGGTCTCCCAGGAGCCACTCAAAGCACATTCACTTGGAAGATTCACACTTCTTGTACTTAAGTCGGCATTGTGCCTTATGTATTCAATCCCGATGCAATTTCTGTGTTTCATGGTAAACGCGAAAGTCGGAGGGATACAGTAAACCAGCACTGGTGCATAGGAATCTAATACTGGTCACCAAGGAGCCGCTCAAAGCACAAACTCTTAGAAGATTCACTATACTTGTATTTAAGTCGTCATTGTGACTTTTGTATTCAATCCCGATGCATTTTCAGTGTTTCATGGTCAATGTTAGGGTCCAAGGGATTCACTAAACCTGCACTGGTGCATCGGAATCTAATACTGGACCAAAGGAGATGCTCAAAGCACAAACTCTTAGAAGATTCACTCTCCTTGTACTTAAGTCGGCATTGTGCCTTTTGTTTTCAATCCCGACGCAATTTCTGTGTTTCATGTTCAATTTGAAGGTCCAAGGAATTCAATAAACCTGCACTGGTGCATCGGAATCTAATACTGGTCTCCCAGCAGCTGCTCAAAGCACAAACTCGTAGAAGATTCTATCTTCTTGTATTTAAGTCGGCATTCTGCCTTTTGTATTCAATCCCGATGCACTATCTGTGTTTCATGCTCAATGTGAAAGTCCAAGGGATTTAGTTAACCCACACTGGTGCATCAGAATCTAATACTGGTCTCCCACGAGCCGCTCAAAGCAGAAACTCTTAGAAGTTTCAGTATTCTTGTAGTTAAGTTGGCATTGTGCCTATTGTATTCAATCCTGATCCAGTTTCTGTTAGGGTCCAAGGGATTCACTAAACCTGCACTGGTGCATCGGAATCTAATACTGGACCAAAGGAGATGCTCAAAGCACAAACTCTTAGAAGATTCACTCTTCTTGTACTTAAGTAGGCATTGTGATTTTTGTATTCAATCCCGATGTAGTTTCTGTCTCTCATGGTCAATGTGAAGGTCCAAGGGATTCATTAAACCTGCACTGGTGCATCGGAATCTAATACTGGTCTCTCAGGAGCCGATCAAATCACAAACCCTTAGAAGATTCACTCTTCTTGTACTTAATACGGCATTGTGTCTTTTGTATCAAATCACGGTGCAATTTCTGTGTTTCATGGTCGATATGGAGGTCCAAGGGATACAGTTAAGCTAGAATAGCGCATCGGATTCTAATAATGGTCTCCAGGGAGCCGCGCAAAGCACAAAGAAGTAGAAGATTCACTCTACTTGTACTTAAGGCTGCATTCTGTCTTTTGCATTCTATCCCGATGCAATTTCTGTATTTCATGGTCAATGTTAAAGTCCAAGGGATACAGTAAACTTGCAGTGGTGCATTGGAATCTAATACTGGTCCCCCAGGAGAGACTCAAACCACAAACTCTTAGAAGATTCACTCCTCTATTACTTAAGTCGGCATTGTGCCTTTAGTATTCAATCCCAATGCAATTTCTGTGTTTCATGGTCAATGTGAGAGTCGAAGGGATACAGTAAACCTGCTGTGGTGCATTGGAATATAATACTGGTCTCCCAGGGAGTGCTCAAACCAAAAACTCTCAGAAGATTCACTCTTCTTGTACTTAAGTCGGCATTGTGCCTTTTGTATTTAATCGAGATGCAATTTCTGTGTTTCATGGTCAATAGCAAGGTCCAAAGTATTCAGTAAACCTGAACTGTTGCATCCAAATCTAATACTGGTCTCCCAGGAGCCGCACAAAGCAGAAACTCTTAGAAGCTTCACTCTTCTTGTACAATCCCGATGTAATTTACGTCTCTCAAGGTCAATGTGAAGGTCCAAGGGATAAAGTAAACCAGCACTGATGCATCGGAAACTAATACTGGTCTCCCAGGAGCCGCACAAAGCACAAACTCTTAAAACATTCTTTCTTCTTGCACTTAAGTCGGCATTTTGCCTTTTGAATTCAATCTCGATGCAATTTCTGTGATTCATGATCAATGTGAAGTTCCAAGGGATACAGTAAACCTCAATTGGTGCATTGGAATCTAATACTGGTCACCCAGGAGCCTTTCAAAGCACATACACTTGGAAGATTCACACTTCTTGTACTTAAGTCGGCATTGTGCCTTATGTATTCAATCCCGATGCAATTTCTATGTTTCATGGTCAATGTTAGGGTCCAAGGGATTCACTAAACCTGCACTGATACATCGGAATCTAATACTGGACTCCAGGAGATTCTCAAAGCACAAACTCTTAGAAGATTCACTCTCCTTGTACTTAATTCGGCATTGGGCCTCTTGTTTTCAATCCCGACGCAATTTCTGTGTTTCATGTTCGATTTGAAGGTCCAAGGAATTCAATAAACCTGCACTGGTGCATCGGAATCTAATACTGTTCTCCCAGCAGCCGCTCAAAGCACAAGCTCGTAGAAGATTCACTCTTCTTGTATTTAAGTCGGCATTCTGCCTTTTGTATTCAATACCGATGCACTATCTGTGTTTCATGCTCAATTTGAAAGTCGAATGGATTTAGTTAACCCGCACTGGTGCATCAGAATCTAATACTGGTCTCCCACGAGCCGCTCAAAGCAGAAACTCTTAGGAGCTTCACACTTCTTGTACTAAAGTCGGCATTTTGCATTTTGTATTCAACCCCGATGCAATTCCTGTGCCTCATGGTCAATGCGAAGGTCCAAGGGATACAGTAAACCTGCATTGGTGCATCGGAATCTAATACTGGTCTCCCAGGAGCCGCTCATGCACAAACTCTTAGAAGATTCACTCTTCTTGCACTTTAGCCGGTATTGTGCCTTTTGTATTCAATCGCGATGCCATTTGCTAAAATTCATGATCAATGTGAGTGTTCAATGGATACAGTTAGCCTGAACTGGTGCATCGGAATCTAATACTGGTCTACAAGTTGACGCTCAAAGCTCAAACTCTTAGATGATTCACTCTTCTTGTACTTAAGTTGGCATTGTATATTTTGTTTTCAATCCCGATGCAATTTCTGTGTTTCATGATCAATGTGAAGTTCCAAGGGATACAGTAAACCTCGATTGGTGCATTGGAATCTAATACTGGTTTCCCAGGAGCCGCTCAAATCACATTCTCTTAGAAGATTGACTGTTATTGTAATTAATGCGGCATTGTGTCTTTTGTATTCAATCGCGGTGCAATTTCTGTGTTTCATGGTCAATGTGAAGGTCCAGGGGAGACAGTAAGCCTGCATTGGTGCATCGGAATCTAATACTGGTCTCCCAGCAGCCGTACATGGCAGAAACTCTTAGAAGATTCACTCTTCTGCTACTTAAATCATTGAGCGTTTTGTATTCAATCCCGATGCATTTTCTGTGCATCATGGTCAATGTGAAGGTCTAAGGGATTCAGTAGCCCTGCACTGGTACATGGGAATCCAAAACTGGTCTCCCAGGAGCCACTCAAAGCACATTCACTTGGAAGATTCACACTTCTTGTACTTAAGTCGGCATTGTGCCTTATGTATTCAATCCCGATGCAATTTCTGTGTTTCATGGTAAACGCGAAAGTCGGAGGGATACAGTAAACCAGCACTGGTGCATAGGAATCTAATACTGGTCACCAAGGAGCCGCTCAAAGCACAAACTCTTAGAAGATTCACTATACTTGTATTTAAGTCGTCATTGCGACTTTTGTATTCAATCCCGATGCATTTTCAGTGTTTCATGGTCAATGTTAGGGTCCAAGGGATTCACTAAACCTGCACTGGTGCATCGGAATCTAATACTGGACCAAAGGAGATGCTCAAAGCACAAACTCTTAGAAGATTCACTCTCCTTGTACTTAAGTCGGCATTGTGCCTTTTGTTTTCAATCCCGACGCAATTTCTGTGTTTCATGTTCAATTTGAAGGTCCAAGGAATTCAATAAACCTGCACTGGTGCATCGGAATCTAATACTGGTCTCCCAGCAGCTGCTCAAAGCACAAACTCGTAGAAGATTCTATCTTCTTGTATTTAAGTCGGCATTCTGCCTTTTGTATTCAATCCCGATGCACTATCTGTGTTTCATGCTCAATGTGAAAGTCCAAGGGATTTAGTTAACCCACACTGGTGCATCAGAATCTAATACTGGTCTCCCACGAGCCGCTCAAAGCAGAAACTCTTAGAAGTTTCAGTATTCTTGTAGTTAAGTCGGCATTGTGCCTATTGTATTCAATCCTGATCCAGTTTCTGTTAGGGTCCAAGGGATTCACTAAACCTGCACTGGTGCATCGGAATCTAATACTGGACCAAAGGAGATGCTCAAAGCACAAACTCTTAGAAGATTCACTCTTCTTGTACTTAAGTAGGCATTGTGATTTTTGTATTCAATCCCGATGTAGTTTCTGTCTCTCATGGTCAATGTGAAGGTCCAAGGGATTCATTAAACCTGCACTGGTGCATCGGAATCTAATACTGGTCTCTCAGGAGCCGATCAAATCACAAACCCTTAGAAGATTCACTCTTCTTGTACTTAATACGGCATTGTGTCTTTTGTATCAAATCACGGTGCAATTTCTGTGTTTCATGGTCAATGGGAAGGTCCAAAGTATACAGTAAACCTGAATTGGTGCATCGGAATCTAATACTGGTCTCCCAGGAGTTGCTAAAAGCGCAAAATCTTAGAAGATTCACTCTTCTTGTAGTTATGTTGGCATTGTGAATTTTGTATTCAATCCCGATGCAATTTCTGTGTTTCATGGTTAATGTGAATGTCCAAGGGTTACTGTAAACCTGCACTGGTGCATCAGAATCTAATACTGGTGCCCCAGGAGCCGCTCAAACCACAAACTCTTAGAAGATTCACTCCTCTTGTACTTAAGTCGGCATTGTGCCTTTTGTATTCAATCCAGGTGCATTTTCTGTGTTTCATGGTCGATGTGAAGGTCCAAGGGATTCAGTAAACCTGCACTGGTGCATCGGTATCTAATCCTGGTCTCCCAGGAGACGCTCAAAGCAAAAACTCATAGAAGATTCACTCTTCTTGTACTTAAGTCGGCATTGTGCCTTTGTATGCAATCCCGATTCAATTTCTGTGTTTCATGGTCATTGTGAAGGTCCAAAGGATACAGTAAACCTACACTGGTGCATCGGAATGTAATACTGGTCTCCCAGGAGCCGCACAAAGCAGAAACTCTTAGAAGCTTCACACTTCTTGTACGTGAGTCGGCATTGTGCCTTTTGTTTTCAATCCCGATGTAATTTATGTCTCTCAAGGTCAATGACAAGGTCCAAGGGATTCAGTAACCCTGCACTGGTGCATGGGAATCTAAAACTGGTCTCCCAGGAGCTACTCAAAGCACATACACTTGGAAGATTCACACTTCTTTTACTTCAGTCGGCATTGTGCCTTATGTATTCAATCCCGATGCAATTTCTGTGTTTCATGGTAAACGCGAAAGTCGAAGGGATACAGTAAACCAGCACTGGTGCATCGGCATCTAACACTGGTCACCAAGGAGCGGCTCAAAGCACAAACTCTTAGAAGATTCACTCTTCTTGTACCTAAGTCGGCATTGTGCCATTTGTATTCAATCCCGAAGCAAATCTATGTTTCATGGTCAATGTGAAAGTCCAAGGGATAAAGTAAACCAGCACTGATGCATCGGAAACTAATACTGGTCTCCCAGGAGCCGCACAAAGCACAAACTCTTGAAACATTCACTCTTCTTGCACTTAAGTCGGCATTTTGCCTTTGGAATTCAATCTCGATGCAATTTCTGTGTTTCATGATCAATGTGAAGTTCCAAGGGATACAGTAAACCTCGATTGGTGCATTGGAATCTAATACTGGTTTCCCAGGAGCCGCTCAAAGCACAAACTCTTAGAAGATTCACTCTTCTTGTACTTATGTCGGCATTGTGCGTTTTGTATTCAATCCCGATGTAATTTATGTGTCTCAACGTCAATGTGAGGATCCAACGGATTCAGTAAACCTGCACTGGTGCATCGGAATCTAATACTGGTCTCCCAGGAGCCACTCAAATCACATTCTCTTAGAAGATTGACTGTTATTGTAATTAATGCGGCATTGTGTCTTTTGTATTCAATCGCGGTGCAATTTCTGTGTTTCATGGTCAATGTGAAGGTCCAGGGGAGACAGTAAGCCTGCATTGGTGCATCGGAATCTAATACTGGTCTCCCAGCAGCCGTACATGGCAGAAACTCTTAGAAGATTCACTCTTCTGCTACTTAAATCATTGAGCGTTTTGTATTCAATCCCGATGCATTTTCTGTGCATCATGGTCAATGTGAAGGTCTAAGGGATTCAGTAGCCCTGCACTGGTACATGGGAATCCAAAACTGGTCTCCCAGGAGCCACTCAAAGCACATTCACTTGGAAGATTCACACTTCTTGTACTTAAGTCGGCATTGTGCCTTATGTATTCAATCCCGATGCAATTTCTGTGTTTCATGGTAAACGCGAAAGTCGGAGGGATACAGTAAACCAGCACTGGTGCATAGGAATCTAATACTGGTCACCAAGGAGCCGCCCAAAGCACAAACTCTTAGAAGATTCACTATACTTGTATTTAAGTCGTCATTGTGACTTTTGTATTCAATCCCGATGCATTTTCAGTGTTTCATGGTCAATGTTAGGGTCCAAGGGATTCACTAAACCTGCACTGGTGCATCGGAATCTAATACTGGACCAAAGGAGATGCTCAAAGCACAAACTCTTAGAAGATTCACTCTCCTTGTACTTAAGTCGGCATTGTGCCTTTTGTTTTCAATCCCGACGCAATTTCTGTGTTTCATGTTCAATTTGAAGGTCCAAGGAATTCAATAAACCTGCACTGGTGCATCGGAATCTAATACTGGTCTCCCAGCAGCTGCTCAAAGCACTAACACGTAGAAGATTCTATCTTCTTGTATTTAAGTCGGCATTCTGCCTTTTGTATTCAATCCCGATGCACTATCTGTGTTTCATGCTCAATGTGAAAGTCCAAGGGATTTAGTTAACCCACACTGGTGCATCAGAATCTAATACTGGTCTCCCACGAGCCGCTCAAAGCAGAAACTCTTAGAAGTTTCAGTATTCTTGTAGTTAAGTCGGCATTGTGCCTATTGTATTCAATCCTGATCCAGTTTCTGTTAGGGTCCAAGGGATTCACTAAACCTGCACTGGTGCATCGGAATCTAATACTGGACCAAAGGAGATGCTCAAAGCACAAACTCTTAGAAGATTCACTCTTCTTGTACTTAAGTAGGCATTGTGATTTTTGTATTCAATCCCGATGTAGTTTCTGTCTCTCATGGTCAATGTGAAGGTCCAAGGGATTCATTAAACCTGCACTGGTGCATCGGAATCTAATACTGGTCTCTCAGGAGCCGATCAAATCACAAACCCTTAGAAGATTCACTCTTCTTGTACTTAATACGGCATTGTGTCTTTTGTATCAAATCACGGTGCAATTTCTGTGTTTCATGGTCGATATGGAGGTCCAAGGGATACAGTTAAGCTAGAATAGCGCATCGGATTCTAATAATGGTCTCCAGGGAGCCGCGCAAAGCACAAAGAAGTAGAAGATTCACTCTACTTGTACTTAAGGCTGCATTCTGTCTTTTGCATTCTATCCCGATGCAATTTCTGTATTTCATGGTCAATGTTAAAGTCCAAGGGATACAGTAAACTTGCAGTGGTGCATTGGAATCTAATACTGGTCCCCCAGGAGAGACTCAAACCACAAACTCTTAGAAGATTCACTCCTCTATTACTTAAGTCGGCATTGTGCCTTTAGTATTCAATCCCAATGCAATTTCTGTGTTTCATGGTCAATGTGAGAGTCGAAGGGATACAGTAAACCTGCTGTGGTGCATTGGAATATAATACTGGTCTCCCAGGGAGTGCTCAAACCAAAAACTCTCAGAAGATTCACTCTTCTTGTACTTAAGTCGGCATTGTGCCTTTTGTATTTAATCGAGATGCAATTTCTGTGTTTCATGGTCAATAGCAAGGTCCAAAGTATTCAGTAAACCTGAACTGTTGCATCCAAATCTAATACTGGTCTCCCAGGAGCCGCACAAAGCAGAAACTCTTAGAAGCTTCACTCTTCTTGTACAATCCCGATGTAATTTACGTCTCTCAAGGTCAATGTGAAGGTCCAAGGGATAAAGTAAACCAGCACTGATGCATCGGAAACTAATACTGGTCTCCCAGGAGCCGCACAAAGCACAAACTCTTAAAACATTCTTTCTTCTTGCACTTAAGTCGGCATTTTGCCTTTTGAATTCAATCTCGATGCAATTTCTGTGATTCATGATCAATGAGAAGTTCCAAGGGATACAGTAAACCTCAATTGGTGCATTGGAATCTAATACTGGTCACCCAGGAGCCTTTCAAAGCACATACACTTGGAAGATTCACACTTCTTGTACTTAAGTCGGCATTGTGCCTTATGTATTCAATCCCGATGCAATTTCTATGTTTCATGGTCAATGTTAGGGTCCAAGGGATTCACTAAACCTGCACTGATACATCGGAATCTAATACTGGACTCCAGGAGATTCTCAAAGCACAAACTCTTAGAAGATTCACTCTCCTTGTACTTAATTCGGCATTGGGCCTCTTGTTTTCAATCCCGACGCAATTTCTGTGTTTCATGTTCGATTTGAAGGTCCAAGGAATTCAATAAACCTGCACTGGTGCATCGGAATCTAATACTGTTCTCCCAGCAGCCGCTCAAAGCACAAGCTCGTAGAAGATTCACTCTTCTTGTATTTAAGTCGGCATTCTGCCTTTTGTATTCAATACCGATGCACTATCTGTGTTTCATGCTCAATTTGAAAGTCGAATGGATTTAGTTAACCCGCACTGGTGCATCAGAATCTAATACTGGTCTCCCACGAGCCGCTCAAAGCAGAAACTCTTAGGAGCTTCACACTTCTTGTACTAAAGTCGGCATTTTGCATTTTGTATTCAACCCCGATGCAATTCCTGTGCCTCATGGTCAATGCGAAGGTCCAAGGGATACAGTAAACCTGTATTGGTGCATCGGAATCTAATACTGGTCTCCCAGGAGCCGCTCATGCACAAACTCTTAGAAGATTCACTCTTTTTGCACTTTAGCCGGTATTGTGCCTTTTGTATTCAATCGCGATGCCATTTGCTAAAATTCATGATCAATGTGAGTGTTCAATGGATACAGTTAGCCTGAACTGGTGCATCGGAATCTAATACTGGTCTACAAGTTGACGCTCAAAGCTCAAACTCTTAGATGATTCACTCTTCTTTTACTTAAGTCGGCATTGTGCCTTTTGTATTCAATCCCGATGCAATTTCTGTGTCTCATGGTCAATGTGAAGGTCCAAGGGATACAGTAAAACTGCATTGGTGCATCGGAATCTAATACTGGTCTCCAAGGAGCCGCTCATGCACAAAATCTTAGAAGATTCACTCTTCTAGTACTTATGTCGTCATTGTTCCATTTGAATTCAATCCCGATGCAATTTCTGTGTTTCATGGTCAATGTGAATGTCCAACTGATACAATAAACCTGCATTGGCGCATCGGAATCTAATACTGGTCTCCCAGGAGCCGCTCAAAGAACAAACACTTGGAAGATTTTCACTTCTTGTACTTAAGTCGGCATTGTGCCTTATGTATTCAATCACGATGCAATTTCTGAGTTTGATGGTCAATGCGAAAGTCGAAGGGATACAGTAAACCAGCACTGGTACATCGGAATGTAATACTGGTCTCCCAGGAGCCGCTCAATGCAGAAACTTTTACAAGGTTCACTCGTCTTGTACTTAAGTCGGCATTGTGCCTTTTGTATTCAATCTCGATGCAGTTTCTCTGTTTCATGGTCAATGTGAAAGTCCAAGCGCTACAGTAAATCAGGACTGGTGCATTGGAATCTAATACTGGTCTCCCAGGAGGCGCTCAAAGCACAAACTCTTAGAAGATTCACTATCCTTGTATTTAAGTCGGCATTGTGCCTTTTGTATTCAATCCTGATCCAATTTCTGTGTTTCATGGTCAATGTGAAGGTCCAAGGGATACAGTAAACCTGCACTGGTGCATCGGAATCTAATACTGGTTTCCCAGGGGCCAATCAAAGCACAAACACTTTGAAGATTCACTCTTCTTTTACTTAAGTCGGCATTGTCCCTATTGTATTCAATCCCAATTCAATTTCTGTGTTTCATGGTCAATGTGAAGGTCCAAGGAATGCTGCAAATCTGCACTTGTGCATCGGAATTTAATTCTGGTCTCCCAGGAACAGCTCAAAACACAAACTCTTTGAAGATTCACTGTTGTTGTACTTAAGTCGGCATTGTGTATTTTGTATTCAATCCCGAATCATTTTCAGCGTTTCATGGTCAATGTGAAGGTCCAAGGTATACTGTAACCTGCCCTGGTGGATCGGAATCTAACACTCGACCCCCAGGGGCCGCTCAAAGCACAAACTCTTAGAACATTAACTCTAATTGTACTTAAGTCGGCATTGTGCCCTTTGTATTCAATCCCGATGCAATTTCTGTGTCTCATGGTCAATATGAACGTCCGAGGGATACAGTAAACCTGCACTGCTGCATCGGAATCTAATACTAGTCTCCCAGGAGCCGCTCTAAGCACAACCTCTTAGGAGATTCACTCCTCTTATACTTAAGTCGGCATTCGGTGTTTTGTATTCAATTCTGATGCAATTTCTGTGTTTCATCGTCAACGTTAAGGTCCAAGGGACACAGTAAAACTGCACTGGTCCATCGGGATCCAATACTGGTCTCCCAGTAGTCGCTCAAAACTCAAATTCTTAGATGATTCACTCTTCTTGTACTTATGTCGGCATTAAGCCTTTTGTATTCAATCCCGATGCAATTTCTGTGTTTCATGGTCAATGTGAAGGTCCAAGGTATACAGTATACCTGCACTGGAGCATCGGAATCTAATACTTTACCCATTAGGAGTCGCTCAAAGCACAAACTCTTAGAAGATTCACTCATCTTGTACATAAGGCGACGTAGAGCCTATCGTATTCAATGCAGATGAAATTTCTGTGTTTCATGGTTAATGTGAAAGTCGAAAGGATACAGTAAACCTGCGCTGGTGCATCGGAATCTAATACTGGTCCCCCAGGATCCGCTAAAATTACAAACTCTTAGAAGATTCATTCTTCTTGTACTTAATTCGGCATTGTGTCTTTTGTATTCAATTGCGGTGCAATTTCTGGGTTTCATGGTCAATATGAAGGTCAAAGGGATACAGTAAACCTGAACTGGTGCATCGGAATGTAATACTGGTCTCCCAGGATACGCTCAAAGCAGAAACTCATGGAAGATACACTCTTCTTGTACTTAAGTCGGCATTGTTCCATTTCAATTCTATCCTGATGCATTTTCTGTGTTTAATGGTCAATGTGAAAGTCGAAGGGATACAGTAAACCTGCATTGATGCATTGGAATCTAATACTGGTCTCCCAGGAGCCGCTCAAAACTCAAATTCTTAGATGATTCACTCTTCTTGTACTTAGGTCGGCATTAAGCCGTTTGTATTCAATCCCGATCCAATTTCTGTGTTACATGGTCAATATGACAGTCCAAGGGATAGAGTAAACCTGCATTGGTGCAGCGGAATCTAATACTGGTCTCCCAGGAGACGCTCTAAGCACAACCACTTAGGAGATTCACTCCTCTTGTACTGAAGTCGGCATTGGGTGTTTTGTATTCAATCCCGATGCAATTTCTGTGCATCCTGGATATGTGAAGGTCCAAAGGATTCAGTAAACCTGCACTGGTGCATGGGAATCTAATACACGTATTACAGGAGCCACTCAAAGCACAAACATTTGGAAGATTCACTCCTCTTGTACTTAAGTCGGCATTGTGCCTTTTGTATTCATTCCTGATGCAATATCTGTGTTTCATGCACATTGTGAAGGTCCAAGACATTCAGTAAACCTGCACTGGTGCATCGGAATCTAATACTGGTCTCCCAGGAGCCGTTCAAAGTTCAAAATCTTAGAAGATTCAGTCTTCTTGTACCTAAGTCGGCATTGTGCCTTTTGTATTCAATCCCGATCAAATTTCTGTGTGTCACGGTCAATGAGAATTTCCAAGGGATACAGGAAACCTGCACTGGTGCATCGGAATCTAATACTGGTCTCCCAGGGGCCGCTCAAAGAACAAACTCTCAGAAGATTCACTCTTCTTGTACTTAAATCGGCATTGTGCCTTTTGTATTCAATCCCGATGCAATTTCTGTGTTTCATGATCAATGTGAGGGTCCAAAGGATTCAGTAAACCTGCACTGGTGAATCGGAGTCTATTACTGGTCTCCCAGGAGACGCTCAAACTACAAACTCATAGACGTTTCACTGTTTCTGTACTTAAGTCGTAAATGTGCCATTAGTATTCAATCCCAATGCAATTTCTGTGTTACACGGTCACTGTGAAAGTCCAAGGGATACAGTGATCCTGCACTGGTGCATTGGAATATAATACTGGTCTGCCACGAGTAGCTCAAAACACAAACTCTTAGAAGATTCACTCTTCTTGTACTTAAGTTGGCATTGTGTTATTTGTATTCAATCCCCACGCAGTTTGTGTGTTTCATAGTCAATGTTACGATCCAAGGGATACAGTAAATCTGCACTGGTGCATCGGAATCTATCACTGGTCTCCCAGGAGCCGCTCAAATCACAAAGTCTTAGAAGATTCACTCTTCTTGTACTTAAGTTGGCATTGTGCCATTTTTATTCAGTCACGATGCAATTTCTGTGTTTCACGGTCAATATGAAAGTCCAAGGGGTACAGTAAACCTGCACTGGTGCATCGGAATCTAATACTGGTCTACCAGTTGACGCCCACATCACAAACTCTTAGATGATTCACTCTTCTTGTACTTAAGTCTGCATTGTGCCATTTGTATTCAATCCCGATGCAATTTCTGTGTTTCGTGGTCAATGTGAAAGACCAAGGGATACAGTAAACCTTCATTGGTGCATCGGAGTCTAATACTGGTCTCCCAGGAGAAACTCAAAGCACAAACTCTTAGAAGATTCACTCCTAATGTACTTAAGACGGCATTGTGCATTTTGTATTCAATCCCGATCGAATTTCTGTGTTTCATGGTCAATGTGAAGGTATAAAGGATACAGTAAACCTGCACTGGTGCATCGGAATCTAATACTGGTCTCCCAGGAGCCGCTGGAAGCACAAACTCTTAGAAGATTCACTCTTCTTGTACTTAACTTGGCATTGTGTGTTTTGTATTCAATCCCGATGCAATCTCTGTTTTTCACGGTCAATGTCCTGCAAAGTAGTGTTCCACGGCCTGCACAATCTAGAGACCTGTCCCACAAATCCACCCACCACCTCCTACAGCAGTCCAGTCGCAGGCATCTCCCACCATATAAAAGGCACGATCATGTGCAAAAGCAACCTGTTAAAAATCAGCTATGCTGCAATTACCATACAATTTTCCATGTAGGGATGACAAGTAACCAACTGTTCACTCGCAGTAATGTCTAGCACCAAACTGTGGCAAACCACAGACTTGACATTGCAGTTGCCAAGAGGCTGTACACCACTTCAACAACTGCTTTACTATACATACCATTTGGATATTCCCTTCCAGTGCAAGTTTCTCTGAACTACACAGGTGGAAATTGTCTCTCCAGCACATCTAGTGCCATCCACTTGACCTAAACCTCTGCTAATTTGTTTCCCACTGTATCACTTTACCTTTTCCCTTCTCTCTTCTGTACCCACCAATCTTTTCCCATTCAGACCATGTACTGTCTTCTCCAATCACTCTGCCCCCCCACCCCCAGCAGCTACTGCGGGTGTGTACATTTGGCTGTTTGTGTGGTTTCCAAACTAAACCATGTTCATTTTAGATATGTTAGATCCATATACTTTACCTGAAACTAATTCTCTGAGGTACTGAGACTACTGCTTCCTGGCTCAGGGTTTCTATTTTCAGCTAACACAGTAGTATTGTCTACAAACAAAAGTGTATGGGACAGGATATTTACCAGTGAATCATTCACACTGGACACCAAAAAGACTGTTGTGGGGCATGTAGACAACCCCTGAGATGGTTCACCAAGGCTGTGTGACTGCAGGAGCAGACAGCAAAAACTCTACACAAAAGATGGTCCAGCACGTCTCAGAGCTTACAGTCAAAAATTATCAGGCAAGGTGTCCATATTATGCAAATTAACGTAGGATTAACAAGTGACAAATGCAGTTACCAAAGCAAATTAAATGATGAGCATGCCATCAGTATTATAGCTCTAAAGGAAATGCATTTAGGTGATAATTCAGCAGCTACATGCAAGATTACGCAATATAAAGCAATATCAATACTCCTCTCAATTGTTAGGTGCATCCACAATAAATGAAAAAAGAAACAGCTCTTGGATTATGTTGGCTTAAGCAGTCAGAAAATTAGTGATGTAGAAGTAATTAGGATAAAACTCAAAGGCCTGGTTATTACATCAGTCCATAAATCACCTAACGGAAAGTGTCTGACACTAGTCTTACACACAGCAACTAGACAGCACGTATATGTTTAAGATTTTAATTCCAAAACACAACCTGGAGATACATAAATAGAGACAAAAATAGAGAACCATTGTTCGAATGGATCAACACACAAGAAATTATCTAAGTTTGATGCCAAGGAATTTAAAAAGTTTTGGGCAGGCAGATGGAAACTGATACAAAACCTGACCCATCCATCTTTTCCACTGATGAGAACAAATTACCACTGAATCACTCAATAGTAGTACCTAAACATTTTTCAAGGAGTGTACATTGGCTCACAAAAGTTATCATTGGTGCTGAAATATCAGTTACAAAATACATTGATAAACCCTCATGGAAATTTGAAAAAGCTAACTCGATACAATACACCCAGGAAGTGGAGAGCAACCCACACTGGACACCTCAAAAGTCAGAACATTGGGAATTATTGTAGAGGTAGCTAAATGGAATATCTGAAGGGAAGTAACAAAATAATGTGTACTAGGTTGGGACAAACCTGCCCAAGTCCTCTACAAAGGATACCAAGTGTCTAAATAATGTTTTGATAACATTTTGTATTTAAAAATATGTGTGTGTATAAATTGTTCATGTTGATGTAAATTTGACAATTTAAGAAATGGTCATGCTTACGAACAATGTAAGAAATAGGTGTTATGTAAAAACCAGTGTGCTTTTGTTTGAAACGAAAATGGCTGTGGCGCACGGAAGAGGTGCGAAAGGCGAATTGGCGTGCTACCTTGAGCAAGTTCGGGAAGTAAGTCACACAGTCTGAAGGCAGCAGTGATTGAGGTAACTCCTTTGTGGAGCAGAAGCTTTGCCTGCAAATTTTCATAAAAATGCCTCGGTTGAAGACTGCAAACAGCTTACAGTATAGCTGCGAGTTGTTGACCTACTGTATGTAAAACTGAATGAAGCCAAGAAGAGAAATTGAGCCCATACAGCAAGAAACTTGCAGGCCGTAGTGTGGGTAGTGTAGCCATCATAACTGTTCACCACACCCAAGCCTACAGCCACCAGATAAGATTTTTTCTATTTTTGCCTTTGTACAGCATGAACCATTAATTTAAACTGTGTTTTAATAATCATTCTTGAACTTTACGGAAACTGGCTCACCCTGTTATTTCATCCTAATCATACATCTGTATAGGGTTCCTTCCTGGTGTTTGATTAATCCGAGTGTCCTGTTTTACAGACTTATGAAGTGCCAAGTTAATATAAAGAGGCACCATTTAAATTGCTTTAGTGTAAATAATAAAAATGTTTTCTTAACTATTGCAAAGTGTTATGGTTTGCTTACATAAAATTCAATCAGAGTGAAGCCAAGTTACTAGAACCTGTTAGATGGCTACACAGAATTAGTTCAAAGAATAACAGGTTTTGAAAGTAAATTCCACCAAGAAAGAGGTTTTCTTTAAGTGAAATGTTCAGTTAAAAAGTGTGTGCTTTAGTGTCTAAGTATTTAAGTTTCTTGATTATGGAAAGTGCTTTTCTAAAGGTAGTCCCCCCCACCCCGGCTAATTTTTTTTACCTTCCTTGAAGTTATCTACTGGGCTTTTTCTTTTTTAAAAACATAATGTATAAAGATGTAGCCCAAAATTGTTTAAGTGGGGTAATTTATTTGAAGAGCCAAACTAAACAGTAGCAAGAAAGTAGGCAAAATTCACATTTCTGCTTCTCCAATACTTCACTATTTCATTGCCAGGATAGGTTGGTGACCATTAAGTACATGTTTTAAACCACTAAATGAACTTGGAAATGAGTTTTCCTAGCTTCAGTATATTATTATTCATACTGTGTTCCTATCTAGCCACTGGGTAAGATCTTAGGAAAAGAAGTGAATAGTCCAATTTACTTATCCATTAGACGCAACACACGGTAAATCCTGTAAGAAGGATAACTCTATTGATTATCTTTTCCTGTAAACAGGACTATCCTTCGATAGTGTATTTTATTTTAAAACTAAACTAAATTTTAGTAAGAGGGTTATACGTGGCAACATAGAGACAGGGTTTCTGTTATTTACGTAAAAGCATACTAATATCATAATGGTAGTGTTATAAGGTCCTATTAATGTGTGGTCATGACATTTGTTAAATGTCTCACCACATTTCTATTGAAACTATTTACTCTTCTTGTAAATAACACCTATGACAATTTTATACAAATGTCCACTAAGACTTTGCTTGTCAACTTTCATTTAGGTAACAGCGATCTTTTAGATGTATTTAAATCAGTACTGTTAAGAAATACTGACTAGCTTTATTTTCAAGAATCTCAAGTTTAAGTTATACATACTGTTATCCTCCAATAAGAATCATTGGCCGATTCTTCATCTTTGACAGGTTCATCATGCCTGCAATGCAAAACATTATCTTTTGTATTAACAGATGAAATCCAACTTTTTAAATTTAATAAATGCTTATACAAACATAAAGTTTCTTCAAAAAATGTATTTATGACAACTTCCTGTCACAGATAATTTTCACTGAATGTTGCAACCCAGTTATAATGCTGATGAGAAGCAAATGTTGATCTTTTCCCTCTCTTCCTTCACCATCTGTTTTGTTCACCTTGACATATTTCTACCAAACAGACTACCCCAATGGATCCACTGCTTATATTTAACACACAGTAAATTCAGTGCAAATATTTCCTTAACACAGGATGTGCATTGATGAGCTTGAATTAATCAGAAAAATATAAACAGATACTAACCGTTCCACAGCTCTTACAAAATACTTGCATTAAGTAATCATCAAAGCTACTTTTTGTACAGCAAGAGGACTAAAAGTCAAAATGGTGCTACATGCTACAGGCAGTGCAATACAATATATTTTACTCATTGCTACAGCAATAAATGTACTTATAAAAATATTCAGACTTAGACTATAATCAAATACAGAGAGAGAAAATATTCTAACTAAAGAGATATAGCAGCCATAGGCAGAAACAAATAAAAAAACTGATACTAATCTTAGCTTTGAGGACCAAAAGTTTCTTCATCTGGAAAACACAAAAAGAGAAATGAGACTGTTCAAGAATTAAGGATGAAAATTCAGGATCTTGAGTCAAGGAAGATGGACATGATGAAATTCAGTTGCGAAAGAGCAGCAGATGATGTAATTTTAAATGCTGAGAAATAAGATCTCTTCAAGAGGAGCCACCAAAAGGTCAAATAAGTGAAGAACAAGCTGAAAATACCGGTAAATGGGCTAAAATGGCGGCAAATAGATAAAGGAAACAGAAAGGAAGTGCTGAAGAACAGGCAACCAAACAACAACAACAACAACAACAACAATAATAACAGCACATTGTAGCAATATATAATAGCAGTCCCACAACATCTGGAGGAAGATTTTCCACTAACAGAACAATAAATTCATGAAGCCATCAAATCTTCCAAAACTTCAAAGCAACAAATGAAGACTCCACTACAGCAAAATTATTGAAATAGTCAGAACACACAAATGATCTACAACTGCTGTTTGAGAACATTTGGAAAGCTGAAGAGATTATGGAAAGCATTAATCCACAGCTATGAAAAAAAGGGGACACTCAAAATGTCAACAATGGCAGAGATGCCTCACTTCTGCCAGTGGTATACAAAATATTATCAAAAATTCTCTGGACAGAGTTGTAGAAACTTTAGACAAATAACTGGGAGAATCTCGAGGAGCTCTAGAAAGGGAAGACCCTGCACAGAGCAGATGTTTATTAGAAAATCGATAATCCTCCACAGACTGCTAATCACCAAACCTATAATAGTATCATGTATTGGTTTCAAGAAAACTTTTGATTTGGTAGGCAGAGAAATTATAGGTAAAATCATCAAAGAATTTTGTATTAAAGCAAACATAATCCTCAAAACACTAGCAAATAGGATGACTGAAGCTAAATTTATGGGAGAAGTATCTCAACCATTTGAAATAAAAACTGGTGTTAGACAAGGGGACAGTTTATCACCTTTACTGTAACACTGCATTCTAGAAAAAATAGAAAGTATCTGGAATTTGGAGAAAAAAAAATTACAAAATTGAACCAATAATTTTAGGACGAATAACAAATGGAATTAAGGTAAACTGCCTGGCTTCTGCAGATGATTCTGATATACTTTCAAAAAATCTGACAGACAGTTATTGAAAGAAATCTTTTGGAAGAAATAGCAAAGAGAGCTGGTCCCAAAATTTCAGCCGAAAAAACAACATTGATGACAATTTCAAACAATGCATCAACATTCTTAGAAAAACAAAAATGTAAAATAGCATTAGGAAGTAAATTTAAATATATTGGACAAACTGTACAACAAAATGGACTAGAAGAATTAACAGTAGATGCAAGAGTCAGCAAACTGGAGAGAGCAAATCGTTTTATAAAGGATATTTACAACAAGAAATGTACAACTAAAAAAACAAAACTAAAACACTATCCCACAGTGGTATGACCAGGATGTTTATATGGATGAGGATGCCTAATGATGAACTATAAGCTGGACAGAACAGAGGTTCCTCAAAGGAGCATTATTAGAAAATAATGGTTGCAATACAAGCTACAGATGGCTGGAAAATGAGAAGTAATGAGGAGATCTACAAAAATTTTGAGAAAATATCAGAAGTAATGGCTAAAAGAAGATTAATTTTTTTTTAGAGACCTCTACTGAATGAGTAGTTCTGGAAGAAGGACTCAATGATAGCATGGATTACAGAAATAAGAAAGAAACAACATCAAACAATCAGAAATAATAGAAAGAAACCTTTTTACAGATAAAATACTGAATTTAAAAGGATCATCACCTCTCCAAGATCAAAATTAATTTCATCCCTCTCAATAAGACCGTGAAAACCGGAAATAAAATTCATAAATATGATATTGCGAAGCTCAAAATCAATCAAAACATATTGGAACAATGCCACCAGTAACTGACAGTTGAATCCCATAAATGGGCAGACATTGCCTCCATGATCCAACAAGCAGCTAATACTACAATCCTGACAGCTAAAAAGAGGAATCATACATGGTGGAATGAGGTTTGTGGTGAGGTGGTGGCCCAAACAGCAAGTGCATGGAAAAAGTGGAATTCTACCAGGAGTCCTGATGATTTTGATGTATTCCATGAAGTTCGAAAATATGCAGCCAGAACTCTATGAAGGTCTAAGCAATTGCATGAGAAACAGCAGTTAGAATAGATCGATCAGTGTTTCCAGATAAACAATGTCAGAGACTTCTATCAGGCGTTCAAATCGAATTTGAAAGGATACCAAGCCCCTAGTTTTTGTTTTAGAGACGAAAATGGAAAGCTCAGTGTTGTGCACATAGTTCCACATATTCGGCGCGTACACAAATTTCCCACTAGAGTGCGCCCCGCTAAGCAAAACAGCGCAGGCGCAGCGCTCGTCCATCTCCGCACTATGAGATGGCGCTGCCATAGAGACGGACCAAATTCTGCTTCCACCGATCCGCGTATTAATATGTAACGCAGCCAATGAGATTGCTGCTAACATAGAACATTTTCTCCTCGCGCATCACACTCGCGCAGTGATACATGAACGTGCGAGGTATTATAACGAGTGTAAAGACCTTCGATCAGTCAGTCTGCATTTGTCTGCACCAGTCTGTATGAGTCTGCATTAGTCTGTACCAGTCTGCATTAGTCTGTACCAGTCCGTCGAGTTCTACAATTGTCTGTACCAGTCCATAGTCAAGATTCAGTCTGCGCCTGATAAGATTACCATATTCCTGTACATAGCCATGAAGATAAATGTATAGACACTTTTGTCAAGTATCTGAAATATATGTGAGAATAAGATTAACGTACCAATCCCAAAGAACTTCAGATTGTCAATTGTAAATAGCATCCAGAACCAAGTTAAGTAATTTTTATATTTGTTATTATTTTAGTAAATGTGTGTGAAAATTAATCAAATTCTGTTTAAAGTTGGTCACCGTCAATCTGCTACTCTAAGCGTGCAAGTGGCATTTCTATCATCTGACCGAATGGCAGAAGATAAACACACCATGATAAGACCACGAGACATATTGCTGACACTCGCTTACTTCGTTAGAGCAACAAGTCAAATAATCTGATGGTGTGTGTACTGAAGGTCTTACAGTATGCACACCACACTCGGCCTGACCAACAAAGAAAACTGCAAGATCATGTCTCGTTACTTTGAAAACCTACTTAATTGTGATGAACCGAAAGAAAGATTCCCTGCATGTGCCCCAATCCACAAACTACCCCTAATCTCCATCTAGTAAAGAGGAGACCAAAGAGATCATCAACAACTTTAAGAATAATAAGGCAGCTGGAGAGGATTCAATAGTGGTGGAACTACTGAAGCTGGCAAATAATGAAACTCTAGATATACTAGTCCAACTTTTTGAGGAGATCTGGAGAGCTGGGATGATACCAACTGAATGGCAGTCAGCTTTAATCCATCGTCTACACAAAAAAGGTGATAAATAGAATGTCAGTAACTATAGGGGTACCTCATTAGTATCTGTTCCACATAAGATTCTCTCCAAAGTGATACAGAATAGAATAGAAGGTCATTGTAACCAACTGATTGGGGACTATCAAGCTGGTTTCCGAAAGGGCGATTCTTGCGCAGAACAGATCTTTAACCTGAAGAACATCATCAGGTCCAAAAAACTGGAAGAAATAACTATGTGGTCATGTTTGTTGATTTTCAAAAAGTATATGACTCCATCGACTGACAGGCATTAATGAATATTTTGGAAAAGTTTGGGATGGATAATACCTCAAAAAAGCTGATCAAACAAACTCTTACTAACACAGTGTCAAAAATTAAATTTATGGGTGAGGTATCTGAACCCTTTACAATCAGAACGGACATAAGACGAGGAGATGGACTATCCCTCTCCTTTTCAATTGTGTCTTGGAAAAGGTCACTCGAGAGTGGAGAAAGTTATTAGCCCAAGAAGAAACAAATGAAGAGTGGTTCAGACTTGGTCCTAAGAACAAAGGGGTGTGCATTGACTGCTTAGATTTTGTGGCTGACCTGGCCATTTTTGCTAACAACAAAGAGTCAGCAGTCAACAAGATAAATAGGCTGTCAGAAATTGCTGAAAAAAGTTAGACTCCAGATCTCTATTCAAAAGACAAAATATATAACGAACATCTGTAACGGACCTGAATGGATGATAACCAACCTGGGAAAAAATCAGATGAGTTAAGAATTTCAGGTATCTCGGTGAAGTCATCCACCAGGAGAATGGATTAAAAGAAGAAGCAATTGCCAGGATGAGGAAGTTAGACCAAGCATACCAACTGACAAAGAATACTTATAACAAAAAGTCTACGAGTATGTGGGCCAAGTTCCAACATAATAATACAGTTGTAAAACCTGAGGGCTTATAAGCATCCAAAACTTTGACCACGAATAGACAAGGTCAAGCTGAGCGGCTGGAAAAGCGTGAGTGTAGGATATTAAGGAAAATCCTAAGGTAATAGATGGGTCGATGGACAATGGCGAATGAGAGCAAATGAGGAATCGTGCAGCAAGACAGAACCTATCACAGCATCCATTACAAAGAAATGATTGTTATTTTATGGTCATCTCATGAAAATGGACGGTGATCGACTATCAAAAAGAATACAGAGTTTCATCCTATCTAAGAAAACGACGCCGAGATGGTTCAAAGAATGTGAAAAAGATCTTAAGCAGATTGGTATCTCAGAGAGAAATTCCTGAAAGGAACAAATTTAGAAGATTGGTGACCAACTACCAAGGTTTTAACATGGCATCAACATCCGAAAGACAGTGAGGACCCTTATCTGAAGGGCATAAAAAGGTACTTCTTAGAGGGGCTCAGAAGATACTGGCAGGAAGTCAAAGCTGGAGCAAGAACAAGACCTGGGCACTACAGTGAAGTCGGTTGTTACCACGCAGTCCATAAAGACTCACCTCGATAAAAAAAAAAATAAATAAAAATAAAAGGCTTTCGATGCAGAAGAAATAGGGGATTGAGAACAACACGAATAGAATAAAGGGGGAAAAACATGAGGAGGAGATGGACGAGTACTGGAAAAACAGGAGACGACAAGGGAAGAAGAAGAAGTGAAGTTATTACATGATGAGAGATGGTGATTGAATTTGATTTGATTCAGTTTTCGTTACATACACCGAAAAAATGAGATGATTCTCAAGGGTGTGGAACATGTCAGAATGTATAACACAAAACATTTTAATATAATGAATACTACCCTGATCATTTGTCATGAGATTGTCAAAATAGGTGAATACAATACAGTAAACTGGAGAAGCTAATATTTACAGAATTAATACGCTCTCAGAATGAAATATTGTTGTTGTTGTTGTTGTTGTGGTCTTCAGTCCTGAGACTGGTTTGATGCAGCTCTCCATGCTACTCTATCCTGTGCAAGCTTCTTCATCTCCCAGTACCTACTGCAACCTACATCCTTCTGAATCTGCTTAGTGTATTCATCTCTTGGTCTCCCTCTATGATTTTTACCCTCCACGCTGCCCTCCAATACTAAATTGGTGACCCCTTGATGCCTCAGAACATGTCCTACCAACCGATCCCTTCTTCTGGTCAAGTTGTGCCACAAACTTCTCTTCTCCCCAATCCTATTCAATACTTCCTCATTAGTTATGTGATCTACCCATCTAATCTTCAGCATTCTTCTGTAGCACCACATTTCGAAAGCTTCTATTCTCTTCTTGTCCAAACTATTTATCGTCCATGTTTCACTTCCATACATGGCTACACTCCATACGAATACTTTCAGAAATGACTTCCTGACACTTAAATCTATACTGGATGTTAACAAATTTCTCTTCTTCAGAAACGCTTTCCTTGCCATTGCCAGCCTACATTTTATATCCTCTCTACTTCGACCATCATCAGTTATTTTGCTCCCCAAATAGCAAAACTCCTTTACTACTTTAAGTGCCTCATTTCCTAATCTAATTCCCTCAGCATCACCCGACTTAATTAGACTACATTCCATTATCCTTGTTTTGCTTTTGTTGATGTTCATCTTATATCCTCCTTTCAAGACACTGTCCATTCCATTCAACTGCTCTTCCAAGTCCTTTGCTGTCTCTGACAGAATTACAATGTCATCGGCGAACCTCAAAGTTTTTATTTCTTCTCCATGAATTTTAATACCTACCCCGAATTTTTCTTTTGTTTCCTTTACTACTTGCTCAATATACAGATTGAACAACATCGGGGAGAGGCTACAACCCTGTCTTACTCCCTTCCCAACCACTGCTTCCCTTTCATGTCCCTTGACTCTTATAACTGCCATCTGGTTTCTGTACAAATTGTAAATAGCCTTTCGCTCCCTGTATTTTACCCCTGACACCTTTAGAATTTGAAAGAGAGTATTCCAGTCAACATTGTCAAAAGCTTTCTCTAAGTCTACAAATGCTAGAAACATAGGTTTGCCTTTCCTTAATCTTTCTTCTAAGATAAGTCGTAAGGTCAGTATTGCCTCACGTGTTCCAGTGTTTCTACGGAATCCAAACTGATCTTCCCCGAGGTTGGCTTCTACTAGTTTTTCCATTCATCTGTAAAGAATTCGTGTTAGTATTTTGCAGCTGTGACTTATTAAGCTGATAGTTCGGTAATTTTCACATCTGTCAACACCTGCTTTCTTTGGGATTGGAATTATTATATTCTTCTTGAAGTCTGAGGGTATTTCGCCTGTTTCATACATCTTGCTCACCAGATGGTAGAGTTTTGTCAGGACTGGCTCTCCCACGGCCGTCAGTAGTTCCAATGGAATATTGTCTACTCCGGGGGCCTTGTTTCGACTCAGGTCTTTCAGTGCTCTGTCAAACTCTTCACGCAGTATCATATCTCCCATTTCATCTTCATCTACATCCTCTTCCATTTCCATAATATTGTCCTCAAGTACATCGCCCTTGTATAGACCCTCTATATACTCCTTCCACCTTTCTGCTTTCCCTTCTTTGCTTAGAACTGGGTTTCCATCTGAGGTCTTGATATTCATACAAGTCGTTCTCTTATCTCCAAAGGCCTCTTTAATTTTCCTGTAGGTGGTATCTATCTTACCCCTAGTGAGATAGGCCTCTACATCCTTACATTTGTCCTCTAGCCATCCCTGCTTAGCCATTTTGCACTTCCTGTCGATCTCATTTTTGAGATGTTTGTATTCCTTTTTGCTTGTTTCATTTACTGCATTTTTATATTTTCTCCTTTCATCAATTAAATTCAATATTTCTTCTGCTACCCAAGGATTTCTACTAGCCCTCGTCTTTTTACCTACTTTATCATCTGCTGCCTTCACTATTTCATCCCTCAAAGCTACCCATTCTTCTTCTACTGTATTTCTTTCCCCCATTCCTGCCATTTGTTCCCTTATGCTCTCCCTGAAACTCTGTACAACCTCTGGTTCTTTTAGTTTATCCAGGTCCCATCTCCTTAAATTCCCACCCTTTTGCAGTTTCTTCAGTTTTAATCTACAGGCCATAACCAATAGATTGTGGTCAGAGTCCACATCTGCCCCTGGAAATGTCTTACAATTTAAAACCTGGTTCCTAAATCTCTGTCTTACCATTATATAATCTATCTGATACCTTTTAGTATCGCCAGGGTTCTTCCATGTATACAATCTTCTTTCATGATTCTTAAACCAAGTGTTAGTTATGATTATGTTGTGCTCTGTGCAAAATTCGACCAGGCGGCTTCCTCTATCATTTCTGTCCCCCAATCCATATTCACCTACTATGTTTCCTTCTCTCCCTTTTCCTACACTCGAATTCCAGTCACCCATGACTATTAAATTTTCGTCTCCCTTCACAATCTGAATAATTTCTTTTATTTCATCATACATTTCTTCAGTTTCTTCGTCATCTGCAGAGCTAGTTGGCATATAAACTTGTACTACTGTAGTAGGCGTGGGCTCCGTATCTATCTTGGCCACAATAATGCGTTCACTATGCTGTTTGTAGTAGCTTACCCGCATTCCTATTATCCTATTCATTATTAAACCTACTCCTGCATTGCCCCTATTTGATTTTGTGTTTATAACCCTGTAGTCACCTGACCAGAAGTCTTGTTCCTCCTGCCACCGAACTTCACTAATTCCCACTATATCTAACTTCAACCTATCCATTTCCCTTTTTAAATTTTCTAACCTACCTGCCCGATTAAGGGATCTGACATTCCACGCTCCGATCCGTAGAACGCCAGTTTTCTTTCTCCTGATAACGACATCCTCTTGCGTAGTCCCCGCCCGGAGATCCGAATGGGGGACTATTTTACCTCCGGAATATTTTACCCAAGAGGACGCCATCATCATGTAATCATACAGTAAAGCTGCATGCCCTCGGGAAAAATTACGGCTGTAGTTTCCCCTTGCTTTCAGCCGTTCGCAGTACCAGCACAGCAAGGCTGTTTTGGTTATTGTTACAAGGCCAGATCAGTCAATCATCCAGACTGTTGCCCTTGCAACTACTGAAAAGGCTGCTGCCCCTCTTCAGGAACCACACGTTTGTCTGGCCTCTCAACAGATACCCCTCCATTGTGGTTGCACCTACGGTACGGCTATCTGTATCGCTGAGGCACGCAACCCTCTCCACCAATGGCAAGGTCCATGGTTCATGGGGGGGGGGGGGGGGGGGGGAAACATTGTTATGCACTATTAATAAATTTATGTTATGCACTATTAATAAATTTAGCATACACAAAATACCTAATATTGACTGTTGCAACCAAGTACTGTCAAAACTTAAATCTAACATATTTTTACTTACGCTGGCCTAACAGTCTCTGTTAGGATATTCATCTGTAGAGTAGAAGGCATTGCCTATCAAAAAGTCATTCAAACTCTGTTTAAACTGTGCTTTATCTGAAACCAAGTTTTTAATGGTTGCTGGTAATTTATTGAAAATGTGTGTTCCTGAATATTGGGCCCCCTTTTGGACCAACATAAGTGATTTTAGGTCTTTATGTAGATTGTTCTTATTCCTAGTATTGATAATATGTATTGAGCTATTTGTTGGAAATATAGATATATAACTTGCATCAAATTTCATTAAGGAGTAAGTATACTGAGAAGCCATGGTTGGAATTCAAAGTTCCTCGAATAGGTTCTACACGATGTTCTTCAAAGACTGGTCCCAGATACTCCATTGCACCATTCACCGAACCTGATAACCCCGAGCCGTCAGTAACAAAAATTAAGTCTTGCTTAAGAGATTTACAGCACTACATGCACTTGTTACCAAAGTCTCATTTACTTTTAGAGCTATCTGTTCCACTTCCTTTTTGGCCCCACTTCTCTCTGTCTCCACTATATCCCATACAGTTCTTATTTTGTTGCCCGATACAATTATCTTTTTCTCTTAATAAAGCTACTTCGATTTCTGGATTACTTGATTCAATATTTTGCAGTATTCTTTGCAATGCATTACAATTCTAATATCAGAAATGTTCCTAGGTAGTAGATACAGTCTCCTTTTTGCCCCACATGATATCTTTATTCCTTGTGTAATCCATGGTTTATCTTTTGACTTCTGTGTGATCTGAGTTACCTTTAGGGGAAAACAATTTTCAAAAGAGGAGGTAACTTTATTAATAAATGCTTTGTATTTTCCATTTGAGTCAGGTAAACATCTCTCCAGTTCATGTCTTTGAGCAATTTCCTGAATTCCTCAATTTCTGGCTTATTTATTATCCTCCTGTACTCAGATTTAATATTTTTTTATCCTGACAAGTTTCAACATTTAACACAAGATGCTGCACGTCGTGATCAGATAGTCCATTTACTATTGGTTTTGTGATATGACTTTTTTCCCCTAGATTTGTTCATAAAGATATTATCAATAGCAGTCTCAGAGCATTTACATATCCTAGCTGCAAAGTTCACAGTAGGAACTAAATTGAATGATAGTGTTAAAAACACCAGCAACCACTATTTCCTCTTTTTTTTTTTTTACACAAGCTATTCCTTTCGCTTTGTGAAATGAAGCACTGCCTAGTTCCAAAACACAGGACTACTATGACAAGGTGAAATGTTCTCAGAGTGCTACATGTATGATAGTAAATGTAATCCGCACTATAGTTGTTTTCTGAGTAGTTATGCTGTGTGTGTTTCATTCAATCAGATGAAATGGAATAAAATCATCAATTTATTTATTTTGGCTCTTTATCACCAAGATACATTCAATGTTGGTTGAGGTTTATCTTTTGAATTCACTCCAGTGTAGATTGTCAAAATTTTATCAGTTGTCAAAGTACTTGTAACACAGTTTCCGAATTTACTGCCATCCAGGAAAGTCTCCCACTCAAATTATTCTCAGAGACTGAGAGCTGGCTGAAACCCAGAGTAGAAAGCTCTCACATATTTAGTGATTAATGGAATATATATCGGAAAGGCAGGTTAGACACTGTAGGAGAGGGAGTGTCCATTGTCTCTACTGAGGTCAAAGCTGATTGTGACAGTGAAGTTACCTGGTTGCCTATAACAAGTCTATGTGAAATCACGTTAATTAATGGATGTTTTAATCATCCACCCGGTTCTGCTATGACAGTTTTGGAGCCATTCAAAGAAAGTCTACAGACAGTAGCACGTAAATACCTAGATCATGCAATGCTAGTTGGAGGTTAATTTAGCCTACTGAGTATAGATAGTAGCCTATGGCTTTATTTCAGGGGGTGCAGTCAATCTTGTGAAGCACTTTTGAATGTGGTTTTCGAAAATTGTCTTGAGCACCTAGTTTGGCACGCCACATGCAATGGAAATATCTTAGACCTTGTAGTTACAAACAGCCCAGATATCATCAATGACTTCAGCATAGAGATGGGGATTAATAATCATGATAACATCATAATAACTAAGACTACAAAAATTAATAAATCAGTCAAGAAGGCTAGGAAAATGTTCATGCCAGAAAGAGCAGATAAGCAGATGTTAGCATCTCACTTAGACAGAACTGACATCACTTAGTTCCATTAAGATGGACGTAGAGAGATTATGGTCAAAGCTTAAATAGATCGTGAATTGCACTCTCAACAAGTCTGTACCTAGTAAACGAATTATGGATGCAAAAGAGCCACTGTGGTTTAACAATGAAATTCAGAAAATACTGAGGAAGGAAAAGCTACTGCACTCTTAGTTCAAAAGAGAATGCCAAATGCCAACAAGGAAAGGTTACTACCACTGTCATACCTTAGCAAAAGATCTGGCTGAGAAGCAGGGGAAATTATTGTCGTATGTAAAATCGCTAAGTGAGTCAAAGTTTTCCATCAAGTCACTTGACCAGTCTGGTGTGGCAGTAGGAGATAAATGTTTTAAATTTTGCATTCCAGAAATCATTCATGCAAGAGAATCATATAAACATACCGTCATTTGACAATAGCACAAAGACACCTAACAACAATCACCACAAGAGGTCAGCACTAGCACAAGTTGTTCACATGATATTCGTTGGACTGTTGCCTGTAAACACATGCCATGTCAGTGCTCTTGGAAGAGAGCTGTGGCAGTGACACGGCTCTGTTGTTGTTCCTGTGTAGTGATCTGCAATGACGGGATGGTACAGGAGGGTGGGGGGGGGGGGGGGGGGGGGGGGGTCGAGATTCAAGCAGTAATTAAGAACTTCATAAAGAAAGGTATGAAAGCGAAGGACATTCATGCCGATTTCCAGAAAACACCAGGGGACTCTGCTCCTTTGTCTTCAACTGTTGCCAAGTGGATAAATGAATTTAAATTTGGTCAGGAGAGCTTAGATGATGATCATCCATGAATAGGTCAGCCAAGATGTGTCACTACTCTAGAAATCATTGCAAAAGTGCGCATAATGATCAAGGAGGATCACCAATTTAGAGGGCATGAAATTGCTCACGCTTGCCAGATGTATCTGAAAGGTATTCACAAGATGGGTGCCGCGACTCTTGACGCTGGGTCAAAAACGCATGAGAATGGACATATCACAACAATGTTTGGCCTGTTTTAGGAGAAACAAACAAGATCTTTTGTGCTGGTTTGTGACCACGAAGAAACTTTGTTTTACTACTATACCCCAGAGACAAAGCAACAATCAAAGCAGTGGAAACATGCTGAATCTCTGCCGCCAAACTCCTTCAGCGGGGAAGGACTTGGCGTCAGTGTTCTGGGATGCGCCACCAAATTCCTTCAGCGGGGAAGATCATGGCATCAGTGTTCTGGGATGAGAAGGGGATTCTGTTTGTACATTGTCTCCCCACTGGGCAAACAATTACTGGAGAATACTATGCTAACCTTCTGGACAAATTATAACAAAAGGTATGCGAAAAAGGCCAGGTTTAATAAGGAAGAAAGTCATCTAGCATCAAGCCAATGCACGCTCACACGCGTGTGCCATCGCCATGGTAAAATTACACAAACTAAGGTATGAATTGTTGCCACACGTGCCTCTTCCCTAAACTGAAAATTTTTCTTTGTGGATGAAGATTCACTTAAATGAAGAATTGGTAGCCTGAATTGATAACTATTTTGTAGGCCTGGAGGAAAATCATTGTCGAGATGGGATCAAGGTATTGGAACACTGTTGGACCAAGTGAATTAATCTACAAGCAGGGTACATTGAAAAACAAAAAAGTTTCAGTGACATAAGTACTTTTTTTCTATTCTGTTTCAAGAACTTTTCAAACCACCCTCGTAAGCATCCCTGACACCTGAAATAATTAAAAACAAATAAGTCGCCAGTTGCAGATGGAATCTCAATTTGGTTTTACAAAGAGTGCTATATGGCACTGGACCCTTACTTAGCTTGTATTTATTGTGAATCTCTCACCCAGCAGAAAGACCTAAGCAACTGGGGAAAAAAATACAGAGGCGTCTCCTGTAAATACGAAGGGCGAAAGAACAGACCTACGAAATTACAGACCAATCCGTAACATCAGTTTGCTGCAGAATTCTTGTACATATTCTGGGTTTGAATCTAATCAGTTTCATGGTGACCAATAAGTTTATGTCCACAAATTAGTACAAAGCATCACTCATGGGCAACTCAGCATGCTCTTTTGTCATACGACGTCTGTTCAAAAAATTCCAGAACTTTGTCCACAAAATTTTCTATGCTTATCTTTTAGTTACTATGGATTGTCTCCTTCGAAATACTCTCCTCCACAATTGATACACTGCTCCCAATATCATTTCCACTTCCAGGAGCAGTCTTGACACACCTCTTGCTGGGTCGCATAAAGTGCCGTCTGCGAATTTTCTTTTATCTCATCTACCATTGCAAAACTTCATCCTTTTCAACTTTGGAAATAAAAAGAAGTCTGCAGGGGTCATACTATTCTCACATGGAACATCTCATTCTCTTTTGTGAGATCCAAAAAGTTTTTTTGGTTTTGACTCATGAGCCGTGGAATGAACTTGGCGGCAACACAATGCATTCCAAGATGCTGTGTCATTTCATAACATGATCCAATTGAAATGTTACATTCTTCTACAATCTCTCGGACAGTGAATCTTCGACTGGCACACACAATTTCGTTGACGTTCCTGACACAAGCGTCATCAGGGGACATCTAAGAGCGTCCTGAACAAGGATCATTTTTGACTTTTGTAAAGCCATTTTTAAAACGTGTGAATAATACGTAACACCGAGTATGGCTTAAGCACTCATTGCTATAGGCTCCCTGCATCATTTGGTGTGTCTCTGTAAAGGTTTTCTTGAGTTTCACGGAAAATTTAATGCAGATGCATTGCTCCTCTAACTTTGCCATCAAAAATTCACAAACCCAGATTCCATATTTCTTGATTTCCGAGAAGCATTTGACATAGTGCCTCACTGCAGACTTTTAACAAAGGTACAAGCACATGGAATAGGTTCCCAGACATGTGAGTGGCTCAAAGACTTCTGAAGTAATAGAACCCACTACATTATCCCGACGGTGAGTGTCCATCAGTGACTAGGGTATCATTAGGATCGTTCCAGGGATGTGTGCTAGGAGCGCTATTACTCATATTTTCTATGTGCATAACTGATCTGATGGACAAAGTGGACAGTAATCTATGGTTGTTTGCTGATGATGATGTGGTGTATGGAAGGTGTCATTGTTGAGTGATTTAGGAGGATAAAAGATGACTTGGACAAAGTTCCCAGTTGGTGCAATAAATGACAGCTAACCCTAAATGTAGAAAAATATAAGTTACTGCAAATGAGTTGGAAAAACAAATCCATAATGCCAGAATCCTGCATTAGTAGTGTCATGAATGAAGAAGTCATATTGTTTCAATATCTGGACATAACTTTGCAATGTGATATGAAATGGAACAAACTTGTGAGGGTCATGGTAGGGAAGGTGAATAATCATCTTTCGTTTGTTGGGTGGATTTTACTAGTGTGGCTCAGCTGTGATGGACATCACATATAGGGTGCTAGTGTGATCTCTTCTTGAGTACAGTTTGAGTGTCTGGGATGCGCAAGGGGTCAAATTAAAGCAGACATTGAGGTATTTCAGAGGCAGGATACTAGATTTGTTAACAGTAGGTTGAAACAACAACATACAAGTATTATGGAGATGTTTCTGGAACTCAAATGGGAATCCCTGGAGGGATTTTGAGGAACACTGTGCTGACTGCAGAACAATTCTGCTTGCACCAACATACATTACGCATAGGGACCACGAAGATAAGAGACGACAAATTAGGACTCATAGAGAGGCATATAGACATTCACTTTTTCCCCACTCGATTGGCAGATGGAACGGGAAAGGAACTGACTACAGTCGAATTAAAATTACTTGATAGGTGGCACTTCAAACGCCAATAAGAGTTGTCAGCGTCACACTTGAACTGTCTGGTGTTGCCAAAATCCACCAAAATTGGCCAGTCACTTCCAATTCCTGGTACAGCATTCTTTCTTGATGTATTTGTATCCCGAATTATGAGCCCGACACTTTTATTATGTATTTCATGACACATGATAACTACACCAAAAACAACACACATTAACAATGCTAATGAAAGACACATATTTCATTCATAGCACTAACCAAACACTACTGAATAAATCAGCACAAGGTGTAATTCAGTATCATACTTATAGTTATCATATTCACAGAGATCATCTTACATTAGATAAGCTTTTCACTACACTGCGTGAAACTGAAATTTTTAAGGTTGCAATTCATAGTTGGAACTGGGTCACTACATTCACATATATAAATACTTCATGCAGTGCTGTGGCATAGCACAATGGTTGGCAGATTAATCTAATGTGTAGCATGTCGTAGGTTTGAATCTCATCAATGTAGCAAAATTTTTAATTCTAAATCTAACCAAATGAGTGTGATTATTATTTTCATTCAATTAATTGGTTTAAATGTATTTTTTTATTTTTAATACTTCGCTGCATCATTTTTCATCATTGTTTTGCCTGTTCTATTTGGTCTTATTTTTCATCTTGTCATTATTTCTTCATTTGGAATCTGTCTCAGTCATCTATAATCCACGACTAAGGGCCCACACGGACTGTTCACTGGTTTCAAACATGGCAGCATGTGCAGCTAGTTTAAGGATAGTTACAGGTAACAAATGACACGGAGAAATTTCAATTTGCTTTCAGCCCTGAAATTGAGTTTTTGTTGTCTTGAGTTTACCCTTAAGGGTTAGCTTTAATCGCCATGAACAAAGCGATAATGATATTAGTACTGCTGCAGACTGTTGACCACAATTTTCTCAGCTGGGTTAGGACACAAGTTTACAGTCAGGGATACAAAACGCGTTGTCTGCCCCAGTTCAGTCACTGGTCACTTTAAATCAATAGTCAACAGAGTATCCAACATTTCTGACATACCTTGCACCAGCCACTAGAAAAATTGCTCTGTGTTAAACATTTAACATAATTTGTGAAGTGAGCCGCTTGTTTGTTGTCACCTGTAACCAAACGGTAGCTGGTAGCCAATGTGGCAACATTGTTGCAGCAAGTGATTGATGTCAACTATCAAGTAATTTTATTCAGACTATTGTAGTGAGACAGGGTACCTTCAGCCATGAACCATATGCTGGCTAGTGGAGTATGTATGTAGATGTGGAATCAGTCTTTCCTTCTCATCCCATCTGGAAAGTCTCCCCTGATCTGCAGTTCTGGGTAACTTTCTCAAAATCTAACCTTTTTCCTAGACCTATCCTTCACCCCTCTTCCTTCCACTTCAACCCTTCTGCCTGAAGAATGAGCTATTGGCTCTGAAAGCTCGCCTAATTATAATCTTCTTTTATGTGTGTGTTCTGCCGCCACTTAGCGAGTAGATTGTTTATCTATCCAATTCAATTATCATGTAATCAAAAGCTGCATTTAACACGCCAAGTCTCTTTTACCAATCATTTTTAATATGTCCTACAGAATGTGCTGTCTATCCTGTCCTTTTTTGAGATTACTGTTTTGCTGTACTTTTCTACAGGCATCATCTTGCTTATTAGGAGTCAGTTCATTCATGTTGTTGTTGTTGTGGTCTTCAGTCCTGAGACTGGTTTGATGCAGCTCTCCATGCTACTCTATCCTGTGCGAGCTTCTTCATCTCCCAGTACCTCCTGCAACCTACATCCTTCTGAATCTGCTTAGTGTATTCATCTCTTGGTCTCCCTCTACGATTTTTACCCTCCACGCTGCCTTCCAATGCTAAATTTGTGATGCCTTGATGCCTCAAAACATGTCCTACCAACCGATCTCTTCCTCTAGTCTAGTTGTAGAGCTGCATGTCCTCGGGAAAAATTATGGCTGTAGTTTCCCCTTGCTTTCAGCCGTTCGCAGTACCAGCACAGCAAGGCCGTTTTGGTTAATGTTACACAGCCAGATCAGTCAATCATCCAGACTGTTGCCCCTGCAACTACTGAAAAGGCTGCTGCCCCTCTTCAGGAACCACATGTTTGTCTGGCCTCTCAACGGATACCCCTCCATTGTGGTTGCACCTACGGTACGGCCATCTGTATCGCTGAGGCACGCAAGCCTCCCCACCAACGGTAAGGTCCATGGTTCATGAGGGGAGTTCCTTCATAGTCAACAGTTAAGGAATGGGTGGCTGAATTCATATGTGGCATATGTCTGTAAGATGACTCATGAACAATTTCCTAGAATTACAATCAAATATGAAAATGCTGAGAAAGAACACAGTGTGATATTGCAAGATCAGTAATTAAAAAGATGTGCAAAACAGTTGATGCCGTGGCTGTACCAGAAAGTGAGTGGCATATCTGTTGAAGCCTCACTACAACCTAATGTGAAAAACAATTTGGGACAATCTGACACACAACTGATTCTATGCACCAATCTGTTCCCGTGGATGAGAGATGACCGAAATGAAACAGCAGTTGCACAAAAATAGCCAAGGTGACTTCATCGGAGAGAAAGAGTGGTCATTGTTTTCTAGGATGCAAAAGGGATTTGTATTTTAGATTAGCTTGCAAGACTGAAACAATACCTCACAAATACTATGCAAGTATTCTGACTCAACTGGATGAAAAAATATGGAGCCAAGACCCAGGGGGAAAAAAAAAAGTTTATCGTCAGTGAAATGCATATGGTCACAAAGGCACTTTCACAATAGGAAAACTGGGAGTTTCAAGTGTGAAGTCTTCAAATATCTATTCCATTCTCCAATTTTTTCACATTCTGACTTTAGCTTCTTCTTCTTTTCTTTTTGTATGAATGATTCACTTAAGACTATATGCGTCACAGCTCAAAATCATTTTGTGAGTCAACAACTGGATATGTTTTCACTGCTCTGTCTCTTGTAACTCCGTTGGACATGGAGGTAGCAAATGAGGATATAGGATGTCCATGACATACTGCTGTGCTGTCAGAGTGACCTGAAGTCATATCCGATGCTGCCCCACACGCCCTCTCCCTATGTCGTTGTCATACTGACTGACAACTGCAATCGCGGGTCTTGCAGAATGTGACTCACTGCTGATCACATGACAGGTGCAGGTGTGAAAGGGTTACAATGTGCTCGGTGTACATTACAGCGATTCTCCCATGGGCTCGTCAGACACGGTCAACTGGAAGCTTGCTGACAAGCACGCCGCCCTTACGTTCCCAAGCAGTCCAACATGGGGCCACTACCACATCTGAATGTCTCACAAATCTGCATATTGCATAATTCAATCAGCCTGGCAAATGGAGACACACAATTAGGCCCCTTCAAATTTTGTTACGTGCTGATAATGCTGACTCACAGAAGTACAGGGCATCTGTGTCCTTCACAGGGATCACTCAACATCTTACACTCTTCACATCTCTTATAGCTCCTACCATTCATGGTAACAATCCGAGACACAAACAAAGCTAATGCAATCTGGTGGCCTTTGTATCCATTTCAGAGAGTTGCGACTCTCATAATTTACCACTGGTATGCACACTCGTGAAACTACGTTGCTTCAGGGAGCTTCCCTTTTTTTTCTTCAAGCAGTTTAGTTCTTTGAATCCATTTTTCTTGTAGCTCAGAATAATTATTTTATTGTGTAGCAAACTTACAGACTAGCATTCTGCTCTGAGCTGTCGGAGTTGGCGGTCATGTGTGTGTGAGGTGTGCTTGCTTGTGTGAATGAATGGTGTGTATTTCTATTTCTTTTTCTGATGAAGGTTGTGGCCAAAAGCTTATGTGTAAGTGTCTTAACTGTGCCTGTCTGCATTTTAACGTGCCATCTTTATGGTAATTAGCACTCTATCTTTTCCTACACTGCTGATATTCCAACCTGGAGTTTCCATTGTTTGAACTTATGGTCTACTGTTTTATTTTGCAGTGCACTTCTACAAGTGTAATACACAAATGTTGCCTTAGGAAAGAGTCACAATAACATCCATGTCTACCGTTTGCTATTTTTTACGAAATAGCATGTCACACTCGAAATTTAACTTAGCCAATGAAATAAGTTTGAAGATTTATTGTGTGTAAAAGACACTATGGCCCACTGTGTGGGAAATGTGGGAAGTTCTGTGCAGAGACGGAGTTATCCACAGACGTGGTAAGTCTGGGGAGCTATACGGGTGTTAAAACATCGCCACCTGCTGGGATGAGGGGCCACTTACTCTGTGGTGACACTGTGCCAGCAACGAGCTCCACCAATTGATTAGCACCACACATGACAATGACCAACCAGCTGCTTCTCTGTGCAGAGATATAAAATTTATCGATTTTGGACGTCGGGTGACAATCTGTCACATGGAGAACAATGTTTACTCTGGCAATTTTAACACTAATCTAGTGTTCTGCAACATATTAATGTGAAATGTTGTCTATGATGTTGAAGCGTGTAAGTTAAACTGATATCTGAGAATTTGTTGTTTTTGTGGCACTATCTGGAAAATGACCTCTCTTGCAGCTCCAAGCATAAATGTCAAGTGAAGAAGAATAATTAGCACAGCACACTGGAACCGAGTAGGGATCCGGTTTACTGCTCGGCCACTAAATTAGCATATTGTGAGTACACCAGAATAGACGCTGTACACACTTGCATATACTACATACACAAGTACAAGCATCGATCAAGCTACTGTGAAACTGCACTCTGTGTGACTCATCACTACATCAGAATACTGTAAATGTAGTGATTCCAATTTCTTAAGGTCTCTTCCTGTTTGTTTTCATCAGTTGGATCTTATTTTTCAAGTATGTGGGAATCCAATGAGCTGCCTGTTTGGACACATTCTTTCTGTATGTCCCACAAGTTGGATTCTTTGGAGACACATTGTAACTAGAGTTTTTAGGAATTTGCCTGGAGATTTCACGCTGGGTTCTGTGTGATGTGTTCCATCTTTTATTCTTGGGCCTAAGATTTTTACTACAATTTTACATTCTTCTAATTCAGTTTGCTGTTTTCATGTCTTGTGTTGGACAAAGAGTCTCTCTCATGCATAAAGAAATTCTAATTTGATCACTGTTGTACAATGTTAGATTTTAAAGTTCCAGGAAAAATACTTTTAGTTAACTGAGAGACAGTTTGTATTTTCTGAAGTCTGGATTCTATGGCCTTCTTTTCATTATGATGTTCAGTGGTCTTTTTCACCTAATTATTTAAACTCTTTAACACCAAATACTATGTTGTTGCCTATATAAGTTCAACTAGTGCCATTTTGGTATCAGCCAAGAATTTTTTCTCCAGGTGAAATTAGTAGTCCAATTTTCCTAGCTTGCTCCCTTAATATTTCAAATTGCTTTAGGACATCAGTAATGTTTTTGTCAATTAGTATTATGTCATCGGTATAGGTTACACAATATAATTCTGTCTTTAAGTTTACGTTCTAGTCAGTGTAATAGTGCACCTGCTCTTCTCCATTACCTTACAATTTTCTTAGGGGCATAGTTGAATAGCAATGTGATATGCCATCCCATTTTCATATTCTTATGTCTGTCTTAAATTACACTGCTTGAAAAAAAGTGAGACACTCAGAAGGTGGGGAGAAAACAAATTGAAACATAGCGAATTTAGAGGATATGTGATGTTATTTCAGTGATAACAAAACAGAGTCAAATTTACACAGAACTTATCAGTTTGAGCCCACTTATCAATACAGCAATGCACCCTGTCTGGCCTGGACAGTGCGGGAGGATGTCGTAAAGCTGCTGCATACCCTCCTGAGAAAGGTGATCCACAACTGTTGTAACTGGACATTGCAATCATGGATACAGGCAGTGGGACGGAGTTGACGTCCATGTTGGTCCCATAATGTTCTATCGGGGACAGATATGGGGATTTTGCTGGCCACCGGAGTATATCAACATCACACAGACAATTTAAAGAGACACATACTACATGTGGACAAGCACTGGCCTGTTGAAAAATAGCACCACAATACTATTACACACTGCTGTACCATCAGAGTTCCCTCGGCCATTGCAAGCCGTGACTTGAAGTCATACCCAATGGCTCCCCACACCATGGGGCTCCTTTGTGACCCCCCCCCCCCCCAAAAATGTGGAAGAATGGGACCTCTCCCAGTCTCCCCGGGTCACTGTCAAACTTCTCCACGATAGTCATTTGGAGCAGTGCAGGACTGGGACTCATTAGTGAACATAATGTGACACCATTCATTAGCAGTCCATACTTCTCGATCATGGCACCACTTCGCATGCAGTCATTTGCTTGAGTGTTAATGGCAGCCTATGCGCAGGATGGCAATGCCATAGTCTGGCTGTCCTAGCTGTATGACACAGCATGTTGCAAGGAGTCTATTACAGTGAACTCCTGTTTATCCGAAATGATCAGGACGGTGGCCGGTTCCGATAACGAAAATTTCAGATAAATCAAAGTCCCCCTGTTTTCACATGTGAACACTCCAAATTGTGTCAATATTGCGAAATACGATCGTAAAACGTGCGTAGGGTATGTAAAATGTTTCTGATACAGTTGCAAACAACCCTGTACTTTTTTACTGAAAAAATTGTGTTGACATGTTAAAAAGGCACCAAACTATGATTGAAAACTCAAAGTTTTTAAATGCTGTATAACAAAGCTCGTTTATTTTGCATTCTTACAGAAAAAAATCTCCCTTATTTGGCAGCAGGAAAAAACAGGAGTTTTAATTTTATTACCTGCTCTTTTGAATAAAAAATAAACTACTGAACAAAATTGTGAAACAAATCTAGAGATTACTCAAAGGAACGAAAAGTCTGTCTAGAGGAACTTTCAAGAAAATTAAAAAAAAAAAAAACCTTTTAAGTTATGGACATAGAAGTTCTAGGATGCTTCATTAGAGTTTATTTTTTGGTAACGAAGTCACGAATGTCTTTTTTTTTTTTTTTTGTTTTTTTGCTTGAGAAACTATTGCTGCAACAATACATCTCCACCATTGAAATCAAACTATTTCAGGATAAATCGTCTCCTCCTGTTGGCTGATGTACTCCAGGGCAGTTTGGATCACTTCGTAACAGAATGTGTGAGGAATATTTTTCTCTGATTCATCATCAGAAACATAGTGTTCTAACGCTTTATGATCGGTCACAATTTGGACGATTTCATCCTCAGTCACATGAAAAAATGCCATTTTCCATCCACTCTTCAATGTCTTCGAAGTGTGTGTCTTTACAACCAGCTTCTCCAGTAAATTCACCAAAATTATGTCAGCTTGAGTTTCGGTATTGCCTCCTCCTTCCCACCACTTAGGTTGCCTTACGATCTAAGAGTTTTTTCCAAGACCTAACAAGAGGAACTGGAGGAATTAGATTCCAAGCTTCAGCAATCAATGAATAACACTTAAAACATCAATTTTTTTAAGAGCTTCCACAAAATCATCTGCAGCATCAATCACACCTATTCAGTATTCCAGCATCTTGCGTCTGTAATGTTTTTCTATCGCCTCAAGAATACCTTGGTCCATCGGTTGACATAGAGATGTGACATTTTGTGGGAGAAATACAACTTTGATATCCCCATCTTGCAGATCACCTGGGTGATAAGGAGCACTGTCCACAAGAAGTAGCGCTTTTCAAGGAAGTCCATTTCCTTCCATGTAATTTACTACAGCTGGAACAAACTCTGCCTGGAACCACTCTCTGAAGATGGCACTGTTCATACATGCCTTAAGACTGATTCGTGTACCTCAGTGGCAAAGCTGGTTGGTTGGTGTCTAAATGCTCTTGGTGTTTTGGATTTGCTAATTAAAGTAAGACACAGTTTATGATTGCCAGTGGCATTACTGCAAGCAAGGACAGTAAATCTTTCTTTGATTTTTTTGTATCCTGAAGCCATTTCTTCTTCTTTAGAGGCAAGGGTTTTCATTGGCAGCATTTTGTAATTCAACCCAGTTTCATCACATTTGTAAAGTTGATTGCCAGTATAACCTCCTTTGTCAATGATTGTGTGCAGTTTCTTCTTAAAATCAGTGTAGCAGCTTCATCCCCAGATAATGATTTGGAACTGATGGCAATTTCATGAATGCCACGCTGCTTCTTGAAACGATCCTGCTGGCCATTACTTCCGAGCAATTCTTGCTTCTTTCCTTCAATCAGCTCATCAGCTCATTTTGACAAAGTAGAGGACCTGAAACTGACACACCTTTGGCTCTTATTTATTCGTGCCACAAAAATAATGCCTCTTCTAACTGAGGATGTGAACCTTTTCTCATTGTTTTTCAAGATTTCACTGCGCTGCCCAATGCTTGGATGGAACAAAATTTTTAAATTCCTGATCAATTTGTCTTCCGATCAGTAATTGTACTCCTACTCTGCAGCAACTTTTGTGGGTGGCTCACCAGCATCAATTCTCTGCAAAGTGTGAAGCTCTTTTTCCAACAAGATCACATTCATTTTATGTTTCGTGCCTGTAGTCACGTTCAGTGTTCTTTCTACAGACACTCGACTGAGTCCTTTATGGTTTTTGGCCCCTTTTATCTCTGGACACTTTAAGGCACATAGTGGGAGCACGAAACCTCAAATCAGAAACACACAGATGCACAACTTGACAACACTCGAGATGCACTAGACAAACTTTTGACTTTTGAAACCAGGCTGTGGCAGCCATCAAATGAAAGCATTCGATACATCTATGCCATTTCCTCTGTTCTACCCAAGCCCACGTGGCAACACAACAGGGTGTTGTACGTTCACTGTTAAACACTCAGCTTTGATGTACCGACAACAAGTGGAAAGTGTTAGGCGGCGCACTCTAATTGTCGGTTTCGACAGGGCTACGTTGTGCTGCATAGAACAATACTGTATGTACTGTACTTCCAAGGAGTTCCAATAGATGGCTGTGGCATACGAATAAGAAACACACTAGAGCTTCAACCAACACATGCACGAATTGATGATACTTGGACTTTTGACACGCACCAGTGCACTGATTAGCAGTAGATTGCCAAAAAACACTAGCAAATGCTTGGCTCCAGGTGCATGCAAATTGAAACTTGTCAAGCGTCAATCTAGCTAGCCAAAAGTGTAGCTGCACGAGAGTTTATTGTACTTGTTCTCAGATGGCAGTCACAGACATGAACAGATTACAATGTACTCAGTACACTACACAGTGATGCTCCCTTGTAGCGGTCTGATGTAGTCAACTGGAAGATTGATGATGAGTATGCCCTTACTTTCCAACATCAGGCCACTGTTAGATCCAAATACTCCAAAAATACAGATGTTGCAAGGTTTAACCAGGCGACCAAATGGACATCCACAATGAGGTTTCTTTCAAACTCTCATCAGATAATGCTGTCTCACACCAATATGCAGCACCTTCATATCCTCCAGAGTGATGATTCAACATCTGACGCTATTCACATCCCTTATATACCACACGATGCTTGCTAAACAGCAATAAAAACAAAGAACACTAATGAATAATGAAGGAAAAGACAGACTGTTACTTACCATAAAGAAGATACCTTAGGCTGCAGATGGGCAGAATTAAAAGACACTTACACAAAGCTTTCAGCCACAGCCTTCATCAGTAAGTAGTAATCTGTCTTTTCCAACATTGTTGATATTCCTACTGGAGTTTCCATTGTTTCAAGGACACTGATGCTTTTCTGTGAGTGTTTCCTTTATGATGTTTTCTGCATTTTAGCTATTTTTTAAAAAAGAAAAAAAAAAGAAAGAAAGAAAAAAAAAAGATTTGTTGCTGGAAAACTTCTGAAGTCCAATAAAGGAGTTACAACAGCCATATATGATTATCTGGTGGACCTTGCAGAACCAAATTCTAGGGCTGAAATGTACTGTTGACCAATGGGCATTAATCAGAATGAATACTAAATAAAAAATTAAATCCAATTTTACACAAAAAACTCAGGTTCTATCACTGTTGTTTTTCGTTCTATTTTGCTCTTATGTTTGCTATGACCTGTTAAGCAGAAATTTTCTTTCTATCTATAGAGTTACATTTGCTGTAATGTATCTTACCTGCATGTTGTTTCTTCTTTCTTCTCACTGCTGCCCCAATCATGGCAAGCAAGTCATCCTCACTGCATTTGCTTTGTATTGCATCTCTGAAACAACAGTTAAAACACCCGTTAAACAGTACCAGGCCAACACCACATAGTGAAATGTTGGTACACTAAAAAGGAAGAAAAACTTTGCAGAAATCTTCAACAGTAATCTTGTAGTCTGCAGTAGGCAACAGCAGGATAACAAACCCACTGGACAAAAATGGGAAAGTCATGATAGAAGTTACTTTTATTTTTATAAATAAACAGGTATCTTACACAAATGCTCAAGAGTATACATAGGATCTCGGGCTGAAGAGGTGGAGCAGAAACTGACATTAGTTTTGTTGAAGGGGGAGTAGTGGAACACAGCACAATTTCTTGCAAAATGAAGCCAAATTTATTGATAAACTGTTAATTAATTGCCAAGCTCACTAATGTGACCATTTTACAACAGGTACTTACTGCTTGGAGTATATGTGACTTTTCGGGCTTGCCTGATAGATCTGTTGCAAAAACACTTTGGGTTCCCCACCAGATAACATTATGCAAGTCCCTCCCTCAATATTTCAGTGACACAACGTTTTGGCATCTTCAGGTGATGGTGATTTCCACCATCACTGCTGCAAGATGGAACTGGCAATTTCCACATGACAGCTTTGAAATTTATCATGTGGATGACTATGACCATCATATTTAGAATTCAGAGGATTTCATAGAATACCTGAAGATGCTTAAACTAGAACTTTCAGATCTTTTAGTTAGCTCAAATGTTATATCATTACTTACAAAAGTGCCCTGCAGCCCTCATTAGAGGTTATTAGCAGCAAGTTTGAGAAAGAAATTGTGGTGCTGTTTAAAAATGTGCATACCTCATCCTATTTCTTATGTAACACCAACTACTTTAATCAAGTGGACAGTGTTCCCATGGGAGATCCTCTATTTCCCTTAGTAAATATCCAACATTCCTCCTTCTGGCAGAATGCTGAAGAGACATTTGTGGTGTGGCCCACATAATACAGACACTACCTATGTTCCTGCAGCATTTGCACTCGGTCCATCTAAATATTCAGTTCACTGTGGAAGTACAAAAAGATAGCAGCTTACCATTCCTGGATGTCACGGTTAGAAGAAAAGCTGACAGAACACTGCGGCTTAGTCTCTACTGCAAACTGATACACGCAGAGTTATATTTGCGGTCCAAAAGTTGCCATCACCCTCCACAATGTGGTAGTGTCTTACACTCCCTGGCACATAGAGCACATGTGATCTCAGATACCGACAGTCTGCCTGGTGAACTGTAACACCTAAGAACAGTGTTCCAGCAGAATGTTTATTCTTGTAAACAGATTTGCAATGTGTTCTGAGCAAAGCAAGTTCAGTGTAGGGATGTAAATGAAGTTACTTAGACAAGCACTGCAAATGGCTTTCCTACCATATTTCAGCGGCATGTTTTCAAAAATAGAAAGAATCACTAAGAGAAACAGAATCAAGTGCGTTTTTTGTCTACCAGCAAAACTAAGGAATTGTTTGTGTTCAGTTAAAGACAATCTTGACCTTAGAAAACACAGATCATATATAAGATCTGATGCCATTATGGGAAATCTTATATAGGGCAGACACCTCACATTGTGCAAGAACACTGTGTTCAACAGCGCTGACAAAAATGCCACCCAGTAAATTAGTGGTAGCAGAGCACTGCCTGAATACAGGGCACCACATGTTTCCCAAGAGGACTGAAATTTTATTCTCAGGATCATCACTCTAGGATTGTGTTTTTAAGAATGAGGCATGTATCCATACGGTGGGCAATCTTACCAACAGGAATATGGAATTTTGACTAAGCACTGCCCAGAATCCAGCACTGACTGCCATGAAATTAAAACAGTAGAAACCAGATCCTCCGATGTATGACCTGATGCAGCACCTTGCAGAGAGTTAATTCAGCGTTTAACCACACGAGTGTCCAGAAGTGCAGTCATTGCCCACAACACATAAGCAGAAGGCTACTATGAATGGCATTTCCATCCAACTGGGAGTGCCTTCGTACTCCTGCTTCTAGCCTGACAAATTTCAATTCTGCTGTGCAAATATCACCAGTCACATCTTGCAGCAGTGATGACAGGACCCACCACTACCTGAAGATGACGAACAGTTGTGTTGGTGAAATATTGTGAGGCTTGCACAAAGTTATTCAGTGGAAAATCTGAGAAGATTCGTATACATTATTTTTCTGTGACGCAGGTAATGTGCAGCCAAATGTGATAATTTTCTGCATTTGCCTTTTTGTACATTTCAAAATACCACAAAAAATTGGCGAGAAACACTGAATATATGACATAACCAGATGACATACCCCACAGCATGTGCAGCAGCCGGGGTTGAGTGTAAAGGAATGATTGAGCAGTGCAATACTTTCATTTGAGCAAACAGAGCAAATTTCGAAAACATTTTGTAAATATGATCTGTTGTAAATGTAGATGTTACAAAATTATTGTCCCTGCTGTAATCAAGCAAAAGCAGTTCTGATTTTGTGTTTTTTGCTTCTGTCCTCTTTTTGTTTACAGACATTAGTTAGTAAAGAAAACATAGGTCATTTAATGGCAATGATGCTATTCTGAAGTTTATACTCATCTACTTTTTATGCAATACGGTAGGTTTTGATTTGTACTGTACTTTGCAAGAAATCAAGGAAACTGCAAGATCGGTAAATAAAATAATAAACTTCAATATAAATACATAATTGTTAAACACAATAAAAAATACTGCCTGCCATATGCAAGACTCAAATCCTGAACGCCATCACTAAAGTCGCACATGTGTGTCCGTAGCCACAATGATATGAATACTTGACTTGGGTTGGGATGATCAAGTGTGACAGACCGAGAGGCTCTACCACTGCAAGCATGACAAGGTACATCATCTGGTGACATTTATCATTCACTTTTGACACATTTCCCAACATTTGTATCGTATCCAACATTTGTGATCCCATGTGTCTTGTATTAAATTACTTGTCTCAGGGTCATCTACAGTGCTTTGGAGGTTTTTAAATGTTAATACGCATCACCCTGTCTGTCTGTGTGTGTGTGTTTGTGTGTGTGTGTGTGTGTGTGTGTGTGTGTGTGTGTTTATATATATGAAACAAATACTAACAAAGAGATAGAGGGCCTGGCCAGTACTTACCTCAGCTCAGTACAGCTGATACATACACAAAACAGAACAGAAAATTGACGTATCCTAGCTTTCGGAACTTCGTTCCTTCATCAGGGAGGAGAGAGGGGAAAAAAGGGGAAGAAGGGAAAGTGGATTCAGGTTTTGCATCGGGGTCGGTTACAGGGGTAGGAACCGCTGGGTAGAGAAGGTGGTCTGGGAATATTGTAGGGTTTGACAAGGATGATACGGAGGTTAGGGGGTTGGCAAAAGGCAACTCTGGGTGGTGTGGGGAGAATATTGTCAAGGGATGATCTCATTTCAGGGCTTGACTTGAGAAAGTCATATCCCTGGCGGAGTAATTAGTTGATGTATTCGAGGCCAGGATAATATTGGGTGACAAGGGGGATGCTTCTGTGTGGTCTGGGGGTAGTACCATTGTTGTTGGGTGGGGAGGAATGTATTGCTTGGGAGATCTGTTTGTGGACAAGGTCTGCAGGATAGTTGTGGGAGAGGAAAGCACTGATATATAATATAATACAGGGAAACATTCCAAATGGGATAAATATATCTAAAAACAAAGATGATGTAACTTACCAAACGAAAGCATTGGTATGTTGATAGACACACAAACAAACACACACACAAAATTCAAGCTTTCGCAACCCACAGTTGCTTCATCAGCAAAGAGGGAAGGAGAGGGAAAGACGAAAGGATGTGGGTTTTAAGGGAGAGGGTAAGGAGTCATTCCAATCCTGGGAGTGGAAAGACTTACCTTAGGGGGGAAAAAGGACAGGTATACACTCGCACACACACACACACATATATCCATCCGCACATATACAGACACAAGCAGGGTATATGTGTGGATGGATATGTGTGTGTGTGTGTGTGTGTGTGTGTGTGTGTGTGTGTGTGTGTGTGTGTGTGTGTGTGTGTGTGTGGCATACTGATCTGATCTGAACTATGCAGCCTTAAAATGGAAGTTTTTTGATCACTCCTTATTTTGCTCCCTGCCACATTGGCAATATGTACCGCAAATCATCAGACAGACGACCTTCCTGCATGCTTCATGTTGTGTCTAGACAAGACAGCCTAGACACAATGAGAGGAAGCCGAAAGGCATGCTCTAAGTTAAAAAAGGAGGGCGTGAGGTCTGAAACAGGATACGTAATGAATGCTATAAAGAAAAGTACGTAGCTTCTGGAATACTTAACTTTAATCCATCCTTTTGGTACATCTGGAGATTGTGGTGATACAAGTGAGACTCTTTATATACATGCAATGTTACTAATGGCGCCTTGCTAGGTCGTAGCCATTGACTTAGCTGAAGGCTATTCTAACTATCGGCTCGGCTAATGAGCAATGCTTCGTCCATGTAGTCGCTAGCAAAGTCGTCCGTACAACTGGGGTGAGTGCTAGTCCGTATCTCGAGACCTGCCTTGTGGTGGCGACACGCGGGTCCGACATGTACTAATGGACCCTGGCCAATTTAAAGCTACCACCTAGCAAGTGTGGTGTCTGGCGGTGACACCACATTCCTCCCCTGCAAATCGGCGAATGGTCGTGTTATAAGGCTTCCGCCCGCCGTGGGGAGAACCCCATGTTGACGTATGCGATGAGGTGGGGAGCCTAACAACAGGCGAGGCTGTGCCACCCGCACGCGGCCATTCGGTCCAAGGGGAGCTAAGAAACACCTGAAAACCTAGTCCAGGGTGCACGTCAACATGCGGTGTATGTGCCCGTAAAGAGACAGGAGGGGCCGAAGGGTCGACCTCCATTGCGTCGGGGTACCCGACGCGCGAAGACGCCATGTGGTCCGGAGCGGGCAAGAGTTCCATGGCGGAGGACAGCTGGTCACGGGAAGCGATCGGCGGCGTGTGACCCAGGGAGGTGCTTGGTGGCTGCAGCGAAGCGTCCACTGCGGGCGGCACCAGCTGGACAGGCGGCGGCGGCGGAGGCGGCAGCGGCGCGTCGCCATGGGGCAAAATGGAAGGCATCGTTGGTAACACCTGGGGATGAGGCGAGCCAGTAGATGGGTCCCCAGGGCGCTGACCGGATGGCACCGTCGCTGAAAGCAGACGGGGAGCGGCAGAACCCGTGCGACGACAGAGGCGCAGCTGATTGAGATGCCGACGCACCTCACCAGAGGCCCCCAAAACCAAATACATCACGCGGCCGAGGCAGCGAAGAATGTGCACTGTGAGCCAACGCCGTGAACCTCGATAGTTGCGATAAAATACAACGTCGCCTGGAGCAAAAGCAGAAGTCTGCCGCTGCACAGGAACCTGATGCGGCGGGTGCAGCAAAGACATCAAGTTTCGATGAGGACGACTGTGGAGCAACTCAGCTGGCGAGCGACTATCTCGGGGCTGAGAGCGATACAAAGACAAAAAGAGCAACAACGCGTCCTCCCGAGAATACGACTCTTTCAACTTCAACATCTGTGACTTGAAAGTCCGGACCAATCGTTCAGCGGCACCGTTTGACTGAGGCGAAAACGGCGCGGATGTCAGATGTTGAATACCATTGGCCTGGCAGAATGACTGAAATTCTGCGGACATGAATTGTGGGCCATTGTCGGAAACAATAGTCTGCGGAAGACCTTCAATGCAAAAGATGCAGACAACGCTTGGATGGTGGCAGTTGATGTCGTGGAAGACATCCGGACAACAAAAGGAAAATTACTGAAGGCATCTACCAGAACAAACCACCGAGCATACCAGAATGGACCAGCAAAATCAATGTGCAAGCGTTGCCAAGGGGAAGTGGCTTTTGGCCATGCAAAGACTTTCCGCGGCAGTGCGGATTGTTCTTCGGCACACGCCATGCAAGAAGAACACATATTCGTAATCGCAGCATCGATTCCGAACCAAGTACAGTGCTGACGAGGAAGTTGTTTCGTTTGCACTATACCCCAATGTCCTTGGTGAAGAAGCCGTAAAACAGAGGACTGTAACGAACGTGGGACCACGATTCTGGACTGATCATTATCAGAACGCAACAACAAAACACCGCGTCGAACAAAAAGTCTCTCCTTGTGAGCAAAAAATCAGCAAACCAACGGATCCTCGATCCGAGACTTTGACAAAGGCCATTGCGTAGCAACAAAATGCAAAACGGTAGCAAGGACCGGGTCAGCAGCTGTGGCTGTAGCTACACGACGAAAATCAATCGGAAACGAGTCGACCACGTCATCGGTTTCCGAATCAATGAACATGCAAGCAAGTTCAGAAGAATCAAATGCTCTATCCTCAGCAACAGGCAAACGGGACAACGCATCGGCGTTTCCGTGCTTAGCAGTGGACCGATACAAGATATCGTAGCGGTACTGCGAGAGGAAAATAGACCAGCGAATGAATTTCTGTGCTGTACGCGGAGGTACAGGCTTGTTCGGATGAAAAAGCGACATCAAAGGTTTGTGGTCTGTGATGATGGTAAAGTGACGACCATACAAGAAATCATGGAACTTAGTAACACCAAACACGAGAGCCAAAGCTTCTTTCTCTATCTGTGAATAATTTCTTTGCACAGACGAGAGCAATTTGGATGCAAAGGCAATAGGGCGATCATGCGACCCATCTTTGTGCGCAAGCACAGCACCGATCCCGAAATCCGATGCATCTACCATCAACAAAAGGGGTTTCTGGGGATTGAATGGCGTAAGGCAAGTATTAGAAAGCAACGCCGATTTCAACTGGCGAAAGGCGCGTTCGCATTCCGTCGTCCAGACGAACGGAACACCCTTACGGCGTAAGCTATGAATCGTAGCTGAAATGGAAGAGGCATTGCGCAGAAAGCGATGATAATAGTTAATTTTACCCAACACACTCTGTAGCTCCTTCAAATTCTGCGGCGAAGGCAAGTCTTGTATGGCACGGAGGTGCTCTGGACTCGGATGTATGCCTTGGGCATTGATGACATGTCCCAGGTATGGTAAGTCACGAGCAAAAAACACACATTTGTCCTTCCGCAAGCGAAGACCATTTTGTCGCAATACCTGAAATAATGTTCGTAGGTGTGCTAAATGGTCGTCTGCTGTCTTTCCGGAGATCACAATATCGTCCAGATAGTTCGCAGCAGTAGGGAATGATGCACAAGCAGTTTGTAAATATTGCTGAAACAATGCAGGGGCGGATGCACACCCGAATGGCAGTCTTTTGAATCGGTACAAACCAAGATGCGTGTTAACCACCAAGACGCACTGGGATTCTTCGTCCACTGGTATTTGGAAGTATGCATCTGTGACGTCCAACTTTGAAAAATATTTACCCGGGCACAGTTTGTCAAAAAGATCTTCCAGGCAGGGTAATGGAAAAGTTGCAAACACTAGTTGTGGATTCACAGTGGCCTTGAAGTCCACACAAAGTCTCAGTTTTCCGGAAGGTTTGGGCAAAATTACTAATGGTGAGGCCCAGAGAGAAGCCTGCACACGTTCAATTACACCTTGTGATTCTAAATCGTGTAATGTTCTTGCAACCTCATCACGCAATGCATGAGGAACATTGCACGCTCTGAAAAATTTCGGTTGCCCGTTGACTTTCAGTTCCAAATGTGCTTCATAGTTTTTAGCGCAACCTAAGCCCGGCGCAAAAATGTCTGCAAATTCTTCACACAGACGAGAAACACAGTCTGAAGGCACAGTCTGATTCACTGATAGGACCTGATTTACTATAGACATGCTAAACAACTGAAATAAATCGAAACCAAACAAGTTCACTGCAGTAGAAGAACGAAGAACATAAAATGAGACAAGTTTTGTTTGTCCCTTGTATGTTGCAAGAAGGCTGCACTGTCCTAACACAGGGGATATTCTGACCTGAATAACTATTTAACATAACATTTGCGGCACGCAACGGAGGTTTGCCCAGTTGTTTGTACGTGTCGTGATTGAGCAACGAAACTGCAGCTCTGGTATCGAGCTGGAACGGTATGACCATTCCATTAAAATCCAAATCTACAAAAAGTTTATTGTCCTGCTGACGACAAGAGCAACTGTCTCGTGCAATTTGAACTGATACAGGTACAGCATCACTTGCTAATTGACGTGATTTCTGGCGACGTCGACGCACACTTTGTGTGGGACGAACACTGTCACTGTTTGAGAAAGTGGCACTGGACGGGGTGGAATTCACTACATGAATGTCCATGGGCGAAGGTCCACGAGGCTGAGTGTCCTTGGTTCGATTCCGGCGCGAAGCAAAAGGCCTGGAATGGTTGTGATTGTCTGATCTGAGCTTTTTCTGGCAAACACTTTGAACATGTCCTTTCTTATTACAGAAAAAGCAAATAGCTTGGCGTGACGGGCAATTTTCACGCGAATGTCTAGTAGCACACCACGGGCATGATTTTACTGCAGTTGTATGCTGTCGCGGCACACCTGGTTTAGAGCGTAACGGCAGCTGCGTGGACGTGCGCGAGGGCAGTTTACCGGGCCGTGCAGCGCGCCTGGCGGGCTGGTTAATGTTACACATGGCTGGCGAAGTTGCAAATGATTCCTGAGCAAAGTCAAGTGTGTCTTGTCTATCTAATATGTCTATCACTTGCTGAAGGGAGGGATTAACTAGTTTCAAAATCTGTTCCCATATACGAACATCAGAAACGTTCTGTGCAATTGCATCATGGACCATTGTATCTGAATAAGGGAGTCCACATTCACACTCAAAAGCACAATCCCTTGTAAGGCCTTGCAATGTTGCAACCCACTCCCTATTAGTTTGACCGGCCGTACGTTTTGTACGAAAGAACGTATACCTTTTTGCAACTACATTAACTGTTTCCTTGAAATAGGCATCTAAAGCAGACAAAAGTTCTTCGTAGGACAGAGTTGCTACGTCGCATTGGGGAAATAATTTCACTATCACACGGTACGTTTGCACCCCTACACATGCCAATAAATGAGGCTGCCGCTCGTTACCTTGAATTCTGTAGGCGGCGAGATGAAATCCAAACTGGCGTGACCACTCCGTCCATACTCTCTCCCCAATAAACAGAATAGTTATAACTCAATTGTTCACAAGTGTATATTATGACTCTTGCCACAGCCACGCAGTCAGTATGCCACAGGCGTGCCATAGAAAGCGATCAGGTTCAATTCCTTGTAGAGCCGGGAAATTCTGCTCGGTGGACAGACTGGAATAGGGTACACTCTGCTTGTAGTTCTAGCTGAGGAGATACTCAAGTGAGAAGTAGTGTCTTCAACTTCTGGAAGTTGATAACAGCCTGGAGAGTTGTATACTGACCCCCTAACTCTCCATAGATTTATAGTAGAGGACATCTCTCGAAGAGCATTGCGTGGTCTTCTGGGCCCAATGCAGAGTTCCTTTATCTATGTATATTGTATATCACCACTTGTACACACTCATCAGCACAGTATCATATTGTCTCTTCACGTGGCAAATTTTTATTCCCTTGTTTCCAGATCAAGACTTTTCCTCTTCCTCTTCTTCGTTTTTTTTTTTTTTTTTTTTTTTTTTTTTTTTTTTTTTTTTTTTTTTTTTTTTTTTTTTTTACTATCATTACTTGTACCACACATATTCCACACGGTTTATGCTCACTCCTTCAATGATACTTCCCATCCTCCTCTAGTGTGCGAGTTGTCCCTGCTTTCCTGCGTGTTTCTTGGTTTAAACACCCTTGTTTCAAAAGAGAGTGACAGCTTAGATACAGTCTTGTCAACATTTTGTAATTTTATTTAGCAATTATTGTTTGAGCCTTATAGGCGAATGTCACAAGATATTGTCAACCACTGGATTCACTAGATTGGAATGGGGTTCATGGTAACTTATCAATTCATTTTTTAAGTTGCTGTTATCTTTTTCATCCTATCTTGGACTAGCTTTTCCATACTCCCACTCTATTTTACGTAGCCAAACAGTTATCTGCCCTTGCAAACTTGCTCCTTTACTACCAAGTTAACTAATACTGGGCAGCCTAACAGAAGTTCCAATATCCAGTCTTTCACCACAATTCACCTATACACACTTTTCACTCATTGATTTTCTTTTTTCAATGTCATAAATATTTTGCTTTCACAGACTGCTGTGCTTTGAACATAAAATTGTAGGAACATCTGCCTCACATGTCACTTTTTTTTTTATTATTAAAGAATATGTTCCTTGCTCATTCCTATTTGCTTCTGATACATTTCCATTCTCACTTTTATTTTCTTTTGATCCATTTCTTTTTTCTTTGATAGACAAGTCAAACAACAATGGCAATATGTTGCAGCCCCCTGTGTTTCACCCTACTTACTACGAACTTACTTTTCTTAGCTTCCAATTTTATTAGTCATTTGGTTTTTAAGATACTTAAATTAATTGTTTGACCCTGTATTTTTATATCTTATTTTACCTTCGGTTGATAAAGGATTTCTGGTATGCTCACAAAGAGAGAGCTGATTCTTCCCACCCCTCACCCCCCTTACCTTGTCCTGAAACAAACTTATCGCCAAGTATCTTGCAGTTTTTTTCCTATTATTAATCTCTTAGTCTAGTCATCAATTTAAAAGTGTCAGTTGTTGGTCCCATTGTCTAATAATTTGTACATTTATACACATGAAGTTCCAATTTTTATTTGGAACATATAGACTCTGATAATCATGAATCACAGTTCAAATGGCTCTGGGCACTATGGGACTTAACATTTGAGCCAAGGCAGGATTCAAACCTGCGACCGTAGCAGTCGCGCAGTTCTGGACTGAAGCGCCTAGAACCGCTTGGCAACGGTGGCTGGCGAATCATAGTTACCATCACACGGACAGAAATACTGTGTTAACTTTAATACAACATAGGGACGTAGCTAAAAATGTCTTTACATAATTTCCAGTTCTGATTACTTTCCTTTAATTTAATCTAACAAATAGGTTAGTGTAACATGATGTTGACAGAGGCAAATTATATATACTCACAAATTATTTAGCTAGAGGTATCTGGTTTGTATGTCTGGGAGGGAGGAGGGTGCAAGCTGAAAACTTCAAGAAAAGATTACTCATTTCATACCTGCTGGATTTAACTGCAGTTTATCTCTTCCATATACCAACCACATACCTAATGTGCATGGCAAACAGTTTGAAAGTATTATTCTATACTCAGCATTTGGAACTATCAGTTCCTTCATGAGAGAGGAAAGAGGGATAAGTTTCTGAAGGTCTGAAAGGTCACTCGGACTCCACAACTAATGTGAGGACAAGAGGAACAAATGTGTCTATAAGAAGTTTTGGAATTTCACCTCCTGAAGGTAAAATACTGATCAGTCTGTCAGTCTTCTAGTAATTTTATGGTTTCCTCGCATGAATTTTCACTTAGACATGATTATTCTATGTTTCATCACTCACCTGAGAGATATCTCTGAATTCCCAAAGAGACACACCTTCAAATTGCCATCAGCTGTTATCGGTAAACGGTTGCACGTGCCACAGAAGTGTTCACTCATTGAGGTAATAAATCCCACACGTCCCTTGAAGCCCGGGACATGGTATGCCTGCAAAAAGAAATTGTAAGAAAATAGGTACTGCTGTTGTGAAAATACTATAAATGTGTTGCTCACCAAGTGGAGGAAGGAGAAAATGTGCATTAAGGGGAGTTTGAACGCCCTATCCTGACAATGTTACATTTAGTGACTTAACTTCCCCGTACTTCAGGAACAACTGTAGCCATTGACAAGAAACTTTTACAGGACATTAAACTATATGTTCTGAGTCTTACAATAATTGCATTTCAGCCACTGCTTTTGGAAATACAATTTTTTAATTACACAGTTAAAATTTTGTGTACCTTTTTGTATGCTATTCTAAATAATTTTACTTATACATAACATTATGTTTTTCTTTTAGTTCAGAAGACTCAGGATACATATGTCATTACTCCCTGAAAATTTGAATTCGCTACTTGCCGTAGTTTCGGAGATTTAGGGAAAAATGCAAGAGAAAATGTAAATTTTCAGGAAGAGTTTTTAAAGTTACAATAGACTGTAACTCAATATATGCTTAACATTTTATTTTTAGTCACTCAGAAGCACCCTGCACCATACTGTATATCATCCTCTTGATCTTTTTTAAGTTTTTTTTGTTTTCTTCTTTCTGGACTCCGTAGTGGCCAACTGTGCAGCATACTCTGCTTTACCAGTGCAAACCTTGTCCATCCCTTCAAATTCTCTGATGAAGTTTGCTCCAGAATTAATTCCCATATGTTGTAGCACTTTCACGCTACCAATGTTGCCATCATTAAAAGCAATAACAGCATGACTGACCCCCACTTTAGTGTCTTCATTACAAGAAAAACATTTTTTGGTCTACATCTACATCTACATCCATACTCCTCAAGCCACCTGATGGTGTAGGCTACCTTGAGTACCTCTATTGGTTCTCCCTTCTATTCCAGTCTCGTATTGTTCGTGGAAAGAAGGATTGTCGGTATGCCTCTGTGCGGGCTCTAATCTCTCTCATTTTATCCTCATGGTCTCTTCGTGAGATATACGTAGGAGGGAGAAATATATTGCTTGACTCCTCAGTGAAGGTATGTTCTCGAAACTTCAACAAAAGCCCATACCAAGCTACTGAGTGTCTCTACCGCAGAGTCTTCCACTGGAGTTTATCTAACATCTCCGTAATGCTTTCATGATTACTAAATGATCCTATAACGAAGCATGCTGCTCTCTGTTGGATCTTCTCTATCTCTTCTATCAACCCTATCTGGTACAGATCCCACACTGCTGAGCAGTATTCAAACAGTGGGGGAACAAGTGTACTGTAACCTAATTCCTTTGTTTTTGGATTGCATTTCCTTAGGATTCTTCCAATGAATCTCAGTCTGGCATCTGATTTACCGATGATCAACTTTATATGATCATTCCATTTTAAATCACTCCTAATGCATACTCCCAGATAATTTATGGAATTAACTGCTTCCAATTGCTGACCTGCTATATTGTAGCTAAATGATATGGGATCTTTCTTTCTATGTATTCGCAGCACATTACACTTGTCTACATTGAGATTCAATTGCCATTCCCTGCACCATGCATCAATTCGCTGCAGATCATCCTGCATTTCAGTGCAATTTTCCATTGTGGCAACCTCTCGATATACCACAGCATCATCCGCAAAAAGCCTCAGTGAACTTCTGATGTCATTCACAAGGTCATTTATGTGTATTGTGAATAGCAACGGTCCTACGACACTCCCCTGCAGCACACCTGAAATCACTCTTACTTCGGAAGACTTCTCTCCATTGAGAATGACAGGCTGCGTCCTGTTATCTAGCAACTCTTCAATCCAATCACATAATTGGCCTGATAGCCCATATGCTCTTACTTTGTTCATTAAATGATTGCGGGGAACTGTATCAAACACCTTGCAGAAGTCAAGAAACACAGCATCTACCTGGGAACCCGTGTCTATGGCCCTCTGAGTCTCGTGGACGAATAGCGCGAGCTGGGTTTCACACGATCGTCTTTTTCAAAACCCATGCTGATTCCTACAGAGTAGATTTCTAGTTTACAGAAAAATCATAATACTCGAACATAATACATGTTCTAAAATTCTACAACTGATCGACATTAGAGATATAGGTCTATAGTTCTGCACATCTGTTCGACGTCCCTTCTTGAAAACGGGGATGACCTGTGCCCTTTTCCAATTCTTTGGAACGCTACGCTCTTGTAGAGACCTACGGTACACTGCTGCAAGAAGGGGGGTAAGTTCCTTCGCATACTCTGTGTAAAATTGAACTGGTATCCCATCAGGTCAGCGGCCTTCCCTCTTTTGAGTGATTTTAATTGTTTCTCTATCCCTCTGTCATCTATTTCAGTATCTACCATTTTGTCATCTGTGTGACAATCTAGAGAAGGAACTACAGTGCAATCTTCCTCTGTGAAACAGCTTTGGAAAAAGACATTTAGTATTTCGGCCTTCAGTCCATCATCCTCTGTTTCAGTACCTTTTTGGTCACAGAGTGTCTGGACATTTTGTTTTGATCCACCTACCGCTTTGACATAAGAGCAAAATTTCTTAGGATTTTCTGCCAAGTCAGTACATAGAACTTTACTTTCGAATTCATTTAACGCCTCTCGCATGGCCCTCCTCACATTACATTTCACTTCACATAATTTTTGTTTGTCTGCAAGGTGTTGGCTACGTTTATGTTTGCTGTGAAGTTCCCTTTGCTTCTGCAGCAGTTTTCTAACTCGGTTGTTGTACCACGCTGGCTCTTTTCCATCTCTTACGATCTTGCTTGGCACATACTCATCTAACGCATATTGTACGATGGTTTTGAACTTTGTCCACTGATCCTCAACACTATCTGTACTTAAAACAAAACTTTTGTGTTGAGGTGTTAGGTACTCTGATATCTGATTTTTGTCACTTTTGCTAACCAGAAAAATCTTCGTACCTTTTTTTAATATTTCTATTTACGGCTGAAATCATCGATGCAGTAACCGCTTTATGATCGCTGATTCCCTGTTCTGCGTTAATTGTTTCAAATAGTTCGGGTCTGTTTGTCACTAGAAGGTCTAATATGTTATCGCCACGAGTCAGTTCTCTGTTTAACTGCTCAAGGTAGTTTTCAGATAAAGCTCTTAAAAAATTTCACTGGATTCTTTGTCCCTGCCACCCATTATGAAAGTTTGAGTCTCCCAGTCTATATCCGGCAAATTAAAATCTCCACCCAGAACTATAACATGGTGGGCAAATCTACTCGAAATATTTTCCAAATTATCCTTCAAGTGCTCAGCCACAACAGCTGCTGAGCCAGGGGGCCTATAGAGACATCCAATTACCATGTCTGAGCCTGCTTTAACCGTGACCTTCACCCAAATTATTTCACATTTCGGATCTCCATCAATTTCCTTCGATACTGTTGCACTTCTTATCGCATTAAACATGCCTCCCCCTTCACTGTCCAGCCTGTCTCTGCGGTATACATTCCAATCTGAGTTTAGAATTTCATTACTGTTTACATCTGGTTTCAGCCTACTTTCTGTCCCTAGTACTATGTGGGCATTGTGACCGTTTATTAATGAGAGCAGTTCTGGGACCTTTCTATAGACGCTCCTGCAGTTTACTATTAGCACATTAATATTGTTATTCCCTGCTGCATTTTGTCTACTCCTACCTTGCCGCATCTCAGGAGGTGTCTTGTCGGGCCTAGGGAGGGAGTTCTCTAACTTAAAAAACCCACATGTGCACTCCACACATACTCCGCTACCCTTGTAGCCGCTTCCTGCATGTAGTGCACACGTGACCTATTCAGGGGGACCCTACATTTCTGCACCCGATAGCGGAGGTCGAGAAATTTGCACCCCAGATCTCCGCAGAATCGTCTGAGCCCCTGGTTTAAGCCTTCCACTCGGCTCCAAACCAGAGGACCACTATCGGTTCTGGGAACAATACAACAAGTAGCTAGCTCAGATTCCACCCCGCGAGGCTTTCCGCCTACACCAACTCCGCTAGCTGCCTGTACGAACTGAGGATGACCTCTGAACCCAGACGGCAGGAGTCATTGGTGCCGACATGAGCAACAATTTGCAGTCGGGTGCACCCAGTGCTCTCTATCACTGCCAGCACGGCCTCCTCCACATCTCGGATGAGACCCCCGGCAAGCAGACAGAGTGAACACTGACCTTCTTCCCCGACCTTTCCGCTATTTCCCTAAGGGGCTCCATCACCCGCCTAACGTTGGAGCTCCCAATAACTAATATACCCCTCCCCCCATGTGCCTGCTCGGACCTGGCTGAAGGAGTGGCCACATGTCCACTCACAGGCAGAACGGGCGATGCCACACGGCCAGCCTCCACACTGACCCTCCGCCTCATGCGCCGTGAATGCCGCTGAACCCGCCACTCCCCTTGGGAAGAGGGTGGCCCAACCGTGCCCGGTAGCTGCAAAGATGTCTTGACAGCAGGGTCAGTGGGTGAAGCATGTAATGTAACACCTGGGGTGTACCATGCAACGCACCAGACTCCCCACTGCCGCTACACTCTGAGGCAGCAGCCTGAAGATGGCTAACCGCGGCTTCAACACATTCAGCTGTTTGCGAACAGTGGCCAGCTCCTCCTGTGTCCGTACACAGCAGTCACACATCCTATCCATCATAAGAAATCAATTTACTGTAGAGAGTTAATCAACTTATAACTAGACTGCTAATTCACTAAAGGCGGCTGATAGTTGACTAAACTGTGGTTACTAGACACTTCCTGTAGAAAACAATGAAAATAGCACTACCTGTCTCTGGACTGTATTGAAAACAAACACTAGCACTACTGGCACTATGGCTGACTAAACGGACTCTCTCTGACTGTATTCAAAACAAACACGAAATCTATGGAACACTATTACTAGCACCCGACAATTAAAGCTTCCTAAAAGCAAAAACACACGGAAAAGGAAGTGACAAGTAAGCAAAATAGAGTTAATACTTCAATTAGCATAGCTCGCTGCACAGCAGACATGACGCAGATGGCAGTTACAACGACACTGACACAATAAGATTATTGAACGACTCATTGGGATTTTGAGTCTGACAATGCAGACACTTCTTCAATAATTCAGGATTGCCAGGTCTCTGTAAACAGGTTTTATGATATCCACAACTGCTGCTGGGATAGAATGTTTATGGCTGTATGACCTGTTTGAGTACTGGGCATTGCGGTAATTGCACCATGAACCAGATCTAGGAGGGCAAAGATGGTGTACTGGTTTATCATCAGCTGACAGTCTCTGGAAGAAGGTAGCCCATACTGCCTGCTTCATTTTCAACAAATCCTCAGTATTATTTCTAATGGCAATCTCATAATACTGTTGTAGTTCATCAATCATGTTGTCTGTCAGCCTGCTTCTTATGGTCTTACCACCTGAAAGTTTCTTGTCTCTCAAACTTTGTTTCAACTTCCTCAATCTGGTATCCATCCTCTTCTGGACATGAGCAACACATTCCAGTTCTGTGATAAGCTTCTCACCATAAGGCTGAGTGGCTACTACACTGTTATATGCATTTGAGTCTGCATAACCTAAGAACTTAGTGTAACACACTCCCCTTTAGTTTACAGATCGATTATAAATTTCAACAGCTGCACAGGCCTCCGTACGACTAGTTGTCCTTCATAACTTCTGTCACAGATATGCCCTTCTTCATTCCCTGATTTATACTTATAAGAATGTTTGGTTAAAATCTGGAAATCTATTAGCTTTCCAGTATCAACACTGGTCACTGTAGCAACAGAATTCTTAGAACTGCAGCTACGCTTCTACCAAGTGCCCCAAAAGCTACTGATATGACAATCATACCATCGTTTATTTCAGCAGCTTCATTTGCAGCACCCTTAATTGACTCACATGCAGTGGATTTCACAGCAGCTCCAATAAATCCTGCATACTTGTCCATTTTACAAAGTGGGCGTGGCATATACATCACGACACACATTGTTTCTGCTGCAGTGTGTCCTTGGCCAATAGCTCTCAATCCATAAAACCACCTAACATTTATGTCAAAATAATTATCTTTACACTTATCAGAATTCCAAAATGAATGAGTGTATTTACAAATGGCAGAATTAATGGTAAGTTTCCTGGCTAGTCCATTTGATACCTCAATGTCTTCATGTAAACTAACTGGCCCTCCACATAGATACAGCACACACATTCACATAACACCCCTGTTAGGATGTGTAAATGTATCAGAATATAACCTAACCTACCGTTTACATGAGTTTTGTTTTGAGATAACTGTGTTATCACTATGTTTTATTTTAATCTTCGAAGCACTAATGGGTGTTTCGCTAGATACTCATGAGTTTGCCAGTATTTCATTGTCTGCAACTTCACACACCACATGCTGAACACAATGTTTCTCTTTATTCAAAAATTTATTACCATGAAACCCACATTTCTTAAAAACACTTCATTTTCGAGTCATACTTTTTGAGAGATTTACCAGTCTATTCCTCACTTCTCCTCGGAAAAACGTTAGCACTTCGATATACAAAGCATGTTTATACTATGAAAAGATACGATACTATTTTTGACAGTGCTACCAATGCAAACACATAATTTAACCTTTATAACACAGCAATCCACAGCTTTCTACAGGGTAGTCCATTGATAGTGACCGGGCCAAATATCTCACGAAATAAGCATGAAATGAAAAAACTACAAAGAACGAAATTCGTCTAGCTTGAAGGGAGAAACCAGATGGCGCTATGGTTGGCCTGCTAAATGGCACTGCCATAGGTCAAACTCATATCAACTGCATTTTTTAAAAATAGGAACCCCCATTTTTTATTACATATTCATGTAGTACGTAAAGAAATGTGAATGTTTTAGCTGGAACACTTTTTCACTTTGGGATAGTTGAGGCTGTAATAGTCAAAAATGGTTCAAATGGCTCTGAGCACTATGGGACTTAACTTCTGAGGTCATCAGTCCCCTAGAACTTAGAACTACTTAAACCTAACTAACCTAAGGACATTACACACATCCATGCCCAAGGCAGGATTCGAACCTGCGACCGTAGCGGTCGTGCGTTTCCAGACTGTAGCGCCTAACACCACTCGGCCACTTCGGCCAGCTGCTGTAATAGTCACAAACATATAAGTATGTAGTATCACATAACTTTCCGCCAGTGCGGACGGTATTTGCTTCGTGATACATTACCCGTGTTAAAATGGACCGTTTACCAATTGCGGAAAAGGTCGGTATCGTGTTGATGTATGGCTATTGTGATCAAAATGCCCAAGGGGCGTGTGCTATGTATGCTGCTCGGTATCCTGGACAACATCATTGAAGTGTCGGGACCATTCGCTGATAGTTACATTATTTAAGGAAACAGGAAGTGTCCAGTCACATGTGAAACATCAACCATGACCTGCAACAAATGATGATGCCCTAGTAGGTGTTTCAGCTGCTGGGGCAGCTAATCCACACATCAGTAGCAGACAAATTGCGCGAGAATTGGGAATCTCAAAAACGTCGGTGTTGAGAATGCTACATCAACATTGATTGCACCCGTACCATATTTCAATGCACCAGGAATTGCATGCCAATGACTTTGAATGTCATGTACAGTTCTGCCACTGGGCACAAGAGAAATTACGAGACGATGAAAGATTTTTTGCATGTGTTCTATTTAGCGATGAAGCATCATTCACCAACAGCGGTAACCTAAACCGCCATAATATGCACTATTGGACAACGGAAAATCTACGATGGCAGCGACAAGTGGAACAGCAGCGACCTTGGCAGGTTAATGTATGGTGTGGCATTAAGGGAGGAAGGTTAATTGGCCCCCATTTTATCCATGGCAATCTAAATGGTGCAATGTATGCTGATTTCCTGCGTAATGTTCTACCAATGTTACTACAAGATGTTTCACTGCATGACAGAATGGCGATGTACTTCCAACATGATGGATGTCCGGCACATAGTTTGCGTGCGGTTGAAGCAGTATTGAATAGCACATTTCATGACAGGTGGATTGGTCGTCAAAGCACCATACCATGGCCCGCACGTTCACCGGATCTGACGTCCCCGGATTTCTTTCTGTGGGGAAAGTTGAAGGATATTTGCTATCGTGATCCACCGACAATGCCTGACAACATGCGTCAGTACATTATCAATGCATGTGCGAACATTACGGAAGGCAAACTACTCACTGTTGAGAGGAATGTCATTACACGTATTGCCAAAGGCATTGAGGTTGACAGACATCATTTTGAGCATTTATTGCATTAATGTGGTATTCACAGGTAATCACGCCGTAACAGCATGCGTTCTCAGAAATGATAAGTTCACAAAGGTACATGTATCACATTGGAACAACCGAAATAAAATGTTCAAATGTACCTAGGTTCTGTATTTTAATTTAAAAAACCTACCTGTTACCAACTGTTCGTCTAAAATTATGAGACATATGTTTGTGACTATTACAGTGCCATCTATCACAAACTGAAAAAAGTGGTCCAACTAAAACATTCATATTTCTTTATGTATTACATGAATATGTAATAAAAAATGGGGTTCCTATTTTAAAAAACACAGTTGATATCAGTTTGAGCTATGGCAGCGCCTTATAGCAGGCCAACCATTGCGCCAGCTGGTTTCCCCCTTCGAGCTAGACAAATTTCGTTCTTTGTAGTTTTTTCGTTTGACACTTATTTCGTGAGATATTTGGCCCGGTCACGATCAATGGACTACCCTGTATATAAAAAATTACCGATTTTATTAGGTCTTGAAGTAATGCATGTAAAAATTTTAACATTTTCAACTGGTGTAGATTATATTTTAGAAAATAAAATGAAATACTTCTCACACAAGTTTATAAGTAATATACATATCATTTTATTTGGAAAATGGCAAATTTTATAATCAGATAAAAACCCGAAAAAGTGAAAAAGAATGTTTTCCCCTTCTAACTCCCCTTAAAGTTATGGAAATGTGTAAGCTTTCGGAGCCAGTGGCTTCTTCTTCTGGCAGAAACAATAAGGGGAAGGAAAAGGGAAGAAAGAAAAGGATTGTCAAGGTTTAGGAAATGGGGAGGGTTGCAGAAAAGCTGCAGAGAAACCCAGGCCAGGACAGACTTACTGAATGGGATGAGAAATATGTAACTAAACCAGTCTATCTCTCATACCACCAGCAGATGTGAAGTATTCTTGTGATTGGTAGTAAGTCATAAACATTAAATTATTTTCAATGTATGTTCATACGTAATACTGCACGTACCTTTGAGGTATCATTGGGCCCATTGGGAAGAGGATCAAAATTAGGCCACTGCTTTCTAATTATTTGGAGCATTTCACAAAATGAGACCATCTTCCCATCATTCCATTTGTTGCCGCTGAAAGGCATGTACTCGATAAATCTTACATCAACATTTTTCTCTTTTGTTAACTCCACAAAACTGCACACTTCATCTTCATTAAAACCTCGCATTACAACACAATTTATCTGTGGAAGAAAGTCACCATTAAAAACTTGGTATCAGATAAAGCATGGTTTAAACAGAGTTTGAAAGACTTTTTGATAGATAACTCATCCTACTCAATAGATGAATATCTTAACAGTGGCTGTTAGGCCAGCTTAAATAAGGATGTCTGTTAGATTTCAGTTCTGAGAGCACTTTGCCATAACAGTCAAGATTATGTACTTTTTGTTTGATAAATTTATTAATAGTGCATAACAGTGTTTCAGTCTGACAGCGTATCAATTCTGAAAATATTAGCTGTTCCAGTTTGTATTGTATTCACCTAGTTTGACAATCTCCTGACAAATGATCAGGGTATTCAAATGTTTTATATTTTTTATGTTATACTTTCTGGCATGTTACTCACCCATGAGAATCGTCTCATGTTTTGGGTCTTGGAACAAAAGCTGAATCTAATCTAATCTAACCTACAAAATAATGGTTCTACAAGTCTGTTGTTATATTTGTATACCTCACTGATTCTGTTAAATTAATCTTTTTCTCTCTTTTTAGAGAATGTCAGAATTTATCTTAGCATGCCAAGCTGTTAACCTTCTTAACAATTTATGAAAATTAAACTACATACATCTCCAATCTTTTTCCCCACTCCAACGCACACATCTTTCGCTGAAGGTATTATTTTAACTATTACATGAAATTAAGAAGCTTTCTTGAAACTGTGCTGCCATTTGTGAAACAAAGTTAAAAGTGTTCTCAAGATAAAAGGTCTTCACAAAAGGAGCATTTAGTATCTGTGCAGGTGGTAATACTGACAGCCATCATATAAACAAGCCCAAATGGTAGAACATCCTGCTTTACACATACACGCAATGGCAGAAAAAAGGAAAAGAGCACACCTTTCATTCAAGCATTGAATATATAAACTGATGAGACAAAACACTATGACCTCCTGTTTGATAATGTGTTTGTCCACTGTTGGAACACAATACAGCAGTGATTTTGTGTGGGACAAGTTCAACAAATTTCAGGTATGTTCCCAGCATTATGTGAGGTATGTTCCCAGCATTATGCAGCACCGCATGTCTAAGCACAGGTCATGTAATTCCCATAAATTGCAGATCAGTGGTTTCTGGGTGCAGAACTGGTATCTGAGAGCATCGCAGATGTATTCCATCAGATTCAGAAGGGGTGAATTTGATTCTGGCCTCGTGACACTGAAAGTCATATTGTTGAAACATGTCACCTTCATTAGGGACAGGGTGCGGACAGTGCACAATAATGTTCACACAGAACAAAGCTGTTATGGAGCCTTCAGTTACTACCACAGGACCCATAGAAGACCAGGTGAATGTCCTCCATAGCATAATATTGCTCCCACTGGCCTAAGTCTGTAGCAAAGTGCACATTTCAAGCACCAATTCACTCTGTTGACAGTGTATGTGCACAAAACCGTCAAGCAGGTGTAATGCGAAACTCGAATGATTCAAACCAGATGACACATTTCTATTGAATCACTGCCCAATCTCAATGCTCCTGAGCCACAGAAATTGTAATTCAACTGTGTTGTCAACATGGGAACATACAGGGGTTGTCTGCAGCAGAGCCCTATGTTTAACAATGTGCAATGGATGGTGTGCTCTGAAATACTCGTGTTTCCACCAGCACTGTGTAGCTTCCTCAGCTGAATGTCATCTTTTTCAAAGGAACCATCCCAGAATTTGTCTTAAATCATTTAGGGAAATCAAGGAAAACCCAAATTTTGGTGGCCCGATGGGACTCGGGTCCGTTGTCCTCTCGAAGGCAAGTCCACTGTTTGACCACTGTGGTGGCATGACCTAGTCTTAATTAAGCCAGAAAATCTTGGGAAATGCTGACAGATTTAAGATATAACAATTTAAAACAATCCTTTCATGAATTTCACTACAATTTTCTGCTCTTTTGAAAAACAATTTCTTTTGACTGTTTTGATGTTGTTTAGTATGTTTAAATAATGATGGCAGTCTCTATAAAAGGGCAGTTCGGCTTTTAAGTTTAGTTATACTGTTTTAAACTACATCCTTCATCTATTTGTCCACCCAGAAGTGCTATAGGATGTAACTTGAAGACTATGGTGAGGTGGTGGGGGACAGTCATGTGTTGAGGAGGAGGTGCTGCCAGAAATGAAGTGTGTGAGGTGAAGTTATTGACACTGCATACAGGGAGAATAAAAATACTCTATTCCATATTCATTCACAATCTACGTCTGCCCCCATATGGTTTTACTTTTCTCCAATAAGAAAAAAGAAATTGTCAGTAACTGTCTCTATAAGGTCTTAAAAGGAAACAAACAATAGAAAATCTAGGCTGGAATAATGACCATATTATAAAAAAATACATTGCTATTCACTGTACACAGGAAATGTTAGGTCACAGACAAGCACAACAAAAAGACTACTAAACACGTAAGCTTTTGATCAGAAAGTCTTCTTCGTAAGTGGACAAGACACACACACACACACACACACACACACACACACACACACACACACATATGACTGTTGTTTCTCCCATGATGCGCAGTTGCTCCCAGTCTGGCCCTAGCAGCCAGAGACCGTGGTCATGTATGTGTGATCTGCATTTGCGCGCATGTGTGTGTGTGTGTGTGTGTGTGTGTGTGTGTGTGTGTGTGTGTGTGTGTGTGTGTGTGTGTGTGTGCGTGTGTGTGTGGGAAGGGGGGGGGGGGGGGGAGGTTTGCACCAAAAGCTTACGTGTTTAATGGGTGGTGTATTTTTTTTTTTTTTCCCCCTGCCTGCAACACAACATCTACACTATACAGTGAGTGCCAATCTATCCTTTTCATAATACTGTCGTTACCACCTTGCCAAGAGGCATATTGTGGAGTAATCCGAAGGGCTCTACTAATTTGTACAAGAGGAAGGAGAGCACAATCTCAATGTAAGTTTTTAGAAAACTGGTATGTGCATTACTTCTGCAAACCTTTCAGAAAGGACACAGTATGCACTTCATCCAGCAAGATGAGTAATAAACAATATTAGCAATACTGCATCAAACTTGTTCACTTTCATCTTTGGATTAAACATTTGATTTCAGAGAGTACAGAATTTGACAGAATCAAATTTTGGGGATATGTGGAACTGGGACAACGGCATATTTTTTACCCATTCACAAACTAAGCACTGCTGATTGCTACTTTTATTGTGTCTGCTGCTGCAATGCATATATGAAACTGTAAGTGCAGCATCTATGATGGAATAAAATGTTATACAAATGAAACAAACAGGCACAGTGAAATAGAGTAGTATGGCTCATCATTTCGGTCTCACAGATTAGCAGGTGTTGACTTGAAAGATAATACTTAAGAAGTTGAATCCAAAGGAGAGGATGTACCATATTTACTCAAATGTAAGCCGCATTTTTTCCGGTTTTTGTAATCCAAAAAACCGCCTGCGGCTTAGAATCGAGTGCAAAGCAAGTGGAAGTTCTGAAAAATGTCGGTAGGTGCTGCCACAACTAACTTTTGCCGTCGAATATATGTAGCGCTACACAGGCATGCTTCGTAGGCACAAAGATAAATACTGGCGCCAAAACCTCTGCGTCAGTAAATAAATTAAAAAAAAAAGGTGGAAGACGATTTTCATACATTATCCAACGAAGTAAATATAAATTCCGTATTGTTCATCTTCGAATGTAGCAGAACTTCAATGTATTACGAAAATCCGACTGGCAAGACTGTTTCGGATGTTTGTCAATATGGCCAACTCTACGTTCTGAATTTTTTCCTACCTGTGAGAAGAGATGGTTGCTTATAGGAACCTGATGAAATGTGAATCACATGCAGTATTCTCTTCATCATAAGAGTAATACGAATATAAACATGTTGCCACGTATTCTTTCGTGTTTGCTGCTATCTTATTTAAATCCTGTCTGCCTAATAAACTACGAAACTAGAGTGAGACAACAGCAAATGTGGAAGAATATACGTATCGTGTCATGTTTATATTCATATTATTCTTATGCCTAATAGTGATACAGTCAGAACTGAAGCACGGCAACTGACTAGATTTTTAAATCTAAGATGACTCTAATTTCTGTGCAGAATTTGATGTACTAAAGAAGCGGCCGCAAAGATTTTCAAACGGAGATAAATTTTCGCCTAACTCTCGTTCAGAACATGTTCTATCATATGCAGTCTATTATTTGGTTCTTGTTGATCATTATTTAAGAAAGCAGCAGTGTAAGTAACAACAAATAGTCTCTTGCCATTGTTTCGCTAATGAGATGATTTCTCTCTCTTTTTTTTTTTTTTTTTAATTGTAGGCGGTGGTAGCGTGCATAAAAGCAAGCCAATCCGCGAGCGACGACAGGCCGCAAACACGCACTATCAGAATGCGACAAACAATGCATGACACAGTACAGTAATGTATTTTCAGCTTAGAGTGACATAAACGCCTATAACAAGGAAAACGGCACTTATCAGATCAAAGCAAAATAAGCAATTGATTCAAACCAGACGAAGCACGTGAAAAAGGAAGGGTACCAGTATAAATACGGACGGAGGGCCTGACGCATAGCAAAGGCTACCTGGTAAAGCTTAAGTGCTAAGCTTACGACTCGAACCAAACTACTGTAGCTGTATCATCATTCATTCGACCTAAATTGTGTCTCATATTACAATGGACCGACTTTGTTTCGATTTGGAGGTGCGGCCTAAAACTTTTCTCTCCCCTTGAACTTCGAGTCTCAAATTTCAGGTGCGGCTTAGATTCGGGAATTTTTTTTTTTTCCTTCCTTTATTTCGAGTCTCATTTTTCAGGTTTGAGTGCAGCTTAGATTTGAGTAAATACGGTAGGTGGTATTTCACCTAATTCTGACTATGAAATAAAACAAAGTACGGCAGGGAGCTCTGACGAATCAAAGAGCAGCGATGAAGATTCTGATGAATAGTAAAGTATGAGTTAAGAAATAAGATGCTACTGAGATCGTAAATCTTTGTTGTGTTGATGAATCTGTTAACAAACATATTCAAAAATGCACTGAAACATTGGCACATGTAGTGTTGGGAGGTGATAAACTGTCATTACGGTTAGAGGAGCTACGTATTTCTTGCTGTTCTACTCCTACATGACACTGTATCTGAAGGTACAGAATGAATCTTCACTGGCTAGAGAAATGGGTAACACAATTTTACAAGTCTCTGCTGTCATGTAATCTCTTCAGGGAAATCATGACTGTACTAAGATTCGGTTTGTGGTTGACAAGGTCAGAGTCATTAAGAAATGCAAGGCAGCTACCATGTCAGTCCTAGAAGAGAGAGACGTAGCAAACTGTCAAAGCATGTACATTCCCGGTCCATATGTTTGTGGTGATGTAATAACCAAGTAATACTGAAGTGTGATCCAAGTCGCACAAATATGGCTTTAATAATAACCTCCGAACAATATGCCTCTAAGGACTCAACAAGACACAGAACACTGATGTGCACATTACAAACTAGAATCACACAGAGAATCAGTCAGCACTGTTCCACACTAATACATGTGCGAGTCACCAGCAGATGGCATGGCAGCGACCGCGCCACACGCTTGGCTCCCAGAGACAGAATCCAGCAGCCAGCCTGCAATGATCAGTGGGTGACCAATTTAAAGACGCATGTACGGCAACACCACTCTCGGTGCACTCACACTGACATGTACTAGTAGCACGATACAGCAGTGATGAGCAGTAGTACCCCTCCTGTCTTGCGCGCCTTTTATCTGGCTCTACAATTTACTTTCCTAGATCCACACAAATGCCTGATCCTCCTAATTCAATTTGCTCTGCAGACTATTTAAAATTCACAAAGAAAAAGGAGCCAAAATTGCACTTTGTGTGCCAGTTACTTTCCAATACATTGCCACCAGCTGATCTTATTTAAGAATACTCAACTTTCGTAGCCATACTTACAGCACATCCTTTGCTTCCTGGCCTAAATCCAAGTTAACTACCAGCCCCCCTGCCCCCCCCCCCCCCCCCCCCACAAACACACGCCCCTGCCCCCCTCCCTCCCCCCCCCCTCTCCCCCCTTAGCAATCAGGTAGTTGTGTGCTGTTATCTCACGTCACACCCTAGTCTATGAGTGCCCAGCTGTCTGTCGCCTGACCCCTCTACCAGCACCCCTAGCTAGCCCACAGATGGCTCCCCACTCTCCCACGAGCCACTAAATGCTGCCCTCCAAACCCCTCCCATCTCTCTCCATCCCTCACATTGCCTCAACCCACCCCATCCTACCCCACTCTAAAGCCCCACCTCACTCCAGAACACTCACCATGGGCCAGTAAAGAGCTGGCAGTTGAGAGACCACAACATAAGGAGACATGCATGCGCATGTGAGTGAGTGTGTGTGTGTGTGTGTGTGTGTGTGTGTGTGTGTGTGTGTGTGTGTGTGTGTGTGCACGCACGCGCATGTTTTCCCTACAGCTAGAAAAAGAAAGTGCATTCTGGAAGCTCGCCAAGCAACGTACCTTTTAGCTTGGAAGGTAGAAGACGAGGTACTGGTGGAAGTAAAGCTGTGAGTACGGGTCGTGAGTCATGCATGGATAGCTCAGATGGTAGAGCACTTGCCCACAAAAGGCAAAGGTCCCGAGTTTGACTCTTAGTCCGGCACACACTTTTAATCTGCCACGAAGTTTCATATCAGTGCACACTCCACTGCACAGTGACAATCTCATTCTACAAACCTATTGTTCGTGTGCCTATCAATGAGACAGTGCTTCTGCCTTTTGGTGAGCCATCTGCTTTATTCCTAAATAATTCGTAATTTTCAACAGAAACTTTCCGTACGTTATTATTGCATCCTACATTACAATATGCAATTTCCACAATATGTGGTCATCTGTGAATATAATGGGGGTAACAACTGTAGGAGACCAAAAACTGACTGCAGTAAGCAAGTTCAAGTTATTGTACGCTGTAGTAGTTACGCAGAGGTGAAGAGGGTCACACAGGATAGGCTAGCATGGGCAACTCCATGAAACCAATCTTCAGATGGAAGATCACAACAATAAAAACATTTGATTCAGCATACACCAGACTCCAAACAGCGTACACAACCTGTATGCTCAGAAACACAGAAAATCATATTGGTTCCATCAGCAGGAAACTTCAACCCGTAATTGTTATGGAACACTGCGGCGACTTTGTTCATTAATAAAACCCAAAACTGGGGAGTAATAAGAGAGTATTGTTGTAACTTCTTATCAACCTCGTTACCAAAATACATATTAAGAAGACTGGTAAATTGTTATTTTAAAGGGGTCACTCCAAAGCGCCACGAAAGTATTTGAGCAATGTATAAAATTAGAGAATCGGTGCACAATATTGAAAGTCTATCTACATTATCTATATCTGCATGACTAGTCTGTAATTCACAATTAAATGCTGGCAGAGGGTTCAGAGAACCACCCTCAACCTATTTATCTACCATTCCACTCCCCTACAGCATTTGAGGAAAAACAAACACTTCAATATTTCCGTACAAGCTCTGATTTCTCTTATTTCATTACAATGATCATTTCTCCCTATGTAAGAGGGCTCTAACAAAATATTTTCACATTCAGAGGAGAAAGTTGATGATTGAAATTTTAAGAACCTGCTCCAGCAAAATGCTTTTGCTTTAATGACTGCCACCCCAATTCACATGTGATATCTGTGGCATGCACTTTCCTGTTTCCCAATAATACAAAATGAGCTGCCTTTCTTTGAACTTTTAAATGATGTCCTCTGTCAGTCCTATCTGGTAAGGATCCCACACCATGCAGAATACTCCAAAAGAGGACAGACAAGTATAGTTGTAGATAGTCTCTTTAGTAATCCTAATCTTCTAAATGTTTTACTATTAAATCACAGTCTTTTGTTTGCTTTGCCACCGCATTATCTATGTGAGCATTCCAATTTAAGTTATTTGTAAATGTAATTCCTAAGTATTCAGTAGACTTCACAGCCTTTAGATCTGTGTGAATTATCATGTAAACAAAATTTAGTAGATGCCTTTTACTACTCGTGCAGATGACATAAAAATTTTTATTATTTAAGGTCAGTTACCACTTTTTGCATCATATGGATAGGTAGCCTAAATCATTTTGCAGTTCATTTTGATCATCTGATCACTTTACAAGACAGTAAATGATTTGCGAGACTGTAAATGATAGCATCATCTAAGAGGACTGCTCAGATTCTCTCTTAAATTGTTAATGTAGATCGGCAACAGCAGGTGGTCTATAACACTTCCTTGAGGAATGTCAGATATCACTTCTTTTTTACTTGACGATTTTCCATCAATTACTATGAACTGTGACCTTTCTGACAGGAAACCACACATCCAGTTGTACAACTCAGACAATACTCCATAGGCACACAATATGATTAGAAAATGCTTGTGAGGAACTGTTTCAAAAAGTCTTCTGGAAATCTACAAATATGGAATCAATTTGAGATCCCCAGTCGACAGCACTTATTACTTTGTGTGACTAAAGAGCTAGCTGTGTTTTAAAAGGTCGATATTTCTGAATCTATCTTAGCTATTTATCAATGAATCATTACCTTTGAGATAATTCAAAATATTCAAACACAATATATGTTCCAAAATCCTAATGCAAATCAACATTAGTGATATGAGTCTGTTATTTAGTAGATTACTCCTCTTTTCTTTCTTGAGCATTGGTGTGACCTGAGCAACTTTTCAGTCTCTAGGTATGGATCTTTATCAAATGAGCGGCTATATATGATTTCTAATGGAGCTATTGTATCAACATTCTCTGAAAGAAACATAAATTGTTTATGACACTGAGGAGAGCTACTACTAAGTTACTCACAGTTGCAGTTGTTCTTGATTTGAATACTGCAATATTTACTTTGTTGTCTTTGGTGAAGAAATTTCAGAAATCCGTGTTTAGTAACTCTGCTTTAGTAGCACTGTCATCAGTAACATTACCACAGCTATTGCGCAGTGAAGGTATTGGTTGTGTCTTGCCATTGGTGTACTATACATTCAACCAGAAACTCTTTGGATTTTCTTCCAGATTTCAAAACGAAGTTTCACTATGGGAATTATTAAACACATCTTCCACTGAAACCCACCCTAAGTTTCGAGCTTCAGTAAAACATCGCTAATCTTGGAGATTTTGCATTCTTTTAAATTTTGACATGCTTTTTTTCATTGCTTCTGCAGCTGAGTTTTGACATATTTTGTGCACCACCCTTTTAATTTATTTGGTATCCATTCAATTTATTTGGTATATATCTCTTAATTGATGTCGATACTATTTCTCTGAATTTAAACCATCTCTGGTCTACACTTACATAGTCAGACTTGAAGGAGTAGAGACTTAGTAGAGACCGTCACCTTGGAAGGCATCAAGTTAATTTTTATCTGCTTTCTCATTAAATGCCCTATTGTGTACAGCTGAAAATTAATAGAGATAAGGCAAACAGAATGTGCAAAGTAAGTGGAAATTACTCGTCTCTTCCCCGATTACAGTGCAATAGAAGATACTACAAGATGTTGACAGATTGCCGTATCTCGGTAGCTTTATATGTAATAATGAGGTCACAGATGCAGAAATCACCAGCAGAACTGGAAAATCAGTCCATATGGCAATTAGGTCTGTAATATGTCAACAAAGCTTTGAGTGTACTCCTTTATTGTTTATATTTGTGAGACTTGGAAAATGTCAGTAAAATCAGCACACAGTCTCCATATTTTTCACCAACAATGCTAGAGATGAATTCTGAAGATGTTAACCCAACCAAGTTACAAATGATGTAGTGCTGAGAATACGAGGTCTACACAGCCTGCACAAAATTATTGTTGAAAGAAGACTGAAGATTGCAGGTTATGTTCTACACATGTAAGGTGGAAGAATCCCAAAATCAACACTGTTGTGGAAATCAATGGACAGATACAGATGTACAGGAAGACCTTTTAACACCTGGAACTTTTGCAATGAATCTTCAATGCATGGACACAAACTTGGAGGAAGGTGAGAACTTGGCAGCTGATCGAGTGAACTAGTGGAAACCAGTTCCTTGTATGGTACACAGCAAATCTGAGTAAGTTAGTAAGTAAGTAAGTAAAGTAAGTACAACTGGGGATTTTGCAAAACTGTTGGATGATCGATATTATTGTCTAGATTTGACACTGTTGGACTTCTACCTTTTCCTTGATGTGTATTCTTCAAATTGTGAGTTTTATGAGAAAGCTGATAGGTACTTACCAATCAACCTTCCCTCACACGAACTGACATTGTCTCTTTATAAATTCTACTGTGCTAACAATTATCTACTGAGAATCCTCGACTAGGTCTCCACAGCTCAAATGAGCCAGTTTCTTTTAAATTTCTGTCTTTGGCTATAATTGTCTTCCAAGTATGGTGACACAACATCCTGTCATGAAACTTTTGCCTTTACATTTGTTTACTTTTCTGGACACTGCCTTTTTCTGCACCATGCACCAAATACACTATGTGAGTAACGCCCAAGCTCCAACAACCAATCGTGAACTGTAAACAGTTGTACACTCTACCAGGGCACATAACAAACAATTAACATTTGTGTTTTAGTGTTCTAAGCTGTGAGGTCATCAGCGGACAAATAATTTAGTACCTATTCCTAGGCAGCCGGAGTGGCCGTGCGGTTCTAGGCGCTACAGTCTGGAACCGAGTGACCGCTACGTTCGCAGGTTCGAATCCTGCCTCGGGCATGGATGTGTGTGATGTCCTTAGGTTAGTTAGGTTTAATTAGTTCTAAGTTCTAGGCGACTGATGACCTCAGAAGTTAAGTTGCATAGTGCTCAGAGCCATTTGAACCTATTCCTGACGTGCAGTTGTTTGGAACAACGACTGACATGATCCAAAATATTACTTTCTTTTATTATAGCTTCACTTTTATTTTGTCTAATGATTACTAATTTCAGTATCAAATTCCATCATCAAGCCACTATATGATCAGAAAGCATAGTGTATCATTAAAATATTGTTTAATAAACAGATTACCATTATATCATCATTCCTTAAAGTAATGTCCAAACTGGAAGGACAGATGATTAATTTTGAGTATATACAAAAGTCAGAGTACTGAACCGGATATGAAAGAAGGAAAACCAGAAGGGCAGTGAGAGACGGGTGCCTTCTATCACCTTACTTCCTTAATATGTTCATCAAGGAAGTAATAACAACAACAAAGAAAAGATGACAAGAATCAAAAGGTAATTTCTGGAATACTCCAAGGAAATGTGATAGGGCCATTACATTTACAATGTATATAAATGATCCAGTAGAAAGTGTCAGAGGCTCCTTAATATTGTTCACAGGTATTACACTTGTCCATAAGAAAGTGTCAACAACAGAAGACAGTATCAATTTGCACAATGACCTGCAAAGGATTGGTGAATGATGCAGGCTCTGGCAGTTGACCCTGCACATAAATAAATGTAACATATCACACACACACACACACACACACACACACACACACACACACACACACAGGAAAAGAAATCCAATACTGTACAACTACACTATTAATGACAAATTGCTGGAAACAGAATCTACCATAAAATATCTAGAAGTAACTATTCAGAGCAACCTTAAAGTGGAATGATCACACAAAACAGCAATAGAAAAGCAGATGCCAGACTAACATCCACAGGAAGAATCTTAAGTGAATGTAAATTACCCCTGTGTCCTTACCCAGTACGACTGACAGAAGAGAGAAAGAAGATCCAATGAAGTGCGGAGTGTTTTGTCACAGGATCATTTAGTCACTGTGAGATCATTACAGAGATGCTCAGCAACTCCAGTGGTAGATGCCATAAGAGAGCAGTTGTGCATCACGGAAAGATTTACTACCCATGTTTCGAGAGAGTAGTTTCCGAGAAGAGTCTGACAACATAATAGTTTCTCTCATATACAATTCACGAAATGATCACGAGAAGAAAATTTGAGAAGTTAGAGATAATACAGAAGCATACTGACAGTCATTCTTCCCAAACACTGTTCACAAGTGGAACAAGGCAGAGGGGGTCAGTTGGTGGCATGAGACGTACCCCCTGTCACACACAGTTAGGTGGTTTTTGGAGCATGATGTCGATATGGAGACTTAATTGCATGCATATACACTGCAGATTGACGACATCACAATAGTAAATCAGAGTAGGAACTAAATAAAATGTTTCAGGCCTTAAATCAAGAAATGGTAAAACTAAAGCTAAAAATGAATACAAAGAAGACAAAAGTTATGGCTACAGACAAGAAAGGAGGTGGAGGCAGGACTGACGCAAGAACAGGCAATGAGCAACTCAAGAAAGGAACTGAAATTCACTATCTCAGTAGCATTTTGCAAGAAAACAATCAATATTTCAAGGCATTCAAGAAAAGAATAGCACAGGTGAAGAGTTCCTTCCAAAATAAGAAGAAGCTGCAACTGAATAAACATATCAGCTCCCACATTAAGAAAATATTTGTAAAGACCTTTGTGTGGAGTGTTATGACACACAGATGCAAAATCTGTACATTAGAAAAGCCAAAGGAAGCTCACCTCAAACCTGCTGAAATGTGGTTCTGGAGGAGAAGTACAAGAACTAGCTGCATTGACAGAAAAATTAAAGGAAATAGGAGAGAAGAAGGAACCACTGAAAGTTATAGGCCAGAGCAAAGCAAAATACACTGGACACTTAACTGGAGATGATAATCTTTTAAAAAACATTTCTGAAGGCAAGATCATAGGTAAGAAAACAAGGGGATGACTGAGAACATCCTACTTAAACAATATGATCAATGAATGGGATTTTCTTCACACATGGAGATGAAAACAACTGCTGAAGAGAGGAAGCTGTGGCTGCAGAGACAAGGTTTAACCTTTTGGAAGAGTAAGGACCAACTAATACAAAATATGATTCTGCATGGCAGCTACATACGGAATAAATGACAACTTCTTGTGTGCATTCATCAAGTCACTTACCCCAGTAGGTGTCTTATCTACTAAAAGTAAAGGTCACTGTTGTGCTTTCAATATGTGTGAACTGCACCCTGAAAATGGTATGTCTAGTTTGCAGTTGTACAGAAGCTTTTTATTTTGCAAAATGGTTCAAATGGCTCTAAGCACTATGGGACTTAACATCTGAGGTCATCAGTCCCCCAGACATAGAAGTACTTAAACCTAACTAACCTAAGGACATCCCTGCCTGAGGCAGGATTCGAACCTGCGACCGTAGCAGCAGCAGCATGGTTCTGGACTGAAGTGCCTAGAACCGCTCGGCCACAGTGGTCAACTTTTATTTTGCAAAGAAATTTTTGATAATAAGATGAACTGATGCTGGTACTCGCTACTGAAACCAGTAGTACTTAGACACAACAAAAGTGTGACTACAGAATTAAGAATAATTTTTCCAAACAATTGAGTATTTTTTTCAAAACAACACCACAATAGAGGAAACTTATTTTAAACTAAAGACACAAAAGAAAAAAAGAGAAACTGTAAAGATCTTGAGTCTCATAAGACTCTCTTGGGAGGAAAATATAAGATATTTAATTGGTAAACTTGCAAGGCATACTTTTTTATGTTGTATAAACTACGAAACTGTTAGCATCTTCAGCTAAAATTTACTTCTTCTGTCTTAATATACCTTCCTTCACTTTCAGCTGCAGTGTGGAGACAGGGGTGAGGGTGGGAGCGGGGATGGAGTCGAGGGTGAGGGCGTACTGCTTTAAAATGGTGATTCTTGTATTGATATTCTTAACAACAGATTTATATCTCTTGCTTATGAAAGCCTGCATGCAATGACAACTGCACTAGTAATACCTTCACAGGGTCGTATTCAAGTTGCAAGGCTAGATCTATGCCAGCCATGGCATGCTCCCAGCCTTTCCTCCTCGTGATCTGGTTGTAGCATTGGGACTGCAGGGTGTCTAAGCAGATGTTCAGACCATCAAGCCCTGCCCTCTGCAAGGCAACCAGCTGTCTTGTCAATATGAGGCCATCGGTTGTCATTAAGACACTTTCGAGATCTTTTATTTTCTTCAGGGCACCTGTGAAACAGCAAATTATTCTAAACAAACTGAAACAAATAATTTGTAACATTTCTGCTGCATATGAAACAAAACTCCAGTTGATAAATTGAAAATACAAATTCCTTAAAAGTTAACTGTACATTTGCCCTAATACAAAGAGATAAGAAGGGTTAATAAACTGAATTGAAGAATGCAAGTTAAGATAGCAATGAAAAAATAATTAGAGGCATAAGATCACCTACTGCAACAGAGAAATGGGAATCAATATGAACCATTACCACTACTGTCAACTGATTCCATGTCTCCATGCACACTGTATAAACCACTGTGGGTTTGTCCGACAAAGTACATTGTTGTACCACACATTATGGTTTTTCCCCATTCAGTGCTCATGTGGAGTGTGGGAAGAATGATTCTTTAAATGGTTCTGTGCATGCTGTAATTAATCTTGCCTTCATGGTCCCTATAGGAGTGATACATATGTGGTTATTGTATAATCCCTAAATACCTCGCTTAATACATGTTCCTGAAATTTCATAAGTTGGGTTTTGTCATATATTTGGCGTCTATCTTCACTTGTCTGGCATTTCCAATTTTTAGTAGCTTCTTGATGCTCTCCCATGCATCAAATAAATCTATGATCAATCATGCTACACTATTTTGTATACATTCAATGTCTGCCATTAGCCTTATTTGTTATGGGTCATACTTAAGCAATATTCTAGAATGGGCCACACAAGTATTTTGTAAGCAATGTCCTCTATCGACTGATTGCATTTTCCAGTATCTTACCAACGAATTGAAGTCTGCATTCTGCTTTGCCTACAAGTGAGTCTATGTCACCATTTCATTTCATCCAGATATTTGTATGAGTTGACCAATTAAAACTGTGATTATTTGATAATGTAGTCATACAATACTGTCTTTTATTTGTTTTGTGATGTGCTCCAATTTACATTTCTGAAAACTTAAACTCAGTTGCCCATCTTTGGACCAATTTGAAATGTTATGATCTGACTCAAATTTGTACAGATCTTTTTCAGGCAATAATTCATTATAGACAACTCTATTATCCAGGAAAAGTATGAGGTTCCTTATAATATCGTCTTCCAGAACATTAAGGTACAACATTAATGTAATGGTATAAATTACTATAACTGTATAAATAAGTTTATAAGTGTGTAAAATACATTGAACTATTTGTTACAACAAAACATTGTACTGGTATACTCAGCAAGATGTTAAATCAGCAGATAGCTATATTTTATGTTCAACATTTTGTGTACAGCATATATGCTGGAAAGGATTTATACCCAAATTAAATAAATCTGAAGAAATGGTAGTGTGTCTCTGGAAAAAAAATCCATAAAAACTCATACAGTCCAATTTGCTATTATGTCACTGTTACTGAAATATAATACAAAGTAACTGAATTCGATGAACATTCTCAGAGTGCAATATGCCTCAGAGTGAAATGCACAGTAATGTCAACATTATTTTTCAAGGCTATGTTGTGAAAATGGATGACAGCAAACCGCACATTTTGTTCTCAATCTGAGGAAGCATTATGCACTGTAAAACACTGTACTGCTGTTCTACATAAAAGCTGTCTCATTGCCAACATCTTTCCCCTGCTGGCTGTTCTACACTTCTCATCACTGATTCAACACGTTGTAAGATATTTTATGCTGTATGACACCACAGTCCAATCTGGTAAGGATAGCATAAAAATAATATATGAATTTCAGTATTGAAACTGGAACAGCAGAACAGCTCTCATCACACTGGATATCAAATCGAGGTTGGATTACAGCCATGGGTACATTAATTCATGCTACTCAACTGTATGTCATATGTCGGAGTTCATCAACTGTAGTGGTTGGCGACTGGTGGCTGGCGACTGGTGGCATACCCATCTCTTGGCATCCTGTGTACAGACGTTCTCCACAGGTGACAGATTTGAAGAAAATGCTGGATATGGCAACAGTGGAACACTCTCTGTATCGAGGTAGCTCAGTACAGCTCAGGTGATGTGTAGTCTTGCATTATCTTGTTAAAAGATAACATCATGGAGCCCTTGAAAATAGGGCACAGCGATAGGCCTTAACAAAACACAAATGCAATGGCTGCTGTCCAAATTACTGGCTATGTGAACCAGAGGTTGTGATATGTATCCAGTTGCACCCCATACCATCACATCACATGCTGGACCCGCATGGGAATGACAGGTACAATCTGGCCAGGTCTGTTGGCATCAGAGCCTCCACACACAAGTACATCAATTGTGACGATGTTACAGAACCGAGACTCATCTGATACGATGACACAGTGCCATTCCTGTGTCTGGCATTGTTGTTAGTTGCACCGCTGTCAGTTCACCTCTCTCTAGAGCTGCATTAAGGGCTTGACAGTCTGTGCTGCTCCAGATGCCATCACATTGTCTGTGTGGATACTTGTCTCACTGTATACAAGCCCACTTCCTGACTAAATGTACACAACTTCACTGCAGGATCACGTACGCATGAGCAAACACTTGTCTGCCCTCTCAGGTGCTAGTTGGGTGGCACTACTGAGGCCCTGCAAGGCATTTAGCATGGCCCTCCTGAACCTACCTATTCTATGTTCGCACAAAATGAGATGCTGAGCAATGCAAGCAGCAATATATTGAAACAATAAACCAGAGCCTCAGCAGACCATGAGCCTGCCACTGCCAAATCTGGAATGCTGATAAACATTTCTCCTTCTTCCATTACGCTTAACACGGTCTTCGTGTAAACAATCAACACCGAAATAGAATTTCTGAATGAGAAACCTGCTCCATAAGCTTATCTTGCATACAGAATATGCATGGGAGTGCTGAAAAGTAATGCCTCTGAATTTTTTATTCTGTTCTCAATATCGGTCGAGGTATGACACGTCACACATATTACTTGGTCAGCTTTCCCACTTCACTGACTCGTGGCACACCCCCCTCCCGCAAACAGATGGAGTCGCAATAGGCAGCCCACTCTGACCAGAGATTGTGAATATATTTACGGTGCACTTCGAGGAAGAGGCCCTGATGTCATCCAAATGGAAATCCTTCTTCTTCTTCTTCTTCTTCTTCTTCTTCTTCTGTTATGTGGATAAGACACTTGTCATCTGGCCTCATGGAAGAGACAAACTTCTTGACTTCTTTGTACATCTGAACTCCACACGCCACAAAATCAAATTCACTATGGAGACCAAAGAAGAAGGAAGACTACCATTCCTGCACATCATAGTCAGGAGAATAACGGACAGCACCCTGCGCCATAGCGTGTATCTGACTCTACAAAACACATGAACTCAGTTCTCCCTATGGCACTGTAAATAATTTCAATAACAAAAAGTGTGATGAATGTTGCAGCGTACATTTAATTTCCACTTAGGCTTTGCATTCAAGATCAGTCTTACCTGAGAGTGCAACATTACATCTTTGGTTAATTTAATTATATGTTCATTAGATTTTGGTTATAAGGCACGTTTTGCTGCCTAATGTTTCATCTCCAAATGCTGGAAACAATCCATGGAGGAAGAGGAGTATGTAAGACATTGGTGGACCAGGTTGGAAGAATCTGTGAATTTCAATACTCTGTAGAAGAGCTCAATCATTTGAAAATAACTTTCAGACCTTGTGGCTATTCTAACAGATATACATAAGGCACAACATTCTAAAATATTTGCATCTTTCACTGAAAAACAAGCAACTAGAGGAAAAGTTATCTTGCCATTTGTAAAAACAGTCGCAGATCGCGACCTCCGAGTGCTATGAAGAGAAGGTATTGACGCAGTGCTTAAACCAAACTGAAGACCACAACAGCAGCCATACTCAAGTAAATTGGTATGCAGTAGTTTCAGTGAATTTGACAATGATGTGGCTGCTTTCATGGTGGCCCAGTCATGTTGTGGGGATAGGGAATGCCAGTGACAGGGCTGGAATTGTAGGTGACAGATTGATTTTTGGCAAAGCCTTGTATCAATACCTCCTTAATTATTGAGCTGAAAAACTGTAAAAAACATTCATACAGTAAAATCACACAAAAAAATTTCCTATTTCTGCAGGTATTGTGCCTTCTGTTTCCTTTTCATTACAAAAACATATTGATTCAAATTTATAAAGTCACAACTATGTCGCTGTGATTTGTGTAACACACATTCTGGAACATGTTCCAGGAATGTCAAAAAACAGACAGCTTTAAATACTTACTCTAGCTCATTTTTCAAGACTTGCATGCCAACAACAACACCATCTATCCAATCTGTTTTTATTTCCCTTTCATGTAAAGATTTCTCCACAAAGGATATCATCTGCCATGTAGGCAGTGCAAGAGGAAATTCCACACTCACATTTGGGTAATCAAGTAGAGTCTGTGTCTTGTCAGAACCAAGTACAATCAACCCAATTTCATCTTTCCCACTGGTAAATATCTGGAAACATATTAAATGGTAAAAATAAGTTTTGTTTATAACAAGTTGTATACCAATAAAAACATCACACACAGATACTCTTTATAAAATTATTTAATTGGATAGATAAAAAATCTACTCGCCAAGCAGTGGCAGAACACACACATAAAAGACTGTTGTGATAGGCAAGCATTTGGAGCCAGTGACTCCTTCTTCAGGCTAAAGGGTTGCAGGGGAAGCAAGAAGGGTGAAGGAAAAGGACTGGAGAGGTCTAAGAAAAGGGGTAGATTTTGGGAAAGTTACCCAGAACCGTGGGTCATGGGTGACTTACCGTACAGGATGAGAAGGAAAGACTAATTGTTGGGGACTGCATCGGGCAATATTCGGAAACCTGAGAGCATAAAGGTGGAAGACAGGGTAATATGCAAGACAGAGATTACTACTAAAACTGTACATGAGTTAATAAGAGTGAGAAGCTAAGCGTATTGTGTACAACAGCTGCGGGACGGGGTAGTGAAAATAGATGGGAAAGACAATGAAAGATGTAGAAAGCTAAAACAGAGTGAAGCAAAGAGTAATTACAGTGAAGAAAGGCTGAGACAGCAGAAATTAACGTAAATTAAGGCGAGGTGGGTGGTGAGGACACGTTGTAGTGCTAGTTCCCACCTCCGGAGTTCTGAGAAACTGGTGTCTGGCGGAAGAATCCAGGTGGCATGTGTGGTGAAACAAGTGTCGAGGTCACGTATGCCATGTTGTAGAGCATGCCCTGCAACAGGATATTGTGAGTTTCCAGTATATACACTATGCCTATGCCCATTTATCATAACTAATAATTTGGTGGTAGTCATGCAGATGTAGAAAGCTGAACAGTGTTTACATAATAGCTGGTATATGACATGTGTCGTTTCTATTTTTCGCCTGATCCGCAGTTCTGGGTGACTTTCCCAAAATCTACACCTTTTGCTGGAACTCTCCAGGCCTTTTCCTTTACCCTTCTTTCTTCCCCTTCAATGCTTCTGTCTGGAGGAGCCACTGGCTCCGAAAGCTTGCCAATCACAACAGTCTTTTATGTGTATGTTCTGCTGCCACTTGGTGAGTAGATTTATTATCTATTCAATTAAATAATTTTATCAATAATTTATTGTTTTTGTTGTTATAGTTACTCTTTATAACCTACTTAAAATACATCACGTACCCTCCTCTCCACAATTCTTCGAACACATAGTTTTGCCTTTTGTAAAAAATCACTGCGTTTCTGTATAACATACTTGGAATCAAAGTGTCCAACATCTATTACAATCATAAACAGAAGAAAGAAAGTCATTGTATTTATTGGCAGTATTACGCAATCAAATATTTTGAAAGAGTTCCAGTGGTATAAATTTACAAAATCTTACAAATAAATATATACGTTTATTCTTTAAATCAATTCTTAGCAATAACATAATAGTATAAATTGCAGAATCAATATAGCCAATTTTAATGTAATGACTGCAATACAAATACAAAATAACAGCGGTAAGTTATAACAAATGAGAGAGAGAGAGAGAGAGAGAGAGAGGCATTTAGACAATGTTTCATTACAGTGTGAAACTTATTAGAATTAAAATGAAGCCATAGTGAATTATTACATTCCAAAAATAGTAATTATTGTGCTCTTTCACCCCAAAATACTACCTTCATTAGGTAATATATACTTTTAATTTCAGAAATTTTTACAACAGCTCTGGACTTCACTGCCTCGATGAATTTATTACATGTGTCAATGAATGAGGGTTGATAACACTGCTTTAGTCATTCAATTGTTCATCATGTGATATTCACAATGTTCTTAATAACTTCTTATGTAAAGTTCTATCATGAAAAAGATAATCTACGTAAGTTTTAAAAGTCGCGAATCTTTAAACAACAACTTGTTAATGGGTATATCAGTATTTTGTATACATTCTAGCATTGCTAGATTTACTTTTAAATTTTAAAGTATATGAGCAGATTGGCAACTTTCCATCCAGAAAATTTGCTGTTGGCAAGACCTCACTACAAAGAAAAATGGTCTTTCCGGAGTCAAATGCTAAAGAATTCATAAATACCAGCAGTGTAAGTGATACAAACAGGTATTAAGCAACGGTCATAAATATCGTTCTGCTAGACGAGAAAAAAAGTAGGTAGATGAAAGAGTAAATTGGGTGCAAGGATTGAACATAAACTCACCCAAATTACAAAGGATCTTTCTTTTTTTTTTTTAAAAAAAAAAA